>NC_143509.1:58258619-58963014 GCF_031878675.1 Megascapheus bottae
CAAGGCTAGAGCTCTACCACTTGAGCCTCAGCACCACTTCCAGCTTTTTTTCTATGTATGTGGTACCGAGGAATCGAACCCGGGTCTTCATGCATGCTAGGCAAGCACTTTAACCACTAGGCCAAACTCCCGGCCCCTTGTCATCTCTTTTTAATAACTATCTGGTGACTAACCACAATATACATGGTACTGTACTAACTTCTACAGCAGATAACAAGATGAGTAAAATAGCATGCTGGGATAGCATCAGGCATCATATTGTCATATTGCTGTACATACTGGTAACTGTGTTTAAGAAAAGAAAATAAAAAGAAGGCTGGTGTGGTACTGCGTGCCTTTATCTTTTTCATTTAAAAACTACCTTCAAATCCTTGCACAATAAGGCTTCAGTTAATATGTATATTTATGTGTGCAATGCATCTTGATCAGTCACTCCTTCCATCATCCCCCACCCCCTCCTGTTTCCTACTTCCATTTCCACACATGTGCATTTTATATTCTGTTTTCATCCACCATTACTTTCCATTTGTCCACAGTCACTCCTTTCCCTCCCTCCCTCAAGATAAGTTTCAAATTCTTGATATTCATTTTGTTAAACTGGTAGTTGTTCAAAGGGGTTACACCAGTCTCACTCCTCTGCATACACCATACTTTAGTCATATATATTCACATAAAAGACATATAAATGTGTATATGTATATGTACACACACACACACACATATGGTTCTGTGTACATTTACCTATGCTTGACTTTTAGGTCTATCATTCACAAGAGAGAAAAACAGGTGTCCCTCTGCTTTTTTAAGCCTGGTTTACTTCACTCAGTATGATTTTTTCCTGGTCATCTATCTGTTTCCCTACACATGATATATTATTCTTCCTGCTAGATGAATAAAAATCTATTATATGTGTGTCTTTATATAGAGTGTATATATATTATATATAATTATTTTCTTGATCCATTAATTCTATATGTTGGCTATGAATAGAATTGTGCAGTATTTGTTCTTTCCTGATGGGTTTCACTTAGCATTATGTCCTAAAGGTTCATCAGTGCTGTTACCAGTGTCAGCAATGTTCTCTTTCCTTTTGTTATCCCTTCATCCACTGGCAAATGCTGGATTTGCCTCCATCTTTTTTCTGCTGTGAGCAGTTCTGCTCTCAACATGGATGTCTAAGTATCTCTGAGACCTTGCTTTACATTTTTTTTTTTTGGTATAATATCAGGAGTGGAACTGCTATGTCATGTGGACATTGTGTTTTCTGGAGAGGAAGTTTTGGGTATCAAGTCCAGGGCTCTATCCTGTTAACCTTCTCTAATCCTAATTATATGCCTATTAGAGGCCGAACCTCTAAATACCATTCAACACCCATGAACTTAGATTCTAAATTTCTAACACATAAATTTGGAAAACATAAAGAAACAATAAAACAGCTTAGGGCCCGAGAGTGTTTTTTAGTGGTAGAGTGCTTACCTAGTAAACATGAGGCCTTAGCATGATTACCAACATTGCAGAAAACCAACAAACCAAATATAAAATGCTGATATTTTAGCCAGGTTGTTACCCCAGCAATGGGAGGTGGAGGCAGGATCCTGTGTTTAGGACAGTCTGGTTTACATAGTAGAACACTGTCTCAAAACAGAATAACCACTAGCTCCCAGAACCCAACAAAACCAAACCACAACAAAAAGAACAGAAATTCCTAAGCAGAAACCCTCTGAAATAGAAGCAGACAGAAAAAAGAGCTTTAGGAAAAAAAAAAAAGGCTGGAAAAGTGAAAGGCAAAAGTTACAAAGGCAGAAAGGCAGAGTTGAGAGAGATGGAGAGAGACAAGAAGATCTAGCAGTAAGAGGGGAAAGCAATGGTGAAATGAGATGAGACTGGAGAAATGAAGAGGTAGTCACAGAATAACAAAGGAAGGGAAAAGATGAAAATCAAGGACTACCCTTCCCCTAAAGCACAAAACTGAAGTCAGACATAAGTAACTTTGTAGTGCTTTCTGCAAAGTTGGTGGATAGGGATGCAGGATTCTGCTGAGTGGGAGAGGTTACAAATTTTGTGCACATGGAATGAGTGTAAATCTGGTGATTTCTTTACTTGTTTCTTTCTATGGTCGTGGGGCTTGAACTCTGGGCCTAAGGCTACCACTCTACCATTTGAGCCACAGTGCCACTTCCTGTTTTCGGTGGTTAATTGGAGATAAAAGTCTCACAGGGGCTGAGAGTTTCGCCTAGTGGTAGAGTGCTTGCCTAGCATGCATTAAGGCCTAGGTTCGATTCCTTGGTACCACATACATAGAAAAAAGCTGGAAATGGTTCTGAGGCTCAAGTGGTAGAGAAAGTCCAAAGTCCAAGGACAGTGTTCAGGCCCTGAGCTCAAATCCAGGACTGCCCCCTCACCCCCCACAAAAAAAGTCTCACAGACTTTAGTGCCTGGGCTGGCTTTGAATCACCATCATCAGATCTCAGCCTCCTGAGTAACTAGGATTATAGGCGTGAGCCACTGATACCCAGCTAAATGTGTTTTTTATTTTTTTTGTTTTTTACTTTATATCAGCCACTTTCTAATCATCTGGCTTGTAAAGTGAAGAAACAGAGCAGTGAGTGGAAAGCTATGGACTCACTCCATCGATCTCTAAGGGAAATTGCTGCAATACTACACAACACATGCTTGAGTTACTTCCTGGTTTCTTTCCCTGCATTTTTCCCTTCCCAGGATGTCCTCTTTGTGCATTTATCTTTTTTCTCTGCATTCAACAGTTACCTTTTAGCTGTTGTTTTCATGACCACAATCTAAGTTAGGATTTCCTTTATTATTCTGATAAATCTATTCATGTCTCTCTGAGCAAGAGTTACGTTTTAAAACTGTTAATTTATTTGTTCAGTATGTTTCCTTTAAGCTCTTTCGCTTTCAGAGCAGGAACAACCTCACTATCATATGCCCCAGTACCTAGTACATAGAAGCTGTTGAGTGAAATAGATACAGAAGGACAAGGGTTTCTTTTCTGGAGTAATGTCGCCATCGGGTGGACATTTCGAGTATTGTCTTTCGTTTCTTTTCCTTTTCATCTTTCAGTGGTCTAGACTAGGTCAAGTCTCTTCAGGCCAGGGACGGGTCACTCACCAGGCTTACTCGGTGAAACGAATTTTGTATTAACAGGCAGGTAGCAATGAAGCCCATAAAGCCCTTTAGCTTCTGACCAAAAGGCAGAGCACAACTGCATCAGCAGGGTCTTGGCTGAGAAGGATCCTTCAGGCAAGGCATCCTTCCTTACAGCTGTCCATAGGGGTCTACAATCCCTGACCTCTCCCACCCATCCCAACTCACCAGTAGTTGGGGGACAGAGGTCGCTCCCGACCTACCATCATCATACACAATTAGGAGCGAAGACAGGGCAAATGAGGCTCCATCGTAACTCTGAAGTTATAATTATTATTTTTTGGTGGGCTGTGGGGCGTGAACTCCGGGCACCCCGCACCTCTCTGGGAGCCAGGCTGCAGCTCTAGCCCGTGACCGCAGCGCCACTTCCCGCTTTCTGAGTGGTTCAGTGGAGAGGAGTCTCCGGGGACTTGTCTGCCCCGGCTGGCTTCGTTCGAACCGCGTCCCGGGAGACGCCGGCGCCCGGCCTGTATCATGTGTTTGCACATACAACCTGGAGGAACTCCTGAAACAAAAGAAACCACGCACTCACCGACAGATTAAGAGCGACTTCGCTCCCCTACCCCTGACGGGTTAGGACAACTTTCCTGTTCGCACCCTACGTGGCTGAACAGGCAGGCTCCCTTTCGGCCGACCGGGCGAGAGGCGCGTTCCGAGGCCCCTTCCACTTACCGCTAACCAGCCCCGGGGGCGGGACGCCGGAAGTCAGGCGGCGGCGCGAGCCGCTCCTCCCCCGGGGAGCAGTGGCTTCCGGTCACTCTGGCCTCCGGGAACTCTGTGGTTCCGGGGCGGGCTGGGAGGACTGGGTTTGAAACCTGTGGCGGGAAGATGGCGGCTACACCTGTCACCCAGCCGGTCTTCTCCGCCCTGGGACGGTGCTGGCACGGCACTGTCGCGTCGTGAACCACGAAGAAGGGCTTGTGTGCCATGGATCCTCCGCGCCGGAGTGGGAAACGGCGGCGTTCCGAATCCAGCTCCGACTCGTGGTCGGCCAGCGGCGGCGACCGCAGTGTCAGCCCTCCGCGTCTGTCCCGCTCGGTGCTGAGTCCGCCCCCCGGCCTGGCGCGCAGCCTGAAGGCCGCGGGCTCCCCAGGTGCGGTGTTGGGGGCCCCGCGGGAGGTCAGGGGGCGCCCCCGGGCGCTTCGGCCGGATCTGCGGCCTGGTGCGGCGGCTGGCGCTCGGGGCGGGCCGGGTAACCTCACCGCGCCGGGTGGGCCGCACCTTCTCCCCCGAACCACCTCCCAGCCGGCCGGAGCCCAGCGCCCACGGGAGCCGCCTCGTGCTGCCCAGCACTCCTCGTGACAGGGCGCGGGGAGGTGTGCAGTACGTGAGCCACAGCTCCACGCGCAGCAGCTTTTTGAAAAGTCCCGTGGACTTTCCTGGCTCCAAGCCTCAGTCCTCAGAGCCCAGTCTCCCAAGTAGCTAGGATTACAGATGTAAACCGCTGGCGCTCTGCTGGAAAGATTCCCGGGCAGGATTGCTGAGTCTGGCCGTTTGCAATTCTTGGATAGAAATTGCAGTGTTTTCTAAGATAAGTTAGGCGTCCCTGTGAATGTTAGCCCAGTTAACGGTGGGTAAACATTTAGTTATACGATAATTCATTGCTCAGTCATCCTGATAGTAACCACAACTTAAATGGAAACCTCCCTAACTTAGCTTTGTAACGCTGATTTACTGTCCAGGAAATTCTCCTCACTCCCTATAATTCTTATACTTCTTATCCATTGTGTATAGCACAAGTTTTTTTTTTTTTTTTTCGGTGTGTATGTGGGGGAATAGGACTTTTTAAGCTTCTGATTATAGTCAATAAATACCAGCTCACGTCTCACCAGCTTCTTAAAGTCTCTTTTGAACAGCTTCTTTCCAACAACACAGGAGAAATATGACAAAAGTTATGCTAGACCTAACTCTTGTTTCTTCTTTCTTTCCTGATAGGGCTATGCAAGCAAACAGTACCTGATGACCAAATAGACAAACTGTTGTTGGCAAATTGGGGGCTTCCTAAAGAAGTTTTGGAGAAATACCACAGTTTTGGTGTAAAAAAGATGTTTGAATGGCAGGCAGAATGCCTTTTGCTTGGACAAGTCTTAGAGGGAAAGAATTTAGTTTATTCAGGTATTCAAATTTATGCAAACTAACTTCTCTACTATTTAAAAGATAATATCAGTGTAAGGGTACTCTAATGGGTGTGATTTATAGGGGTATGATTTTTTTTTCTTAATGTGGATGAGACATTGCTCTATCTGGAGAAAGTCTTAAATATATTTTACAAGAGGAGTCACGTTTGCATACTTACGTTATAGAAGTTCAATTATATGGTGGATGTGTGGAGCAAGAAATATCACAATTTATAGACTCAGGAATTGTTTGTTCTACAAATGTGTGTCCCAGGATGAAAGGGTGATGTGATGGGAGATGCCAGTCTGTTCTTCCTACATGAATAATCTCAGCTGCTTTTCAGGCTGTGGTCATTGCACATTGTATTTTTTCAATGGATCTATTTCTATAGGGTTTGTATGTACACACATCCAACGTAATGTCCCTTATGTGGTTTTTCGGGGCATGTTTCACACATATTGTACAATGTTTAACCTGTGATTATGATACTAATTTAAGAGTCTATTGATTTTATATGATGGCAATTCCTTTGTGTCAGTTTTCTCTGAACTTCTGAGTCAGATTTTTTTCATTATGGCTGTGAATGGAAATTATAGAATTAATTTTTCAATAACTATAAGTTCAGGCCATGTAGTTTGACTTGTTGGTTTTAAAAACTATCGCTTTCTAGCTTTGTGACTTTGTAAAGGAGAGGGAGGAGTTGGGGAAGACTGACTTAACTGTATTTAGAATTAAATTATTTCATTTGTATAAGAGGTTAGGACAATTTTTGACATATAGAAAATCTTCTTAAATGCCAGCTAGAAATAGTAGCAAATTAGCCAAGCTCTATTAACTTAGACATTTCTTGATTCTTACTTCATTGTGCTTATAGGCTCATTGTAATTGTATAATCCTTATGGGTTATACAATACTCTTGTATCCTGTCTCTCTTTTTCTTGGGTTTTGCCTTGTTTCTGCAGCCAAAGCAATCTTTTTTTTTTTTTTTTTTTTTTTTGCCAGTCCTGGGCTTGAGCTCAGGGCCAGAGCACTGTCCTTGGACTTTCTCAAGGCTAGAGCACTACCACTTCAGCCACAGCACCACTTCTGGATTTTTTTCTATGTATATGGTACCGAAGAATCAACCTGAGTCTCCATGCATGCTGGACAAGCACTCTACCACTAGGCCAAACTCCCTGCCCCAGAACAATCTTGTTAAAGGCACAAATATGACCTTGTCATTCTCTTTCTAAGAACTCATCAGTCATTTCTGATTTTGCTTTTAGGATTTTCTAAACTCTTTCCAGGATTGGATCCTATGACTTTTTTGGGGACATGGGGCTTGAACTCTGGGCCTCCGCATTGTTCCTGAGCTCTTCAGCTCAAGGCTGCCACCCTACCCCTGAGCCTGGGTGCTGTCTGGGAGTTCTTCAGCTCAAGGCTACCTCCCTACTCTTGAGCCACAGCCCCACTTCCCATTTTCTAGAGATTAATTGGAGATAAGAGTCTCAAGTCCTTTTGTGCCTGGGCTGGCTTTGAACCTTGATTGTCAGATCTCACCCTCATGAGTTGCTAGGGTTACAGGCATGAACCACTGCGACCGGCCTTATGACTCTTTTTATGTGGCATTTTCATCTGTCTTCTATTCTGAAGGACATTTACTCCAGGCTTACTGAATTACTCACTGTCATTTGAATGCACAGGCTTTCCTCCAGCTCTGTGCATATGCTTTTTATGCTTGGTGTTACTTTTCTTTCTTCTTCCTCATTGTAAATTCCCTCCTTTCCCCTCTCCCTACCCTCCCAATTCTTCCCCTCTCTTCTCCCTCCCTTTTCCCTCTACCTCTAACATAACTCCTGGCACATGAATTACTCATAATCTCTTCCTTAAAGCAATGCTTTCAAGCACTTAAAGGAATAAATCTTTAGGCATTAGTATGCTAGGTTTCATTATTATTTATCACTTTTGCTGATTTAAGTATTATTAAATCTATTAAAGTTAGGCATTTCCGAGTATAAAGATTTCAAATGCTAAATATAAGGTAACCCTTCTATTAATTACAATAAAAATACATGAAAAAGAAAAGATTTCATATGCTAGCTGAGGCCTTAATGACAGGATAGCTGTAGGCTTGGTAATACCGGAGACAGTTTAAAGTATTTATTAATGCATGTACCAGGCATTACTTCTTTTTGTTGTAACTTTGTGGAATAATCATATTTTAGCTCCTACGAGTGCTGGAAAGACCCTTGTTGCTGAATTACTTATTCTGAAGCGGGTTTTGGAAATGCAGAAGAAAGCTTTATTTATCCTTCCCTTTGTTTCTGTGGCTAAAGAGAAGAAATACTATCTTCAGGTAATGTTTTTTGTACTATGCTTGATATTCTGGCAGGTTTGACTTTACTTATTTCAAATAGAATTGTAAAAGCAAGTGAGAACAGTTTCATTTATTGCATTCCATCTAGCTTTTAAAAGTTGATCATTGGACTGAGAGTTGGGCCTAGTGGTAGAGTGCTTGCTTAGCATACACGAAGACCTGGGTTCTATTCCTTGGTACTGCATACACAGGAAAAAGCTGGAAGTGGTACTGTGACTTAAGTGGAAGAGCTCCAGCTTTGAGAAAACCCAAGGACAGTGTTTAGGCCCTGAGTTCCAGCCCCCTGACTGGCAAAAAAAAAAAAGTTGATCATTAAAAGTACTGAAAGTTTAAGAAAGGATTTTTTTCCTTCCTGGCCCAGGAAGGAAATTTTTTTTTTTTTTGCCAGTCCTGGGCTTGAGCTCAGGGCCTGAGCACTGTCCTTGGACTTTTTCAAGGCTAGAGCTCTACCACTTGAGCCTCAGCACCACTTCTGGCTTTTTTTCTATGTATGTGGTACTGAGGAATCGAACCCGGGTCTTCATGCATGCTAGGCAAGCACTTTAACCACTAGGCCAAACTCCCGGCCCCCAGGAAGGAAATTTTTTAAAATGCTGCTATATAAAGGGGAGTGGGCTATCAAATCCATTAGTTTGGTAAGCATCATGTAAAAGTTGGTAAACATTTTCTTAGGAAGTAAACAATTTACTTCAGTTCACATGTAACTGCAAATGAAGAAATAGTGTTTAAGGAATAGGACTAGAGTGAAGTGTGGATGGAAAGAACCTTTAGGGAAGCTTATCCTGTAGTGATTGAGAGCTGCTGGCCACACTTAGGGGATGATGCACAGTATCCATTAGTGCTTAGTAAAACTCCATGTCTGTGATGGTTTTCCTGCAAAAATGAGTAATATTTTACATTGGTATGATACTGGCTAGTTTTTAAGGCATTTTCACGAATAGAATGTTCCATTAAATCAAATAAATGTGCTGGTGCTGGTGTCTTAGCCTCAGGCTGAAATCTGAGCATCATTGTTTGAAGCCAGCACAAGCAGGAAGGTACCTGTGACTCTTCTCTCGAATTAACTACAAAAAAGTTAGGTAGAGGTGTGATTCAGGTGGTAGTATGTGGCAACCTTGAGTGAGAAAGCTCAGGGACAGAGCCCATGTCCCAAATTCAAGCCCCAGTACTGGTACAAAACAGCAACAAAACAACAACACAAAAAAAGAATAACTGTGTCCCTGTGATTTCCAACAACACATTAAAACTGTGGTGTTGGAATAGAAATATCACTGTACAGATAGGCCAAAATAAGTCTAGGTCCTAGTCTTAGTTTTGCTACTATCTCAGCCCAGACACGCACCATGCTGTTCCATAGCTTGCACTGGAAAATGACACTGTTAACATATATTGTTAATCCTTAACTCGGTGGACTAATCCAATAATACTCAGAAGAAATTCACTGAATGAATAGTTCTGAAGTTCTATGGTTCTATGAATCTTTTCAACAGTTGTTTCACAGGCTAAATAGCTAACAAAATTCATCCTACATAGTAATATCCTTTCAACTTAGACCCCAAGTAACAGAATGATGAAGGATCCTTTTTTTGAGGAGGTATGTGAGTTAAAAGTTAAAAAACAAACAAATACTATCAAGGTTCCATTGAATTTAACTTTTCAAAACTTTTCTTCCATTATATAAAAAAAAATCTTTAGTACAATAATAATGTTTTCCTTATGGAGTATAAGTTTGTTCCTTAAAATGTTGATTAAGGCTGGTATGGTAGTACATACCTCTGGTCCTATACTTAGAAGGATAGAAGGGGTAAGAGATTATGAGTTCCATGCCAGCCTAGACTATAAAGAGAGACCCTGTTTTAAAAAAAAAAACAAAAAAGAGAAAAAAACTAAAACATGTGTGGTGCTGGAAGTGACTCATGCCTGTAACCCTAGCTACTCAGGAGGCTAAGATTTGAGGATTGTGGTTTGAAGCCAACCTGGGCAGAAAAGTCTGTGAGACTCTTATCTCCTATAAACAACTCAAAAAAAGATGGAAGTGGCACTGTGGCTCAAGTGGTAGAGCGCTAACCTTGAACACAAAGAGCCTCAGGGACAGCATCTATACCCTAAGTTCAAGTCTCAGGACTGGCAAAAAAAATCCCCTAACAATAACAACAATCTCTCCCAAACATCTTCTCCCAAACAAACACCCCAATGCTCCTTTATTTAACACCAACACATTAGTTTTTAAATTTGGGGTAGTTTTTCTTGTTATTTAAAAAAATGTCAGTTCCTAAGATAAATTTTCTACAGTTGTAATGTCTATAAATAAGACTTAGATGATGAAATAGTATCATGGAAATGGCCAATTAAAGACTGAGTTTTGTCCATTCTAAATTTCTAATTTCTAACAACCAGTGTGTCATGGCCAGAGCAAGTTGATAGTGACCCGATAAAGATCTTTAGATGCTTATGCCCGTGTTCTGGGATAGAAACCATTCATAAGCCATGAACTGTTAACTTTTTCACTGATACTATTTCTTTTTTACTCAATCCAGAGTCTGTTTCAGGAAGTAGGAATAAAAGTAGATGGTTATATGGGCAGCACCTCTCCAACAAGGCATTTCTCTTCCTTGGATATTGCTGTCTGCACAATTGAGAGAGCCAACGGTCTGATTAATCGCCTCATAGAAGAAAATAAGATGGATTTGTTAGGTAAGAAACATTAGAAAATGAGGCAAAGACTTCCTATTGCTGTTTCTGATAGAGTAGAATGGTGCTGTTGAGATTTTCTGTCCTTTGTTCTCTAGTTTTTTATCTACTTCTGGAAGCAAGAATTGTGCATCTGTAATGCTGGGAATTTCCTGTGTGAAAAAGTATAAGTTTTATTCCTGCTGCTGTTGCTCCATCCACTGGTGTGCTTCTACTTTACAAACCATAGAGGTTGTCTTTAAACCTCTGTCATTTCTCCCTGAAATTGTCTAGTTTTTTACCAAAAATAGAAGCCATAGTTGGATCTGCCATCTTCACAATTAGTGTATATGTGTCTACATTGTCATAGTCTATGAAACCTGTACTCAGAAGCTCCTGTTCAGGAGAGAAATGATAGAGAACCCCAGTAACTATCTTTGTATTTGAGATGCTGGGAGGATGTTCTAACTTAATGTGTTTTGTTTAATCACCTAGGTAAAGCTACTATGTTGAGGCAGCAACAGAAATAGAATGGTTATGTCAATGAAAGAAGTGGCAAGAATAGCAGTTTATTGAGAACTAGAACATGGAAGATTGTGGTTCCAGACGTGTCTAGGCAGAAAGGTCCTTGAGATTACAGCTCAAAAACAAAACAAAAAACTAGCAAAAAAGCTGGGCTGGGGACATGGCTCAAGTGATAGTGTCAGCCGAACAAGCTGGCAAGCTGAACAAACACAATGGAGTTCAAACTCTAGTACTGGTGAATGAATGAATGAATGAATGAATGAAGCAAGTATGTAAAAATAAATAATGGAAAGTTTAGTATGATAGAGATGGAGGATGGCAAAGATTAGTAAGACATGGATTCTGCTTTGAAACTTGTGGAAGGAAATCACAGTTTGTATCAGAGTTGTGTTATTGGTTGTGAGTGATATGACACATCTCCTATTTTAGCTATTCAGGAGGCTGAAATAGGAGAATTTCAGTTCAAGTCTGGCTCACACAAAAAGTTAATTGTGTCCCTATCTCAGAAACAAACTGGGTCTGATGGTACATTCCTGTAATCCCAGCACTTGGGAAATGGAGGTAGGAAGATTAGGGTCTGAGGTAGACTAGGCAAAAAATGAGACCTTATCTGAAAAAAGCAAATTAAAGCAAAAAGTATGGGGGGTATAGCTTAAGTGGTAGTGTATTTGCCTAGCTACTGTAGGCCCTATTCGAACTATAGTACCACCAAAAACAAAAGCGTTATCTTATTTCTTGGGACTTATTGTATTTTAGTTATTGTGAGGAGAAGTTTTATTATTACATCCAGTATACCTAGCTTAGTACTTGGCAGTTTTGGATGAATGAATAAATGCTGAAATAACTCATGTAATATGGTTTAGAGGTAATATATGATAAGGAAAAAGAGCATCTTATGTCATTGGGAAATCATCTGATGGTCTTGATTTTAGTAGGACAATTGGTTGAGGGGACTTAGTGAATGTAGAAACATTGGGGTTATAAAGATTTAAAAAAAAAAATAAAGGTATTGGTTGTTATTTTTTCCAGAAATTCTTGAGAGCTGTATTCCAGTTATGCCTAAACTGGAAAAGGATGTTATGTTCATACATAAGTTTTGCAGTAGAGTGACATTAGACTATCATATTTAAAAGAATAATCCCTTAAAATTATCTTTTTTTTTTCTGTTAGTGGTGGGACTTGAACTCTGGGCCTGGGCACTGTCCCTGAGCTCTTCAGCTCAAGGCTACTGCCTTGAGTGCCACTTCTTGTTTACTAGTGGTTAATTAGAGGTAAGAATCTCACTGACTTTAGTGCCTGGGGTGGCTTTGAACCACGATCCTCTAGGATTATAGGCATAAGCCACCACACCCTACAAAATTATCTTTTTTTTGTTGACTCAGGTCTGATTTTTCTAAACAATGTAAGTATGGTTGTTTCCTTATAGAAAAAGTTAACAACTGAAATAATACATTACACATTATATATTATATTCTTTTATGTAATCATTTGTAAATTTGTATCTATAAGATTAATTGGTAATATTTAGAAGTGTCTCAGTAATGAGACACAGTTTTCCTTGGGTTTGATTAAGTCTGAGTAAGCTAATCACTGACTTTTAAGATGCAGAGTACATTGTAGTAGGAAGGAGTGCTTATGATACCTAAAACTTCTTGGAAAAGAATTGAGTGGCATGCAGAGACTCGGTTTTGTTTCATACTTGGTTTATGGTTTGAAATTAGCATCATTTGAAGTATATTGTAAAGCAGCTTCTTATTGTATGATATATGTTACTGAGTCTTAAATTTCTACTTGGAATTGTGATATTCTATAAAACATAGTATCTGGAAAAATTCTTCTAGGAATGGTGGTTGTGGATGAGTTACACATGCTAGGAGACTCTCACCGAGGGTATCTGCTGGAACTTTTGTTGACCAAGATTTGTTACATTACCCAGAAATCAGCGTCATGGTAAGTATCTGAAGCAACTAAATTTCTCAGATTTCAAACCATGTTGAGAAGGTTGCAAAGCTACAAAAGTATATGTTAAGCAAAGAAATGTATTTTTTTCCTATTAGTCGTGGGGCTTGAACTCAGCCTTTGTACTGTCCCTGAACTTTTGTGCTCAAGGCTAGCACTCTGCTACTTTGAGCCACAGTGCTACTTCCAGTTTTTTGATGGTTAATTGGAGAGCAGAGTCTCCTAACTGGCTTTGGACTGAGATCTCAGGTCTCAACCTTCTGAGTAGCGAGGGTTACAGATGTGAGCCACAGGCCTCTCACTGTAGTCCTTACTTAGAACAAATACGTGTACAGCAGTTTGTTATTGCTCAAAGAAGTAATTGAGACTGAAATGTATAAGCTCGTAGTGATGCATGCCTGTATTCCTGTCTACTCTGGAGGCAGAAATCAGAAGGACCTTAGGTTCAAGGCGTCATCTCAACCAATAAAAAATAAACTAGGTGCAGTGGTATGTGTCTGTCATCCCATATTCTTGGCAAGTCTAGGAGGATCATTGTTCTGACTGGCCTGCGCAGAAGCACAAGACCTTACATGAAATATAACTAAAGCAAAAATGTCTGAAGATGTGGTCAAGTGATTGCCTACCTAGCAAGTTCAAGGCCCTGAGTACAAAACCCATTACTTTGTGTGTGTAACAAGGACACTACTGTTATCAGCTCTACTAGTTAGTGTACTCCTTGTCTTTTCATGTGTTTCCATTTGGTCTTCACAGCCAACCACTGTCACCAAGGCCTTTCTCTAATGCTGTACAGATTGTTGGCATGAGTGCTACTCTTCCTAATTTGGAGCTTGTGGCTTCTTGGTTGAATGCTGAACTCTACCATACTGACTTTCGTCCTGTACCACTTTTGGAGTTAGTAAAAATTGGAAATTCTATGTATGATTCATCAATGAAGCTTGTGAGGGAATTTCAACCCATGCTACAAGTGAAGGTAAATCATTATTCTGGCAGCACCACTATTAGTATCCATTTATTTTCTAGCAAGCTGTTATCAGTTTTTTGAAATACATAGGGGTTGCAAAATACTTGTTTGTACATTAGAATTAATATCAAAGTAATAAATTAGTTTCACCTTGAGGAACTAACGGTAGTGAGAGGAAATGTAGTTGTACCTTTAATGTAAATGATACTCATTTTTCTGATATGCTTTTTGAGAGGCAGAGTTTCATAATATAACCACTCAGCACACCACCCAAAGATTTAAATACAACCGATGGCTGGGCAGAGAGCTTCTCCCCATCTACTGAGCTGAGTAAAATACACTGGAAAATTAAACTTTTTAAAAACAAATTTCTTTTGCTTATTTATTTGACTGTACTTGGTCAAAATAATGTGTAATAAATCTGTGAATAAGGTGGACTTGCTGTACTTTAAATATTGTCCTCCTTTTGTTATTTATCTCTTATTGAAATAGAAATATGAGGACTAAACTTTTTTTTGTGCTCTTTTTTTCTCAATCCCCATAAATTGTTTAATGATCAAATTAAAGGAAGAATAAACTGATTGTATTCATTGACATTCTCCCAGTAAGGAGAACTTGCCGACTGCTGCAGGATAGTCATCTGTGGTTTCTGTTCTAAGTGAAAAAGTATCACTTATCATGAAGATATTTTATGCCTTTCCTCCTTCATGCCTCCACTAAATGATTTTCTTGGGAAAACCTTTCAGATCAGTCTCTTAATTTCTGTCAAACATGAAGCCGTAAACCATTGTAAAGCTCTCATTCAATGCATGTTATAGTTGTACTTCACATTTGTTTAGCACTTAGTTGTGTCTCATTGAGACTATAAACCCCTTAAAGATTAGGCACTTCACTTCCATTTGCTTACTACTGTGTCTTCTCTATCTGAGGCCTGGAGCTCCATGGATGTTAGTTGAATACATAGCAAATACCCTCTTCTGACATTACTTCATATGGAGACTTACTTCTTTTCTTGGGTTTTAATTTTTATATTGTTACTGACTGTGTACTTGATTTTCATTGTGTACTTGGGTATTAAAGCCTTCCTCATGAAGCAAAATGAGTGATTTTAAACTTGTGTGAAAATGCTTTGAAAGTATTGCTGATGTAGCCATTTTTTTTTTAGGGCGATGAGGACCATATTGTTAGTTTATGTTATGAGACCATCTGTGATAACCATTCAGTGTTGATTTTTTGTCCATCAAAAAAATGGTGTGAGAAGCTGGCAGATATCATTGCCCGGGAGTTTTATAATCTTCACCGTCAAACTGAAGGTGAGTTACAGGTATAAATTAAAGCCTCCATACTCAGTATATTTGCTTGACAGTAATGTTAAAATTAACAATGAATAATTCTTTTCCATCATTGCTACTGCCTGTCCACTACATACTTTTTTTTTTTTTTTTTTACAAAACTGTTGCTTTTGTGATTCTAATCTTTTCCTGTCTTCACCTACTGGGTATACACAGTCAGACTCATCATCTATAGATTTTTAGGGTACTAGGTTTATATAGTATACTTAGGTTTTTCATTTGGGTTCCACAGCTTTTTAGGGGGGCTCTGGAACCTCCTACATTATATGGAAAAATACTTAGGCACATTTTTCTCTCTTGGAAAAGAGAATATATCTTTTTTATAGTTCTAAAAATGTGACTACACATTATCAAGCACATATATACAGGTATAAATATGTAATACATAGTATATATATATTACACATATACAAATATATGTACATATATATTTTAAAATCAGCTTTCTTGTGAAAAAGGTGTATATAATAAACTATCCATTTTAAGTATATAATTTGATGAATTTTAATGAACATGTGTATTTGCTTAAGCACTACTGTAATTGATGTATAGGATATTTCCATCAGTGCAGTTCTTTTCTGCACTGCTGTGGTCAAGCTCCTCCCTTTGTCCTCAGCTCCACCTCACATGTATGGCTGCTTTCACTCATGTTTTAAGGTCTGTTCAGGTCCAGTTTTGTTCCTTTTTGATTGCTGAATGATGATCTAGTGTACTGCTGTAACCATTAGTATGTGTAGTTTACCAATTAGAATGAAAACTGTTACCTTGGGGTTCAAGATAAATAAGGAAAATAGAGACCATGTTTAGGCTTAGGACATTAGGATATTATATTGCTTCATTATGTCATTGGCATGGAGAGGTGGTAGCCAGCTCAAGCCCTACTCCAGCAAATAAACTTGGCTTGAAGTATGCATTGATAGGACTCTGATGCAGCAGTATATTAACTGGTATAGTTCCTTCTTGTTATTTTCTCTGTAGTCTTATATTCCTTATACTGCACTATGACAACTATACTATTTAATAGCAAGAATAATTTGTTTTTCATGAGACTGTATTATTGTAATTTCTGGCCCAAACACTAGCGTTTGGAGTGGGCTCTGAAGGATCTATGAAAGGTTTCATGTTTAGGCTTTGAGTGACAGTCATCAGCAGTTCTCTCTTAACCTTGGTGGAGAACTTTGTTGCTCTTCCCCGCCCCCCCAAACTAAGGACTTTGTGTCACCTAATGCAGAGTTTCCTAAACTTTGGCAAACATTAGAATTGCCTAGCAAGACATAAAAATTCTTTAGGTCTAGGCCACACCCCTGCTACTAGTTATATCATAGTGTCCAGGGATTGGTATTTCTAAAAGATCCCCAGGTGATGGTAGCATTCTGTTGTGAATTAGGTAGATAATGCTTAAGGAATGAATCATATTGAGGGGTTGGTAATTTCTTTTGTGTGTATGTGTATGTAACAGGATTGGGGAAACCACCTGAATGCCCACCAGTGGTTCTGGAACAAAAGAGTCTCCTGGAAGTGATGGATCAGTTAAAACGCTCCCCTTCAGGACTGGACTCTGTGTTACAAAATACTGTACCATGGGGAGTAGCATTTCATCATGCAGGTATTCTGTCTTCCAAAAACTGTTACAATATTTTTATTTTCGTATGTATATATATATTTATTTCTTCTTAACTACACTTAACAGTCTTAGATTTTAAGAAATGGTATGGTTTATGTAAAAAGAGTAAAACACCCCCCCAAGTATGAGTTATCTATCTGTGTAGTATATAAACATTAGGTAAAGTCTTTTTTGAGACATTGAGGAAGTGAATTCTAAAAACATTCCCATTTCTGTACCTTGTTTCCTAAAAATGTAGAGTTGTACTTGTTATTCTAATTTTAATCCATTTTGAATGTCTTTGTCTTAAGTGATTATTGAAACTCAGATTTATGAAAATTATATTACGTTGGAGAAAACTGTCAAATAAGGGACCAGGAGTTTGGCCTAATGATAGAGTGTTTGCCTAGCATGCAGGAAAACCCAGGTTTGATTCCTTGGTACCACCTACATAGATAAAAGCCAGAAGTGGTGCTGTGGCTCAAGTGGTAGAGCTCTAGCCTTTAGAAAATCCATGGACAGTGCTCAGGTCCCAAGCCCAAGCCCAGAACTGACCAAAAAAAAAAAAGAAAGGAAAAAAATAGTTAAATAAAACATTATGAAAATGGGGCTGGGAGTTTGGCCTAGTGGTAGAGTGCTTGCCTAGCATGCAAGAAGACCCAGGTTTGATTCCTTGGTACCACATACATAGAAAAAAGCTGGAAGTGGTGCTGTGGCTCAAGTGGTAGAGCTCTAGCCTTGATAAAGTCCAAGGATAGTGCTCAGGCCCTGAGTTCAAGCCCACAACTGGCAAAAAAACCAAATCAAACCAAAACATTATGTGTCAAGATCACAACAATGATTGGAAAGAGGGACTTTTTTTTTTTTTTTTCTTCAGGAAGTGACCTTATCCAGTTGTATGTACTAAGGATGTGATGAATATGTTAATATGTTGCTTTTTCTGTGTGTGTGTGGGGGGGGGGTCATGGGCCTCGAACTTGGCCTGAGTCCTGTCCCTGAGCTCTTCAGCTCAGGGCTGCCACCCTACCCCTGGGCCTGGGCATTATCCCTGAGCTCTTCAGCCCAAGGCTACCCTGAAGCCAAGGCCTGCTTTCCATTTTCTAAAGGTTAATTGGAGATAAGGGTCTCTTTTGTGCCTGGGCTAGTTTTGAATCTTGATCCTCAGATCTCAGCCTCCTAAGTAGCTAGGATTACAGACGTGAGCCACCACACCTGGCAAAGATTAAGAATTTAACCCTGTCAACTTATTTTACATTTTGTTATATATATATATATATATATATATATACATTCTCTTTATCATAATGTGTCATAATGTTTTAAAATAAATTAATAAAATGCATGTGAGTTATAAACACAGAATGAGTTAGCAAACAGTAATATACTGGTCAAATTTCACTCCCCGTCTTTTTTTCTAAATGCTGATTTTGTAAATTGTGTCTTATCAGAACATGATCATACCCATTTGTTGTATTTGAAATAGGGACCATCTATTCACATAAAATAATATGTGCATAAATTATAGGAATAGTTTGTTGACACTGCATCTAGATGATGAGATATATTAGAAGTGGAGGTTGTACTCCTGTTTTTCTCTTCCTCTTTTTGGGAATACTGGGATTTGCATTTAGGGCCTCATGATTGCTAACTAGGTGCTCTACCACTGAGCCTTTTTGTAGATGGTTATTTTTAAGCTAGAGTTTCACTTCCTGTTCAGTTGTGGCATGATTCACCTAGTTTCGGCTTCCTGTGATGGCTGGGCTAACAAGTGTGTGCCACAATGCCCAGCTTTTGTCCACTGAGATGGGAATGTCAAACTTCTCTGTCTGTCCTCCCAGTCTCAGCCTCAAGTAGCTGTGATGACAAACATGCATCATCATCACAAGCTGGTGGTTGAGAAAAGGTCTCTGGGGTATTCCTGGGCTGCCTTTGAACTGCAGTCCTATCTCAGCCTCCCAAGCAATTAGGAAAACACTAGCAGCATATTAACTCTTGCCTGGGTAGGCTAGGACTTCTTCGTTTAGAGTTAAAACAATGTAAATACATCTCTAGAAGCTTGAAATATATATCTATTTGTAAGAGATATTTTAATTGTATATTAATAAATACCTGCTTTGAAACCCTGCTATTAATTTTTTTAGGTCTTACTTTTGAGGAAAGGGATATCATTGAAGGAGCCTTCCGCCAAGGTCTCATTCGGGTCTTGGCAGCAACGTCTACTCTTTCTTCTGGGGTTAATTTACCTGCACGTCGTGTGATTATTCGGACTCCAATTTTCAGTGGTCACCCTCTAGATATTCTTACTTACAAGCAGATGGTTGGTCGTGCTGGCAGAAAAGGAGTAGACACAATGGGTGAGTCTGACTTTAATCGCAGCAATGAACATTAGTCCACTTGGAATTTGACTCAACTTAAAATTTGCTTCACTGGCAGCCTGTTTCCTATTATATACCATAGTTCTTTATTTTCCAGTATTCTAATGTTACCCTCTGTGATTATCTTAATATCTGTAGTGTTATGTTATAGTTTTCATTTATTGTTAACCAGTGATTTTCTACCAAGGTAGCACTGATTTTCTTTTTTTCTTTTTTATTTTTTTTGATAATTTTTATTTTATTTTATTTTTTATTGTTGGGGTAATGTATAGAGGGATTACAGTTACATTTGCCAGGTAGTAGGGGCATTACTTCTCACACATTGATACCCCTTCTCATGTTTTTATCCCCATTTTGCTCCCCCTACCCCCTCCCAATTATCTTGTCTTCCCCCCTTTCCTTTCCTATTTCAAATAAATAAACATATATTGATTTTCTTTTGTATTATATATAATAAAATGATTTTGGTGTTATGCAAGTCAAAGATTTTTTAATTTCATTAGCCAAGGGATGGTTTTTAATTTCCATTTGTACTTGTTAATGGTAACTTCTGTGGACATTCTGCTTAGGTGACTGTTCTCTGAAGGAAAAAAGGAATGCTAATTGCTAACTGATTAGCACTCTCACACTTTGGGAGCAGGATCTTATATACCAGTTTTTCCAGTATCAAATTGGTGGCTCTGAAATCACCACTTCACTTTCTTACCTTGCACCAGCAAGTAGATAATACATTACTACCAATCCGAACAAAAATTTTGACTTAAATAATGAAGAATTTGAAATGTTTGAATGTTTGAATTGGATACTGAAACAGATGCTAATATTATTTGCAGTTTTCTCTGTGCGTGTATGCACAAATGTACATATACATATGCTATATCATTATTATTTTTAATTTGTTTCTGTATATGGTTTCTTCCTCTGTTACTGTCTTCCTTTGTGGTCAGATAGTTTTTTATAGCGGTATATCATGCTTACTAGATAGGCACTGTCACTTGAGCCACACTCCAAGCCATTTTTTGCTTTCAGTTTTTTTCACATAGTGTCTGCAGTTTTAGCTTGGGGCTGGCCAGGACCTTGATCTTCCCATTTAGGCCTCTTGTACAACCGAGACCACTAGTGTGCACTAGACACCTAGCTTGTTAGTTGAAATGTGCTCTTGTTCTTTTGCCTGGACTGGGTTTAAATTGACTTCTTGGCCTCTTCCTCCTGATTAGTAAGCATAGAAATAGCTGAATATTGTTTAAACCATTGGGTATAGCAAAATGAATCCCTACTCTTTGTAAAACTGTACTGTACTGGTTGTCTCTTTTCCTGGGCAGGGACCTAGGTGGACTTTGAGAGTCATTCTGAGGCTGGCTTTCCTGGAATCCAGCTAGGTAGAGCTTCTTACCACTTCTGATCTGAGAGTGATGCTATTGGCTGGTTCTTCTGACTGGGCAACAACTGATGGGTACCATACTGAACTTCTACCAAGATCCACATGCTGCCACTGTAAACTCTGCCTCTTTTGTGTGTTCATTTGTTTCTGTTTACTACTACGTGATTTAGCTGTGCTTGTTCCCCTTTATTTGTTATGAGATGAGGCGAGAGTGGGCTTATTGGAAAATGTCTCAGACTACTAAGGAAGTTGGTAATCTGCTTATGGTTCTCCTTTCTCAATTCAGAGACCACCTGCCTGGGGGTTCCTCTTCCTGTGGCACTGTGCAGACTCTGGGGAGAGTAAGGAATAAAAACAAAATGAAGCCATTCTTTAGCTTCTCTGTGGTTTGATTAGGGTTGTTTGTTTGTTTGTTTTTTTGCTTACATGTCTCAGGTTTATTTTCAAATTTTGAGGTTTTCCCAATCTTATCCTGGAAGGAACAGTGGTAGTGAAACAATGAAGCCTGGGAGCTTCTAGTCTAGCAGCTTGTGAACTTCTTTTTACTGACACCTATTTTTTTATAATGATGCTTTGGATAAATGGCCAATAATTATCTGCTGATAGTTCCTTTAGTTTATTGTCTCTTGGTTTTCATTTTAGAAAGAAATTTTAGAAAGGCATCCTCTATACTTTGGGTTGGTCTAGATTCTCCCTCCACTACAACGGGATATATGTATGTATGCATGTGTATATATATCTCCCACACAAATATACTTCATTGTGCTTTTTCATCATCTTACTGAATAATTTCCTTTCCTCTATTATTGGATTCAGTTTTTTTTTGAAAAACTATGATTTTTTTCTAGTCTTAATTGTAGTAATAGTTCTGATTTGTTTAAATTGCATATTTGTATACATTTTTCATTTACAAGTGCTTTCATGCTTTTTTGTTTGATTCTTGCAGTAAGCTAACTTTTTTTTTTTTTTTTTTTTTTTTGCCAGTCTAGGGCTTGAGCTCAGGGCCTGAGCCCTGTCCTTGGGTTTCTCAAGGGTAGAGCTCTACCACTTGAGCCTCAGCACCACTTCTGGCTTTTTTCTATGTATGTGGTACCGAGGAATCCAACCTGGGTTGTCGTGCATGCTAGGCAAGCACTCTACCACTAGGCCAAACTCCCGGCCCCCTAAATATTTATATTTAGTAATAACTGATTCTTTTAAGGTATTTATAAATATTTTAAAATTTATTTTATCTGTAGCTAGCAATTTACAATTCCATTTTACTTTATATATACATATATATTAAATACCTTTGTAAACTACCTACCAATTTATTTAATTACAGTGGTTAATTCCAAAGGGAAAAGAAAAAAGGCTTTTCTACTAGTTTCTTAGGTGTACATTTGAGCTTTCTAAATAAGTTGGTAAAAGACAAGGAAAAAATCATATAAATTTTATTTGAGGATGATATTTAATTTTTCTGTGCATAGAAACCTTCATAGAAAAGAGGGGACACTTCCAAAGCTGTTACATGTAATTTTAACAAAGGTGAATTAATTTCTGAGAGAGACAGTCACAGGTAATTGGTCTTGTAGGAGTAGTAAACCATGAGAAGGTTTATCTGTAGGAGGAGCCAGTGGAAAAGAAGGCTGATTTTAGTAAGTTGGTTTGTTCACACCTTCTGTGCTGACATTGTCTCTCAAGTGATGCTGTTCTCTTATGGGAGAAAGGAGTAGGAAACATCCTTACAAAGGAAAATATATGTCTTGATTTTAGGCAAACAGGGACAATTGACAAAGAGCTCTTGCTGTGTTTGCTGCTTTCTAGTAGCCTTCAGTTCAAAATAATCCCTATGCCAGTGTAACATAATTTTGGTAGTATATTCTGATTTCCTTCTATCCAAACTTCAGAACATTAAAACATTAACTATTTCTATGACTGTAAAACTGCTAGTATTTCTTATCTCTTTTTAAAATAACTGAGACAGAAAATCTTGGCTGTAGCCTGGGAGTTTGACCTAGTGGTAGAGTGCTTGCCTAGCTTGCATGAAGACCTGGGTTCAATTCCTAAGGCTGGAAGTGGGGCTGTCGCTCAAGTAGTAGAGCATTAGCCTTGAGAAAGCCCAAAGACAGTGCCCAGGCCCTGAGATAAAACTTCAGGACTGGCCAAAAAAAAAAAAAAAAAGAAATGTGCTTGGATTTTGAAATTTTTTTTATTTGTAGGTGAGAGTATCTTAGTCTGTAAGAACTCTGAGAAGTCAAAAGGCATAGCTCTACTTCAGGGATCTCTAAAACCGGTTCGTAGCTGTCTGCAAAAAAGAGAAGGAGATGGAGTCACTGCCAGCATGGTACGAGCTATTCTGGAGGTGAGAGAAACTTCAATCAATTGCCATGTCCCCATGTCCCCATGTACCCATGTTAAACTTCAGAATGTCTAGCTGAGTTGGTCTAGATCTTCCCTCCACTACAATGTGTATTTGTATCCTTCCCAAGTCTTCTAAGTCCATACTTTATTGCATGTGTTCCCCCTTCTGTCTTTCTCTTTTCTTTTTACCTTCCCCTTTTTCTCTTTCTCTTTCTTCTTTTTTCCAATTATATAACTACATGTAACGATATATATTACATGTGAAATGATAGTTATTTCCTGGAATTTACTAAAACTCCAGTAATATCATAGTACTGTATCAACCCATTTCAAAACTGATTAAACTCCAAATGCAGAAAAAGGATGATTTGGTTCATGACTGTGACCACTACATTCATTATATTTGCTGTTAGCTCTGAAGTTTCAGGTGGATAAGGAAGGATCCATTTATTTTTTTTGTTTATAAGGAAATATATCTCCTTTTAATGATGAGCTTTTCATGTGTTGTCTCCTTTTACCATGAGTGATAATGCAAGTTAGTGTCTTGATATTAAGATTCTGAGACTATTTTTAAAGCATACAGCCATGTCTTTGACACTATGAGATCCTGCATGTTTGGTAAAAAATTAAAAATACAGAAATCTTCAAACATTTTCCATCAGATAATAGTTGGGGGAGTGGCAAGTACATCACAAGATATGCAGACTTATGCATCTTGTACATTTTTGGCTGCGAGTATGAAAGAAGAGAAGCAGGGAATTCAGAGAAATCAAGATTCTGTTCATCTGGGAGCAATCGAAGCCTGTGTGTTGTGGCTGCTAGAAAATGAATTCATCCAGACTGCAGGAGCCAGTGATGGATCAGAAGGTAAATATGAGATCAAGATCTCTGACAGTTTGCCCTTTTTCCTTTTTGCTCATGAATTTCTACACATTGGATAAGATTTTGATTATAAAACTCATCAGAGAGAGTTAATCTTCAGTACAGAGAGATAGTATTTGTTTTATTTGTTTTGATTTTAACATTTGTTCCTAAACTACGCATTCTTAAACCAGGAAAGGTGTATCGTCCAACACATCTTGGTTCAGCTACTCTTTCGTCTTCACTTTCTCCAACTGATACCTTAGATATTTTTGCTGACCTCCAAAGAGCAATGAAGGGTTTTGTGTTAGAGAATGACCTTCATATCGTTTATCTGGTAAGTTCTGGGTTTGCTTATTATTTTTTTTAACTTTTAGTTTTTATTTTTTAAGATAGTATCTCACTAGATAGGCAGGCTGGCCTTGAACTTCTGGTCTTCCTACCTCCGATCCCTGAGTGCTATGGTTATTGGTTATAGATGTGTGCAGCCATACTTGACTTCCAATAACGGATTTTAAAAGTTTGGTTAAATTAGATCATCATCCATGAATATAATAAAGATTTTGATAAGGAATAAAATAGCTGGGGACTTTGCTTTATGCTTGTAATCCTAGATAGTTCTTGTATGTCTCATTGTTTTTATCTTAGCTCTCAAATCTTTTAAATAATATATCAATTCTGAATATTGATTCTTTCTTTCTTTCTATTTTATGTATTCTTTCCTGGCTGTTACACAATGTACTTAAGACTATAGCTAGAGTCATAATATTGAAGTTGAACATTTCTATGATAAAGACATACATATGATTTCATGAATAGAATAATGACATCTATTAAAATTTCTTATAAAGGTAAGAATGACAAAAGAATAAAGGAAGTAAGTAAATTATATGCTGGTATGGAAATATTACAGTGAAACCTGTACAATTAATATATACTAATTGTGTGTATATATATATAGAGAGAGAGAGGGAGAGAGAGAGAGAGAGAGAGACAGAGACAGAGACAGAGAGAGAGAGAAAGAGAGAGAGAGAGAGAGACTTGGAATCTAGAGAATTCAGTTTACAGGTGTACTGTCTCTTTTTTTTGTTCTAGCAGTTACTTTTGTGAATAAATGTTTTTACTTAAATGACATATCCGAGACATTAAAATAAAATCCTGAGCCCTTTGCAATACCTGTATTTATCATTTTCTTCCTCTTATAATGTAATAGTTTTATTGTTGTTTCTAGGCAAATGGTATGGGATTGAGTTATATCTCCAGCCCAGTGAAATGCAATCATTGTAATTAATGAGTGATACTTCTCTTTAGGTTACACCGATGTTTGAGGATTGGACTACTGTAGATTGGTATAGGTTTTTCTGTTTATGGGAGAAGTTGCCAACTTCTATGAAAAGAGTGGCAGAACTAGTAGGAGTTGAGGAAGCATTCTTGGCTCGATGTGTGAAAGGAAAAGTAGTAGCCAGAACTGAGAGACAGCACCGACAAATGGCCGTTCATAAAAGGTAAATATCAAGGGGCCTGGACTTTTCAATATTGAATGCAGTGTCTGGCATACAGTAAATATCCAGTGTCTTATAGTCACTTTCACTGTCAAGAAGAAAGTCAGTATTTACTAATAAACAAATTTACTAACAGAAATATATTTACTAATAAAGAAATTTACTAATAGTATTTACTAATAAATTTACTAATATAGTAGTCAGTATTTACTAATTCATATTTAATGTCTTACTATAACTTGTAGTTTAGTAGCAATTACACAGGAAGATCTTTTAAAGTAGAATAATTATTTCCCTTTCTTGTTTCTTATTTCCATCATAAAATTTAATCAACACGTCAAATTTAGATATACAAATGCGACATTCCCTGAAAAAAGTATTTCCACTTTAGTCATAAAATGGCAGTACTAGGACATCTACTGCTTTATTAATTTAAAAAAAAAAAAAAACCTAAATAATGTGCTTGACTATTGGAGTGATTTTTTTTCTTTCACTCAAAGACTTTGAAACTTTTTACTATAGTCCACTTAAAAAAGTTCTAATTAGTAAATGCTTCCTGTGGTTTTTTAAAAAAATTCTTCTTTATGATTGGATGTCTTCTTTTAAAATTTTTGTGCTATCACATTTTTTTGAGTAAAGTCTTGTAATTAGCAGTATTGAAACATGGGGAGGGGCTTTTTTGTTTGTGCTAATGTTAGTGTGCTAATGCATGTTATAAACTTGGATCTCTCTCTGTCCTCAACCCTATCTCTTATTAGAAATCCTCCCAGAGTATATAAGTGCTCTGTTATCTTTTTTCATGTTAGTTATTTTACAACACATACAATATTTTCAGAGCTGATATCAGTGATCTCTTACCTCACTTTTGGTGATTTATTTTTAGGTTTTTCACCAGTCTTGTGCTACTAGATTTAATCAACGAAGTTTCCTTAAAGGAAATCAATCAGAAGTATGGATGTAATCGTGGACAGATTCAGTCTTTACAACAGTCAGCTGCTGTTTATGCAGGTCAGTTAAACGACGTGTTTTATGTTAACTTAAGAATCTGTGGTTTCAGATTTTAAGATTACTTTTTTTTTTTAAATTACATTTTATCATAAGCTTCCCTAAAATTTCCATAATGTTACATAGTCTTTGTCGTCAAGATCTGAAAGTATGAATCCTTTGGACTCAGTATCTGATAGATAACTGGCAACAAGCTAAGTATTTACACTTAATATTTCCTTATCATTCTTTAGCAACTTCCTTCTGACTGTTCCTCTCTCTTCTGTTCTTTTCCCTCTAGTTTTTCTTCTTCAATGCTTTACCTTTTGTTGGGGGTATTAACTAATACATAACTTGCTGGGAAGAACATATGAAGGGCAATTCTAGACTTGTAGGTTTATTCCAAATATTTTGTTTCTCCACAGTCAATGGTGTTCCTTAACATATGAAATCCATGTACCCTAAGCTAGGCAAACAGAAATTGGGTGTCTGGTTTAATTAAAGAATCTTTGCAAGCTCTTAGGAAGGAGACTTTGAGATATTGTGTATAAGAAGTATTTTTGAAGGTGTATGCTTTTGAGTATATGCTGAATGAAAGATTGGGCAGGTGGCAGAAAGAGAGGGACTCACTGTTCAAGCCACTGGTATCAAAGATCCAAAATTGCCTTTAGGGTTTAAGTAGTCATGGGAAGTGACTTGTTCATTAATGTGATTTTAGTCATTTTCTCGTTGTGTTTTATTGCCCTTTTGGGTAGATTGTTAACATTTGTCTGCTCCTATTAAATTATCCTTTGGACTCAAACCTTAAAATGCTACCAAAAAAATCAAAAGAAGCCTTAAAAGTATGCTTAAAATTTAGTCTAAAGAAAAATTTTAATTCACAATATTTGGTGAATGTTCTAGGGATGATTACAGTATTTTCTAATCGTCTGGGTTGGCACAACATGGAACTACTCCTTTCCCAGTTTCAGAAGCGCCTTACATTTGGCATCCAGCGGGAACTGTGTGACCTGGTCAGAGTATCCTTACTCAATGCACAGCGAGCCAGGTTCCTGTATTCTTCTGGCTTTCTTACTGTGGCAGATCTTGCTAGAGCAAATATTGCTGAGGTGGAGGTGGTTCTGAAAAATGCTGTGCCTTTCAAAAGGTAAGAGACTCCTAAATGACAAACTGTATCGATGTTTAAGAACTACAGAGTATATTAAAATATTTTCTTCTGAAATAATCTTATGGCATGAGTGTAATTCTCTATTTCTCACTTCTTATTTTACAAATACTGTAAATAGTTTGCTGAATACTGATCGCATTGAATACCCTGTGCATCTATGTTTTTATATTGCTGGAAAATTTTCAGCAAGATAGATTTTTGGTCATGGAATTTCAAAAGTACACAAATAGCTTTATGATACAGGCTATATTACTCTGCAGAAGGGTCTGATAAAATTTTGTTTTCTCTTAACCTTTCTTCTTCCTAATTCTCTCTTATTCCTGGATGGTAAATTGCCCTAAAGTCTCACCAACAGAACCAGTTCATTGGTAGGAATTTTTTTTATTTTTACCAATCTGATAGGTGATACATTATATCTCAGTGTAGTTTTCATTTGCATTTCTTTAATTATCAGCGATAGGTGAATATCCTTAGATATGAGTCAGGGTTAGTTAGTTTTGTTACTTTCTTCCCCCCCCCCCCCAGTTATGGGCCTTGAATTCAGGGCCTGAGCACTGTCTTGGGCTTTCTCAAAAGGCTAGAGCTCTACCTTTTGAGCCACAGCACCACTTTCAGCTTTTTCTGTGTACGTAGTACCAAGAAATCAAACCTAGGTCTTTGTGCATGCTAGGCAAGCACTCTTAACACTAGGCCAAACTCCTGGCCTCTTTGCGAGTTATCAGATTTTTTTCTTTTCTTTTTTTTTTGTGCTCCTGGGGCTTGAACTCTGGGCACTATCTCTGAGCTCTTCAGCTCAAGGCTAACATTCTACCACTTGAGCCATAGCACCAGCACCACTTCTAGTTTTCTGGTGGTTAATTGGAGATAAGAGTCTCACAGACATTTGTGTCCAGGCTGGCTTTGAACTGAGATCCTCAGATCTCAGCCTTCTGAGTTGCTAGGATTACAGACATGAGCCACTGGCATCTGGCTCAGATCTTTTTCTTGTACTTCTGCTGATTTGGATTTATTTTCTCTCTTAAAGTTTTTTTTTTCAAATTGATTAGTATTTTTGTTCCCTTACTTGATACATATATTCCAATATTTTCAAACCATTTGTCAATTGTCTTTTATTTGTTGTTGGTTTTGTTCTGTTTTTGCACTGGATTTTGAATATAGGTCCTCTTTATCTTGATTCATGCCTCTAGTCTTGACTTTTTGTCATTTTTTCTTGTGTGTGTGGGGAGGTCATAGCGCTTGAACTTGGCTGGGCTGCTGTCCCTGAATGCTTCAACTCAAGGCTACCACCCTACCCCTGGACCTGGGTATTGTCCCTGACTCTTCAGCTCAAGGCTGCCACCCTACCCTTGAGCCAAGCCCTACTTCCCATTTTCTAGAGGTTAATTGGAGATGAGTCTCAGGTCCTTTTGTGCCCGGGCTAGCTATGAACCTTGATCTTCAGATCTCAGCCTCCTGAGTAGCTAGAATTACAGGCATGGGTCACTGCACCAGCTTTTGTCATGTTTTCGATAGGCAAGTTTTTTTTTTTTCCTTTTCCTTTTCCCCCTCTTCTCCTCTTCCTCTTTCTTCCTGTTTCTTCTTCTTCTTGGTTGGCAGTACTGAGGATCAAAAATAACTCCTTAGATCTATATCTAGACTATTGTAAACTGTTCTTTTTGTCAGTCCATGAATCAGTACCCATACTCTCAATTGTTAATTGTAAAAGCCTTATACAAAGCATGTTTCAATATTGGGTAAGGCAAATTCTCTTTTAAAAACTTTTGTTGATTCTTATATATTTGCTCACTTGAAATTTATACCATGTGATAATTACTACTTGTGTGCTTTAAAACTTAGGGAGAACTGACATGTTTATAATGTCGAATCAGCCTATCCCAAAGTAGGTGGTGTTTCATCTTTGATTTTGGTTTTGTGTTTTGCATGAGTTTCAAAGAGTTTTTCTCATATTGATCTTCATGGGTACCACTGAAAAGCCTCTTTTTTAATTTTTTAATATATGCTGGTACTGGGGCTTGAACTCAGGGCCTTACAGTCTCACTTGACTTTTTCACTCAAGGCTGGTGCTGTCCCACTTGAGCTATACCTCTAGGGTGTTTGGTGGTTAATTGGACTTTTCTTCCCCAACTGGCTTTGAAGTGCTACCTTCAAATTTCAGCTTCCTGAGTAAAAAGGATTATAGGATTATAAAATTGGATTCTGACTTTTTTTTCCCCCAGTCCTGGGGCTTGAACTCAGGGCCTTTGTCAAGGCTCCACCACTTGAGCCACAGCGCCACTTCCAGCTTTTTCTATATATCTGGTACCAAGTATTAGAACCCTGGTCTTCAAGCATGCTAGGCCAGCACTGTACCACTAGGCCAAACTCCTGGCCGGATCATGATTTTTTTTTTTAAGTTATACCAAGGGTTTATTTCAGTATAATGGATTAAAATAGGGAGAAATAGAAAAAAATAAGGAGATAAAAAAAAAAACCACCAACTGCTATCATTGAAGAGGTGAGGAATGAACTAAAAATGGTGATGAGGGACCAAGTCATTTTGCCTGCTTATTTCAGTGCTTCTAGATCCTGTCCAACAGATTACCTCCTGGTGTAGGGGAGGCAGTGGAATTCACATGATTTCCAGGGTCTAGGCATGAGCCTGAGCATTATCCCCGACATGACAGAGAACACTATAGGGTATAGTACTTGGAGGTTTCCTCAGTAGTTCACCTCTACTGTAGATATCATGGTATTAAGAAGGCCTAGTTTGGGGGCTCATAGACCTGCAAACACTGGGATTCAGTTCCTGGATGTAGGTTTTTTAGTGCTTTGAAATCTCCTAGAAATTCACCTCCCTGTGGAGGCTTCTCTGAGACAGGAATTGGTCATGCTTGTCTAAGTGTTTCTGGCTCAAGGTTTCTCATGAAGTTACCATGTGGGTTAGGGTTCTGGTCATATAAGAACTTGATTTGCCCAGAGACATCTGGGAAGAGATTGTGGAAATCATGTGATATTCCAAGCCTGAGCTTGGGTCGTTTATCTGCACCACACAGCAAATGCATGCTAGGGTACACTTGTTGGAAGTGGGATTTAGAAAGTCAGGGTTAGGGGTTCTTAGATCCACCTGGCAGGCAATGCATATAGCCAAGAGGTAGGTTCTGGAGGCTTAGTACCAAGCCAACCACCACTTTGATGCTGTATACTGGCAATGTCTCCTGGAAGACCAGTCCTCTGACCACATTACTCTTTACTTCTGGAACTCTTCTCCCTTTGAGCAGCTCTGGGTCCTTGTCAAATCCTTTTTCTCTCCATGAACATTTTTAGTGGCTATCTTCTGCTCAGGTACTTGACAAAGTGTCCCAAAATTCCCTGAGCTGTGATTATGCCTTGTTTCTAATCCTCCAGATTAACTCAGTCTCCAGTAATAGATACTCTCTCAAGATTATCCCTTGCTGTGATCCTGAGGGATGGAACAAAAAGAATGTCTTTCTTTAGCAAAGCTATTTTTCTACTATGTTGGAACTAGAAAGCTACTGTCCTACCAAATCCATACAGAAGTTTGCAGGCTTTGTGGAATTGTTTTGTATCTATAATTGGCAATCTGTTGCCAGGGCCATCTGATGTATCTTCTGGTTATATCTTTGTCCCTCATCCCCAAAGATTGGGGGCTTGGGCTTGGGCCTGTTTTCTGTTTTACTTTTATCAGTTGACATATAAAAAAGTTTTTATATAAACAAACGTTTATTTCCCTATTTCCCCATATAGAACATAAACCTCATGAGAACACATATGTATATATGTGTATATGTATATATATAATACATATATGCTCCCTGTGTGTACATGCGTATATGTATATCTACATATATATACATACAGTGTATGCATGTATGTACACATACAGTGCAAGTAAGTCAGTTCATTAATTTCCTTCTTATCTTCTTGTATAGTGCCCGAAAGGCAGTGGATGAGGAAGAGGAAGCAGTTGAAGAACGTCGGAATCTGCGGACGATTTGGGTGACTGGTAGAAAAGATTTAACTGCAAAGGAAGCAGCAGCCCTGATAGTGGAGGAAGCTAAAGTTATTCTGCAGCAGGACTTAGTTGACATGGGAGTGCCATGTGATCCATATTCCCCTTTGATTACTGGGACACATTCACTGAACAGCAGTGATTCAGAAGTAAACACATACAAGTTTGTTCCTCAAACTGTGAGTTCTCATCAAAGAGAAGCATCCAAGAAGAAAAGTAATACAAGATTTAGTGATTCTCATGTTATACACTCATCAAATACAGTGCAAGATTTAGATAAAAGTAGTGAGCATACAAATTTGTTTCACTGTACATTCCAGGAAAGGAAACAAGAGCATCAGAGAAATTCCATTTTAAGAGCAAGAAAACAGGCATCTTTGAGTATAAAAAAAAAGAAGCCCACAACCTCTCTGAATGAGGGGAAAACATGCAATAAGAAAGTTGTTTGGACTTCCTCTTTGGAAAAACATAAAAAAGCAGCTTTGAATTTCAGTTCAGAAGAGCTGAACACAAGTTTTCAATCTCAGAAACACAGAAAGTATCGAAAAAAATCCAAGGACAGTAGCCCTGTGAAAGACTCAGGGATATGTAGAATTGATTTACAAGGACACACTGTATCTAGACCTCTTCTTTTTGAGGATCCCCTTACTTTAGATAAGAAGAATATGGGATTTAGAAGTTCAGAACCTTTTACCAAAGATGTATCTTTTTATGCTGAGGAAAAACATAGCAAAACATTTCTGTTACAAGCAAAGCAGAGTTGTTTAAGAGAAAGAACAAAAATGAATGATATTCTTGTGGAACATCTTGAAATGAGGTCAGAAAGTAAAAATGTGATTTGTCAATCCTCTGGTCTAGCTAGTAACCATGGAAGAGGATTAGATGTAGGTGAGACAGAAAAAATAAATGGTGTACTGATACAGAATGATGTGAAAAATCAGAATATTTTTGTAAAAAACCATGACAAAGATCAAGTTGGCCAGTGTGTAGGAAAACAATGTGATGAACAGACAAACACTTGTACCAAACAGAAAAGTGAAATAGAGACACAAATGTTCTGTGAGGCAGTAAGTAATATGCAAAAAGAATCCAATGCTGCTGCAATGAAATGTGAAGCTATAAAGCCTAATAATGAGGAAAGTAAACCAAACCATTTTCAGGCATTAGGAGATAAAATGAGGAAAACTGAGGTACCTAGTAGAATACTTCAATCAGCTAGACTATTTGGCAAAACAGGAAACCAGCATGAGAATTTTCTAAATCCAACTGAAATACAAGATAAAACAGATGCATATTCAACAAACAAAACTAAAAATAATCCTGCTTCTGACTTAAGTATAATTCTCTCTGATTTTGAAGATAGTTTCTGTCTGGATACTCAATCAGAGAAAATAATGCAACAGATAGTAATTGGAAATGTCACACAAGGAATACAGGACAGCAGCTTGGCTGCAGGGGTAGTGCAGAGGAGCTTAGACAGACAGAACTGTTTTCAGAACGAGTGTCATGTTACTTCTTCCAGTGATCAGCTTTCTTCAAGAATGACCAACACGGACCATTTGGATCTGAAGACTATCAATGCTGAATATGGGAATGACAAAGTGACACTAAAAAGCCTTACTTTTCATTCTCCCGTACTATTGGAGGAAAATGGCCCTTGCTTTAAAAGGAATGAACTTTCTGTTACTGACTCCCAGCTAAACAGTTTTCTTCAAGCTTATCAAACACAAGAAACAATGAAACCAGGCAAACCTCTGGCTTCTCAAGAGAAATTCCCCACTAGTAGAGATAGAGAATGTCTGCCAGGTCCAGAAACAAGTTTGAATATGAGTGACAGTTTATTATTTGACAGTTTCAGTGAAGACTTCCTAGAAGAACAACCACCTGATATAGAAGCCAAAGAACCCCACCCTTCTGAAATAATATCAAACCATTTCAGTGATTCCCAGTGTCCACAGGAGGAGCCAGTTCATAAAGCAAATACAAGCGAGCCTCTAGGTGCTCAACAGCAGTTGACTTCTTTCAATGATGAGTCTATTATATTTTCAGAAATGGATTCTGTTCAGATAGTGGAAGCTTTGGACAATGTAGCAATATTGGTCCAAGAGAAGTCTAGCACTACAATACCTCTTAGAGCATTAGAACTAAGTGACTCGGCAATTACAGGTAATAGTCTCCCCCAAGGTGAAGTAACTAGAAGAAATCAAGATGAAACAGCTCAACAATCCAGATTAATTGAGGCAAGGCCAAATAATTCATTCATATGGTCAGGAGCCTCATTTGATTTAAGTTCAGGACTGCAAAGGATTTTAGATGAAGTATACAGTCCTATGGAAAATGAAAAGCCAGAATTGACAACTGTAAACTTACTTCATTTGAGAGAGAAAAACACAGAGTTAAATGAGAGACAGGAAGTAATTTCAAATTTGGAGACATTCCAAGTACAGGGAATTTCATTTTTTCCTAATGAGGTAAAAAGAAAGGTGGACAAGTCACAAGAGAACTCTGCCTGTCACAGTGAAAACACATCCCCCTTGCCTTCTAAAGAAAGCTCTCTAGGTGATGATAATAGTCTCATTCCTCCTACACCCAGTCCAGCATCTACTTCTAAGGTGACATTTCCAGAGACCCTTGGAACATCTGTAAAACTCCAGGGTACTAGTAGTGTTTTACAGCCTGGGGAAAGTTTTACATTTGACTCACCTTCAGATATTAAAAACCATGATTTAAGTCCAGAGAGTAGAAACAGCTTGCAAGATGGCAGTCCTTTGAGAGACAGAAGTTTTTCACTGCAGTTGTCACTGAATGAATTGCAGTTAACTCCATCCTCATGTAGTTCAGAAACTTTGGCGATAATTGATGTAGCAAGTGATCAAACTCTCTTTCAAACCTTCATTAACGAGTGGCAGTGTAAAAAAAGATTTTCCATTTCATTGGCTTGTGAAAAGATCAGAAGCTTGACATCTTCAAAAACTGCTACTATTGGTAGTAGGTTCAGGCAAGGTAAGATTCTCTTTTAAAATGTTTACATTTTTATCTATCTTTAGTTCATGGACTAAGATACCATTTGGACTTTTCAGCATTAAATATTAGATGTAATTTCAACATTTAAAAAGTATATCCTCAAAGGAATCATGCTAGGCAAGCACTCTACCACTAGGCCACACTCTTGGCCCCATTATTGATGCTGGCCAATCTTACTGGGATGAGACGGAATCTCATGGCTATTTTAACTTTGATTTGCTTTATGGCTAGTGATATTGCACATTACCTTTTGGAGATTTATTTTGACTTCACTTCATTAAAACTGTGTATTATAAAACTGCAAATGAGCTGGCTTATTTAAACATTTGTATCTCTTCTCATTTTCATGTATCAGGCATAACATTGAGCTCATTTTTAATACCAGGCTTTATGCTAGAAGGATAAAATATTTACTTAAACTTAACAATTATGTAGCAAGTTTTTGTGTGCCAGATGTTTTCCTGAAATGAGAAATAATTACAAATAAAACAGTTTTGTTCTTGACTTTTGTGAAATTACATGGTTTTAGAAAAGAATATTGAATGCAGATACAAAAATCATGCTATTTCACTAAAATATAGGACTCAGTAAAATTTTTTAGTTAGGAATTGCTGAATTTGATATAGTTTCTATGCAAGTTTGTTTCTGTTTGAGTGATAGAAATTTGAAATGTAGCTATTTTAGAAAATTGAGTTACTTCCCCTTTAGTCATTATTATGGGTCTGTTTTATGAAATCAGTAGACTTTTTTTCAAGATGATGGGTATCTTAATTGATAGCATGTCTAGATAGGTCTTATATCTGTACAAATAATGCATATTGAATATCTGAGGATTTTACCAGTTGCATAGCTTAAATTTTCATTGTTTTAACCATTTGCTTATGTCTTCTCTTTTTTATTTTTATTTATTTTTATTTTTTTTTTTGCCAGTCCTGGTGCTTGGACTCCAGACCTGAGCACTATCCTTGGGCATTCCTCAAGACTTGTGCTCTACCAGTTGAGCCACAGCGCCACTTTTGGCTTTTTTCTGTGTATTTGGTACTAAGGAATGGAACGCAGGTCTTTATGCATGCTAGGCAAGCACTCTACCACTAGGCCATGCTCTCAACCTTTTGTGTTCTATTTTTAAAAGTCTGTCTGTCTGTCTGTCTTTTTTTCTTTCTTTCTTTTTTTTTTTTTTTTTGTGGGTCATGGGGCTTGAACTTGGCCTGGGTGTTGTCCCTGAGTTCTTCAGCTCAAGGATGCCACCCTACCCCTGGGCCTGGGTGTTGTCCCTGAGCTCTTTAGTTCAAGGCTACCAAGCCCCACTACCCATTTTCTAGAGGTTAATTGGAGAGATAAGAGTCTCTGGTTCTTTTATGCCGGGCTGGCTTTGAACCTTAATCCTCAGATCTCAGCATCCTGAGTAGCTAGGATTACAAGCCTGAGCCATCAGGCTCTGCTTGACTTCTTTTTTCTGTCAGTTGTGGGGCTTGAACTCTAGGCCTGGGCACTGTTCCTGAGTGCTTTAACTCACCACTTGAGCCACAGTGCCACTTTCTATTTTTTTGGTGGTTAGTTGGGGATACGAGTCTCACAGACTTTCATACCTGGGCTAGCTTTGAACCATGATCTTCAAATCTCAGCCTCTTGAGTAGCTTGAGTGATAGGCATGAGCCACTGGCACCTGGCGAAAAGTATTTATTTTGAATTTCACTTTTACTTCTGCTAGTCAGTTTACCTCGGGAAACCCCTACTACAGATGCTGGATTTCTTGTTCAAGGCTCGGATGACATCTGTGTGGTTGGACTGGCAGTTTGCTGGGGTGGAAGGGATGCTTACTATTTTTCCTTGCAAAAGGAACAAACACATTCTGGTAAGTAATCTGCTCGTGACTAAGTCAGTATAATTAATGAAACATAATAGGTAGCAATCTTGCTTGTCAAGAGTAATTTACTTATTTTTAGAGTTAAAAAGTAATGTGTTATTATTTGGAAATTAGCTAACATATACATAAATACAATGTTAACTAGAATGAATGTTTATTTGCTAGCCAAGTGTTTCTATCTATACCCTCAGATTGAATGATGAATGTTTTGAAAACATTTCCATTAATCCTTATTTCCTGCCGCATAAGACTATTGTTGATGATGGACTTTAGAATTTCTTCTCAGTCTTTCTTGGGAGCTCATCTGTTGAGCTGTAGTACCTTATTTACCAGCTTCTGGAGGAACCTGTAGAATTGAAACAATGTAAGCTGGAAATGAATTGTAGTTACTGGATATATTCAGCTTTTGGTTGGTTTTGGACAGGAGAAAGTAGCAATGCCATGTAGTTCCTCAGCCAGATGAAATATTTTCATTGGCTTTGTAGGAAAATACATTGGGCTTAGTAGTTTCTTGAGTTTTTTTTCATTTTGGATACAACATTATATGGCTATCTTCTTTAAAATAATTTAAAAATCTCTTATCTAAGTCCTGAAAATTGTTAATTTTGTTTTTAGAAGTCAATATTTAGATTTTTCTCCCACATAAAATAAAGCATTTTAAATCTTCTAGCCCAACCACAATTTATAGATTATTAATTATTTCATCTACGTAGTTGATATGATTTGGAAAAAGCATGCTGAAGCAGTCACTTAGAACCAGATTATTAGATTTCTTAAGTATTTTTGAGCCTTGTCACTAGAGATTACTGCTTTAAATGAATGCATATAATTTTTGCATTTTTTTCCAAGAAATTAGTGCTAGTTTGGCCCCACCTTCTTTGGATCCAAGCTTGACTGTGAAAGACAGGATGTGGCATCTTCAGTCCTGTTTGCAAAAGCAAAGTGATAACGAACGTTCTGTAATCATCTATGACTTCATCAAGAGCTATAAAATTCTTCTTCTGTCTTGTGGCATCTCCCTGGAACAAAATTATGAAGATCCAAAGGTTCTCTGTTATTTAATTTTTTATATACTTGGTTTTCATTTAGTTTTAGCAATGCAACTTGAAGTCTTTTAGAAAAGTCACTTTTCTGTCCAGTAATCTCACCAACTAAGAATAAAATCTTCATGTACTGAATACTTCTGTGTAAATGAAGTCTTATCATAGAAATTTATTTATTTATTTTATTTTTACTTTTTGTTGTGACTGGTTTGAACTAATGGCCTAGCAATCAAGGTATTATGTTTGCTAAGCAGACTGTATTTTACCACTTGAACCAAGCAGTAAGAAATCTAAAAGAAGAAAAAGTTAAAAATTTGATCATAAGCTTCAAGTCTCTTTCTTTTTTTTTTTTTTTTTTTTGGTCGGTTATGGGGCTTGAACTTTGGGCCTGAGCATTGTCCCCGAGCTTTTCACCTGAAGGCTACTGCCCTATTCCCTTGAGACACAGCATCACTTCCCATTTTTCAGTGGTTAATTGGAGATAGGAGTCCCATGGACTTTCATGCCCAGGCTGGTTTTTGAATCACAATCCTCAGATCTCAGCTACCTGAGTAGTTAGGATTCCAGGCATGAGCCACTGGAGTCCAGCTTACAAGTATCAAGTTTCTTGTCCCATAGTAAATTGCAATGATTGTTAGATTTTTCAAATATTGATGAGAATGATTGCAGAAAATAGGAAAGTTATGAATTAAGGTGATGGGGCAAACCATATAGATAGTCCCTGAAAGCTATTCTATGCAATTAAAAACAATGACATTCTTTGTAATAATGACTTTGAGTTTTCAAGGAAGGAATGTTATTTTATTGTGATATGCATTTTTTTTTAGCATATCACATTTTCAGAAGACGTTTATCTTATGCCCTGTTTTTCTGTGCTGGTACTGGAATTTGAACTTAGGGACTTGGGCTTGTAAGTTTGCTTGCTCTTGTGCTCTACCACTTGAATCATGCCTCTGGCTGGAAAAAAAAACCCCATTTGTTTATAATCTCCAAAGATACATCTTTTTTTCCCCCAACATGTTAAAATATGAAAGTTATTACAGTTGATAGTTTTTAGTAATATATGGTCAACAACCAATAGGATGCTTTAGTTTCTTAATTTCTTTTTATAAGAAATATGAGGAGCTTGTGTACACTAAACAAGTATTCTCTTACTGAGCTACTACATCACCAGCCCAGTTTCGTAGTTCCTTTAGTTTTTCTTTTTCAAGGGGCCAAGATATTAACCTGTCCTCTGAATATAAAAGGTTGTAAGTTAATTTTGATGTTCTATGTTCTATAGTCCCAAACAATATGAATTTTATAATCTCTCTCATTCTTGGTGTGTGTAGTACCTTCTTAAACTTCTGGAAATAATCTCTGCTTTTATGACTCAAAACCCTTTTGATTGTTTTATTGAAGGTATTGTTAATATCTTCCTGCTCTGTGGTTACATGTGTACACCATCATGCCTGGCATTAATTACATTTTTGATTTAAGAAAATAAATTAAAAATATAATTTTATATTAAATAGTATATAACTTTTCCTCAGTCTCTCATTGAATGCTCTTTTGCAACGTCATTTGTAACCAACAAGCAGTAAATGAATCATGCATGGATAGTAAACACTGGTTATCTGTGTTCCAAGGAGACCATTACTGAGTAAAAACCGCAGATGCTTAATATGCATAGAGTTTTATACTCGAAACCTGTATCATATGAATGCCATAATATGTGGCTGTGAGATTACATAGTTAAACCACATAGAGTTGGTAAGCTACATATTACTATTAGAAAAATTGTTGTTTTACACATTAATATTGCTCACCAGAAACTAGATCTTATCTCATGCTCTTTTTGCCCATACTTGATTCATTTTTTTTCCCCTATAATGCTCTGCAACTTCTGTTAAAGACATGTCGGGGGCTGGGAGTTTGGCCTAGTGGTAGAGTGCTTGTCCAGCATGCATAAAGACCTGGGTTCGATTCCTCAATATTACATACATAGAAAAGCTGGAAGTGGTGCTGTGACAAGTGGTAGAGCAGTAGCCTTGAGAAAAGCCCAAGGACAGTGGTCGAGCCCTGAGTTCAAGCCCCAGGACTGGCCCCCCCCCACCAAAAAAAGACATGTTAGATTAAAACAGATCTAAAATTTTTACTTTGTAACTTGCAGGTCCTTTTGGCTTGCTGGGATTCCTGTAACTTTTACCTTGCTTTTTGAATATCGTTTGCTTTTTTGCAGTCATATTTTCACAAAATCAAAGACAGGGAAACTCAGGAGATCACACAATGATTTGAACATAAGCAACAGTAATGTGGGACTGACTGAAATCTATAATGGAGGAATTTTAAACGTGTTTTTCCAAGATTAGTTAAAATGTGTCTAATAAATCTGCATATAAGGCAGGCTTACTGTAATGACTTCCAAAAGTATAGTTGATCTGCTAGATCAACTATTAGAAACTATAGGTCTTGTGGACAAGCTAAACACAAAAAGCAAATGACCAGTTAGGTGATTGTGATGACGATCCCCTATCTGAAAGGAAAAATCTAGAGGGTTTCTGAAAAAGAAATGACAAAATATTTATGCTTCACATTTTATTAGAAGAAATAAGTAAACTTAAAGCTATACTACATACATCATATATGTGTGTGTGTGTATACAAATTATCCCAAATTAAGATCAATGAATATGAAATAAAAATGAATGTGATTTTCTACTTTTAAGGATACAGAAATGTCTTTATTAAAATAAAGAAAATATTCTGATTGTTTTCCCATTTAGGTGGCATCTTGGTTACTTGACCCAGATTCTAAGGAGCCAACTCTTCATAGTGTGGTTACCAACTTTATTCCCCATGATCTCCCACTCCTAGAAGGAATGGAAACAGGCCAAGGAATTCAAAGCCTGGGGCTGAATGTCAGCACTGAGCATTCTGGACGGTACAGGGCATCTGTAGAGTCTGTTCTCATCTTCAACTCCATGAATCAACTCAACTCTCTGTTGCAGAAAGAAAACCTTCTTGGTAAAACAAAGTTCCTGGCATCTTTATGTTACAGACTAGAGATATACATGTATTACATAGATACATACATACATAGAGTTTGAGGGCAAACTATACATTTAATGTAATTCTTAACCTCTGGATTGCCTAAGGGTCAACAAACTTTTTTCTATTAAGCATTTTGAGCTGGGCATGGTGGCTCCTGCCTATAATCCTAGCTACTCAGGAGGCTGAGATCTGAGGATCAAGGTTCAAAGCCAGCCTGAGCACAAAAGGACCTGAGACTCTTATCTCCAGTTAGTCTCTAGAAAAGGGACATGGGGCTTGGTTCAAGGGTATGGCGGTAGCCTTGAGCTGAAGAGCTTAGAGATAGTGTCCAGGCCAAGTTCAAGCCCCATGACCCACAAAAAAAGTATTTTGGCTTGTAGACCAGATGGTCTCTATCACAAATACTCAGCTGCACCTGTTATAGACAATCTCAAAACAATGGCTTAGGCTGTTTTCCAATCATTGTTTTAATGGAAACATGAATCTAGTGATACTTGGGTTATAGCTTGCTAACCTATAATAAGTAGGAATAGTGACATTTTATTCGGTGCTGTCATTTATATTTAAACTTTATCCAGTGATTCTCATTCATGCTTACAAGGCATATTTCATGGGTTTAATAATGGAGTTTTTTCAGAGGTTTTTACAGTTGCTTCTTCAGTAAAGAATATGTATTCTCTTTTATCTCTTGACAAATATTATCAGCTTGTTGGGAAGTCTGCTAGTCCAGAAAGATGGTGGAGGAAAAAAGTTGACCTTGTCAAGAGGAGATTGTGTCAGGAATGTATTGACTGATGAGTAAATATGAAAAGCAGCAGACATGACTTGTTTACACAGAATGTGGTTTGGCTTTGGGCTTTCACCTGCTAACTGAATGGCCCATGGCAAATGGTTGGTGTTATCTGTGTCTGCTTCTTCTAAACTGTTTAGAAGATTAAATGGAAAGACTAAGTGCTTATTGATGCATTAGTTAATTATCGATTATTTTTACCGTTATCACAGGCTCTCTGTTCTTTTCAGTATTATGGGGGTAGTATAGCAAAGACTCAACTGACTTGTTCATGGAAGGCATTTTTTTCTCATTAGCAGCTCCTGTTCAGTATCTATAGTATTTTACTGTCAGCCTCTCTAAGCCTGTGTAGGCAGATCAAGGAGTGAGAATTGGCCCCAGGCTTCAGGACTGCTTTCACCTGTGTGTTACACAATGGTGGGTCATAGCTAACATCCTCTCAGTCTGTGTAGTCTGCCTAAAAGGTTCATGTCCTGGGAAGTCTGTGTAGTTCCCAAGATACTGACTGCTGAAGAGGCTGATACAAGTTGGTCTATAATTTTTTAGAGATGTCTGTTATTATCAGAATGATAAGATAGGTGTAGTGGTATACATCTGTACTGTTAAGTACTTGGGAGGCAGAAGTAGGAGGATCATTAGTTTGAGGCCATCCTGACTACATGGTGACTTAAGCTAAGTCACTAAGCTACACCTTGAAGCCCTATCTTAGAAATCCAAAATCCTAGAGATTTAATTCAGTGGTAGAGTACTTGCCTAACGTGTGTGAGCTGTGTGAGGTCCTGGGTTTAATCCACAGCACAGTCTGAGAAAGGACTATTCCGGACTTAACATAGTTTTTAAGTATCTTTTTAAAGGAGGATTATAGTTTTCTTTTCTAGAACTCAGGGCCTGGGCTTTGTCTTTGAGCCTCATTGTGCTCAAATCTAGTGCACTACCACTTCAGCCATAGCATCACTTCCAGTTTTGTTTATATGGCACTGAGGAATTGAACCCAGTGCTTCATGCATGTTAGACAAGCATTCTACCACTAAGTGACATTCCCAGCACACTCATTTTTTATTTTCATAATTTTGAAGTACTTTGAAAGTGTCTTTTTTTCTGAAAACTTAACAAAACTGAGCATTTGGTGTCAAATGCACTTTTGTAGTGTTAGGTTTCTTTTTTTTTTTTTTTTTTTTGCCAGTCCTGGGCTTGAGCTCAGGGCTTGAGCACTGTCCTTGGACTTTCTCAAGACTAGAGCTGTACCACTTGAGCCTCAGCACCACTTCCGGCTTTTTTCTATGTATGTGGTACCAAGGAATCGAACCGGGGTCTTCATGCATGCTAGGCAAGCACTTTAACCACTAGGCCAAAGTCCCGGCCCCAAGTGTTAGGTTTCTTAATCATAGATATAGAGCATAACTGAGGTGTACTGAGAAAAGGGACTTTTTGAAGAAAATATAGAGTGTGGGTAAATGTTTGAAAAAAATTATTTTAGAGTATGCTTGTTTTTTTTTAATGACTTCCAGATCTTTTTCTCTTTTCATCTTCTTGTTTTCTAGTAGATATTAATTTGGATATGGCCATGTCTCTACTTCATGTGGTTTAAGACAAAATATCCTTATTCTCCTCATGTGATCAAGTAGGTCATTTCTAGATGGTTTTAACATACATGAGATAAATCTCATATATGGGAGAAATGTAAATCTCTTCTAGTCCCCATTATTCACAGGATTGCTTGCTCTTCCACACCGTGCAGTTGGTAGTCTAGTGCTTAAATGATCTGTTCTTTGCTATCTTCTACTTTTGATTTCAGAGCCTATTCAGGAAAACCCGATTCTGAAGGACAGCTTGGGTAACATCTCTGGCTTTCCCTGGACCAATTCTATGTTATTTTCTTTCTTTTAGATATTTTCTGTAATGTGGAAATGCCCTCTCAGTACTGTCTGGCCTTGCTGGAACTAAATGGAATCGGCTTTAGTACTACAGAATGTGAAAATCAGAAGCACATCTTGCAAGCCAAGCTGGATGCCATTGAGACTCAGGCCTATCTGTTAGCCGGGCACAGCTTTTCCTTCACCAGTTCAGATGACATTGCAGAGGTGGTACTGTGGGAGTAGGGATGAGAAAGTGACTTTTAGAGTTAAAATAATGTGAATTTCCAAATCTCTTTTAATACCAAAGATCATTAAAACAAAATAATTGATCAGCATGTATTAGTAATATCTCCTAGCTGTAGGTTCATAAGTTATGCCTATAGTCCATAGGTAGTAAAGAAGACTTTTTGAATGTAGCCTCCAGGAGAGGTTTGCCCAGATCAGATATACATTTGTATTTTTTTCTTCTGAAAAGTACCCATTCAATTCACTTGCCCATTTTTTAATAGGATTATTTGATGTTTGGCTAATTTTTTTTAACTCTGTTTATTCTGGATGTTAATTTATTGAGTAGCTGGTAGAGTTTTTCTCCTACAGGTCATCTATTGGTTCTGGTAATTGTTTCTTTTGCTAGGCAGGAACTTTTTAATGTGATCTAATCCCAGTTGCTAATTCTTATGCTTGTTTTCAAGGCAATTAAATAGTCTCTTGTTCAGAAAATAGTTACCTGTGCCCATAACTTTCAGTGTTTTTCTGTGATAATTAGTTTTTACTCTGAGTTCCTTAAATCATTTGAAGTTGTTTTTTGTTCAGGCTGAGAGATAGGTGTCCTATCTGTGCTACCAGTTTTCTCAGCATCATTTGTTAAAAAGACTTTTTTTTTTTCTCCAGTGATGGCTATGGGATTTTATTTCTGAGTCTTCCATATTTTTTTATTAGTCTTTGGATCTATTTTTGTTATTATGTCTTTATAGTATAATTGGATATTCAGTGTATGTCTGCCACTGTTGTTTTTCTTTCTGCCATTGCTTTTTTGCTTTTCTTTCTCTGATATAGGGGTTTGAACTCAAGTCTTTGTGTTTGCTTGACTGGGACTTGAGCCATGCCTCTAGCACTGCCAATCCAGTGTGGCAATAATGACCCTTTTTGTACTAAACACTTCTAAGACTCAGATGGTGGGACTAAATAATAGTTTTTCAGACCTTTCCTGGTAGTATTTTCTGATTTTGATTTTGTGATCATACAATAGCCCACATTTACTTCCTAGGAGGATAAATGACTGAGCAGCCATTTTGGTTATCACTTGAAGAAGTATTTGAGAGAACTCACAATCTTCAGTGTCAATTGCTATTTGCCAGTTGCATGTTCCTATTCCTATTTAGAAGCCTTGCACTAGTATTATCTGATAGGGCCCAGATTAGTGTGTGACAGCTTACCTACTGCAAAAGTTTTCATTGCCATCATTTGTTAAAAATATTGCTTATGGGCCAGGAGTTTGGCCTCGTGGTAGAGTGCTTGCCTAGCATGCACGAAGACCTGGGTTCGATTCCTCAGTACCACATATATAAAATAAAGCCAGAAATGGTGCTGTGGCTCAAGTGGTAGAGCTCTAGCTTTGAGAAAGCCCAAGGACAGTGCCCAGTCCCTGAGTTCAAGGCCCAGGACTAGCCAAAAAACCAACCAACCAAACAAAAAAACAAAAAAAAAAAAAACCATGATTGGTTACAATTGTCCAAAGATATTCTTCCAACCAAATATAAATTGTAGAGACTGTTTTCTCAAATGACTTTCCTGAGCCTTCTGGATGACAGTACTTTTAACTTAATTCCTGCCTAAAGATATGTGAATTTCTTGCAGGTTTTATTTTTGGAATTGAAGTTACCACCAAATGGAGAGCTGAAAATCCAAAGCAACAAGAAAACTTTGGGTTCTACTAGAAGAGGGAATGGCACTGGATGCAGGTCAAGGCTGGGGCAACGGTTCAGCACTAATAAGGTAATCACTGGGGAAAGTCACAGGGCAGAATCGGAGCTGCTGCTAGTGTATTGTAACAATGTTTAATATAGCCCACCATTTAAATTTATCCAGATGCGAGCAAATAAATATATTTGTGTTTTGGTACAAATCTTAGCAGACATTCCAGCATAGAAAATCAGGACCATACTCTTGAGTTAGCAGTATACTATTTTTTTTTTTTTTTTGGCCACTCCTGGGGCTTGTTTTAGGGCCTCAACCCTGTCCTTGGGCTTTCTCAAGGCTAGAGTTCTACCACTTGAGCCACAGCACCATTTCTGGCTTTTTCTGTGTATATGTATACCAAGGAATTGAACCCAGGTCTGCTAGGCAAACACTCTACCACTGGGCCAAACTCCTGGCTAGCAGTGTACTCTTCTTATCCTTAAACCAATGTAGAGGCTTATGATTTCAGACCTACTAACATTATTTATTTCCCTCTACTACTCTTGAACTTGTACTATAATTTTTAGTTACATAGACAGATAATTGTATAGAATGGTTTTTTTAAGTTTCAGGGAAAAATAAGTTTTGTACAAATTTAAGATTTTTTTCCACTTTTATTTTTTATTTCTCTCTATTTTATTGTATAGGTGTACAGGAGGGTTACAGTTATATAAGTAAGATAATGAGCACATTTCTTGAGCAGTGTTATCCCCTCCATCATTTTTTCCCATTTTCCCCTCCCCCCCATGGCCCCTAGCTAATGTGTTTCTGTGTTACACTGGTTTGTCCTTTGTCCCACCATTTCTGTGATTATATAATAATTATATAATAATTTGTATAGTTGCATAAACAATTGTGTAGAAGAATTTTTTTTTACATTTCAGATTTTTCACATTTAAGATTTTAGTTTGTTATTTTTCAAAGGAAGTTTACTAATGATAACGAATGGAAATCATATGCATTAGGAAAGAAAAGAAAGATTTAATCTTACATTTTTACTGAAGTTGGTTGAAAAGTAAAGATAGAAAATGAAGTTCCACAGCTGTGGAGAGCTATGAGTTTAAGTTGTCATTCTGTGGAGTTTTGGTCCGTACACTGTCATCCGTGACTTCTCTGCCCTTGGGAAGTGTCCATACCTCTATTGTCTAGCACTTTGATTTTTTTGGTGTTCAAGTGGTCTTCTACACTTGAGCCATGTCTTGCCTACTGCTGATTAATGAGAGATGAAATCTTAGACTTTTATGTGTGTGTGTGTGCACGCGTGTGCATGTGCGTGTGTGTGCCAGTACTGGATCTTGAACACAGGGCCTGGGTACAATTTCTTTGCTCTTTGCTCAAGGCTGGCATTCTACCATTTGAACCACAGCTCCACTGATGCTTTATTGGGTGATTAATTGGAGATAAGAGTCTCATGGACTTTTTAGCCTCACCTGGCTATGAACGACGATCCTCTAGATTTCAGCCTGCTGAATTTCTGGGATTATATGCAGGAATCATGAGTATTCAGTTTTCTAGTATACTTTCTATCATTCTAACTGGCCCTGGAAGAGCCAGTTAGAGATTCACAAGAATCTCTTCCTTAATAATTTATTCAAAGTCCATGGCATGGAAACACAAAAGTTTTAAAAATAAATGTCTTCAGACATTTTTGAAACAGATACCATCTAAGTCTCAGGGCAGGAAGGAAGACAATAAGGAGACTTCTCATCACTGTACAAATGGAGAGGAAACGCATAATGCAAAGAGATTATGTAAATTTCTTGGTAGGTTTTAGGGGACAAATACTTGATACAATTGATATTAACAGTGATTTAAAAAAATAGCTCCGAGTTGATGGTGTTCAATGTATCATTTGTATTTCATAAACTACTTATAATGGTTTGTTGTTATGATAATTTCTAAAAAAAAAACCTAAATCATGATTTTGTGTCATGGACTTAGTTGTTATCGAACTAAATGTTGGGACAGTATTATTTACCTAGTAGATATTCTAATTTGCTACAAAAATTTTAAATTATCTTAATTGTTATATTTTTTTGGCAGGATGTTTTAAATAAATTAAAGGAATTACATCCTTTACCAGGTTTGATACTGGAGTGGAGAAGAATCAACAGTGCTATCACCAAAGTGGTTTTCTCCTTGCAGCGGGAAAAACGTTTGAATCCTTTCCTGGGAATGGAAAGAATCTATCCCATATCACAGCCACACACAGCTACAGGTGAAAAATGTTGTAGATGAATACTGCCTGGTTTTGAAGGAAAAAGATTTTGATATGCATACAATATTTGCTTCTAGTGGTCAAGAAATTCAGTTGTCCATCATTGGACTCAGTGAAGTCCCACAACATGTAGAAAGCTCAAAAGATAGCCAAATATCCCCTGCAATTTAAGATGAATTTTAGTGAGATACGCTACCTTATCTAAGATCCTCTTCCAGTTGAGTGTCAGCAGGCCTTTGGGCCCTCTGTATGATAAGCAACTTATTTTACCCAAGCAGAGAAGAAATCTGTACAGTCTTTGGATGTGTGTCTCATGGCCTTAGGATGCATTTGAGTGTAATCTGGTAAAGAAAAATAGTACTTTTTTTCTCTGTGTATGTTGTACCAAGCAATCGAACTCAGGGCTTTGTGCATGCTAGGCAGGCACTCTACCACTAGGCCATGCTCTAGGCAGCACAAAACTTAAGTATTTGCTAAACTCAATATGCATGGGGGGAAAAGGACAGTGTATAATTCATTCATAGAAGTAACCAGTTTGGGTTTGGAAATCAGAAATCTAGCTTTGAATCCGATGGCTGTGAGCCTCCAGTTACTTTGACTAAATAGCATTCTGTATGTGGAGGGCTTAGAATAGCATGCGGTTCCTAAAAAGCACCCAGTGCCAGTTGTATGGGGTTTTAAAACATTCACTTAAATTTTTTGTAAATGAACATAAATTAAATGAGTTCAGTGTGATATTTGAATACAGGCATACGGCATGCACTAATGAAATCTTTATCTATGCCTCCCACCAGTGTGCATTCAGGCTCACTCTTCTTTAGCTTCCATATATAGGAGAGAACATGTGGTATTTGCCTTTCTGCGTCTGACTTATTTCACTTACATAAGGTCTGTAAGTTGCTGAGCTGTTACAGTGGAAGCTGCTTATTCTCTGCTCTTTATTCTCTGTTTAAATAACTTGCTACCTCTTTTCTTTTGTCATTTAGCTGACTTCTTGGTTCTTCATAATCATCTCTTGCCCTGTTGGTATTTAAGTTTCATTTTAGAATATTTACTAACATTGTAGATTTGTATAAAGTCAAATACTTCATGATAAACACAACCTAGAGTTTTCAATTGTTTTTTGATATTTGTTGCCTATAAAGCAGAGTAATCATTCTGTTTCCATTATTTATTTTAGAAAAATTATTTTAATAATGTTGTATAATTGTTATAGAAATATAAGCTTAAGCATGATAAAGCTGCTTCATGATTAGAATTGATTTCAGTCAAGCTATAGTCATATTTTATGACTTAATTTTTTATCATCTTTTCTTGTCTGCCAGTGTTAGCTCATTAAATGCAACAAATAGACCAGGGCAGTGTGGTTATGGAAAAGAAGACAGTGTGCTGAGGTAGGAAGAGCCTTGGATGCCTTCCTCTGTTATTTGTTAGTTTGTAACACTGAATGGACCATTTAATGATCCTTATATTAGAAGTCAGCAATTAGTGAACAATTATTGTGTGCTATAAGTTTAAATAAGATGGATAAGGGATCAGGAAGTAATTTAAAAAACCATATCTAAGGCATTTAAGATGGCAGATCCACCAACAGAAGACAGAATTACATATAGCAGGTAAGAGCGCATTACAGTGAAAAAGGTGTTATAAAACAGGATTTAAACAATGAGCAGATAGTTTAACAAAGTGATTATCAGTAAGCTGAAATAGATCTTGCATGGAGGTGGACAGGAGGAGGATGGTGGACGAACACAAAAGGGAAGAGAACAGAGGATAGCTAATGCAATCATAACACTCCATGTATGGATGTGAGACGCAGTAGGAAACCATGACTGCTGGGGAAGGGAGAGTTGAGGGGAGAATGATGGAAGGAGTCACTGATGATGTTCACTGTGCACATACGTGGCAGTGTTAAATTGTAACCACATGTACAACTATTTATAGATTAAAAAGCAGTGCATTTTAATGCTGCTTTATGTTACCTATATGGCAACAATTATTCTCTTTTTAAAAAATACTTGTTTTTTTCCAAAGAAGTCTTACCACTGAGTTAATAAATAAAATGTAAAATATTTTGGGAAAAATAAAGGCTTTATAAACATTGTTAAAAATAGCTTCAAAAGCTGAGTGCCAGTAGCTGAGTGCCACCTGCAATCCTAGTCAGCAGATTGATTGCAAGTCAAAGCTAGATCATGTAAACACATAGGAGAAACTGATCCTTAATTTACCACCAAATGCTCAAAGTGGAGGTACGGTTCAAGTGGCAGAGAGCTGTAGCCTTGAGTGAAAAAGCAAAGTGAGTACATGAAGCCCTGAGTTCAAGCCCCAGTACCAGCACCAAAACAACAAAAAAACAAAACAAACAAAATAAAAACGAAAAAAGCTTAAGCTTCTCTCCAGGTGTGGTGACACACATCTGTTACACTGGCTACTTCAGAGGCTGAGATAGGAAGATTACCAATTCCAGACTAGCCAGCTTAAAGTTAGGGAGACTATCAGAAACAAAAAGGCAAAAACAAGAGGGGCAGAGAAGTACGGCCTAGGAGATAGAGCAATTGCTTGCATGCCTAAAACCTGGGTTCACACATGCACAAAAAAATGCCCCTTTCTATTTTATGAAGCTATCCACCAGCTCATTTTAGCCATTTTAGTGCCGTCTTGTTCTCTGGAATTACAGTGCTGATTGGAAAAAGCAGCCAGGTGGTATCTGAAAGTGAGATCCATTTGCTCCCTCTCATGTTAGAATTGTCCTCTTGCGCCTTCACTGCCTTGCTCCAGACACACACTCCATTCCAGCTCCTGTCCTGTGTACCCTCAGATTAATGGCTTCAACATTCATTTCTTTTGAGGACCATTTGATTGGTTATTGGTGTTTTTTCACTTTGACTGCTAACCCATTATAATACCTCAGACTTCTAAGAAGTTTGCTTCTTATAGGATTGCTTTCTAGAGAGCTAAGTTAATGTACAGCATATATTATAGCTGATTCATATGTTCATTTATTGTAGGTTGGTCTTAGGCTTATCATTATTATGAATGTGAACATGATGAAGATAATGAGTTAAATATACATTTAACATCAATAGAACACATTTATAAAGACCCAAATACTGTTAAATGTGAGATTTTATTTTCTAATTTTATTTCTTTATTCTGTTTGATTTTAGGACGAATAAGTTTTACAGAACCAAATATCCAGAATGTGCCAAGAGATTTTGAGATCAAAATGCCAACACTAATAGGGAAAAGCTTACCTTCCCAAGTTCTAGGCAAAGGCCAGCTACCCAGGGGCAGGTAGACTCTATTTCTCTGTACTTGTATAAGTGTGCCTTTGTGGATGTGAATGATTAAAAAATAACCAAGTATATAAGATAATGAAATTCTCCATTTCAATCCCTGAATGTCTAGAACAAAGCTACTTGGCAGTGAGATGCTGCATACTTACCAGCTCTCTGCTTCCTTAAGCCAACATTGAGAGAAAGGCTAGCACGGTCAGGGGTGTCTTGTGCACATGGCAGGGGTCAGCAACACAGGTACTATGTATCAGATTTCCTCAGAGGGTTGTAGAGTGAATGACAGAATTTTCTCAGAAGCAGCTTGTGGGAAAGGCGATTGCAGAAATGGTCTCATGTTTAACTGAATGTTTATTAGAAGAGGTCTAGCATGTCATGCATTAGAGCGACTTTCAGGCTGGATTGTTCCATATAGTTGAGTCGATTCATATGCAGCTGATGATGGTTTTTTTACACCACAGAGAACCCTGTAAGAAGAGTCACAGCCTGTACCCTGAGCACCCGGTGCCAATAAATGAGCAGGCCCTGGCCCAAGATGTGCCCTGTTCTGTGAGCATGAGGCATGCCTTCGTGCCTTTCCCAGGTGAGGTCCCTGAAGGTTTGGGAGGTAATGTTTTCCAAAGCCTAGAGAAACAGAGTTCTGGGCCGTCTGGAGGTGTTGTATCGGTTCTTCATTTTTCCTCTATGTGGTGAACCTGTCTTCTCCAAGGTCCACCATTTAGCACAGTTTATCACCGTTGTCACCCTCTGCCCTTTGTGAACCCCCGTGGTGTCTCTCAGCACCAGTTGTTTGCCAAGACCACATTTTAAAAGGCCATTGTAATTTCTGCAAAATCAATATTTTTAGTCCTCATTCTCTTTCACTTCTCCATAGTGTTTGTCACAGTCAATGAATTTCCTTCTTCCTCACTCAACTTTGAATACCAAAGAGCACTTTTTGGTCACTCAGTGGTTTGCTCCTGTGTTTCCTTTCTCCTGCCCGCTGAGGCTTCCTGTTGCATGAGGTGGCACAACCCAGGCTGCCCTTGAGCTTGACCTCTCCTCAGTCTCCAGGCAAACACCTGCTTGTCATCCAAACATTTGGAAATTGTGCTCTAACTCCCTGTTCGTATGACTATATCTCTTGCCAGGGTCAAGTCAAGTGAGTGAGATGAACATCTGAATTTATTTTAAATTCTGTCACAAACTTAAAATTCCAAAGATGAATCAAGGTCAATAAGGTAATTTTTGTTTGGCTTTTAGATAACTACTATCACCAGAGATAAGTCAAAACTTATCCAAGGGAATTTCTAGAAGGTCTTTGTGGTATTTGGTGAGTTGTAGTCCAGATGGCCTGGATAGGATGGCTTCAAAAGAAACACATCTGTTTAAAGATGTTTGTTGAAATTAAGCACTTTCAGTAACTTTTACACTAACTCATTATTATATTACAAGTTAAAGAACGTAATCAAAAGCAACTAAATTTATCAACAGTTTTGCTGTTCTGTATACCATTCTTTTTGTGAATAGCCACCTTAAATACCTTGCTTATTAGTGTGACATTGAATTGGGAATTAGGACAACTATTGTTGTAATAGTTAAACAAAGTTAGATAGCACAAATACTTTTACACCATCCCTGCATCTAAACATTTCCTTTTTTTGACGGGGGTGGGGGATGTTACCAGTCCTAGGGCTTGAACTCAGGGCCTGGGAACCGTCCCCCAGTTTTTGTGCTCAAGCCACAGCTCCACTTCCAGCTTTTTGATGGTTAATTGGAAATAAGAGTACTGCTGAATTTTCTGCCTGGGCTCGCATTGAGCCGAGAGCCACAGATTTCATTATCCTGAGTAGCTAGGACTGCAGGCCACTCATGCCCAGCAAATACTTATTTTAATTAATTATTTATTTATTTAGTCGCTCACAGGGCTCCATGGTGGAGCTTAAGGCCAAAGAAAAAGTGGGCGCCTTCTACAGTGTTTCAGTGAAAATTTTTTCCCTTTAAAAATGAACATACTTGGTCAATTTTTAGTTTTCTGCATGTGGCTATCTAGTTTTGCCAATAATTGAATACACTGTGTTTGTTCCACTGTATATCTTTGGCTCCTTTGTCAAATACAAGTTGCCTATAGGTATGTGGTTCTATTTCTGGGTCTTCTATTCTGTTCCACTGATCTTCTGGTCTGTTTTTGTGCCAATACCAAGCGGTTTTTGTTCTTATGGCTCTATAGTAGAGTTTGAAATCTGGTATTGTAATATCACCAACATTGCTCTTTTTACCTAGAATTGTTTTGGCTATTCTAGGTCTTTTCTTGTTCCATATGAATCTTTGGATTATATCTTTTATTTCAGTAAAGAATGTCTTTGGGATTTTGATGGGGATTGCATTGAATTTGTATATCAATTTTGGCAGTATAGCCATTTTCACTATGTTGGTTCTCCCTAGCCATGAGCATGGGAGGTCTTTCCATTTCCTATTGTCCTCTTTAATTTCTTTCATTAGGCTTTTATAGTTTTCGTTGAATAATTCCTTTACATCTTTGGTTAAGTTTATTCCTATTTTAACTAGTTCAGCCACTCTGGAAAGCAGTGTGGAGGTTTCTTAAAGAACTGAAAATAGACCTTCCCTACGATCCCACCATACCACTTCTGGGCATCTACCCTGAACATCATAACCCAAGATATGATAAGGACACCTGCTCAGCTGTGTTCATCTCTGCACTATTCACAATAGCCAGGAGATGGAAACAATCCAGATGCCCTAGTGCAGATGAATGGATACAGAAAATGTGGTGTATTTATATACAATGGAATTCTACATAGCCAACAGACAAGATAAAATAATGGCATTCGCAGGGAAGTGGATGAATCTAGAGTGAATCATGTTGAATGAGACAAGTCAAGACCTAAGGAACAAAAGGCGCATGGTATCCTTAATATGTGGCTATTAAATCTAAAGAGTACAAGAGCGAGGACTCAATATTTGCATACCCAATGCTATGGACGTGGTAATGGAAATATAAACATAACTATATAGACATAAAAACCTATGACTATAGACATAAGGTTTTATTTCATAAACTAATATGTTTCTATGACATACAAACCCTTAGCCTAATTTGGATTAAGTTCTAAAAACTAAGTCCCAGTGATTATATATAGATATTCCCTTCTTGTACACTTGTTTGTTAAACTTGTCATTTGAAATATGATGTAAAAATCAATGTTAATAAATTCTTTAATAAAAAAATGAACACACTTGGTATCCACAGATTTATGGTTTCAAGGAGACTGCCATTGAGGAAAACTAGGTTGGAGGTTCTTTGGCATTGATTTCAGTATAGTGTAGCAGGTGCTTAATTGATTTTCCCCATAATACTGTAATAATTAAAGAGATGCCTTTTAACACATCTAAATGTTCACTGTTAGGGTCCTTGATCAAAGGAATGAGACTGACAGAGGGCAGGAATTCAGCAAAGCTTTATTTCGTGTCAAGTATTGAGAATTACACTGACGGGTTAGCGTCCCCTCCCAGCCTCACAGGCTAACTTTTTTGTTTTTTTTTTTTTGCCAGTCCTGGGCTTGAGCTCAGGGCCTGAGCACTGTCCTTGGACTTTCTCAAGGCTAGAGCTCTACCACTTGAGCCTCAGCACCACTTCCGGCTTTTTTCTATGTATGTGGTACCGAGGAATTGAACCAGGGTCTTCATGCATGCTAGGCAAGCACATTAACCACTAGGCCAAACTCCCGGCCCTCACAGGCTAACTTTTATAGGGTAAAACCACAAACTACAAGTTTACCAAACTTATGTAGCTGCTAAAGGCTGATTGGTTACAAAATATAGTTATATCTGTGCTTCTATTGATTGGATATCTCCACCTGGCCTGCCCCAACCTTGTTACTGAGCCTTGTTATTGAAAACTGACTGGTTTTTGGAACTGTTTTGTAAGTAATGTTTAGTCCCTTCATGGTCAAGTTGGTTTGAACTTAAATAACAAGTTTTATTTTGGTTTTCTTTTTCAGGCAAGGTCAGTTTGTACTTTTACATACATAACAGAATGCCTGTTCAAATAAGATGGAGTTCCTCAGGTTAAGATGGAGTTCCTTGGGCTAAAAACTGGTCCCTACATTCACTTTAACATTTAAACAGAGTATGTGCCCTTTTGGGCTTGCAAGGGTTATTACAATTTATCCCCACCCTTTGGGAGGTGGATTTTCATTCTACTTAGCAGATCACACAATGTAAGCATCACTGCTGAAAAACACGCATCTGTCTGAGAGCTTCTTTGAGTCATCTGAGCTGATAATGTGTGTATGAATTTAGAGTTTTTGGTTTTGAAATTTTTTTGCATGTCAAAATGCACATTTATATATTTTTTAACATTGATTTTTTTTTTTTTTTTTTTTGCCAGTCCTGGGCGTGGGCGCAGGGCCCGAGCACTGTCCTTGGACTTTCTCAAGGCTAGCACTCTACCACTTGAACCTCAGCACCACTTCTGGCTTTTTGCTATGTATGTGGGGTACCGAGGAACCGAACCCGGGTCTTCGTGCATGCTAGGCAAGCACTCTACCACTAGGCCAAACTCCCAGCCCCCTTAACATTGATTTTTACATCGTATTTCAAATGTCATGTTTAGCAAATGAGTATTCAAGAAGGGAATCTATACAGTCACTGACACTTAGATTTCAAAGCATAATTAAAATTAAGCTGAGTGTATGTCATAGGTACATATTAATATACGTTATAAAACATTATATCTGTAGAATATACAGCCCATCATAGATTTATGTCTATGTAGTTATGTTTATATCCCCAGGTCCATAACATTGGGTACCCAAATATTGAGTCATTGCTCATGTACTGTTTGGATCTAATATCCACATACTAAGGATACCATGCACCTTTTGTTCCTTTAGTCCTGACTTATCTCACTCAACATGATTTGCTCTAGCTGGTTTTGAAATATTTTTTCATTTTTATAATTTTATTATGTTTTCCTGTGCTTAGTTAAATTCATGCTTAATCCATGAATAAGGTGGGCGTACTGTATGGATTTTATTATGACATTTTCGTACAAGTATTTCATCTATTTTGATCATACTTTTCCCTCCTATTACCCTGCCTTGTCCTTCCTCCCTTTCTTCCCAAAGTCATTCCTTTTCTATTTTCATGTCTTAGGGGGAAAAAAGAGATCTAGATTTCACTTATGAGAGAAGTCTTATAACATTTATCTTTCTATCTGGCTTATTTTGTTTAACATGATGGCCTTCAGTTCTGTCCCCCCCTTTTTTTTTTGGTAAATGCATAACTTTGTTCACTCTTTATTTATCCATTCATGTATTCAGCCAATGGGCAAATAGGCTGACTATAACTGTAATTCTATATTGTGAATATCCTGCAGCCACATGGGTGTTCAGGTATCCCTGTTGTGTGCTGAACTTGATTCATTTGGATATGTAGGAATGGGAATAGCTGACAGTTCTATTTTTTAGTTTTTCAAGGAACCTCTATACTGATTTCCATAATGGCTACATTAATTTCACATCCATAAGCCTTTCCCAACTCACCAACATTTATCATTTTTATTATTGAAGCTAATCATTTTTACTGAGATATTGGAATATCGTAATTGTAGTTTGATTTACATTTTTCCTGATAGCTAAAGATATTCAATGTTTTTCATATGTTTTTTGGCCATTTTTCCTTTTCCTTGTTGAGAACTGCTTAACTGCCCATTTATTGATACTTAAAAAAAATGTATTCTAGACCAATCTCTTGAATGAATTGCTAACAAAGATTTTCTCCTATTCTGTAGGCTGTCCTTTCACTGCTAATTGTTTCCTTAAATTCTCAGAAGCTTTTATAATATAAATTTTATGATTTGCATATATTTATGAGAGGGTTTCATTGTCATAGATAAGTATAGTGTAGGAAAAATTCGCTCCAATTGAATTAGTCTTCTTTTGGGGGCCAGGGTAGTAATGTCTTAAATCCAAGGCCTTGGTTTTCCAGGCAGGTACTTTTATCACTCAGTGAGGCCTCCAGATTTGTTTTTTGTTTGTTTGTTTGTTTTGCTGGCAAACACTTTTTACTTTTTTTTTATTAGCAGTGTTTTATTATAATTACATAATTACCTTTCCTTGAATGTATATAATGTATTCTGATCCATCTTACCCTTTCTATCACTCACTCTACTCCTTTCCCACCTCCCAAATAACTTAAACTTTCATTGTTCTATTTCATACATGCAGACCAAACTATTTGGAACATATGTATCCTCATTTACTCCTTTGGGTTTTTTTTTTTTTTTGCCAGTCCTGGGCTTGAGCTCAGGGCCTGAGCACTGTCCTTGGACTTTCTCAAGGCTAGAGCTCTACCACTTGAGCCTCTGCACCACTTCTGGCTTTTTTCCATGTATGTGGTACTGAGGAATCGAACCCGGGTCTTCATGCATGCTAGGCAAGCACTTTAACCACTAGGCCAAACTCCCGGCCTCCTTTGGTTATTTTTGAGATAAGGTCTTAGTTCCTGTGTGGGCGCATGCCTGGACACATCCCTCCTATGTTAGGCTTCCTAACCTAGCCAAGATAACAAGGGAGTGCCACTGTGTCCAGCTTTCTGGTGAGAAAGGATTTTATAAACTTTCCTTCCCAGGTTGGCCTCAAAATTGGAATCCTCATTTCAGTTTCCCAAGTAGATTGGTGATATCCTATGTCCAATGTACATGCTCTGAAATTACACTATTATATGCTAATGTGATATGACAGTTACAATACGGTTTAGTCTTTAAAACATAATTAAATATAGGCATAATTAAATATAACCATTTCTAGTGCTATTACATTCATTAAGCAGATTTGCATTTACTGTGCAACCTTCATCATTCTCCATCTCCATCCCCAGGACATTTTCATGTTCCCTAGTGAAACACAGCATCCTTCATACATTAATTCCCAATTCACCTAGCCCTGTCAGTACTCATTCTGCTTTCTATCTATGACTCTGGCTATTGTTGGTATTTTAAATATGTGGAATCATACATTTGTACATCAGAGATTGCATTATATTATGTAGAACTTGGTACTACATAATTCTAAATTCATTTGTACTTCAGGTGGCTTGATATTGGCTGCTGATTACTCTCAGCTTGAACTGAGGATCTTGGCTCATTTATCTCAGGATCATCGTCTCATTCAAGTATTAAACACAGGCACTGATGTTTTCAGGAGCATTGCAGCAGAATGGAAAATGATTGAGCCTGAGTCTGTTGGGGATGATCTGAGGCAACAAGCAAAGCAGGTGATCTCAGAGGACACACTTGGTGTAATTGAGAAGAATGGGTGGATCTAAACAATGTCATTTGTTTGCAGTTGAGGAATAATTTCTGTCTTCAGATTCTTCAAACTGTATCCATTTCAATCTGTCTCATGATATGCATTATTTTCTTTGTGGAAGCAATAGAAAGAACCACATAGACTATGCAGAAGCTCCTTGGTATCAGGAAAGCAGACCATAAAGTAGCCAGTCTCTTCTCAGTAGATGCTTATTTAAAAACAATAAAGGCCATGGTGGTGGCAGAGGTTATTATTTGTGTGGTGTGTGTATACATGTTTATATGTATTTTAGATCTAAACACATTGTATAGAACATAGTCTACACATTTGCTGAAAAAACTGAGTTGCAATTACAATGAATTTTAGCTTTGGAAGCCTGTGGAAGTTCATGCTATTCTAATGCCTTGAAAATGAATGTGTTAGTTCCTCCTAGAGGCTATAGACAGAGACAGACAAAGATCACACACATTTCCTTATATAAAGGTGCTGTGCCCACTCTGAGCTTCTGCATTATTGATTTTACTTTTGTACTTCAAGCTGCTTAATTCATTGACTTGTTGGCATGAAGTACTTTCTTTCACTACTTCCAACCAGTGTTTCTACATTGTCTTAAAAGCTAGCTGTGTTCTGTCTTGTTAATTCACCCTGGGGCCTTGCATGGAACAACAACGAAGAATTAGGTAAAATATTTCCATATTGAATTCTCATAGCAAACTCTTGTAAGTATTATTTCTTTTATCTCTGTTTTATAGAGGAGAAAACATATAATAATTTGCTTATAGCCATACAGCTTTATGTTATATATTCAGAATATTCAGAGTATTAGGACTTAGGCATTCTGAATCTAATCTACATAATTATCTATGGAGATGGCAGTCTCTATTTTAGCATTCATATAGAGCTTACTTTATGTCAGGTAATTTCCTAGGACTTACAAGTAATAACTCTTTTATTCTTAACAGTTTTATATTGTATTGCTATTTCTGTTTTGTGGAAAAAGGATTTCAAAGATATTAGGTGACAAGGGCAAAATCATATACATCATGTGAATGGTGGAACTAGGTTTGAACCCAGGCAGTACTTATTTAATCAGAGTTTCATTAGTGGCCTGTCTAGACCATTTCCTCACACTGCTTCCAAAGTTTCCTCAAGAGTTTTTGGTTAGCTGGGTACAGTAGATCACACTTGTAATTCTGGCTACTTGGGAGGCAAAGACAGGAATGGCAGTCCCAGGGCAGCTCAAGGCCAGCCTGGCAAAGAGTTTGTGCGCTTCCATTTCAGTCTCTGGGTAAGGCTACGCCTGCCTGTTTACCAGCTACAGGGGAAACAGTACTGGACACACTGCACGCTTGTCATATTCAGCCACATGGGAAGCACAGCTAGGATGATTATAGCCCAGGCCAGCCTGGGCATAAAGTGAGGCTCTGCTTTGAAAATAATCAGAGCAGAAAGGGCTGGAGATAATGGCTCAAGTATAAGGCCTTGAGTTCAGTCCCTAATACCACACATACATGCAAATACATTTTGTTTGTATTTAATCAGATGAATTTGGTGTTTGTGGGATTTCAAGTGGATGTTATTTGAATATATTTTATTTCCAATGAGACCTTCCCTCTGTTGTCAAATAGTTGATTCCTGATTTTTGCCCGTGTTTGTTACATTTTCTTCCCAGATGCTTTTTAAAGTAAAAGTGAATGAGTTACTCTGAGTATAAAAAGCACTGTTCTAATAGTCACTGATGGATAAATGACAAATAGAAATAAATCTTTCCTCTTAAATCACTGGAATTCTTTTTCTTTCCCTCCCTCCACCTTGCCCTCCTTCCCTCTCCCCTGCCCCTCCCTCTTCCTTCCTTCTGCAGATCTCCCTCTCTGCATACTACCCTTCTTCCCTTCTTTAGCTTGCTAGCTAGCTTTTGAACTATGTAAATACTGGAAGTTGAACTCTGGGGCATTGTGCTAGTTAAGCAGATACGCTTCCCCTTGAGCCATTGCCCTGGCTCTTCACTGGGATTCTTTTCTTAAGACCTTGCATACACATTCCACACTCATACTTTGTGCCCACCTCTTTCTGTTTCTCTTTGTCTCTCCGTGTGCAGTCTGTTTCTTGCAAACTGTATTTCTGAAATGCAGAACAGATGTTCACTGAGGATCAGCCTCTAAGGCTCCAACCCCACCAAAGCAGACATTCTCATTTTTTTGACGCGTTATACAATGAGTGTTTACCAAAATTTCAATTCTAATGAATTTTATCTTCACGTCCAATGTGGTTCTGAGCTATAATTTACTTAGTGCGATGACTCTTTTCAGATTTGCTATGGAATTGTTTATGGGATTGGAGCTAAATCTTTAGGAGAGCAGATGGGTGTTAAAGAAAACGATGCTGCATGCTATATTGACTCCTTCAAGTCCAGATACACAGGTGAGATGCTTCTACATGACATTTCTGTTTAACCTAACTTTTCACCACAATAGGTTAACTTGAAAGTTTATGTTGCAGAATTTTCTATTAAAATCACTATTAATCAAAGTTTCACTCGACATTGTTAGGGCAAGTAACCTTAGCCTTGTCATGATTTCTTACCAAGATTCTCTTTTAAGATAAAGATAGGAATAGAGATATAATCTTAAAATATGCTTTGTTATACATGTTACTGTATCATTGTGAATATATCCTAAAATAGAAGAATCTGACTTGAGCTTTGGGTTTAGACAGCTTTAGTTTGAAACAGTAAACCACTGATTAATTGTACAAGGAATTCTGAGAAAGTTACATTTCTATTATCTTAAATTGTCTCTCCTTGTGATAGTTTGTTGAAGTGTAATTTATATACAATTAAAGTTACCTTAAGAGAAATTTCATTTGTGTAGTTCATTTGTGCAGATTTTGGACAAGCATAGATGGTCATAAAATCAATATCACAACCAAGGTATAGAATTGGTCATTCTATCACCTCAGAAAGTTCATTATTATTATTATTTTATAATTAACCCTAGCCCTGTTCCCTTGGTACTGAAATAACCAATGCTGCAAGAGTAAAAAAAAAAAAACGTGTGCCAGGTGCCAGTGGCTTACACCTTAATCACAGCTCCTGAGGAGGCTGAGATCTGAGGATTGAGTTTTAAAGCCAGCCTAAGCAGGCAAGTCTGTGAAACACTTATCTCCAATTAACCACCAGAAAATTGGAAGTAGAGCTTTGGCTCAAAGTAGTAAAATACACTAGACTAGGTTGGAGCAAACGAGCTCAGGAATCGCCCTCAGGCCCTGAGTTCAAGCTCGGGACCAGTACTAAAAAAAAGATTTGAAAGGAATAATTGCCTTTTCTACATGTGATGTGATTGTATGCAACGAAGCATGTATATAAATTCTACAAAAACAACTAGTAGGAAAAAATGAAGTAAGATCTCACTATGTAGATTCTGTGTATAAAACTGTATATAGGGCCAGGAGTTTGGCTGAGTAGTAGAGTGCTTGCCTAAAGTGCTTGCACAAAGACCAGGGTTCCATTCTTCAGTCCCACATGATTCCTTGGTACCACATACATAGAAAAAGTCAGAAGTGGTGCTGTGGCTCAAGTGGTAGAGCTCTAGCCTTGAGAAAGCTCAAGGACAGTGCTCAGGCACTGAGTTCAAGCTCCAGGACTGGCAAAAAACCAAAAACCCATACTGATTACATAAATATGCATTACATAAATATTGGATTTATACAACTAGTTACATACATATTAGATTAATGAATATAATCTAATGCTTATGTAGTAATTGCAAAAAGTCTCAAGTGGTAGAGTGCTAGTTTGAGCAAAAAAGCCAAGGGACAGTGTCCAGGCCTTGGGTTTAAGCCCCAGAAACAAAAACCATAAAAAAGTAAAAGCAAGCATAGTGTATATTTACATTATTTATTAGCCAACAAAGAAATTGTATCCATAATATGTACAAAAAACATACATAATGTTCTAATAGTCTAGTAAGATAAAAGTTAAAATTGGATAGTTTTACACCAAAATATGAATGAGTACATTAAATGTTGTTATTAATCACAGAGAAAAACTAGAGACATGACATTAAAGAAATACTAAACTGGCTAAAATTAAAAACAAACAAGAATTACCATTGTATATCTTTTATTATAAAATAGTAAAAGCACTTCAGAAAACTATATGGCTCTTTTGGCAAAGTTAAGCTTACACTTAATCATATGACCCTGATATTGTACTATCAGTTAGTTGCCCAAGAAAATGCTAGTTAATTGGTGATAAGAGTCTCACAGATTCGTCTTCTCAGGTTGGTTTGAATCTTGATCCTCAGACCTCATCTTCCTAAGTATTTATGATTACAGGCATGTAATAATATAAAGTACCCAGATATTATTGGAATGTTAAATGTTTCAAAATGTTAAGAGGAAGGTCAGCTTGTATTAAGCCAAGGGCTAGGAATGTATTTTAGTGGTAGACGGCTTAGTTCATGCAATTCTCAGGTTTTGTCCCCAGCACTGCAGGATAAAGGAGGGACGAGATCATGTTGTATTAAAGTTCTTTTTGTTTCCTTTTTTCATATATTTTTATTGTAAATATTAGAAGGGTTACATTATATTCACCAGATAGAAGGTGCATTACTTCACAAACATTCATACCCTTTCTCATGTCTTGGTCCCCATTTCCCTTTCCCTATCCCTGCCCCTCATCTTGTTTCCCCCCTTCCCTATCCGATTTTCTTTTTGTTTCTAATTATCTGATTCTACAGAAAATGAACAATATGTACTGTTTCAGTGATGTGATATGAATATTAAGAATCATGAGAGGATTTTTGTATATTTTGATATGTAGATTGGAAGCAGTAAATGAAATGAACAGTGGACTTTGATTTTAATGAAGTATTTCTGTATTTTCTTTGTAGGGATCAGTCATTTCATGAAAGAGACTGTGAAGAATTGTAGAAGAGATGGGTTTGTTCAGACCATTTTGGGAAGACGTAGATATTTGCCAGGAATCAAAAACAACAACCCTTATCACAAAGCTCATGTATGTTGAAATTTCTCTAGATTTTTAACATTTTAGTGATGTAAGTTTCTTCAACAAAAAATTTTAAAGTCCATTTAGTGTGTGTGTGTGTGTGTGTGTGTGTGTGTGTGTGTGTGTGTGTACATATTAACCATTGGCTTTATTAAACACTTCTGAAGTGATGACAGATTTTAGGAGGACACCAAGTGTTTATTAGTTTTATAACAAGTTGTAGGTAAAGTTAATTCTTAACATTGCTGATTGTATGATGATTTTCCATATTATATTAGAGATTGCTAACATTCCTTAGAGATTAGCCTGGTATTCAATGTGATTTTTTAATAATATTTTTTATTGTAATTAATAAAAGGGTTACATGATATTTGCCAGATAGAAGGTGCATTAATTCACATACATTGATACCCTTTCACATGTCTTGGTCCCCATTACCCTCCCCCCCATCTTGATTTTCCCCCCTTCCCTATCCAATTTCAAATAACCAAATACAAATATATCCAATATATCAGATAACAAAGTGAGATTCAATGTGATTTTTATGTTCTGTTTGCATCAATGCCTAGTACAAGGGGAAAAATGTTAATATCAAAACCAAAAATGATTCCTCATTAAAGATTATTGAGATACCCAAAAAACTAGATAAGGCTATTTTTAACATCATTTTAAATAATATTGATAATACTTATTCAAATTTTGGCTAAAATTATTTCCTGATATCATTGTGATTTGCAAAAGTATTACATATATAAGCTTCTGTTACCCACATTTTCCTATTTTTTTTTTTTTTTTTTTTGCCAGTCCTGGGCTTGAGCTCAGGGCCTGAGCACTGTCCTTGGACTTTCTCAAGGCTAGAGCTCTACTACTTGAGCCTTAGCACCACTTACAGTTTTTTTCTATGTATGTGGTGAGGAATTGAACCCAGGTCTTCATGCATGCTAGGCAAGCACTCTACCACTAGGCCAAACTCCCAGCCCTAACTGTATATATTTTGTCCTTTCTCCATAGTTTCAGTATCCACTGAGCAGCTACTGCCACTCAAAGCCTTCCAAGCACTAATGTTTTTGGGGGTCCTAGAAGAACAGTTGGCTTTCTATTACTTCTTCAGTGTTCAACATCCTATCTGTCTGTCCACTGACAACAGTTATTTATCAGGTTGTTACCACTTAAGCCCAAGTGATAAGACAAACAAAAAATTATTTAAAAAAAAAATCTGTTTCTGTTCTTAATTACTTCAACTTCAAGGAGGAACGAGGTCTTAAACAGGTTCTTGAAGCCTATTAAAAGTTTTCAGCCAGTGCCCAGCAAGGTGGCTTACACATGTAATTCTGAGGCTAAGATCTGAGGATTGAAGTTCAAAGCCAGCCCGGGCTCTAAAGAACCTGAGACTCTTATCTCCAATTAATCATTAGAAAATGGGAAGTGGGGTTGTGGCTCTAGGGATACAGTAGTAGCCTTGAGCTAAAGAGCTCAAGGTCAGGGGCCCAGGATTTTGGCCTAGTGGTAGAGTGCTTGCCTAGCATGCATGAAGGCCTGGGTTTGATTCCTCGGTACCACATATGTAGAAAAAAGCTGGAAGTGGTGTTGTGGCTCACATGGTAGAGCTCTAGCCTTGAGAAAGTCCAAGAACAGGGCTCAGGCCCTGAGTTCAAACCTAATGATTGGCAAAAACAAAACAAAGCAAAACAAAACAAAAAATTGCTCGGAACAATGCCCAGGCCCTGGGATAGGGTAGCAGGTTTGAGCTGAAGAGCTCAGGGACAGCACCCAGGCCCAGAGTTCTAGCCTTATGACCCACAAAAAAAAAAAAAAAAAAGAAAGAAAGAAAGAAAAAAAGAAGAGTTTTTAGCCAGTGCTAGTGGCTCATGTCTGTAATCCTAGCTACTCAGGAGGCTAAAATCTGGAGATTATGACTCAAAGCCAGCCTGGGCAGAAAATACATGAGTGTCCAGTAAACTACTCAGAATATGCTAGACTGCTTCTGTGGCTCAAGTGATTAAGCACTAGCCTTAAACACAAAGAGGCCCAGGACTGCACAGGCCCTGAGTTCAAACCCTAGAACCTGGAAAAAAAATTGCAAGGAGTGAAAAAAAGACTATCACAAGTGGATAACTGAGTGAAGATGACCTAGAAGCCATGCTTCTAGAAGGAATAGAAACTTTGAGTAGTCACTTAGGGTATTTTTCTACTTGTTAGGTGAAGGCTGCTACATGCTGTATTTTTGAGGTTTTCTTCTGCTTATTGGGCCTAGAACCCAGATGGCTTGCTGTCAGGCCCCTCCGGACTCAAGGTCTGTCTATTTACTCAGTTTCTCTGTTGCTTTTCCTGAAATCTGTTGGTTTCCTGAATGAAATGGTAGCCTACGAGGCCAGGACCATTTTCTTTAATTTCTCCTCTTTCTTAACTCTCTAATTTTTAAAATTTGCTTCTTTTTTTTAGCTGCGTGATTCATTCAGATAGGCTTTCTCTGACAACCTTTTTCAGTTAAAATACTGTCAGTGGCAGGCTTGCTTCCAGTGAGCTATTTTTTCATTACAAGAAGCCTATATATTTATGTCAATTTAAAAAGTCCTATTGATTATGGTGGGATATAAAGTCAAGTCTATTTTCTTAATTTGGAATATGTTGTGGTTTGGATATAAAATATTCCTCTAAACCTCCTAGGCTGAAGGCTTGGGGGCTTTGGGAAAGTGAAAAGATCAAGAGCTTCAGCCTAATCATGGGTTCATCTATTGACAGATTCATAATTGGATGGCATTATTAAGAGGAAGTGGACATGGGTTAGGGGGGCGTGTCCCTGAAGGACTGTGGACTTTCTTCTCTGCCTCTTGGCTGGTGTGAGGTGGAACGCTTTGCTGTGCTACACCTCCTGCCACCATGTGCTGCCTTACCACAAGCCTTTGGCAGTTGAGCCATCTAACTGTGGCCAGAAATCTTTGAAACCAGGAGCCCAAACAAATCTTTCATCCTTTAGCTTGTTTATGTTAGAAATTTTGTTACCATGATAAAAAGAAAGGCCACAGAGAAGAGGATCAGAGAAGCACAATGTGAGATGAAGCATGCACTAATTGTGGTGCTTGTTTACATCACAGCGATTTTGACTCCCCAATTTCAGTGGCTTATTGTAAGAAACTTCTTCATTATTGTTATAGTTTGGTCCTCGTCTAGCTATGGCTAGGCTAGAATTAAAAGCAATTTGAAGAGCAAATCTTTTAGAATGAAGTTTAGAACATGTAGGACATTGATGGTGTAAAACAGAATGGAGTTACTCGATATATTCTAAGTGCATTGTGGTTTGGGGGTCAAAGTTTTTGAAACTTAAGTAACCTATCCTTCTTATACTTAATCTTTCCTCACTTGGCCAGCCTGGAATATTGAGCTATGTGTCATTATAGTTCTTTTTAGGATTCAGGCTAAAGGCTAACTACATTAAAATAAAAAGTCCTCAGTATGAAAAACTACTATTATCAATATGAAATCTTGGAAGACATTGGGCAGTCTAAACTGGGCGGCCTAGACATGCCAGACAATACAGCAGAAGTCATCGGAGCCTGAGTTAGCAGGTGAAAGCACGAGGCCTCACAACATGCTCAGCTCTTCAGCACATATCACTGCAGGCCCTCAGGAGCAGAATAGCCAGCCTCAGTTCCAGACAGAACCATAGGGATGTCAGGGACCACACTTCTTTGTTTCCCACAGATTTCTCTCAACTTAGAAACCAGTCTTGCAAAGAAGAAGGAGGAGGAAAATTTCTACATGTTAATTTTCTTCAACAACTGAGTGTTGAAGTTTTCTAAGCTGCAGCATTCTGACCTTCTAGTTCATCTATCCTCATCTGGACATCCTGCACTGTTGGGTTGTAGGTCATTGTAGTTGTTATTCTTAGTTTAGTACCTAATGGTTGATGTCCTGGATCATATTTCAGTACCAGTGTGAATTCTGGCAACAAATGTGATCATGAATCTGCAAACACTGAGGGCAACTATGAAGCTGCATAGTCGGCACATCTGACATACACCTGTTTGTGTCTTTTGTAGGCTGAGCGTCAGGCTATCAACACCACAGTCCAAGGATCAGCAGCTGATATAGTCAAAGTAGCCACAGTTAACATCCAGAAGCAATTAGAGACCTTTCACTCCATCTTCAAATCACATGGGCATCGGGAGGGGATGCTCCAAAGAGACAGAGCAGGTTTGTCTTGTGCTGAGGTCCCTTGCTTTAACCTTTGGTGTTTTCCAAAGTTAAGGGATGTACTTTGAGGCAGTCTCCTTATCACATGTGACTCTAAGCTGATGGCGCCATCTCTTCTTGTTCTTTTAAAGTTTTTTTGTTATTATTGCTTGAATTATTTCTCTTCTAACCAGTACATAGAATTTCTTCCTTGTGGCCAGGAATTTGGCCTAGTGGTTAAAGTGCTTGCCTAGCATGCACGAAGACCCGGGTTCGATTCCTTGGTACCACATATATAGAAAAAGCTGGAAGTGGTGCTGAAGCTCAAGTGGTAGAGCTCTAGCCTTGAGAAAGTCCAAGGACAGTGCTCAGGCCCTGAGCTCAAGCCCAGGACTGGCAAAAATAAAAATAAAAAAAAACAAAAAGAATTTCTTCCTTGTCACATGTCCAACCTTTGCTTTAAATTAAATATCATTACACTGTCACTGAAACTGCTAAATCATGATGGCAGTTATGTTTGAGTTTTTTGTTTTGAGGGGCAAACATAGTTTGGGGCAGGCATGCAGGGGAAGAATAGACTGCCCAAGATAGGTAGAAAAGATCCAGAGGAACAGGCAAGGATGGAATATTCTGCTTCTAGTACAAGAATATGTATGTGTGTAAGTTATAGAGAATGATACAGCCCGTTACATACAGATATGAGATGTAGAAGTTAACCCTTTTTTTTTTTTCTTTTGGTCTGTTGATTTTGGGGCTTGAATTCTGGGCCTGGGCACTGTCCCTGAGCTCTTCAGCTGACGGCACCACCCTACCTCTTGGGCCACAGTGCCATTTCCGGTTTTCTAGTGGTTAATTGGAGATAAGAGTCTCATGGTCTTTAGCGCCCAGGCTGGCTCTGAACCGTGATCCTCAGATCTCAGCCTCCTGTGTAGCTAGGATTACAAGCGTGAGCCACCATGCTTGGCAAGTTAACGACTTTTTAAATTTAACAATCAAAAGGAAAGAATATATAATACCTGAGTGAAATACCTAACGCCTCACCTCGAGTAATGAGTGATAAATGAGAACTTAGGCAATGTTATTTGTGAGTGAGCAATGCAGGACTGTCACTGAAGATGATGTGTCAGGCTAGGAGACAGGAAGCACAGGTGAGTGACATCAAAGCAAGGTAAGCCCAAGAAAGCAGGTTACACAAGAAACGGAGGGTCACAGCGTTCTGAGTGAGGGGAAATTAAGGGGACAAAGGTGATCAGGAGAAATGCTTGCAACAATCAGTGGTGTGTAGTAAGCGGGGCCCAGTGGTGCTGATTAGATCTTAGTCAGACTGACAAGCAGGCACACAACTTTGCAATGGACTCAGTTAGCTCTAATCTCCTCCTACCTCCCAAGAGCTACATCCGAGCAAAAGCAGGCTGCAGACAGTAACAGTTAGATGTGAAAGGAGGTAAAACCAGTTATGCAAAAGTATTCGTGTTGAGCCTGAGTTTAGTGATCAAAGAGACATGTCTGTACTAAGGGACCCCTCTAGATAGGAAGTGGTATATAGGTAAGCTCATTATGGGTCAAGCCATGGTTGTTTTATTTTTTTTCGAGTGGGGGTATTTTTTGTGCCTTAGGACTTGAACTTGGGGCGTTTTGCACTCAAAGCTGGCACTCAAGCACTTCATCTATACCTCTACTTCTGGCTTTTTGCTGGATCGTTGAAGGTGAGCCTTCCTAGGCTGGCTTTGAAATGTGATCCTGAGATCTTAGCCTTCTTTGTAGCCGGGATTACAGGTGGGAGCCAGTGGCATTGGCTTGCAGTGGTTACTTCTGAGATAGAGTCTGACAGTCTGCCGTGTTAGCTGGGATAACAGGCATGCACCATAACGCTCCACTTCCCTCTATTGAGATTGGGGCTCATGGACTTGTATGGCTAAGCTTGCTTCTTCCTAATCTCAGGCTCCCTTGTAACTTAGAATGAAGGCATTCATATACCACTGTGCTCAATTATGGGTTGGGAAGGAGTCTTGAACTTTTTGCTCAGCTTTCCTTGAGTCACCCTGCTCCTGTTCTCAGCCTCCCAAACACTTAGGATTGCAGGTGTTAGGTGCTGGTACCCAGCCAGAAATACTCACAAGTGCAACTTCAGGGCATGCACCAACACTGATGTCTGAGAATTGCGTGTCTAGAATGCAGGGTCTATTTGGGGAAGCACCGATTCTCCAGTGTTTCATGTAACCTTAAGTAATCCTTTTTCAAACACTGCCCAGCATTGAACTCTCATTTCCTGGAGCCGGAATTAGGCCCCAGTCCACATGGTGCCACATTCATATGGTTGTAAGAACTCTGTGAAAAGAGAAAGTGTTGTCTGTTTCTGAGAAATCAGGCCCATGGGAAGCAGCATTCTCTGCATCCTGTTTGCTGACTTCTTTGGTTGACTCTTGTCTCGAAGGAAGTTGTTGGGGATTTAGATGTACCTAATGAGCAGGTTAGCTAGTTACTTTCCTGACATTTCCCGGGCTTTCTCAGAATCTCAGAACAACAACAACAACAACAAAACAACTTTTCTCCTATGGCTCAGTGACGTGCTGCTCAGCCTTACTCTTTTTCCTGTGATAGGACTGTTGCCAAAAGGAAGACTGCCAGGAATCTTCTGCCCAATCAGAGGAGGCTTCTTCATCCTTCAACTCCATGACGAACTTGTATATGAAGTGGCAGAAGAAGATGTGGTGCAGGTATGTGTGCAATCCATTCTCCAGGAAGCTGAGATCGTGTAGCATCCCCACTTTTCCCCACACCTGAGACACTGGAAATTTACCAGGGTGCAGAGGCAGTAAATGTGGAGTCCTTACAGGTGGAGCAAAGAAGGCTTAGAAATGTAAAGTCTTTTCAAAAAAATCAGAGAGCTTTGAAGCTCTGAATACGTGGTCAGAGCTTTTGCTCAGTCATGAAAGACAGCTTGAGATGCCTGGTTCTTTTCTGGTTGGCTTTCAGTAGCTTTAAACAAACGTCCGTTCTAGCTTATCATCTCAGTGGGTGAGTTGGGAAACATCCTTTGATCAGGCAGAGATTATTAACCCTTTTCCCCACTTTGGTAGGTAGCTCAGATTGTCAAGAATGAAATGGAAAACGCAATAAAACTTTCTGTGAAACTGAAAGTGAGAGTGAAGCTTGGTGCCAGCTGGGGGGACCTAAAGGACTTCGATGTGTGACAGGAGGCCTGGTGCGGATAGTCACCCCGAAGAACAGAGGTTGCCCTTGTACCTGCTTCATCCACACCAACTGGTGCGTCTCAAACTTAAGGCACTCATTCTGTAGTGAGTTTCAAAGTATTTATCTGGGTCTGCTCCCTGAAGTGAACACAATGGACTTTGCAGGGAGGATGAGAAGTGCCCTGATAAGTTTAATGATTATACTCAAAGAGTACCTATGAACTTAGTTTTCCTAATTAATTTATTATAGCGTTACCAAGGTTTGAAATGTATACTTGAAATAGGCACTCAGCACTTTTGGGTCTTCGTCCATGTGGTTAAACATGAAGGAACTGGAGCTGCTGCCTTAGAGGCCTTTTCTTCATATCCATAACTTAAGCACTCATGGCAGAGACCATAGGAGCCACACGTGCAAGCACTGGGTTCACATACAACACCTTTGTGCAATGTGATGTTTCCTCTCTTACTGACACTTGAGTGTATTATAAGGTAGTATTGACTAAGAAATTTGAATTTTATACAATAAGGCTTAGTATATAGAGGAATGAATTTTTATTAAATGTTGAATTTTCATGAAATGCTGTTTTTTTTCCCTTATTCTTCTCCAATTCATACAATGAAAATATTTGGAATCCTTATATATTGTGAGATAGATGTAGGGAAAACACACCCTTTAGCCTTTTAGTACCTCTGCCTATGTGTGATTTGAAAATACTCATGCTATGAAGACTGAACTTTGGTAGTCACCATCAAAAGTATAGAACTGACCCCCGTTGCTGTTGAAATAACATGAACTTAAGAGAAACTTTATATCAACACTTTGGTATTAAACAAATTCTGTTTTATCTAAAAATGTTAGAAACCTATGTCCCTTATTTCCTTTTTCATGGCTTATTCAACAGTGAGCACAGAAGGAGTGTTTATTAATCAACTATTAAAAGAGCTCTTTATGCTTATTGGTCAGCATAAAGAAAAATGATACTTCTTTTCCCTAAAGTACAAAAGCAATAGTTAGGTATTAATATACAAGAGACTATATTGGGTACTGATGTGTGTCTCTTTTTTCAGTGGGGGAATTGGGGCAAAGATGGGGGAGATATGGGGAAACTATACTGTTTCTTGAGAAATGTATTCATTTTTCAAAAACAGAATCTCTATGTATTGCACAAGTGGGCTTGAACTAAGACCCTAGCCTTCTGAGTGCTGGGATTGTTGGTATATATGACGACAACACTTGGCTGTATTTCATGGTATCCCTTGATACCATATTTCTCAAAAAAAAAAAAAAAAAAAAGCTGTCTTGCTGTTAGTTTCCCTGTGGCCTTGAAATACAGTACAAGCAAAAGTCAAATCTTTTTACTTGTCTTTTTTAGAAATGAGGGCAAACAAGTCAACTGTGCTTTATTTTCTACAGTCCTGGCCCTGTAAGCGTAGTCACATGTATTTTCTCATCCTTTCCAATTTATTTGCTGGCTTTAACAGGCATTCTTCAATTTGTAAGATTCAGATATGCACAAATTCTAGTTACTATGATTTACTTAAAAAACATAAATCCCCATAGAACATAATTCCTATGTCAATGAGAGTGTATTAACTATAAATGCAGAAAATTCCAAATTTACTGGTAACTGCAGAGCACAAATCACTTTGTAAATAACAGATATTCAGTATTAGGCAGGGTAATGGCCTTGGTTTATGAAATAAGAGGATATTTTAAAAATATAAACAGACCAGTATTAAGAACATTCTTAAGAAAAAAGTTTCCCAACAAGAAACAGCTTAGGACCATATGACTTTGCCATTGACTTTTATCAAACTGTTCTCCAGAATTGAAAGGGAAAAATGCCTTTCAAACTCATTCTAGGAGGGCAGCAGTGCTTTGGACATAACAAAAAAGAAAATTCAAAAGTCTAACAAAATGAATACCAGGAAATTGGCCCTTGAACAATAAGGGGGAAGGTCAAGGGATAGAGGATAAACAGAGAGTGGAAGAAGGAAGAATGTAGTCATAACATTTAATAACTAGCCAATGAAACTAAAAAAACAGGGAAGGGCTGGCAGGGATGGGGAGAATGATCAAAGGGGTTGAGATGCATTGTATTGATAAGCTGATTTATTGAATGATAACTCCTTTGTACAACTAGATAATAGAATGTTTAAAAAAAAAACCTATGGACCAATATCCACAAGGAGCAGATGCAAAAGTCCTCAATAAAATTGTAATATATTGATTTCAAGAGTTTTTCAAAAGATCATAGGCCAATAATATCAAATTGGTTTAATTCCCAGGATACAATAATATCTCAGTACACACAAATCAACAAATGTAATAGGTCACATGAAGAAAATGAAGTGTAAAAACTGATAGTCATCTCAATAAATGAAGAAAAATCATTTGATACAATTTTAATATTTTTTCATGATAAAAGCTTTGAACATATACTTTAATATGATAAATATGCTCTAGCTTTATCATACAATGAATATATTGAATGGGCAGAAATCAAAAGCATTCCTTCTGAGATCATGAGCAAGATGTCTACTCCCACTCTTACTCAGTGCCTTGGTTTTTTTAGTACTGTGGATTTTACCCAGGGCCTCATGCACTGAAGCTACATTTACCTCTAGACCTCAATGTAGTTTGAGCCAGGACAACTAGGCAAGCAATTGAAATAGAGGGTAAAAAATAAAAGTAGGACAAGGAAAAAGAAATTATCTGGCCAGGAGTTTGGCCTAGTGGTAGAGTGCATGCCTAGCATGCACGAAGACCGGGTTCGAGTCCTTGGTACCACATACATAGAAAAAAGCTGGAAGTGGTGCTGGGGCTCAAGTGGTAGAGCTCTAGCCTTGAGAAAGTCCAAGGACAGTGCTCAGGCCCTGAGCTCAAGCCTAGGACTGGGCCAAAAGAAAAAAAAAAAAAAAAAAAGAAAGAAATTATCCACTCGCAGATAATTCTAGATATTTAAAAAAAAAGCCAAGAGACTATCAGAGCAGATAAATACAATAAAGTAGCAGGATAGAAAATGAATGCATAAAATTATAACTTTTCTATATACAAATATTGAATTTGCTGAGGAAATGTAGAAGCAGTCCTATTTTTTTTTTGTCCCATTTCCTTCCCCCAGTTGTATTCTTTGAACATACACACAAATACGACTTCCCACGAAGAAATAAACTAAGGGAGTAAAAGACTCCTATAATGAAAATCAGAAATCATTAAAGAAAGTACTAAAAGATACAAAGTCCTTCTTTGTTTTTGTTGTTTCTGTTTTGTGCTGGTAAAGGGGCTTGAACTTAGGGCCTTGAGCTCTCACTTGACGTTTTCGTTCAAGGCAAGTTTCATTGCAGATTTGTTTTCATCTCCCTTCTGCTCCTTTATCACAATAACCTGAGGAGAAACCTGGGCACTCCCTTCTTGAATGTCAGCAGAATCTGAAACCACACTAGCCCCTTCTTACAAGCCCTGTAGCACCATCTCACCATCTCATTAACACAATGGAAACCTTCGGTAAGCCATTTTTTAAAAATTTTTTTATTTTATTTTATTTTTGTAGGTCATAAAGCTTAACTCAGCCTGGGCGCTGTCCCTGAGCTCTTCAGCTCAAGGCTACCACTCTACCCATGAGCCTCACCACCACTTCTCGTTTTCTATAGGTTAATTAGAGATAAGTCTCAGGTCCTTGTGTGCCCGGGATGGCTTTGATCCTTGATCCTCAGATCTCAGCCTCCTGAGTAGGTAGGATTATAGGTGTGAGCCACTGTGCATGGCTTTAGTAAGCCTTTTACTGCCCCCTTGTTCTCTCACGCTGCTCTGCTCTCTAGAAAGCCTCTCTCCTAGTGATAATACTTCCCATATCCTCCTCAATTCTGTGTGGTGTAATCAATCTTAATATCCCAAACCAAACTTCATAGGAGGGGTGAGAGTGGCTCTGTAGAAGAGCTATATAACATAAATATGTAGAAAAAAGTTGTAAAAACTATTTATAGACAAAGATAAGGAAATATAGCTCTCTACATAAATCATAAAAAGATGTTATAAACCACTTATAATCAGAAAGTTCCAACTAAAGTAACAAGACATTTTCAAGTTTTGTGTTGTGAAAACAAAAATAGATTACAATTTGAAAATAGGCAAAGATGAAAGAAACAGTAACTCTTTATCTTTTTTTTTTTTTTTTTTTTTGCCAGTCCTGGGCTTGAGCTCAGGGCCTGAGCACTGTCCTTGGACTTTCTCAAGGCTAGAGCTCTATCACTTGAGCCTCAGCACCACTTCCGGCTTTTTTCTATATGTGGAACCGAGGAATCGAACCCGGATCTTCATGCAAGCTAGGCAAGCACTTTAACCACTAGGCCAAACTCCCGGCCCCGAAACAGCCACTCTTATCCTCTACTGGGACAGCAGGAAGTTCAACTGTTGGCATCTATTTTAAAGTTAGAATCAGCAGCCGGGCGCAGTGGCTCACGCCTGTAATCCTAACTACTCAGGAGGCTGAGATCTGAGGATCAAGGTTCAAAGCCAGCCTGGGTACAACAGGAAGTGGGGCTTGGCTCGAGGGTAGGGCAGTAGCCTTGAGCTAAAGAGCTCAGGGGACAGCGCCCAGGCCAAGTTCAAGTCCTGTGACCCACAAAAAGATAAAAAAAAGTTAGAATAAAGTATGATCTTGTATCAGCAATTCCACTTCACTAGTTCTCTAAAAAATAACTACATAAGTCTAAACATACTTGCAATGTTTTTGTTTGTCATGTTAAAAGATTAGATAATATTCACTGATAAAGGAATGGTAACAAAAATTATGGCTCATTGATGCTATAGAATCATACAAGTAAGTTAATGAATCAAAAATAACAAGAGCATATCTAGAATACAAACAAGCATGTTATATCACCAAAAATGTTTGAAAGAAAATGGTGAGCTATAGCACTGCAGGAAGATAGGAGGTGGCAAAGGAAAATATTCACTTTACCTTGGCAACATTTAGTAGGTGACAACTACAGATATGTACTCATGGTTAGTTGTATATTTAGCACATATTAAAAATATTGAAACAATGGCTGAATTTCCAAGCCACACACAATACCCATTCTTTCATCCATAAAGCACTGTCCACTGCTACAAAGGGCAAAAGACAAGACCATGGTAGTATAAGTGATAGAACATAGAAAGGTTTATTTTCATCATTTTATTTTTGAACAATTTCAGACCTATACAAGTTTCAAGAATAGTACAAAGAAGCAGATTCAAGTGGGAAATCACACTAAAGTTTTGTTATTTGCTCCATTTAGTCATTGGTAGCAAAACACTTCAGTCTAAGATCATAAGTTACAACAGTTCTCATGTTTCTCATCTTCCTAGATCTAAAAAGCCATCTTTCATAACAATAAGAATTATGAATACAGGGCATCCATTTTATAGAATGTCATTCAGTTTAGTTTTGTCAATTATTTCCTCAGGAGTAGACCTAGATTGTGCATTTTTTGCAAGAATCTCTTGGAGGTGATACTGCATTTTTCTCACAGGTGCCATATGACACTGATAGTAGAATATTGGCCATTCAATTAAAATGAAATCTCTCCCTCCCTCCCTTCTTTTCTTCCTTCCGTCTCTCTCTCTCTCTCTCTCTCTCTCTCTCTCTCTCTCTCTCTCTCTCTCTCTCTCTCTCTCTCTCTCTCTCTTTTTCTTTATTCTTTCTTTTCTTTTCTTTCTTCCTTGCCAGTCCTGTGGCTTGAACTCAGTGCCTGGGCACTGTCCTTGAGCTTTCTCAAGGCTAGCCCTCTACTACTTGAGCCACAGCAATACTTCCTGTTTTTTCTGTGTATGTGGTGCCCAAGACTTTATGCATGCTAGGCAAGCATTCTACACTAGGCTACCCTCCCAGCTTTCTGATTTCTATAACATGTTTTCTTTATGATTAACAAATTCCTTTGGAAGATACTTGGAGACTATTAAAAGTTATTCTACTCCTTCACTCCACTTTCCCCTACAACCTTTAGCATTGACTGCCCATTATTGCTCAATTTATTATTATAGGATTACCAACTGGTGATTTTTTTTAATCCCATTCACATTTATTGGTTGACACTATTGTATATTGGATAGAAGATTATTCTCTTCTAGTTACCGGAGTGTGGACTCGATGGTTCTATGATGACTTGGGCTGTGTGGTTCCTTTCAAGCAGACTTCTTTGTCCTTTTGACATGTCCCCCATCTTAATGTGAATACTTTATTTCCGATACAAAAGTGTGTTCCTATGTTAAAATTAGCCATTTATTTCTTCAGCGAGCTCCACCCCTTTAGCAGGGAAGAGTATTTGGAAATTAAAATCCTGCTTCAAGGAAGAGATACTTTCTTGTCTCAGTGTTCAGAATCATGAGATATATACATACAGCACACACACACCATTACATCACTATATGTGGACTATGTAGATATCTGTGTATACATATATATTTCACATTGATCACTCCAATTTTATTCTAACACTACAGTTTATGCTTTTTAAATGTGTTTTTTAATTGACAAATATATATATATATTGACAAGGTATAATGTATTGAGTCATGTATGCCTTATAGACTGATAAAACTAGGGTAATTCGGTCAGTCAAACCATTCTTTGTGGTAAAAATATTTATCCATGAGCTGAGCCATTTTGAAATATTATTATTAACTTTCATCACTTTGTGCTTTCCCTGTTAATCTTCCTTCTCTGTTCTCCATCAGTGAGAAACCTGGGTTCCCACCGCTCAGTATGGTTACTTAATTGATAAATTCCTTGTCTAAAGACCCTATGACTCTCCTGACCCCAGTGGGTTACCTTCTGCCCTGTCCCAATGAAGATATCATACTACACCATACTACCACCTCATATTATCCCTGTGTCCTGATGGACTGCCATTCTCTTTCTGACCTAGTGAAATTAGTATCTTACTGGGCTACCATTGGCAGTCTACTCAGGGGTGGTTACGGTTACCTTTGATAGAAGGAAACAAAAATAATAGGGAAGAGAAGAAGGCAGCAGGAGGTTTAACAAAAAGGAAGAGTGAATGGGAGTAAGGTAAAAATGAAGGAAGGGAATAAGAAAGGAAGGAAGGAAAGAGAAGAGAGGGAAGGAGGAAGTAAAAATTGTTGAATGCATATCTGTGAGGCTTGAGTAACTAAAAAGAGGTAAATCAATCTTTCTGAGAGAATTCTGAAAGATTGGCATTTGTATTTTATTTTTATTTTATTTTATTTTTCGCCAGTCCTGGGCTTGAGTTCAGGGTCTGAGCATTGTCCTTGACTTTCTCAAGGCTAGAGCTCTACCACTTGAGCCTTAGCACCATTCTTGCTTTTCTGTATGTATGTGGTACCGAGGAATCGAACCCGGGCCTTTGTGCATGCTAGGCAAGCACTCTACCACTAGGCCAAACTCCCGGCCCCAGCATTTGTATTTTAAAGGATCTCTTCCTTTTTTTTCATTACCTCAGATAAATATATCCTTCCATTCTCTTCCTGATTTAAAAAAAAGAAAACGTTTATTCCTGGGAAAGCCATGGTTTATAGTAGTTGCATCAAAGGTCTCACTCCTGCCCATAGCTAATCTCGGTAAAAAACAAACAAACAAACAAACACAACTGTTAGTAGTGCAGGACATCATGACATAAGAGAGCATCTATATACAAACATATACAATTTTATTGAGATCTCTACAGACTACAAGAATTTTAAGTATAGTCACAATTGCTGAGTGCAACAGAAAAATAGTAATTTGTCATTTTCTGAAAAGATGCAAAAATTCTGAAGATGAAAGAAAGATACATCAATGGTGTCATCTGTTTCTTATTTCCTAGAATAAGACATCACATAGTTAAGTACTAAAAATTATAGGTTATTAGAGATTTTGCTATTGTATACAATTGTCCAGAACCACCACCTAGTTTATTTTCTGGCTTTGTAGTTTAGAAGGGTGGGCCAGACCAGAGGGGAGAGAAGCAGTGGAAGAGGCCCTAGCTGTTGACTTTGTTCTATTACTGCCTTTTCTAGGCTGATTCTTCCTAGAGGTATAAGCACACTTTCAGAGCACTAGTGATCAGATAGTAATTTAGAGGCCTTCTTTTCCTTTTAAGCTCATTCCAGTAACTAATAAATACATAAATAAATCCAAGTGACCCTAGGAGCTTCTGAGACAATGGAAAAGGAAAAGTAACTCCCTTTTTTGCTAATAAGCTTAAGTCCAGTGCAATATACCCATGGAAAGACAGCTAATCTGGTACCCAGGTCTAATCCAAAAGAAGAATAACACATTTGGACCTGATTTAGTAAATGATTTTTTGAGAATTTCTAATGTCCAAATATGGTTTCTCACTTAGCTATGTGTGCTGTTGAACTTAATGTGGAATTTCTGGCGTCTCGTGATGTGACATGTCCATCACAAATGACTTGTTTGTTTTACTTGGGATAATTAATGGGAGAGTCACAGATGAGAATATTACAAAGTTACTGAGAGTTAATGGGGGATGCTTCTTGGACAGAAAACCATACATAGTTTTGTTCTGTGAAAAATCACAGAATAAATACCAGTGAAGCCAATGCTGACTCTTTATATCATGCCATACCGTCAAGGTGGGGCTGAGATACAAACCAAGGTAGATGAACATGTCTTTCTAAGTTGGCCATCACACAGCAGCCAGCAATTTTGGCTGGACACTGGAAACACCTTGGAGGACATCAAAAATCGTGACTCCATTCTGAGGAATTCTGATGTAGCTGAGAACTAAATATCTTCTCAAGTGATTGTTATGTACATAGTTGATGATCACCTCTAGATAAAAATTAAACATCTGTCAGTGTTTCTGGTTCCTTAGTGAGGTGTCTTGATGGCTCTCATGTCCCTCTCACCCCAGCAGTCTTACAACACATTGCCACTTGCTCTCCATTTCCCAAGACCTTACCTCTTCTGTATTTTGTTTAGTCGGGGCACTGTGGCCTGTAGACACACACTAAAATTATGCAAACTACTGTGCTCCTCAGAATTGAGTATGAATGATAATGCTGAGCCCAAGTGGCAAGTATTCTGGTACTTTGAATAATGTGCACATGAAATGTTATCCAGCCTAAAATGGAGCACAAGACAGGAGAAGAGACTGAGAACACTGCTGCATTTCTCCTAACAGACAGCAAGGCCCAACAGGACGTGTTAGCTCTCTCTCCACTATAGTGCTATTTTTCCCCTCAAGTAAGCCCATGACATACTGACAGACATCTGGGTTGCATTGAGGATCCCAAACCAAGGAGATTTTTAGTTTAGTTTTTCATACCAGCTACTTTTTCCCCTATATCCCCAGTTACCCCAAGAACCTACCTTAATCTTCATCCAGTCTTAGGTCTAAACTTATTCCTTGTTTTCTTTCAAAGGAATGCAGAGAATGGGTAGATGGTGTTTTTTAAACTTTCTATCTGGGTCATATAAAAAGAGAACTTCCTTTAAAAGCTTTGAGGGAGAAAAGCCTGGATTTTGATTTTATTAAGATTCAATTCCAAGAGATTTGAACAATGAAATTAATTGCTGGAAAACATTTCAGTTAGTTCTGTTATTGTATATCCAAAGTTGCAGTCAGACAGTGACACTAAGTTGGGGGCTCAGTGAACTCTAGAGAGCAAATTCAGAAGCACAGCTTTTGTACAGGATTAAAGTAAATTATAAGTCAAACATCCTCCCTCAAACTTGATGATAAATGAATTCATTGTAAATATTATTGCTCACATTATTAGAATAAAAAAAACTTCTGTTTTCTCACTGGTGGGTAGAAAGGCCAGTTTTCTGCTGGAATTTTAAAAAAGACTTAGCTCTTGATGGGGTAGAGAGAAGTAAAATTGACTTATGCACATTTTGGTTTGCCAGTCTTATCTTTTAGTGCCATCCTAACAGATGTAATGTAAATTTTGATGACAATGAAGAATCAGGGTCATCATCTATGTCATTGTTAAAGTTACTGCTTTCCTAATGTTTTTATGATGAGAAAAGATGTGAAGGTACAGTGGATTACATTGATAATAGCACTCACTGCCCCAAGATGATGATGATGATGATGATGATAAAATGGTGGTAGTGGCAATTGTGACTGTGTATGTATGAGTGTGTATGTGAATAAAATCAGTGTAACTGAAGAGGTCAAAGCAAAAAAATCGTATCTATGTTATACTCATGTTATTGCTATCTCTGAAATACAAAAATAATCTGATACAGTAAAACCTCATTAATTTTGATTTCACAAATCAGGAGCTTGTGGGATAAAATTACTTTTACATTAAGAAAGTGCTTATAAGAACAACCTTTAAAGCACATTTAAACTTTAAGCTCATAGAAGGACCTGTTCCTTTCGAGTATTTCAGAAGCACCTATTTACTTCCGGTGATGTGATGATTATAAGCTTTCAATTTACCTATATTGATCACTTCTATTATAAAATGCTCTTACATCCCTTCTGATAGTTTCTGTGTGCTTTGAAATATTCTATTACTGTTTTTCACTGATTCATAGAAACTTTCTCCAAAATAATTGTTTATTGCATGTGAACCACACATGTAATTCCGGGCATAATTATTTATCTTGCTATGACAATTGTATACTTATTATGTACAGTTTTATACAGAGCATTTGTTACATATTCATAATCTGTTTCTTCACATGGTGTAGACAGTTATTCTCAACTGGGAGCAATTTTGGCAACAGCAAGAGACATTTTTTTGGATTTTATTACTACTGGATCTTACTGGCATCTAGTGGGAAGGCCAAGGATGTGCTAACAATACATAAGACATTTTCCATCATTATGAATTTTGGTGTGCAATAGTGCTGTTATTGAGAAATCTTGCTATACAAGTTTTATTTTTTGTTTTGTTTTTGTTTTTTGATGGTGTTGGTGATTGAACACACTACCTTGCACAGCACAAACAGGAAGTCTACTACTGAGCTATGTCTCTAGCTCAGAACAACTTGTATCTTACTGTGAGCTTCAGAGATATTCATTGAATTTAATGCTACTTTGGTCTGAAAATATTTTGAAAGTAAATTCCTTTATTTTTTAAATGTAGAAATGACAAAGTACCTAGAAAAATCAAGAACAAATATCTTTCAAAAATGATGGTACAAATAGTGCTATTTGCCAATGTTTTCTAGGTCTTGATTTCAAATTTCCTAATTTTATGTGTCATATCTGTATTTCTAAACCAGATTCTGTTACCTTAGACTATCAGATGAGTTTGAGATATTCATGGAGAAATACTATTAAGAAATGTAGGGTCAGGAGTTAAGCCTAGTGATAGAGTGCTTGCCTAGCATGCACAAAGACGGGGGTTTGATTCCTTGGTACTACCTACATAGAAAAGGCCAGAAATGGTGCTGTGGCTCAAGTGGTAGAGCTCTAGCCTTGAGAAAGCCCAAGGACAGTGTTTAGGCCCTGAGTTCAAGCCCCAGGACTGGCAAAAAAAAAAAAAAAATGGGCTGGGTGATTGGCCTAGTGGTAGAGTACTTGCCTAGCATGCACAAAGACCCAGGTTTGATTCCTCAGTATTATATAGAAAAGCCAGAAGTGGTGCTGTGCTCAAGTGGCGAGCTCTAGCCTTGAGGAAAGCTCCAGGACAGTGCCCAGGACCTGAATTCAGTACCCAGGATGGACCAAAAAAAAAAAAAAAGGAAAGAAAGAAAAATCTAGGAATGTTATGCTGTCATACATTTTCTGGCTCTTCTAAAACATTTTCTTTCTTTGAAATTAACAAGAAAATTTTAAAGCAAGCACCATTTCAAATAAATAAACAAAAAATCTTCAATGGCTATTAAAATAACCTGGCTCCGAGAAAATGATGATTTCTTAAGAATCACAAGTATAAATCTAGTTAAGTAAGTCCTGAACTAATCAAGAAGATTCAATAAACCAAGCCCATAATTAAGGGGAAAATTATTTTAAAGGAACGAAGTCAGATGGGTGTGTGTGTGTATATTATGATTGATTATTGGCTCTCAGAATAGAAGCTTTCATTTTGTTTTTTCTCTAGTGTTCTCTGTGGGACTGTGAAAGATGATTTTTTAAATCATACTAAGGGTATTTTTCATTTTTGAACTATTTTTAATAAGAAATAGGTATTTGAATTATTCCTGTGGCTTATATTTGTTAACATAATTACTGGCCAAATTGTTAATTTTGTATTATTAAATTATCTGTGTATTTATATTGTCCATAGGATGACTGGACAAGGTTGCTAAAATTCCAGTACATTTTATAAAGAGTTACATTAGTAAATATTGAACCAAAAGAATTTTCTAATGAAAGCCCTTATTAATCGTAAATGTATTAAATCAAAATTCCTTTCCCAAAACATTAACAGAGGTTTTACTGAATGTCACTACAGAAAATGACCAGTTTGGTCTGTGAATGTCAAGCTGCAAAAGCACCTTGGGATTATAGATCCTATCCAGTATGAACAGTAATATACTGTGTAATCAGCAGACAGAGATACAAATGGAGTTCAAAAATAGATTATTTTAGAAACTGAAATTGGGATGTGTGAAATTTTACTGTGTAAAATCAGTTCTCCAAGCAAAAGTCACTGCTTCTATAGACTAGTTTCCCCAAAAACTGTCAGTTCCTCTAATGAGCACAAGCCAAGCTGAAAAATGTGTTAAAGTGACTCAACCCTGCACAATTTGTGGCTAAAAGTAGCAACCCATTCTGAAGGTGATAGAAATGGAAATAATTGTGTTGGGCATGATTTGCTATCCTGACAATACTCGATTGTGAATGAGAACTGTGAATGAAGTAGCATACTATGGAGAGAGAAGTATATTAATTAGATTGTTGGCATAAGAATTCATTAATGTCCTAGTATAATGAAAGTTACAGATGAGAAGAAAACTTTTTTTTGTTTTGCTTTCTTTTTCAGTTGAATATGGCAAATATACTTGAAATGCATTGATATTTTCTAATCCGGACTTTTTGTTGGGTGTGGCCCAAATTATAAAAATAGTTTACCATAATCATTTTTCTTCTGTCACAACATGCTTTTTTTCTTTTCCTCTTAAGATGTTAATTTATCATGCAAAGATTTTTTTACTAAGTGCGTTAATGCTTTTGTTTGTACAGGAAATTTCAAATCAAAAGGACTTCCCCATAGTTTCTATGTAAATCCTTAGCAAATTACATGCCAAGATGATAGCTCCATTCCACAATTGGTAAAGGCAAATTCAGCCACTATCTTGAGATTTTAACCAGGGTTCCAGTCTTTTGGTTGAATAGTGTCTTTGATGAGTTTCTTTTGCAATAACTGGACTGTAATGGAATATTCTGTAGAAGAAACTGGCTTTTAGCAGTTGAATAGTGATGCTGGGAATAAATTTGTTTTCCCTGAATAATGGTTTCTCAAAGCAGTCACAGCTTCCTTAGAAGTTTAGAATTGGTACCATTTCTTATCTTTATACTTCAGCATTAACTGTAAAAAGAAAAACAGTAATCATAAGCTGCTAAAATATTTTAAGTGGTTTAGAAGCAAGTCTATATTGATATAATCATGATTCTCTTAAGTCTCAAAACACAATGATTTCTTGTTATGTTGAACAAAGTACATACAAGAAAGATTTAAAATACAAGCTCTCACTCAATCAAGCTGTACAAACTCAGCTGATAAGAAGTATTTTTTCATGGCCGAGACAAAATAATGTGAACCTACTACTTCTTACACCTTGTGGGACTCACATAATCTACCTGTGTACCTTTCAAGCAGGTAATACATAATACAGATGTACTATACGAGAACCAGTGGATATTTTTCGTTATCTTCAGTGGTAATAAAATACTAATATAGTAGAGTATTGTAAAAAATTAACTCCCCAAGCTGGGTACTGATGGCTCATGCCTATAATCCTAACTACACAGGAGGTTTAGATCTGAGGATCATGGCTCAAAGCCAGCCTGAGCAGGATAGTCTGTGAGACTCTTGTCCCCAATTAACTATCAAAACAGCTGGAAGTTGAGTTGTGGTTCAAGTAAAGTGTTAGCCTTGAGCAAAGGAGTTTAGGACAGGTCCCAGGCTCTGAGTTCAAGTCACAGGACTGACATACACACATCACAAATTATCTCCTCCTAGTAACTGGAATTGTAAGATTTGTAAGAGACCCTAATTCATATGGTGTCTCCTTTTAGCTTGTGACAACTTTAAATGCTTGAAGTGACACCTGTATGGCAATGTGTATTTACTTAGCACCTTACCTCATGTGCGTGTTTGGAAAATGCTTCTGCGCTGGTCATCATGCCCGCTGTCTTCTCTTCCAGCTCCCCCAGCCTCTGTCCTCTTTCATCAAGAGCAATCCGGGCGCGGGTCAGCTCTCCCATGACCCCCCCGGCAGCACCTTTCATCCCCTCGATGCTGCCCGGTCCAGGGATGTGCTGTGCAAGGCTGCGGGAGGCTTTTCCAGCTGAAGCTTCCCCAACTGCAAATTTAAGGCATCACAATTTAAAGATGTTGTCATTAATTCAAATAGCCAATGTCACCAAAACAAAATACTTAGGCTTATAAAAGTGTACAATTCACTGGTCCTGCAACTACCACTATACCTAACATGACAATGTTTTCATTATGCCAGAAAGAAACTTTCTGCTCATTCTGAGTCATTCCTAGATTCTCCTGGCCCATCCCCAGGCACCAGTGATCTATCTTTTTATTTTATTTTATTTTTTTATTATCAAGTTGATGGACAGAGGGTTACAGTTACATATATAAGGTAGTGACTATATTTCTTGCTGTTTCCCTTCCCTTCCCTAATTCAGCTACCTGTATATACAATACACAGGGTACCAAAATCAAATACATTGACAACAGGGGATAAAGCATAGGGGAGAAAATGAAAGAAAAAGAAATAATGCCACAAAGTACATTACAAACAACAACCACAAAGAAAAACCTCAAGTTACTATGGATTTGCCTGTTCTGAATATTTCATACAAATGAAATTATATACATATAGCCTTTTCTGATTTATTATGATTTGAAGTCACTTGAAATTCATCTGTTGTGCATTGGAAGCCATCCATATCGATATGTAGCATGTATCAATATTTTGTTCCTTTTTATATCCTAATGATAAATGATGGCACCTAGATCTTTTTGCAGAGTTAAAAGTGCAAGAGAAAGAGTTTTAGTTCTTCATGTCTTCATGATACAGTTTGAAACAAATATTTTTATTGTCTCTCATAAAATGTTTCCTAATATTTTCCTACTTTTTTTTTGCCAGTCTGGAGGCTTGAACTCAGGGCCTGAACACTGTCCTTGCGTTTTCTCAAGGCTAGAGCTCTACCACTTGAGCCACAGCACCATTTCCGGCTTTTTCTATGTGTGCGGTACCAAGGAATTGAATCCTCGTCTTCGTGCTTGCTAGGCAAGCACTTTAACCACTAGGCCACACTCCCTGCCTCCCTACTGTTTTTTTGGTTATTATTTGTCAGTCCCCTTGGTTGTTTTCTTTAGTGTAGTTTATTCTATGGCATTGATAAATTTACATTCTGAATAGAGAATATGTTTCTCAGCAATAATAATAGGAAGGCAGGCTAAATATTTTAGGCTTAATTAATGAATGCCCTCATTAATTATATATATTAGTATATATACTCTATCAGTAAATGAGACCTTTATTGCATATAATTTATTTGAATTCTATATACCATTTTATTAAAATTCATTTCCCAATACAAAGTGACTACTTTTATTTATGTTTGGGAACCAAATCATCTTAGTACAGAAGGAAATGAATATTAAAACTTGAAGACAAAAGGAAAACATCTATTTTAGAATTTCACATCACATATCACACTAAGTTACACATAAACACAAACATATACAGTCAGAAACACAAAAACAAGTCAACAATTTTGTGATAAATTGTGTCATCAGGAATTTACTTACAAAGTTCTTCTCTGTCAAATGTTTGTCCACTTCCACCAAACAATCCCTTTAGAAAGCCTCTATTTTGAGCTTCTGGCGTCTCAATGGGAGTAAACAAATCTCCAAGCATGTCCTGTATCAAATTCAAAGAGAATAAGAGCATAAGAATAACTAAGAATAAATTAATAGACTACAAACTAACACTGTGGTTAGAGTAAGAATAAATTAATAAATAAAAACCAACACAGTATGCCTGGTGCTGGTGCCTTATGCCTGTAAGCGTAACTACTCAAGAGGCTGAGATCTGAGAATGGTGGTTCAAAGCCAGCCCGGGCACTAAAGTCCGTGAGACTTATCTCCAATTAACTGTGGCTCAAGTGGTAAGTGAGAACCTTGAGCTGTAGAGCTCAGGGACAATACCCAAGCCCAGAGTTCAAGCCCCCTGACTGAAAAAAACACACACACACACACAAAAAAAAAACCCCAAAAAACTTGGTTAACTATATCATGACTAGACAGTCTGATCGTCAAGGTTTACAGATCTCTTAGTGACATCTCCTTTTTCTTTTTCTTTTCATCCTTTCCCTTCCCCAGAAATCAAGTTAATATATTCACCCTAGGAAAATTTCCATTTCTGATCAATAATGACCCATTTAGATTCCTGAATCTTTTCCAATTACCACAGATTTTTTTCCTATCTTGTAAATCCCTTCCCTGAATCAAATGGGAACTTTCCTAGGAAATAAGAATCTTTTGTGAGTGTATGGAAGATGGGCTTACTTTTATTTCAAGTACAAAATTACAGTGCACTTCAAGATCATTTCAATAAGTCAAATTTTGATTCATCCCATAGTTGTGTCCTCAACATTTAATAAATATAATAATACCTTGGGAAATTCTTGTTACAAATGCAGCTGTTCAGGTTGCATTGCATAAACATTAAATCAGAACTTACATAGCTCGTCATGGTTATTTGCATTTTTAAATTTTATTGCTGGAGTGATATACAGAGGTTACAGTTACATTCATCAGGTAGTGGGTACATTACTTCTTGAACATTGTTACCCTTTACATTTTTTAAAAAACAATTCTGGTTTTCAAGGATTTTACAAAACAGTCCCATGTCCAAGTGTCATCAGTATGGAGGAAGGAACCAAGACTCAGAAGATAGGGATTTGCCATTTAACTTCCAGTGTGATTTTAACTTCATCATCTTCCCACATGTCTTCTCACCTGACACGTGACTTCCCTCTTTATAAATGACAGCCCTGCATATTTATTCACCAACATCTATTCTCCTCCAAGAAAGAAAAAAATCCTTCCCTTTTCTCTCATTATAATGTTTAATAATTCTCAGAATGAATGGATTTCACTTTATAGCTATCCAATCTGGTAACTTCTTTCCATTCTCACTGCTTGTTTACTTATTTCAAGCCAGGTGTGTGGTGTGTGTGTGTGTGTGCGCGCGCGTGTGTGTGTTTCATTTTGTTTTGTTTTACTTTATTGTTAAAAGCTTCCTCATTGTTTCCCCCATCTTCAGTATTTCATCCTCAGAACCAATGGCTCTTCCTAACGTACAAAATGAAGGTATGCAATCAGTTAAATCTCTAAGGAGTTCTTTAAAAAAAAAAAAAAAGGCCATTCTTACTTATGTAAAGTTAGATAATTTTTATGCCTATCCTATTTTTAGGTGGTTTATTGCTATTATCAAAGACAAATGGCCAATTTTAACTGTAAGACACAGTTATCTGTGCTACTCTTAGTCAAAATCTAGGCTTCTGCAGAAACTCAAAACTTCTCCTGAACTCAAAACTTCTTTAAAAAGACCCTAAACTGCTGAAATAAGATGCATTTTTTGTTATTGTGTCCATACATATTTCTGACTTTAGGAAGATAGCTTATAATCTTCATTGGTTCTTCATGAGTAAAAGTAGAAATCAAAACCAAACAAAGCACAACAAATGAGAAGATGAACAAATGGACTGGAGGTGCAATTCAGTACGATCTTTACATCCACAGAACTGTAGTAGAGAAGCCAAAATAACATTAAAGCCACGTTCTAGAAAAGACATTTGTTTTCCAATCCAATTTCATTTTTACACTTGTCTCCCATTCCATTTTAACAACCATACCAATTTTAAAAATGTATTTGACTTACCTGCAGATTATCACACATTTCTTGGCTGTACGTTAACCGCTGAATTTCAGTAGGAGAGACAAGGTATAATGCTTGTCCTTCATTGGTAAAACAAAATGTCCGTGCTATCCTCATGTCTGTCAGTGGCAGGTAATTAACATCCAACATTGGACGAAGACTAGGTAGGCTAAATAGAAAAAAAAAATAAGTCTGAATTTCATAGTTAAGCTGATAAAAACATTTCTTTTCATAAAATGGTAATTTTTAATATTTTATTTATTGTCTTGAAGATTTAATAGTAATAAACAGACTTTCACACAAAATTATAAGCACGTAAAGATCATGGGCAAAGTTCTATCTTTTTTCACAATTTAATATTTATTATATGCATTTTATATACACTATTTTTCAACAGCTGTACGTTTGCTTTGTGGTACAATCTTAAAAATTTACTGATTCATAGTTTGTAAAACAAAAACCTTACAAAACTCATCAAAACAAAGTTCTATCTTAATCCACACAGATGCTTAGTAAATATTCATGAAGAATTAAATGAAACCTCAGAGATATTTTTTGTGTCACTTTTTGTTTTCTATAATTAGAGCCTGTGGCTATAGTAGATAGAAAATAGCTCAAAAGAATCTGATTGCAAAATCAGTCTTGTCTTTAAGATAGAACCCTTAGGTTTGAGGAGAGATAGCAACTGTAGAGACATAGAATGAGGTTAGTTTGTTGTGCCTGGAAATAGAATGGCATTGTTCCTTTATAGAGAAAATGAAAATTACCTAAAACTTACATTAATACTTACTATCCACATGTTATATATTACTAAAATGGTCAAATATTTTGAAATGTTCTCAGAAACACTGAAAAATTTGTTACAATGCAATATCAAAATAAAACCTAGCATGCAAAACAGCTTTTATAAAGGAAGACTGGAATATCATTTTTCTCAAAGTTTAAAATTTTTATCAGTTGTTTAAAAACTGTCTCTCTTTTTTTTATTTCTCAAGGAATCCTTTGCCTCATAAATGGGGATGGTAGCACATTTTCATTTAAATAGAAGTTACTTTTGGAAACACATACTATTTGAAAAACTAAAAAGTAGTAAAATTTTATGATTTTTATCAGTTAAATTCCACTTTTGACAAAGTACCTGAATGTTAATTTAGAATATGGAAAGCTATGTGTCTATATGACACTCACAAATAAATAAACTTTTTTTTCAAAATTGACCCATTTCTAATGGTTAAATCATCATTTGTAACAAAAAAAATAGAATGATCTTCATTGGAAATCCTTCAAAAATAACAGACTTAGACAGAAAAAATCTTGGAAACATAAGAATAACATCATAGGAGTGGTTTTTTTCAAAATTTTTTTTCTTGGTAACTTGACTTACGGCAATGTTCATTCTCCCCAATCAAAAATAAAATTAAAAAAAAAAACTACTGTGGCTGCGCTAGTGGGTCATGCCTGTAATCCAGCTACTTGGGAGGCTGAGATCTGAAGATTGCAGTTCAAAGCCAGCCTGGGCACAAACAAAAGTCCATGAGACTCTTATCTCCAATTAAACACCAGAAAGGAAAAAAAAGCACCAGGAAAACTTAGTTTTACTGACCCTCCCACCCCCTTTCTCACAAGTCTTGTGGCATGAACTCAGGGCCTGGGCACTGTCTTCGGGCTTTCTCAAGGCAAGTGCTCTACCACTTGGGCCACAGCACCACTTCTGGCCTTTTCTGTGTATGTGGAGTATCAAGGAATCAAACCTAGGATTTCATGCATGCTAGGCAAGCACTCTACCATAAGGCCACACTCTCACCCCCCCACACCCTCTCATTAAACACAAAATTAATGCATACTGGGGGTAAGGGAATAGATAGTGAATGTGTCGAGCTTTATGGACTATATTGTTTCAGTTATGTATTGAAGTGCTTGTTTATTCTACTCACCCAGTGCTAAGCACAGCATTTGATCACATTTACTTAAAAAATGTTTGTTAACTTCCTGTTTGATGACTGGGAAATCCTTTTTCTTAAATTCCTTGTATCAATTAAAAAGAATTTCATTCATAGTATCAGTTATTTTTAAAAGCAAAACAAAAACTTCTACCAAAAATCCTCAAGAAATCTAAACTGTTCCCAAGAAATCTAAACTGTTCAACAATAAAACATTCACAAACACAGTGAAACAATGTTTCTCAGGTCGCTTCTTGATAACATCTATTGCTCTGGATTGTGATTACCGGATAACTGATAAAGAAGTAAATACCTCATTATCATGATATGCCCATTAGCACAAAAGCATGCCAGACAGGCGCTGTTACACATCACCACCACATTTGCTTGCAGGATGAAAGATGTCTCAGTGATATTATGAACATAAAGGCAAGTTTGAGAAGGCAGTGAGAAGACTTTGGCTTGTTTTTCTGAGCAGATTATTGTATACTGATGATCTCCTGTTTCTTGGGATGAAGAGGAGTTCATGACCAATTTCCTTCTTCCAATTTTCTCATTTTCATCCATGTTATTTGGGTCCCTCCAGACTTCATATGGTGGTTGCATTAATGCACCAGTTCGATCCATACAAGAAAATGTTAGCACAGCTCCTTTCAATGAGAGGAATGTACCTATAAAAACAATTTCACATCACTGGCATGTGAAATTCTTTCTGTAACTTTTGTTCTTCTATGGTCAGTAAATGCTTTACATTATGATAACTTATACCTATAATATCATATATATTGCCCTAATATTCAGAAATTAAGATATCTGTGTTAATCCATTGCAGTATCTTAGAAGTATAAAATATTATGTGTGAAGAAAACAATATAGGCCAACAACTTGTCAAATGTTTTGATTACATGAATGACCTGGGCCAGGTCATAATTTAACCTGGATTAGGACTCAGATTTCATTATCCTATATATCCCCTTAAAATCCATTTTTAAAAATCAGATTTTGGAAAAGGTACTCTCAATTATTCAAATATAGTCATTTAAAAAAATAAGCTTTCATTCTGATTCTATATTTTTTGTTTCATAGGCCATTTGTTAGCAAATACTTTCCCTGTTATTTAAAAAATTGGATACTCAATAGATTTCATAAAGTTTCAATATTTAGAGTTTATGTCGGCAAATTAGAAATAATTAAAATTTAATTTTACAAAAACATATACCTTTAATAATAACTTTCATGTCTTAGGCAAGCTTTTCCTTCTTCGTTCAGAAAATAGTTTACTCACCTGGATTTGCCAAGGTTAAATATCGATGCAAGATCAATACCTATGGGTAATTTTTTACTAGTGTCATAGGACAGTATGCTAATGGCTCATGGTGTATATGCTACAGGGTCACTGCTCTAGCTAAGCACATCCTAAAGGGTGTTAAGGTTGGAAACAAGGAGAACAATGAAGTGATCCAGATGAGAAACAGATAGAGGCTTATTTGAACCAGGTGATGATAGCAGAGCTGGTAAGAAATATTAAGAATTTCAGTGTATTATAAAAGTCAAGCAAACAAACTTTAGTAATTATATTGAAGCTGTGAAAATTTAGAGGTCAGGATGATTCTAAAACTTTCTGGAACCTTAAAAATGAAATCATGATTCAGAATGATGGGAAAGATTGAGGAAGAAAGGAAAGGAATATCATGATAAAGGGCATGTTAAATTTAAGATGCTCTTTAGACATATAAGTGAAGGTCAAATAGCTTGATGCCTGTGCCAGCCATTTGGTTATGTCTAAACTATTAACAAATATATAACCCATCAGCTTATCATTTAATATACACAGAAAAATAGTCTAAGAAGTCAGTCACAATATTCTGATTCTTGTCTGCCTGTGCATGTGTATGCACACCAATATTGAGGCACCAGGGCTTCAAGCTCACACTCAACTCATAACTGGTTCTGTCACATGTGACCCACATCCTCAATCTAGCTTTTCTTGCTGCATAGTTGGAGGTAGAATCTCTTAGATTTTTCTGCCTGGGTTGCTCCAAACCTCAGTGTTTAGATTTCAGCCTCCTGTAAAGCTAAGAATACAGGTAGGAGACATCAACACTAGTGCCCCACTTCAGTGTAGTTTTGATTTGCATTTCAATGATAGCTTTAGATGTCAAACTGTTTTCATGTGTTTATTGTCATGTGTTCATTCGAGAAGTATGGTTCAGTTCCTGTATCAAATTATTTTATTACTAATAGAAGCATATAATATTTAGTCTAATAAAAGCACATCATTTTTGGTGCTTGTACTGGTGCTTGAACTCAGTGCATAGGTATTGTCCCTGAGCTACATTGCTCAAGGCTAGCAGTCTAGCCTTTGAACCAAAGCTCTACTTCCAGGTTTTTGATAATTGAACATAAAAGTCTCAAGGGCTTTTCTGTTCTAACTGGCTTCAAACTGAGTAGCTAGGGTTACATACTTAAGCCACTGGTGCCTGGCCTGCAGTTTGGATTTTAATCTGTTGGGTGACTAGGTGGCTAAGATTTCTCCCATTTTGTAGGCTATGAATTACTATTTTTAGTTTATCAAAGAAAACATATGCAAAGTGGACACAAGTATATGTAAAGAAGCTCAATGCAACTAATAATCAAAATCCTGATGAGATAAAACTTCACATGTAGGGCTGAAGATGGGGGCTCAAGTGGTAGAGTACTAGCCAAGTAAGAGTAAGGTAGTGAGACCCTGAGTTCAAACCTAAGTACTATTAAACCAACCAGCAAGCAACTTTTAGTTTTATAAAAGATAAAAATTCTGCAATGTTCAACATCATGGATAAGCCTGAAGAACAGTATGTTAAATGAGGTAAGACAGACCAGAAGAACAAATACTGCATGATTTTGCTGATATAAGACATTTAAAATATTCAAACTCATAGAAACACAGAGTACAATGATGTTTCCAGAGACTAGAAGAGGAAATGGGGAATTGACAATCAACTAATACAACACTGCAGTTATGAAAGAAGTTCTAAGGATCTGCTGTACAACATTGGGCTTACAGATAATAAACAGATGGCAGTACATTTAAGGGTTCCCATAGCTGAGGTAGGACTATCAGGAATAAAATGGAGAGCATGATTTGCAAAAAGAGTATGGACTGGGACAACTATTACAGTGAGTCAGTAAGTATGCTGTAAAGGAGAGCAGAATCTTCTATTTTACATTTGAACTGGCTTTCTATCTCTATTTTTTCCAGATGAAACTTCAATATCTTTATTCTTCTTATTGCTATAATTTATGAATTCCAGCTAGGCTTTCTTTCAATGGTCAATTATAGAACACAGATTTAGGCCCAGGTGATAGATTTCTCCTTTAAACTAACACTTTATTTATAGCTCTATCAGAGTTAGAGAAGGTCGAACAGATGATGAAGAGCTTCCATCTCTCTCATTTCTCCTATATTAACATCCTGTAAATATGACAGTTGTTATAGTTGAAGAACTGATATCCACATGTTATGACTAAAACGTTGAAGAAACAGAAAAATGCTCATATGGAAACTTAGCCTCGGAGACACCTTCTATATCTCATTTATTGCATGTGAAGAAAGTTTTTAAATACCAAACAGAGGCCAAAAGTTAAATTTAATGCCAAAGTCAATATGTATTTTGTCATCATTCTTGGCATTAGTTTGTTTGCTAAGAATGGCAAAACAATTTCCCTATAAAACCGAGATTCTATATTATTTATTTTTCTATTCTGTGACTTAGAAATCATATTTACTAGAAGATATATTATTAAATCATGGGTTTAAGTTTATGGAACACAGAAATTTTAACTTTCAAACTTGTTATAAATGCTTATATCATATGTATATTGATTCATTTGTTGATATAAAGAAATAGTAATTCATTATTATTTCACTGAGCTTGCTCCACTTCAATTAGAATGAAAAAGATGCATATCTCCTTAAGATTAAAAGTAAAGTAAAACATACTTTTCCACTGTGAAATATATTGTTCTTAACAGGTTAAAGCACAATGGATTTATCTGAATTGGCTGCACTGCTAATAGAGAGCTGACTATTCTGTCTCTCGTCTACCTGAAAGAATTTAGTACATAACACAGGACACAACTCTAACTTGTCATACTAAATGTACTTTTAAAATTTTAATCAACTTTCTGAACTAAATCTATAGTTTTCTTTTCCCTTTTTATGCTAGTCCTGGGCTTGAACTTGGTGTCTTGGCACTGTTCCTATTTTGTTTTGTGGCTTCTGTTTGTTTGTTTTTTGTTTTTGCCAGACCTGGGGTTGAACTCAGGGCCTGAGCATTGTCCTTGAGCTATTTCCTCAAGGCTAGAACTCTACCACTTGTGCCACAGCACCACGTCTATGTATGTGGTACTGAGGAGTCAAACCCCTGTCTTTGTGCATGCTAGGCAAGCACTCTACCACTAGGCTAAACCCCTGGCCCTCATATGTACCTTTTTTTTTTTTTTGCCAGTCCTGGGCTTGAGCTCAGAGCCTGAGCACTGTCCTTGGACTTTCTCAAGGCTAGAGCTCTACCACTTGAGCCTCAGCGCCACTTCCGGCTTTTTTCTATGTATGTGGTACCGAGGAATCGAACCTGGGTCTTCCTGCATGCTAGGCAAGCACTTTAACCACTAGGCCAAACTCCCGGCCCATATGTACCTTTTTTTAAAGAGGACTGAGGAACATTTTTTTTTTGCCAAAGGATATTTGAATATTTATAACCACACAGAACCATACAGAATTACCAGCTTAAAAAATTAGCTCTCTCATTTGTCATAATCAGTAGAAACCTTGGGCTCTACTAGCAGAGATTTACAATAGAACAAAATCTAGAGACATTAGGGCAAATAGTATGACACTAAATGTAAGGACCTCCAGGATAAGGAAACAAAAGCCATATAATGAATGACTGTTGTCCTTAATGTACTATGTTATTTCTCATCTCTTTTGCCATTCCTTGGTTATCTCATATTGTTACAATATATTTTATATGTGCTTAATTGGTTATTTGAAATTGGATAGGGAAGGGGAGAAATCAAGATAAGCAGGGGGGAGGGTGGGAGGGAAATGGGGACCATGTCATGAGAAAGAGTATCAATGTTTGTGAAATTATGCACCTTTTATCTGGTGAATATAATGTAACCCTTCTATTAATCACAATAAAAAAGAAGGGAAAAAATTAGCTCTCTATATTTGACCAAACATTAACTCATCCCTTAGATGATGGCTGGAACTGAATCTCTCTGATGAGATGTGTGATGTTTGCTGTTACTGATTTTGCTACTAACAAGTGCTTTTTGAGATTTGTGTCTGTCAGCCTGGAGTTGGAGTCACTCTTTGAAACAGAAAGTTTTGAAATGAACTGCTTTAGCAATAAGTTGTTCCAAACACAGATGCATATTTCAGTGTGTACGTCCTCACGGTAGGCAATTTTGAATTCAAACATGTTTCTTCGACTCTTTGCCACCTCCCTTCTTACTTCAAAGTCATAAACCATTTCACCACATTCAGAGTCAAGAGTTTAGTGATTTTAAACTGGCAGGTGTTAAATCCTCTGCTTTTGACAAATTTTACACTTACCATTACTGTTGACATCACATTGTTGAATTGCAAAGACTGTGTACAGAGACTTCCTTGGTATACGCAGTAGTATTAATTAAATCACTTGGATCAGTTTTTTCCTTAACAAATGCAACTATCCCTTTTTGTTAGCCAGTGATGGCTGGAGCTTCATCTCTAGTAAGGCCACATTTTTTTTTTAACGTTAGCTCAATTTTTTCTTTGATAACATAAGTCTTCAAGTAAGTCCTCACTTCCTGTAGTGTTATACATGGCTTCCTGACCCCCATTCCTCTCACGTGTTCATATCTTATGACCAAAACAGCCAGCTGGGTATTTGTTATGTCCACTCGTTTATCACAAGCCAGAGAAAAAATCTGGAAATCTCATGCAGAATCCTTCCATGTTTTGACAGAGTACCTGAGATGATTCTCCACAACAAACTAACACTCTGAAATACTTAGTTTTCTGGTACTAGCAATTCTGTAGTGACTACCATGCCCTCCTGTCACTAATTCCCTGTGCCCGGGCTCCAGATAACATCATCTGTCACAACCCAGCCTAATGAAAGGAGCAAGCTGTGATTCCAAACTGCTGAAGAGCACCACTTTTATTCAGATGAATTTGGTTTCTAATTCATTGAATTTATCTTGTTGTGAGCTGTAATTATGCTCTGGGTTGGCTACTTTTATTACTGCTGCTGCCACTGCTACTGTTATCATTACAAAGTAGGTGCAAAGATTTCCCTCTGATTTCAACTAAAAAATGGTATGCACATTTTTTTTGGTAATGTGTATCTCTGTGCATCAAGTTTCTTTTCTTTGTAGACACCATTTATGCATTGATAACTATCATGTGTGAATGTGTTGCCAGGGATAAGATTATTTTGCTTTGATATTGTAATCTGTAGCTTGGAGTGGGAATGCATCCAATGTTCATATAATTGACCCTTGAGGGTTTTTTGTGTACTGTAATTTCATTAATTTTCATCTGAAATTCAGATTTGAAGAGGGAATTTTGGAAGTGTAGATAAAAGTTGGATGGAGTTAAATATATTCAATGTTGACAAAGAAGTAACTTGATTGGAGGCAAGGTCACACTTCATCTTGCCTTATCATGACCCTGGGGGAAGGGTGAGGGCACAGTTTCCTACCACAGTGTGTTATCACCTCAGCAATGTGTATACACCCAACCTACCTGGCACTGGTTGTCCTCTGAGGAACTACAATACAGACAAGAGGGCAGAGGGCAACTGATGAGAAGCATATGCGTCTGCCCCATCAGACATTCATAACTGTTTTGTCTTGTAATGGAGTTTTTGTCCCTCAAAATTTGTTATGATTCACTTGATATTTTTAAGAAGCTCTCCTAGATTTCCTGAATTTGGTGTCCTGCCTGCAACTGCCTTGGCAAAGCCAGACTAAATGATTTTGTGGGCTGAACATTCCCTACTTTATTTTAAATAAAACTCCTTATCCTACATATTAATGACATTCTTTTTAAAAAAGAATCTAAAGCATTTCTTTTATATAGGAAAAAAGTAAAATCCATGTTAGGAGAATGTTAAAAATCCTCCAAGGAAAAAAAAGGGGAATGACAGTATCTCTTCTGTGAAGGGATACTCGAGTAATTTTACTGGTTGAATTCTCTAGGTATTAGGAGAGAAAAAAAACTATGTGGCATGCTTTTGAAACAAGATGACAAGACTGTGAAAAACTTGAAATCCACTATAGGTCAGGCATTTTCTCTCGTGATTTCTTCAAGAATGATGTAAATGCACTCATAGGCTCTGATCTGGCATAGAATTTGGGAGAAAAGCTTCAATGTATTTAAAACAAATTTAACGTTCGCATTAAGGTTTACCTGAGTGCTTTCCAGAAACTATTTGTGAAGGCATTTTAGGTTAACAGTTTGAGCTTTCCATCACAGAAATAACTACATTTTCCCCTGAAGGACAGGTAAGTGCCAATCTGACAAATATTACAACAATATTGATTTATGAAATTCTCAATAGTTCCTGTTACACAGAAGACTTATAACCTTTACCTTGTATCAGTACAAATTCCTAATGTTACATATAAAATTGAAAAAAGGAGCAAGAGGGAATGGACAGATAAATCTCTTACCACTTGGCAATACTATGACTGGCTCTGTAATCCTCTGTTCATCTTCGGATGGGATGTTTAGGGAGATGACTAACACCATCCCCAAACTGGTTCCAACAAACAAACAAGGGGAGGTGGCAGAGTCATTCTTCCGTGCAAAGGATTCCATGAAGTACAATGCTGTAATTGCTTCCTTAGAATCTTTGTCGATACTGGAGATGCTAGAGCTTCTAGAACGATTATAAGAATTCTCTCGGTTTTCTATGAAAATTCAAAAAGCAAAAGTTGAGTACTAGTTCATTTCCAAAATAAAACCAGTCAGATTTAATACATTGAAATAAAATTTATGAGCAAAGAGAAGAAATTTCTTCTTTGCTAATTACATGAAAGATAGTTTATTTAGTTTACTGACTTATTTTGAGAAACAAGAATCTAAAACCCAGAAGTATAAATAATAAAGTTAGGTAGAATTAAAGGTATAAATGGAGTCTCCTAAATTTCAGCATACAATTTTTCATTCTCTACATTTCCTGACATATCAAATAAACCTCCTTAATGTGGAAAAAGATTTAATCTAAACAGAGTTACAAGTTTATGATAATATTTTAATTGTTTCCTTCCTAACTCTAGGTTGTTGAAAATCTTTCTGATTTTTGGCAGTCCCCATTTATATTGCAGCTATGGCCATGAAAGATGCATTTGGATCATAAATATTCTGGGATAGGTACATTGATATCTGGGATAATTACAGGTGTGAAAACTGAAGCTTTTTTTTTTGCTTTATTTTTTTTATTGTAATTAGTAAAAGGGTTACATGATATTTGCCAGATAGAAGGTGCATTAATTCACATACATTGATACCCTTTCACATGTCTTGGTACCCGTTTCCCTCCCCCCACACACCCCCCACCCGTCTTGGTTTTCCCCCCTTCCCTATCAAATTTCAAATATCCAAATACAAATAAATTCAATATATCAGATAACAAAGTGAGATACTATACCAATATGAGATAACCAAGGGACAGCAAAGGAGATGAGAGACAACATAGTACATTAAGGACAACAATCATTCATTATATGGCTTTTGTTTCACTATCCTGGAGGTCCTTTCAATTAGCTTCACATTATATGTCCTTATGTATCAAGATTTTGCTCTATTGCAGATCTCTGCTAGTAGAGCCCAAGGTTTCTACTGATTATGACGAATGAGGGAAACCATTGAGCCTAAGTTCCTTTAAGTCTGGCTTACTTCACTTAATATGATTTTTTCTAAGTCTTTCCATTTCCTAACAAGTATAGCAAAAACACTTCTTAGCAGAAAGAACAGCGCCGGAGGAATTTCAATTTCAAACTTTAGACTCTATTACAGAGCTATAATTATCAAAACAGCTTGGTACTGGCACAGGAACAGGCCTGAAGACCAATGGAATAGAACTGAGGACCCAGATATTAAACCACAGACCTATGGCCACCTAATCTTTGACAAGGGAGCCAAAAAAATAGAATGGAAGAAAGACAGCCTCTTCAACAAGTTGTGCTGGCAGAACTGGTTAAGCACCTGCAGAAAACTAAAGCTGGATCCTGCTTTGTCACCTTGCACTAGAATTAACTCCAAATGGATCAAAGACCTGGAGGTAAAAGCTGACACACTGAAAACTCTACAGGAAGGAATAGGAGATACACTAGGCCTTCTTGGCACAGGTCAAAACTTTCTTAATAAGGACCAAGAATCACAACAAATCAGAGAAAGGCTGGATAAGTGGGACTGCATTAAACTGCAGAGCTTTTGTATGGCAAAGGACATAGCTAGTAAACTAATCAGGAAGCCTACAGAGTGGGAGAAGATCTTCACCAACCAAACAACGGACAAAGGCCTCATATCTAAAATATATCAACAACTCAAAAAATTGAATCACTCCAAAACTAACCTCCAAAGTAACAACCATCCCATTAAAAAATGGGCCAAAGACTTAAAGAGAGTCTTCTCTGAAGAAGAAACAAAAATGGCCTATAGACACATGAAGAAATGCTCAACATCTCTGGTCATAAAAGAAATGCAAATCAAAACAACTCTAAGATTCCACCTCACTCCAGCTAGAATGGCCAGGATTAGGAAAACGAATGACAACAGATGCTGGAGGGGATGTGGCCAGGAGGGATCACTACTACACTGTTGGTGGGAGTGCAAACTCGTTCAACCACTATGGAAAGCAGTGTGGCAGTGCCTCAAAAGGCTAAACATAGAACTCCCCTGTGACCCAGCAATTCCACTACTTGGCATTTACCCAACCACCCAGAAACAAGGACATACTAAACCCACTAGCACAACAATGTTCATTGCAGCACGATTCACCATAGCAAAGATATGGAACCAACCTAGATGTCCCTCAGTTGATGAGTGGATCAACAAGTTGTGGTATTTGTACACAACGGAAAACTGAAGCTTTTACCAAGGCTTAAATGCAAATGTTCTCTATTTGGACTGTTTTAGGCTGCTTATGGCAACTCTGACTGCAGCACTAATTTTGTTATGTGCTCAGAAGGAGCTGTAGACTATGCCATCCTATTGACAGGGCATTTCTTATCTGAGAGGGCTTCAGCCACTTCAAGAAAATGTGAGAGTTTCATATTCTCTTGCTTATCAACACTTGCAAATCTGCCCCCTTCTAAGAATCAACTTAATCACCTCAGTTAAATATTAATATGATTATATCTTTAATTTCTCCAGACTATAAATTGTTTATGCTTTCTACTGACTTTGCTTTCCTTTCCAAGTGTACCACAATTACTTTTATAGTAAAATACTTTATTTGTCAGTCCTGGGCTTGAGCTCAGGGTCTGAGCACTGTCTTTAAGACTTTTTCAAGGCTAGAGCTCTACCCCTTGAGCCTCAACACCACTTCTGGCTTTTTTTTTTTTTTACTTTTTATTATTTTTTTCTCATATATTTTTATTGTAATTAATAGAAGGGTTACATTATATTCACCAGATAGAAGGTGCATTACTTCACATACATTGATACCCTTTCTCATGTCCCCATTTCCCTCCCCCACCCCCACTCCTCATCTTGTTTTCCTCCCTTCCCTATCCAACTTCAAATAACCAAATACGCATATATACAATATATCAGGTACCCAGGTGAAATACTGTAACAATATGAGATAACCAAGGGACAGCAAAAGAGATGAGAGATAGCATAGTACATTAAAAACAACCATCACTCATTATATGGCTTTTGTTTCTATATCTTGGAGGTCCTTTCATTTAGCATCATTCTATATCCTTAAGTATCTAGGTTTTGTTCTCTTGTAAATCTTTGCTAGGAGAGCCCAAGGTTGCTACTGATTATGACAAATGAGGGAAACCATTGAGCCTATGTTCCTTTGAGTCTGGCTTATTTCACTTAATGTGATTTTTTCTGTCTTTCCATTTCCTTACAAATGGGGCGATGTCATTTTTTCTGACAGCAGCATAGAATTCCATTGTGTATAACTACCACATCTTGTTGATCCACTCATCAAATAAGGGGCATCTGGGTTGGTTCCATATCTTTGCTATGGTAAAGTGGTATAGTGCTGCAATGAACATCGTTGTGCTAGGGGATTTAGTATGTCCTTGTTTCTGGACAATTGGGTAAATGCACTTCTGGCTTTTTTCTATGTATGTGGTACTGAGGAATCGACCCTGGTCTTTGTGTATGCAAGGCAAGCACTCTACCACTAGGCCAAACTCCCGGCCCCAGTAAAATACTTTATAGTGAAATCCTTAGACTATATTTTTCAAAATACAAGATTACTTTTTTCTCCCCTATATGTCTATTAAAACTTTAAAATTAATTGTTTCTACATAACATTTAGAGATGAGGGGAACTTGAAGGTAATCTATATACTTTACAGAGTTGAAGACAGACTTGGAGCTTGGTAATTTTCCCAGAATCCACAGAAACTAGGAGTGAAACTACAATTTAAAATTTACAACACTTATTCCAGAGACAGTTCTTTCTTTTATAACCAACTCAAACATACTCTCTTTCTTTCTTTCTTTCTTTCTTTCTTTCTTTCTTTCTTTCTTTTCTTTTCTTTTCTTTTCTTTTCTTTCTTCTTTTTGTGGGTCATGGGGCTGGAACTTGGCTGGCCTGGATGTTGTCCCTGAGCTCTTTCAGCTCAAGGCTACTACCCTATCCTTGAGCCAAGCCCCACTTCCCATTTTCTAGAGGTTACTTGGAGATAAGGGTCTTAGGTCCTTTTGTGCCCAGGATGGCTTTGAACCTTGATCCTCATATCTCAGCTTCCTGAGTAGCTAGGATTATAGGTGTGAGCCACTATGCCCAGCTATATATATTGTTTCTATTACATTCTTAGCTAACATGTCTCCAAATCAAGTACCAATTCATACTTCTTGGACCAGATTTAACTTAGCATAATATTAATGAAATAAAAATTAAATAATATACTTTATTTCTAAAAAATTTGTCAATATAGATCATTATAAAAAATCTGAAAAGTTAGTAACAGATTACTTTTTAAGCAACGAATGACTATAAATAAATCTTCCTAGTCATTTTTTGCTATGTCTCTCCCAAACGTTCTTAATAACCAAGAGAGTAGCAGGAAATTTATAGGACTTTATTTTCTTTTCCTCTTAATACTTCTGGCTTTTAAATTCTTTTTTTTTTTTTTTGCCAGTTCTGGGCTTTGAACTCAGGGCCTGGGCACTGTCCTTGGACTTTCTCAAGGCGAGAGCTCTACCACTTGAGCCTCAGCACTATTTCTGTCTTTTTTCTATGTGTGTGGTACAAAGGAATCGAACCCGTGTCTTAGTGCATGCTAGGCAAGCACTCCACCACTAGGCTAAATTCCCAGCCCTGGCTTTTAAATTCTTTTATGCGTCTCTGTTCCTTCATATTCAATCACTGAATAAACAATCAGTCCTTTTTTAAAAATAATAAATGAAGACTCTAAATGTCAGAACTTTTCTTTTTTATTTGGTCATATTTAAGGACATTAAAATGGAAAGATATTCAATATGTACACACTGCGACACTAAAAGATACCACTACTGGAAAAATAAGAAATCGATTGGAGCACATGTCTTCTTCAACAGAGGAGGTGGAGCCTACCCATAAGTGGAGTCAGTGCAGTTGTGGAGTTCAGGAAGGAGGTGAAGTGGGGGATAGGTCTGGAGTCATGGCTGTAGCCTCATAGGCTCTCAATATTCATTGTCAAGTACCATTTTGGATTCCAATCTGTAATCCTAGTTACTTGGGATAAGGAGATTGAGAGGACTAAAGTTCAAGGCCAGCTCAGGCACCGAGTTTGTAAGACCTTCATCTTACAGTGGTACATACCTACCATCCCAGCTATGATGAAAACATTAATAGGAGAATTGGTCCAGTTCAGCTCAGGCAAAAAAAAATCCTATCTCAAAAATAACCATAGCAAAAGGCTAGAAACATAGCTCAGAAAGTAGAGTTAGCTACTTACCAAGTATGAAGTCCAGAGTTCAAAATTACTGTGCCACAAAACAATAACAACCACCACAAAAACAGGTCTTCCATTTCATCTCCCACTAGCTGCTACCATGGTAACCACAAAAGCTGGTATGTTTAACCTACCTTCTGTTGTAACTGGTAAAGAAATCTCCATGCAAGCAGCAGACTGTGCCTTTCGAAATGGTGGTCTTCCAGGACCCCAGCGGTTTACTTTTGAAACATCAGCACTGGAAAGACGTTTTCCTGAACTGCAACTCTGAGATGTTGGACTTGTGCAATGCCCATTTACATGGTCTGTGTATCAAAAGGAGGATGGCAGAATAAATACTATACCTTTCATATAAGGGAGTCCAAAGGTATAGGTTAACAAAGAGTAATAATTCCTTTTATTCCTCAAACTAAACGGATATGATGAAGTCCTGATTTATTAAGGTTTAGTCACAATTTCAGATTTAGCCAAAATTTTCAAGGTATTTATTAAGTATGATACAGTTTCCAAAATATTCCCTTTATATATTCTATCATTTAATAACAATATAAAATAGACTATAGCATTACTCTGTTGTCAACTTGTATAAGATTTGGAAGTACTTTTTTTTTCTTTTTTCTTTTCTTTTTTTTTTGAGAAATAACATAGTACATTAAGAACAACAATCACACATTATATGGCTCTTGTTTCCATAGAAGTATTTTCATAGTTGAACTTTAAATAAGCATAAAAGGAGCACCACACTATGAGGATGAGAATGAAACTTAATGGTACTTAAGGTACAGATTGTAGAACCAAGTTGTCACTAGCATATTCTAGTTTTTTTTTTTTGCCAGTTATGGGCTTGAGCTCAGGGCCTGAGCACTGTCCTTGGACTTTCTCAAGGTCAGAGTTCTACCACTTGAGCCTCAGCACCACTTCAGGCTTTTTTCTATGTATGTGGTACCGAGGAATCGAACCCGGATCTTCATGCATGCTAGGCAAGCACTTTAACCACTAGGCCAAACTCCCGGCCCTATTCTAGTTTTTTTACTTACTAATTGTTTGGATTTCTGAAATATTCATGTTTTAGATTTTATTGTGTGTGTAGGGGTCCTGAGGCTTGAACTCTTGGCCTGGACACTTTCCCTGAGTTCTTCCAGGCTACCTCCCTACTCCTTGAGCCACAGCCCCACTTGCCCTTTTCTAGTGATTAATTGAAAGTAAGAGTCTTTTGGTCTTTAATGCCCAGGCTGGCTTTGAACCGCAATCCTCAGATTTCAACCTCCCGAGTAGGATTACAGGTGTGTGCCACTGTGCCCAGCCTCATGCCTTAGTTTTTTCTTATGCAGCTCTGGAAAGTCAATAACCGGTCTCAAGTAGACAAAAAATGAATGCAATTTTATTATCATCACATTTGATCATTAATATTTCCTTCTGTCTCTATGGACCTTGGTGAACCCTGAGACTGTATTTATGGTTATGAGACTACAACATAAGCCAGCTAAGTATCTGTGTAGTTCTCCCAAACTAGCTCAATCTCAGCAGCACAGGGTGGTAGGAGCCCATTTGCTGGAGAGTGGCCAGCATCATAGCCAAAAGTTTTTCCTGGGGACTTAATGCTGGTTGCTAGGTTAATGCTCAGGAGATGCTCTTAGTCAGCATCCCCAGAGTTCCTCCAGCTAGGTCCTTTGGAATGGCTCTAGTGCCAAGGAAATCTATGTTGCACCCTCTACTAGATTTTTCTTCCAGGTAGAACACCTATGATTGCTTGTCAGTGGCTGTCCACAAGTCTAACTCAGCAAGAGACAGCAAATAGCAATGTGGGTTTTGATCCTAATTCAGTGTTATGCTGGTCCACGCAGGCTGTGGACTCAGAGTACTACACAGCTTTGCAGCATTTGTGGCCACATGTACGACAAGAACCTGGCCTCAGGCTGGTAACTATAGCTCTGGATTTATCCTGACCACAGGGAGTTTATGAGGATAGACTACTCTTCCTAGGTAATTTCCTTTTTCTCCCCAAACAACATGTCTCAAAGTATTTGGGACAGATGTGGATGTGATTCTCCTCCAGAGATGAATCAGTGGTGTCACACCACCAGCAGACTACTAGAAAATACAGATTTGGAGATACTCCATGCTGAAATAGGGAAAATGGTATAAGGCTCAGAGAAAATAAAAAGCCTGCCTAAAATTTTTACAATATGCATCCAGAGTTTTCATAAAACCATGGCTTCACCTAATAAAAAGTGCCAGAAGCAGACTGGATAGTAGTAAGCATGAGGAAGGCAGTGCATTAAAAACAGCTATTTAGAAGAAACCCAATTGAACATAAAGAAAACACAGAGAAATGAATCAATACTCTTTCAGAGAAACTTAACAAAAAAATAGAAGCAATTAAAAAGACCAAAAATTCTTGAGCTGAGTGCACTCAGCAAAATTCAAGTTTCTATAGAAGGTATCAATAGATGGATCAACCCAATTAATGACAGGCTATATGAAAAGAAATAAATGGGAAAGCAAACAGTAAAAAAGGACCGAAGAGACTATATGGGAACTTTGGGACAACATTTGAAAAATAGAGTGGGGTTCAAGGAGTTGAAAATGTCAGAGTAGAAAGCTTATTTGAAAATAATTTTTTAAAGTTTCTAAAGTTTAGAGAAAATACAAATTAAACTATTAAATGTAACTCAAGTATAATCCAATATATTCTATAACTAACCTGTCAGAGGGAAAAAGCAAGGAGGAGACTGTCATAACTTAAAAAATCCAACTAACGGGGCCGGGATTTTGGCCTAGTGGTAAAGTGCTTACCTAGCATGCACGAAGATGCAGGTTCGATTCCTGAGTAGCACATAAATAGAAAAAAGCCGGAAGTGGTACTGAGGCTCAAGTGATAGAGCTCTGGCCTTGAGAAAGTCCAAGGACAGTGTTCAGGCACTGAGCTCAAACCCAGTACTGGGAAAAATAATCCAACTAAATTATAAACATAACCTGATTCATTTGCTAGAAAACTTTTTTGTAGAAACTTTACAGGCCAGGACAGAATGTCATTAGATTTTATATTGCTGAAGGGAAAAAAACACCCCTAATAACTGAGAGTACTAGGTAGCCAGGAAATATACCCTTAGAAACAAAGGATGATAAAAAAAATTTCCAGATGTTTTAAAAAAGCATGGGGAATGTATATCTATCAAACCTGCTTTACAATAAATGCTAAAGGAAGTTCTTCAATCTGAAGTAATATGGTCATAAATAAGACAAAAACAAAATGGTATAAATGTCTCTGGTAAGAATAATTATATGGAATAAAGGCTGTGTATGACAGACCAACAGCTAGCATTATATTTAATGGCAAAAAGCTAAAGCCATTTCCTCTAAAATCAGGAATGATACAAGGATGCCCACTTTCTCCACTCCTCTTTAATATAGTATTAGAATTCCTAACCAGAGCAATAAGGCAAGAAGAAGCATAAAGGGGATCCAAATAGGGAAAGAGGAAGTGAAACTCTCCCTCTTTGCAGATGATATGATTCTATATTTAAAGAACCCTGTAGACTCCACTTCCAAGATACTTGAGCTGATTCAAAACTTTGGCAAGGTAGCAGGACATAAAATTAACCCTCAAAAATGAACGGCCTTCCTATATGCCAACAATGAGAGGAACAAGACAATAATCAGGAAAGCAACTCCTTCTGCAATAACCTCAAAGAAAATAAAGTACCTAGGAATTAACTAAGAGTGTAAGGGACTGATTTCATGAAAACTTTAAAACCCTGAAATAGGAAATTAAAACAGAACTGAGGAAATGGAAAAACCTCCCATGCTCCTGGATTGGAAGAATTAACATCGTGAAAATGGCAATCTTGCCAAGGGCTATCTACAAATTCAACACAATACCCACCAATATCCCAATGTCATTCTTTAAAGAAATAGAAGAGGCAATCCAAAATTTCATATGGAATAATAAAAGACCCTGTATAGCAAAAACACTTCTTAGCAGAAAGAACAGCGCCGGAGGAATTTCAATTCCAAACTTTAGACTCTATTACAGAGATATAATTATCAAAACAGCTTGGTACTGGCACAGGAACAGGCCTGAAAACCAATGGAATAGAACTGAGGACCCAGATATTAAACCACAGACCTATGGCCACCTAATCTTTGATAAGGGAGCCAAAAAAACAGAATGGAAGAAAGACAGCCTCTTCAACAAGTGGTGCTGGCAGAACTGGTTAAGCATCTGCAGAAAACTAAAGTTGGATCCTTCTTTGTTACCCTGCACCAAGATTAACTCCAAATGGATCAAAGACCTTGAGGTAAAAGCAGATACACTGAAAACTTTACAAGAAGGAATAGGAGATACACTAGACCTCCTTGGCGCAGGGCGAACCTTTCTTAATAAGGACCCAGAAACACAACAAATCAGAGAAAGTGTCGGTAAGTGGGACTGCATTAAACTACAGAGCTTCTGTATGGCAAAGAACATAGCTAGCAAATTAACTAGAAAGCCCACAGAGTGGGAGAAGATCTTCACTAACCATACAATGGACAAAGGCCTCATATCTAAAATATATCAATAGCTCAAAAAATTGAATCACTCCAAAACTAATCTCCAAAGAAACAACCATCCCATTAAAAGATGGGCCAAAGATTTAGAGAGTCTTCTCTGAAGAAGAAATAAGAATGGCCTATAGACACCTGAAGAAATGCTCAACATCTCTGGTCATAAAATAAATGCAAATCAAAACAACTCTAAGATTCCACCTCACTCCAGTTAGAATGGCCAGAATCAAGAAATCTAATAACAGTAGATGCTGGCAAGGATATGGCCAGGAGGGATCACTACTACACTGTTGGTGGGACTGCAAACTCATTCAACCACTGTGGAAAGCAGTATGGCCATTCCTCAAAAGACTAAACATAGAGCTCCCCTATGACCCAGCAATTCCACTACTTGGCATTTATCCAATCGTCTAGAAACAAGGACAAACTAAATCAACTAGCACAACGATGTTCATTGCAGCACTATTTACCATAGCAAAGATGTGGAATCAACCCAGATGCCCCTTATTTGATGGGTGTATCAACATGATGTGGTATTTATACACAGTGGAATTCTATGGTGCTGTCAGAAAGAATGACATCGCCCCATTTGTAAGGAAATGGAAAGACTTAGAAAAAATCATATTAAGTGAAGTAAGCCAGACTCAAAGGAATATAGGCTCAATGGTTTCCCTCATTTGAAATCATCAGTAGCAACCTTGGGCTCTCCTCTCAAAGAGTTACAATAGAACAAAACCTAAGGCCATGCTAAATGAAAGGACCTCTAGGATATAGAAACAAAAGCCATATAATGAGTGATTGTTGTTTTTAATATACTATGTTATCTCTCATCTCCTTTGCTGTCCCTTGGTTATCTCATATTGTTAAAATATTTCACCTTGTTATCTGATACACTGTATATATGCCTATTTGGTTATTTGAAATGGGATAGGGAAGGGGGAAAACAAGATGAGGGCCGGGGGTAGGAGGAGGGAAATGGGGATCAAGGCATGAGAAAGGATATCAATGTTTATGAAGTAATACACCCTCTATCTGGTGAATATAACGTAACCCTTCTATTAATTACAGTAAAAAATATATGCAATAGGATATAGAAACATAAGCCATATAATGAATGATTGTTGTTCTTAAGGTACTATGTTATCTCTCATCTCTTTTGCTGTCCCTTGGTTATCTCATATTGTTACAGTATCTCACTTTGTTGCCTGATATATCGGACATATTTGTATTTGGTTATTTGAAATTGGATAGGGAAGGGGGGAAAACAAGTTGAAAGGTGGGGGTGGGGGGGAGGGAAATGGGGACCAAGACATGTGAAAGGGTATCAATGTATAGGAATTAATGCACCATCTATCTGGCAAATATCATATAACCCTTCTATTAATTACAATAAAAATATATGAAAAAAATAAAATAAAATGTGTTTGTGATGTTAGCTAAGTATAATCAGGCCCCAGTACTGTGAAATATGTGTTACTTAATCTCAATAAAGGAATCTTTAAAGTTAAAAAATATTGAATTTTCTTGCCATTTAACTAAATGTATATATGCAATGCATCTTGATGTGTCTGACCAACAAAATTTCCAGACATTATAGAACATGCCTAGAGTCCTTACTACTTGGGAAACTGAGGCAGAAAGATTACTTGAGCAATGGGTTCAAGTCACCCTGGGCAAAACATAGTGAGATTCTGTTTCTCAAATTAAAAGTAGTACTAACAAGAAGCTATGCCAATGCCCACAGAATGATCTTAATAAGCAATACCCACATCAAATAAGTAGAAATATTCAACAAACTCTTGTTGTGTCTTTAGGTACGAGAAAAGCAAGAACAAACCAATTTCCAAATTAGTAGGAAAAAAAGTAATGAATACCATAAAAATAAATAATATGACTATTAAAATATAAGGGAATGGATGGGTGAGAATGTTGAAAATGGTGATTTTAATCAAGATACATTGTATTCATAAACTGCTTTATTAAATGGCACCTCCTTTGTAAAACTACTTAAAGATAATTCAAGGGACTGGGAGTTTGGCCTAGTGGTTAAAGTGCTTGCCTAGCATGCATGAAGACCCAGGTTCGATTCCTCGGTACCACATACATAGAAAAAAGCCGGAAGTGGTGCTGAGGCTCAAGTGGTAGAGCTCTAGCCTTGAGAAAGTCCAAGGACAGTGCTCAGGCCCTGAGCTCAAGCCCAGGACTGGCAAAAAAAAAAAGATAATTCAAAAAATATCTAAAATGTTGTCAATACAATGAGCTGGCTCTTTGAAAAGAAAAGGAATAAAAATTTTCCCTTATAAGATTTTATGATTTGATACCTTAAACTGAAATGAGAATGGCAATGCAAAAAAAGATTAATTTTAAAAGAGAAATTTTAATAAATAATATCAAAGGTAAAAATACACCACAATTAGAATCAGTTACAAAATATCATTAGAAATTACTATGAACCTCTACATGTTAACAAATTTGGGAAATGGGGACCAAAACATGAGAAAGGGATCAATGTTTGTGAAGTAATTCACCTTCTATCTGGCAAATACAATGTAACCCTTCTATTAATTACAATAAAAATATATGAAAAAAAGAATGAGAAAACTTGTAAACACATACATCTTACCAAGACTAAATCTTGAAGAAAGAGAAAACCTGAAAGACTAGTAACAAGTAATGAGACTGAAACAATAATAAAAGCATCCCTTCAAAGAAAAGCTCAAGATAAAATAGTTTTACTGTTGAATTCTACTTAAGGAAGAATTAATTTTCCTTAAATCCTTCCAAAAAACAGAATAGAAAGGAATTCTTCTACCCACAATCTATGATGCTAAGGATTATCACACTAAAGTAACCTGATAGAGATACAACAACAAATAACAGCTACAGATCAACATCTTTGATGAACATAGATACATTAATTCTGGAAAAAAATACCAGCAAGATTGATGCAATAGCAAATTAAAGAATAGAATATTTCAATACCAACTGCAAAGTGCATAGGAAACATATATAATAAAGCGTATCAACATGAACTCCAAGAATTGGAAACAAGAGGTTCTTATATCTTGTATGCAGTTATTTATTTCCTTTTTTTGTTTTAGTTTTCTGTACCCTTTGTCTTGTGTATTCGTTTGTCCAATCTGTGGAAGGGAAAGAGAATCACAGAAACAGCAAGACAAAGGATGAACTAATGCAACAATGATGACACGACACTATGTTGGAAATGAACTATACAACTTGGAGGGGAGCAATAAAAAGGGGTAAGTGGGAGAAAATGAGGGAGGGAGTAACTGTTTTAAAAGAAATGTACTCCTTGCCTTACTTATATAACTATAACCCCCCATTCATCACAGTTACAATAAAGATATTAAAAATATTATATTATATTATTTACCATAATCAAGTAAAATTTATTCCAGGGACCTCAAGATGGCTTAGCATATTCAAATCAACAATATAAGACACCAACAGAATGTACAAAAACCAACTGAAGGAGAAAAGATAGGCGATAAAATTTTATGCCAGGGCCAGACATGTGGCCTAGTGGTAGTGTACTTGCCTAGCAGGCACAAAGCCCTGGGTTCGATTCCCTGGAACCACATGCATAGAAAACGCCAGAAATGATGCTGTGGCTCAAGTAGTAGAACATGAGCCTTGAGCAAAAAGTGTCCAAGGACAGTGCTCAGGCCATGAGTTCAAGCCCCAGGACTGGCAAAAAAAATTATGCCAATTTATAATATAAAAGCTGGTCCAATTAGCTACAGAAGGAACATATTTCCACATAATAAAGGCCATTTAGAATGAGATAATAGTAAATACCACAATATGTACAGAACTTTCTAATATGGAATAACCCAAGGATGCCTACCTTCACCACTTTTATTCAACATAGAAAATCAGGCCAGAGAAACAAATGGCCCAATTATGAAAAAAGTCAAACTGTCATTGTTTTTAGATGACATAATCTTGTTTATAGAATCCCCTCCAAAATTCACCATAAAACTAGCCAAACTAGCATCTAGCAACTTTTTAGGATACAAAGTCAGCCTATAAAAATCAGGAACATTACTATATGCCAACAATAAATTATAAATAATAGAAATCAATGAAATAATCCCATTTATAATAGCTACAAAATAAATATCTAGGATTATATTTAATCAAAGAAATATAAGATCTCTATAATGAAAATTATAAAACACATAAAATAAATAGAAGACACACACAAATGGAAAGGCATCTCATGTTAATGGGATAGAAGAATAAATATGGTTAAAATGCCTATACTATACAATGTGATTTACAGAGTAAATTTAATACTTACTAAAATACCAATGATATTCATCACAGAAGAAGAAAACAATTTACATGGAACTACAAAATACCCTTGTACAACCTAAGTCAGGTTAATCACAAAGAAGAAAGCAGAAAGCATTCACTATCTGATTTTAACACATACTACAAGTCTAGTAATGAAAACAGTATGAGATGAAAATTGTCATTAAAACAATTGTTCTCTGAAAAAGGGACAGAGTGGAGTAATGTGTTCATTGATAGCCAGTTAAGTTAAGAACATGCATTGGAGAAATGTCAATCTTTTCAAGAAATGATGCTGGGAAAACTGGATATTCAAATGCAGAAGAATGAAACCAGATCTCCCTTTCACCAGTTTAAAAATAAAGATCAACTCGAAACAGATTAGTGATGAAATTTTAAGACTGAAAACTACTAGGTGAAAACAAGGGGAGATCTCTCAGGATGTCAGAATGGTAGGCTGTTTTGCACAAGAGCATAAAGGCAGAGGGAACTAAAACATAAAAATGTTTAAAAATAACAAAATACAATTTTAGTTATTTAATGGCATACAATATGATTTTCTTTCTTTATGCAGTTCTGGGATTTGAATTCAGGACCATGTGCTTGGCAGGCATAAACTCTGTCACTGGGAGCCTTGTCCTGAACCTCTTCGGATTTGGCCATTTTTGTCAGATCACATCTTGCCCAGGTTGATCTCAGATGATTAGCTTCCTACCTATGCTTTCTGTGTAGCTGGGATTAGAGTTGTAAAGCACCACTGCCTGCCTGAGATGGATGTCTTGATAACATTTTTCCTGGGCCATCCTTGGACTATAATCCACCTGATCTCTGACTCTTGACTCTCTGAGATTACAGTCACGAGGCCCTACACTCAGGCCTAAATTATTTTGCCATTTGTCAAAATAGACTGTAAAATGATCAATAATGCTAAGTTAACAAGCTTTGCAGTCATATAGACTAGATTTAAATTTGTTTTGCAACAGTTAGGTGGTTTTACGTAAGTCTGACTTTTCATAGCATTAACTTATTCACGTTAATATGAAAGCAACATTACCCACCTTACTTTAGATGACATAAATATGACTATGTGACATAGTTCCTGATATATAGGAAGAATTCCACAAATTCAACTATATGTTGGTTCTTCTGTCATAATTTTACTTCATAGCAGTTTCACTAATGATAATATTGAACTAAATACCTATATAGCTAATATTAGTAATTTACATTTAAAAATAATGATTATCTCCTTTAACTAAATTCAAATAAGAGTTTAGTCCATCAGCATCTTCAGGTTCTAGAATCCCCACAGATAACAGAATCCTTGGATGCTTCAGTCCTTACATATAAACACTGTAGTAGTGTTTCGTATAACCTCTTCATATCCTCCTTAATAATTTATTTTCAGGTCATTGTTATTGTTCAGAAAATAGAGATTTTCATAGCTATATAAATTATATGTGCTGTAAAAGCCACTTACTTTAGAGACAACAAAATGAGACATGTGGATATTTAGCATAAAGTTCAGGAATCACGTTTTGTAGCTTAGGTTTAAATATTAACTATAGCATGTAGTACCTAATGTCAGTTTATTCTTTGGGAGAAAAAAAGATTGAGTATAGTGGCACTGATCTTCAAGTGTTACAAAGGAAATAAAATCAAATTGCATAAAATGGTTTTTAACATCTGAAGAATACGAAGATGATACATTTTAGTATTTGAGCCTTAACCTTAGTGGGAGTTAATGCGATGGCTTTCAATCAGTTTTAAGGAAATGGAAACTCCAAATTCTATTCCCTTCAAGACTAAAGTTCTGGGAGAAAACTTTATGAATGCCTACTTAATAAAAATATATTTCAGAAGAATAAAAATGAATAAAATTTTCTGCTACCTTCCTACAAATAAAAATGGTCAGCGTTTCATTGCTCTATGCATCAGACCTTTTTTATGTTCAATAGCTAATTCTAAATACCGATGTACACAACAGGAAAAATAGCTGCAATAAACTGTTCTCACTTACATAATTATAGCCACCAAAGACCTATATGCATGGCAACTGTTTCAAAATTTTCCATGATAAAAAGAAAACAAACAAAATATTACTCTACAAATCTTGCTGTACAATGATTTATAAGATATATGTTTGTATAATGATTATTAACAAACAACACATTGAATGCTGCCAACAGAACTGTATGGTGATTTTTAAGAAAGCCTTTTGGAAAACTATCAAATACTGCCAAGTAGGAAACTTGTGTTATTCATGGATTGGTTGATAGAAATGTTCAGCCAAATGAATGTAAGAAAACTTAAAATTGCTGGCTTTTGCCTACCGTACCAAGATCAGCCTTAAGATCTGTTGGCAGACTTAACTTTCTTGATCCTTTAACTGAAACAACAGAAAAAGGAAAAAGGCAGTTGTTAATTATTTAAAATGAAGGTGGAATTGGGGGAAAGAGGTGTTTTGTAATTATTAATTAGTTTTTTGGTGGTGGTGATAGGGATTGAATTAAGGGCCTATACTTCTTAGGCAAGTACTCTACCACTTGAAACACATCCTAGTCCTTTTGCATTTAGTTTGTGAATCAGTTTTTTTTGTTGTTGTTGGTCATGGGACTTGAACTCTGGGCGTGGGCACTGGCCCCGAGCTCTTCAGCTCATGGCTATCGCCTTGGATTGAGATCTTCTAGTCTCTGCCTCCTGAGTAACTTCAATTACAGATGTGCTACTTACGACGGGCCCTAGTTATTAATATCTTGATGAATATTATGCTTAGTGAGCTTGTTATGGGTACAGAAGTAGTATTCTTACAGTAATATGCAAATATTTACATAGTTCCAACATATATGTTGAATGCAGTAATTTTATATTTCATTTGGAAAGCATCAAGAATTAATTCCAGAGCTATCTAACAGATAAAATAAACACTACAATAAAGGAACAAGATTATATGGAAAATAACATTGTTATGAAGTTGAAAGAAGAAAATTCTACTACATATGATGTGATCAATGAAATCTCCATATGTGTATGTTAGATGAAATAATGACATCAATATTGTCATCTGATTTAAGTAAAAAAGGCTCAACAATACAAAATATTGAAAATGAACTTAATTATATTATTATAAATCTAGTTTTCTAGGAAAGTCTATCTAAATCAAGGAAACTAGAATTCTTTAAAAGACTTCCTTTTTATCTGTTAATAAAAATTTTACATTTAACATTTCACAAAATATTGACCATTATATATGATATCAAAGAAGAAATTAGGGAAAGTTACATTATAAAATATTTCATAGTACTATATTAGCACTCCAACTATCAGTTAGTACATTCTAATAAGTGATTTTATTTACAACCAGAAAATTAAAAATGGAAAATGATGTAACAGAATAAAACAATTTTGGATCAGAAAATAAGACCAAATGTGGTGATGCACATAGGCAATCTCAGCTACAAGGCAGAGATAAGGCAACTCATGTTTCAAGGTAAGCCTAGGATAAAAATCAGTGAGAGTTCCATCTCAATCAATAAGTTGTACATGGTGAACATTCCTGCAATCTTATCTTCACAGTAGAACCAGACAGAAAGATCTCAGTCAAAGGCCAGCCTCAAACAAAAATATAAAACCCTATCTGAAAAATAAAGTTTAAAAAGAGCAAAGGATGGGCTCAGATGGTATATACTATATGCCTCACAAGCACAGAGCCCTGAGATCAGACCTCCCAAATCAGAAAACATGCCTCAGAAAGTTCTGAACTGTGTTTGTTACTACCTAGGTATACCACTGCAGAAAATTTCCTTCATTTATCTGTTCTGTAATTTCTTACCTGTAAAACAATATTGTTGATATTACCTAGGATGGTTCAACCTTAATATGCTTTGTAATGTGTATACTAGCCCTTGTTTTCTGATTTTAAACTGAGTATTATTTCTGTCATCTAACTCTCCATTTATTTTCAAATAGTGTTTAAAATTAAAAATAAAATTGCTTGGGGCTGGGAGTTTGGCCTAGTGGTAGGATGCTTGCCTAGCATGCACAAAGACCCAGGTTTGATTCCTCAATATCACATACATAGAAAAAAAGCCAGAAGTGGTGCTGTGGCTCCAGTGGTAGAGCTCTAGCCTTGAGAAAGCCCAAGGACAGTGCTCAGGCCCTGAGTTCAAGCCCCAGGACTGGCAAAAAATAAAAAAATAAAATTGCTCATTAGAAAGTATTGATAATCAGTTTGAGTCATAGAAAGTATTTGCAAAACATTTCAAATGTAAAATAGTAAAAATATTTTATAAAAGCTTAAATATAAACTTTAGCATACTCCTCACGTGTCATGGCTTTTGACTTTATGGCTTTAGCATACTCCTCACGTGTATGGCTTTTGACTTTACTCCAACTACTTAAAAATTCATTCTTAATTCACAGGTCATATAGAAACAGGTTGCAAATTGTATTTGGTTCCAAACTTATAAACTGACTAAATTCACCATGCTAAACAACTTACTAAAGCATACATAAATATTATCACTCTAATAAAACAATAGCAGCAAACTAATTTCCCTATGGATACATTTTTTGAAATACTTATAAAGGTTAAGAGAAAATCAAATCAGATTTCAATAATTTGGGTTAGGTTTATAATTACCAGCACTAAAAGTTATTTTTTTCAATATATGAGAACAAAAATATGTCAGTGTTTGAGAAGTAATATACCCAGTACCTGATGAATGTGATCGTAACCCCTCTATACATTATCCCAACAATAAAATACAATAAAAAACAACTAAGCTAACAAAGAAACTAACAAAAAACAAAGATATATACAATAATCATACTATGTTTTATATATACCTAATATATATATTTTTTTTGGGGGGGGAGGGCAGTCCTGGGACTTGTTCTCAGGGATTTAGCACTGTCCTTGGCTTTCTCAAGGCTCTACCACCTGAGCCACAGCTTTTTCCTCTGTATGTGGTAACAAGGAATGGAACCCAGGTCTTTGTGCAAACGAGGCAAGTATTCTAATACTAGGGCAAACTCTATGTTATATTTTTACCAGAAACTTACCTATTTTAATATAAATTGCTGTTTCCTATTTTTTACTTTATATTTTTAAAATAACATTGTCAGGGTGATATATTGTCAGGTGATATATTATCAGGTTTACAGTTACATTCATAGGGTAATGAGTATATTACTTCCTTTCCTTTTTTTTTTTTTGTTGGTTGTGGGCTTTGAACTCTTGGCCTAGACATTTTCCCTGAGCTCTTCAGTCAAGACTACTGCCCTACTCCTTGAGCCACAGTGCCACTTCTGGTTTTCTGGTAGTTAATTGGAGATAGGAGTCTCAGACTTTAATGCCCAGTCTGGCTTTGAACCGTGATCCATAGATCTCAGCCTCCTGAGTAGCTTGGCTTGCAGGCGTGAGCCACCGCATCCAGCTAAGTACATTACTTCTTGAACATTGCTACCTTTTCCCACATTTTTCTCCCTTGTTTCTTAATTTATCTTCAAAAGGTGCTATATTATTTTTATATAGGATCTTTAATACACCTAATACATATTAACTACCACTAATGCATGATAAAGATTCTTTCAGAAAGAAAGAAGACTAACCTGGTCTTATCCTCGAAACCTCCAGATTCTGCAGAAAAAATGGACTACAATAGCAGCATCATATTATTATTCATAGCTCTTTTGGATGAGACTATTATATATTCCAGTAGCTATCCTTGGCTCTCAAATATGATCCAGTATTTAGATCTCCTTACCCTCTTCTAGCTTATTATCTACTCTTTCTATTCCTAACCTACAGAGCTCATTTTTAGGTGCATACCTGGGGGAAGGAAAGAGAGACTTCCTTTCCTAAATACTGGATCATACCTTTTTCTGTTACAACCACAGATAGTTAACTTGGAATTTTACCTCGATTTACTTAATACTCCGAGCTTTAGATTTCTTATCAGAAAAAAGTATATTCCAAGAGCATTGTAGTAAGAAAAAAAAATGAAATATTGTTTGGGAAACTGTTACTTTTATCCTTCTTGATTGTTGACCTTACTTGAGATCTATAACATTAACAATATGTTGCAGTTACAATGTGGTTATCACCACATTTCAATGTGTTTGAGTCTATTTTGATTACATAAGCATCAACAGTTGTTGCTTGCATAAAATGGAAATTATAAAGCCTTTCAAAGGGATATTTCTTCAGTAGAGTTTCCATGATCATCATAGTTATTGTTAACCATAGACAAATATTTCACAATGTTAGGAAGAAATATGGAGAATTTTATTCATTATCACTACTTTGGGGCTTATAAGGTTTCTCTGATTTATTTGTTAATCCTTACTTACTTGCTTACAGGCTTGAAACTATTGATATTTATAATAAGCAAAACACTATCAAAATTCTGTGAAACTTCAAAATCTTTTACAAAAGCCTTTTTATAGAAATTCCTACTTTATATATCAAGAAACCAATGGTTTTAATAATGGCTTCAGGGAAATTTTCTTTATTTACCATGAGACCTGTTTCAGCATAGAGAATAATGGGGTGTGTGTGCTGGTACTGGGGCTTGAACTCAAGTTCTCTTAGCTCTTTTAGTCAAGGTTAAGACTCTACATCTTGAGCTACAACTCTACTTCTGTTTTTTTTGCTTTTTTAATTGCAAATAAAAGTTTCATCATTTTCCTTTCAGGGCTAGCTTCAAACCTTGATCATTAGAACTCAGTCTCCTGAATAGCTAGACTACAACTGTGAGCCACGAGCACCTAGCTCTGAGAATAGTCTTGAGATAAATTGTGAAGTCTAAAAGTTATGGAGAAATTTGCATTTTGCTTATTTATAGAAAAGATTTTCACCTTCACCTGGTATGTGATGGACTTGATTCCTTTGTCTGACAGGTGGTATTTCATTCCTATAAAAGCCTGGTGCTGCCTCGGGAGTTCTGGTAGCGAGTCCTAAAGCAAAGAAATAGAAAACTATTGCCATATAATTTCCCTTTCCCTTTCCCTTTCCCTTCCCTTCCCTTCTCCAACCTTTCTTCCTTCCTTCCTTCCTCCCTTCCTCCCTCCCTTCCTTCCTTCCTTCCTTCCGTCCTTCCTTCCTTCCTTCCTTCCTTCCTTCCTTCCTTCCTTCCTTCCTTCCTTCCTTCCTTCCTTCCTTCCTTCCTCCTTAACTTTAAGCTAAATAGTTATTTCACTTAAAAGAAATTACAGGGCAAGTATTGGTAACTCATACCTGAAAACCTCTCAGGAGGCTGAGATCCAGAGAATTGGAATTTGAAGTCAACAAGAGCAAAAAGTATATAAGACTCCATCACTAAAACAGTAAAAGGCTACTTCGGTTATTTTGGAGATGGTGTGGAGCATCTGCCAATCAAGATATCTGAGTGAAGGTAAGGTCCTGAGCTCAAACTAGTAAAACCCTGAGTAATTGAATTCTGAGCTCCAACGCCAAAAATGAAGGAAAGAAAGAAAGAAGGGGAAGAGGGGGAAGGGGAAGAGAGGGAGAGAAGAGGGAGGGAGGGAAGGAAGGAGCATTTTCTTTAGGAAATTGAAGTTTTATGCCAGGCAAGTTAACATTCTGTAAGAGTTAGTGTTGGCATAAACATTTAATGTTAGCCTTTTCTTTTTGTCCTTCCCTCCCCTCTTTCCTTGCTTCCTTCCTTCCTTGCTTCCTTCCTTCCTTCCTTCCTTCCTTCCTTCCTTCCTTCTTTTTTGTCATCGATCTTGGGGCTTGAAGCTAGGCCTGGGCACTGACCCTGAGCTCTTCAGACAAGACTAGCATCTTACTCCTTGAGCCACTAACACTTTTCTGGTGATTGGTAGGAGATAAGAATCTCACAGACTTTGGTGCCCAGGATGGCTTTGAACCGTGATCCTTAGATCTCAGCCTCTGTAGCTAAGATTACAGGCATGAGCCACCGCACCTGGCAATGTTAGCCTTTTGAAATGTACATTTGAGCAAATTATAAATTGCACAACCCTACCTGCTGTGTACAAAAAAGACAGTAATTTGGAATATATACATATTTAACCTCTGCAATACAGTAATGATACATTGTTACAGGTTTAGTGATTATAATATAAACAATGGAAGAGCTATGAAGAGCTATGAAAGCCCAAAATGTGGTCTTTGAGCTCCCTAAAACCTAAAAGGCAGTCTGGTCCATGATAGATATTTAATAAATATTTGTTGAATGATATAGAAAAAAAGATAGTTTTTTTAAAAAAAGCATCAACAATTCGTATGGTTTTTAGCATATTGCTTGCATTTCTGTGCTTAAAATATTTAACAAAGGATAAGATTTCCTCAATAGATATTATCATGGGGAAAATTGTAAACTATTTCACAGGGCAATTTTGTTAGTTCTCTTTTCTCTCTCTTTCTATGCCTCTCTCTTGTTTGAATGGAGGTCCTTTCACAACTAGGTAAATGCTTTACAACTGGCTATGTTCTCAGCAGGGTAGTGCTTCTCCAGTGGCTTGGAGACTAGAAGCATTAATATCAGTAGGGATTTTGCTAGAAATGTTAACAAAAATATTAGACACCAAGCCAGATTTAATGATTAGAATCTTTGGCACCTCACAATTAGTTTTTAAGTACTCTTCACCTGATTCTGATGCAGGCTTTAGTTACAAATGCCACACCAGAGAGAAAATTGAAATAGAAGTAGAAAGGCAAGTAACATGATTCAGAAGTAGTCAGAACTTTCCTGCTTTGAAGTAATCTACTTGATTTGTATGTCAAGTCCTCTGAGGGCTGCAGGAGTGATGGAGCGACTGACTCTGATCATGATACACCTTTATGGTCATGTCAAAAATGAAACTCCTTTCTCCAACTAATTGATGCTAAAAAAAATAGTGGAAAAACATTTTAAAATTGCTGGTCCAGAGAAAATGTAGTTCTGTATAGTTTCTACTTCCCACCAATTCAGCTCTGGACATAAGATAAAAAAAAGGTTCTGTATTATAGTACCAAAATTTATTTGGGGGTACTTAAGCATGCTTAATGTAGCTGCAAAACTATCTTTATTTCAAAGCATCAGATTCATACTTCTGTTGTTAATATTATTTAGGGCCAAGAGTTGCTTATGGTAAGTTGCTTACAGGTTAAGTTTCAGAACCGGAAGCTGCTAAAATGAAAAAAATCATGAATTTTATAATACAAAAATTAAAATAAAGTAATAGTTTGATACAGTGAATTACCAGAAGTTTTATAAAGTATCACTCATCCTTTACCTGAAGTGGGAGACTTGCAGCGCTCAAGTTCTGGGGGGACTGGACTGTCATTCAGCTCAGTTAAGCCTGAAAATACGATAACAAAATGAGTGGGGGGTAAGGGGACAAGAAGAAATCCACCCTTCTAGTACTTTGTAAGTAATTCCTTTTTCTTAATGTGTCTTCAAGTTTAAAATATCTCCTTTAACTGTGGAAACAATTTTATCATGCCTATACTACATGACTTATTCCAAAAACTTGTTTAAATAAGTGATACAGGGAAAAATCAGGAACAAAAACTGACCAATAGAGGACAATCTAAAAGAAATGGTGGAAAGGTAAAATTTCTTTATTATTTTCATATGAACTATCTAATTTAACAACAGATACAATTTTTAAAAAAGTTATATTTATTTATTTTACTATAATGTCTTAATTGCACAGAGGTTTCATTGTGATATATATGTACACATACTCATATAATGCACTTTGATCAATTTCACCCTCTCTTATTCATTTTTTATTCCCCCAGCCCTAGTTTTTTTTCTTTCATATATTTTTTATTGTAATTAATAGAAGGGTTACATTATATTCGCCAGACAGAAGGTGCATTAATTCACATACATTGATACCGTTTTTCATGTCTTGGTCCCCATTTGCCTCCCCCAAGCCCCACCCCTCATCTTGTTTTCCCCCCTTCCCTATCCAATTTCAAATAACCAAATACAAATATATCCAATATATCAGATAACAAAGTGAGATACTGTAACAATATGAGATAACCAAGGGACAGCAAAAAAGATGAGAGATAACATAGTACATTAAGGACAACAATCACTCATTATATGGCTTTTGTTTCTATATCCTAGAGGTCCTTTCATTTAGTGTCATACTATATGGCCTTATGTATCTAGGTTTTGCTCTATTGTAAATCTCTGCTAGGAGAGACCAAGGTTGCTCCTGATTATGACAAATGAGGGAAACCATTGAGCCTATGTTCCTTTGAGTCTGGCTTACTTCACTTAATATTATTTTTTTCTAAGTCTTTACATTTACTAACAAATGGGGCGATGTCATTCTTTCTGACAGCAGCATAGAATTCCATTGTGTACAAATACCACATCGTGTTGATCCACTCATCAACTGAGGGACATCTGAGTTGGTTCCATATCTTTGCTATGGTAAATAGTGCTGCAATGAACATCGTTGTGCTAGTGGATTTAGTATGTCCTTGTTAACAGATACAATTTTTAAAAAGACAAAATCTTCAAGAGAAAAGGTTGTAGCTTTTAAAAGATTTTTAGTTATTATAGTGCAATTTACATTTATATTACATATTAATCAGTTTGTTAAATAACATTCAATTGTTGTAAAAATACATCCCTTTATATCTAATATTTAAAAAATTTTCTAACCTCTTGCTTTTCCGACAAATATATTGGTAGGCACAATAGATTCATTAATCTGTAGCTTTCATTATCTGAAAGTCTTCATTCCAATGATATTTGTAAGCGATCCTTTTCATAGTTTTCTATACTTGATAGACTCATATTCTTTTTTTGTATAAATAAATATTCAAAATTAGCACTTCAATATGTGTCTCCATACCCAGAAAACATTAGGGAGCTATAGTAAATGATTAAAACTATCTTCGCTTTATTCTTTTTCACTAATAAATACACAAACAATCACAGAATTTTGGCACTGCAGTTTGGCACTGTGATAGTTTAGAAACCTCCCAGTATTTTATAGATGAGAAATAAAAGCACAAAATCACGCCAGTGACAGCTTAAATAATACCCAGAATTCACAATACATGCACAAGTTGCTTACTGACTGGAATGTGTCCTGAGAAATGTGTTATCAGTTGATTTTGCCATTGTATGAACTACATGGAGTGTATATACTGGCACTAATCTAGATGGAACAGCCTTACCTAGGCTGTAAAGGCCATGCTCCTTAGCTCCACCCATACAGCATGTTTACTGTACCACTGGGAATTGTAACACAGGGGCAAGTCTTTGGGTTTCTACGCATATGTAAACAGGAAAGGTTAGTAAAAGTATGAGGTGTGAGGAACTTTTCAGCTCCATTATAACATGTGGGACTATTGCTGTATATGTGATACCACACAACCTGAGTGTTACATACTGTATTAGTTCATTCATAGAGCTCCGAGTTCAAATTTCAGTTCAGGTTACCTGCTCTATTTCTTATTTCATTTAGAGTTTGGTGAACTATTAATGCTCATTCCATATTTAATTTTTTATTTATAATTATAATTTACTTATAATTTTTGCTGATATAATTATTACTATTAATCTAGACCTAGACATTCATCAACTCAAAACTATTGCAAACATGCTCTTTATCCAAGAGATACAAATAAAACAGAAAAGGTTTATTAAGTAAATAAGCAACAAGTATTAATCTATAGAGCAACTCAAATACCAGTCTACTCAATACAAAAAATTATATGCATGAACCAGAGGCCCAGCTCATATTTTTTTATTTATATACTATTGTCTGAATTTGTTTTCCCTTATTCTTTCTCATTTCAACTGATTCTTGCTCAACAAAGTCAGTAATAGTAAAACAACTTCCATGTGTCAAAATACACGCGTCCTAACCTTAAATATCTTACAGTAATCATTACTTAGTCTTATATTTATTCAGAACAATCACTATTTCAAAATATACATTTTTCTGACTACAGAAAGAATGCTTGGAAAAATAGGAATACATAAGATAAAAAATCATATCTTTTTTCTTCCTTTCTTCTGTGATTATTTTCAATCTACAAAACAGTTGCATGCTCCCCTTTTCTATTAATGTCTATTTTAAAAGTAATTTCCCCATCTCATTGGAATTCATAAAATCATTATAAGAAAATATTTTCATGATAATGTGTTTGTACTGTGAAATATTTAGTCCTTTCCTTATTTAGTATAGTAAATGTTAAAGTTTTTGGCTTTTTTGTGATTTGAGTATTTTTTTCTATAGCCTTTTTTAAAATCTTTCTAGTGGGGTCTGACTGGGACTCTATATTTTTATTCGACTGAAATTTCCCCATAGCAACTGATAGATGCTTTTCATTTGCTTATTGCTTTTTGTGATGTTCATATTCAAGTTTGACTAATTTTTTAAACAATCAAACTTTCTGTTATGCAGGAGTTTTAACAAATGTCTCAAGCAAGAATCTTTTTTTTTCTTTACTGGTCCTGGGCCAGCTGTCTCTGAGCTCCTTTCACTCAAGGCTAGTGCTCTACGACTTGAGCTAAAGTGCTACTTCCAGCTATTTCTACTATTAATTGGGTACAAGTGTCAGAACTTTTCAGATTGGGGGTTGAACCATGATTCTCAGATCTTAGCTAGGATTACAGGCGTGAGCCACTGGCGCCCAGTCAGGCAAGAACCTTTTGTCAGAAGTAGGTATTATGAATGTTTTCTTCCAGCATGTGATTTTCTTTTTTCTTAATGATTTGTCCTTTTTTTATGACACTGGGGTTTGAACTAAGGACTTTATGTTTGCTAGGCAGGTACTCGATCATTTGAACCTTGACAATAATTGTTTGCTTTATTTTTCAGATAGGATAGCCCATTATTATTATCATCATTATTATTATTATTAGTAGTAGTAGTAGTAGTATTTGCAGGCCAGCTTTGGACCATTATCCTCCTACCTATGTTTCTCAATAAGCTGATAGTAACCATCATGCTTAAGTTGCTTTTTAGATTTTAGGTTTCATTTTTAGGCTTTAAAATTCATCCCAGTATTATCTTTTATTATAATCCATGTCAATTAAATATTTGGATGACTAATGAGGTAGAGATTAAAGCCCATTTTAATGCCTACCTACTTGCTTCTTGTTTGGTTTTATTTAAAATGTTCCCTTCTTGCCAAGCACAGGTGGCTCAATCTATAATCCTAGCTACTCAGGAGGCTGCAGTCTGAAGGATCAAGGACAGTGCCCATGTCCAGAGTTCAAGCCCTAGGACTGGCAAACACAAACACACACACACACACACACACACACACACACACACACACACACACACATTCAATTTAAGGGGCTTATCCCTTTCTTTAAGAAGGTTTCCCCTTCCTTCATTTTGCAATTGTCTATAATCTCTCAATACATCATTGTGATGGTAACATTTCTTTTCTTCCCATTTTAAGGCATATTTTAAAAGATTATTTAAATCTGTGTCTTAAAAACTGTTTCCTGATTTATTTACTTTTTTCTTTGGTTTGGATTTAAGTTTGATTTTGATCATTTTAAGCAGGAAGTTAAATCTAGTTCTTCTGGCTCTTATTTGGAAGTAGCTTGAAAGCTTTGACTGGCTCCTCTTAATTATTTTGTTCTGTACAAAAGTATATGTGTAGCTGGGAGTGTGGTCTAGTGGTAGAGTGCTTGCCTAGCACACATGAGGCCCTGGGTTTGATTTCTCAGTGCCAAATACACAGAAAAAGCCAGAAGTGGTGTTGTGGCTCAAGTGGTAGAGCACTAGCCTTGAGCTGAAGAAAACATCAGAAGAAAAACCCCAAATGATTAAATGTCTAAATAATTAATAAGATGAAAAAGTAGAAGTAGTTCTCAATCTTCTGAACATATATCTGCTAGGTTTCTTTTCAAAGCATTCCACTGCTTCTACAAACAATGATGTGTAAAATATGGAAAATAAAGTGTCTTGGAAAAAATCTAAGAAGATTTAAATTAAGATCTTTCTCCTAAATGAAAACTTTTAGGTTCAAAATAGAATGTGACAAAAATTAAATTTCTGTTATTTTATTTAACAGAATAAAAGTATAATATAAAAATTTTTCAGAGATATAAGAACCTTTAGAACACTGTCTATTATCATTTTAAACATATATGAAATATATGTTTCATACTGGTTCAGTTTTAATGTTATTTCATTGATATTGGATAAACATTTGGAGAACAGGAAAAAGTGATTTCTGATTACAGAAATCAGCAAAATAAAATAAAATTGGTAAAAAAAATGTTCTAGAAAATTTTCTATTTCTATGTGTATACCCACAGCCAACACAAACATATATACAATGCAGAGGGGTTCCAGCTTAAGAAAAATAACCTGGAATTCAAGAATGGTTGTCTATACAAAGTGGTTACATGGTTATAGAGGATAGAATATGACAGAGCAAAGATTAGCAAACTTTTTGTGTGAAAACCAAGATAATAAATATTTTTGGCCTTGTGAATCAAGGTTTGTTGTAACACCCAATTCTGTCCCTATAATATGAAGGCAGTCATTGAAAACATGTACTTGAATTTGTATGGCTGTATCCCAATAAAACTATCATAGAAAATGAAATTATATGTAACATTTGAATATTAATAACTATCTTACTAATACATTTTAGGAGCAGCAGAAGTCAAGATAGATATCTCATACAGGTACTCAGAAGAGAGATGGTGGTAAGTATTACAAAAATGAGACACTGCTAGAGTAGAAAGCTATGGAATATAAGCTAAGTTACCCACTGGTAGTTCCCAGAAAGAAGTGTTAAGGATTTCACAGGAACTGACTTTCTTTAAGCTATAGGCACAAACCAGTAAACTTTTAGGTTTTATAACTGACATGATTGTATTAGTATCTATAAGCTAGCAAGTCTGAAGAAACACAGGTCACAAGCAATACACATATATAGCTATTTATACATATATACATATACATGTACATTTTACATAACTATAAGGCCATTTTATATATAGGGAAGGGTTCTGAATTTTATAGATTTAACATAAATATATATATTTAAATGTAAAAAAAACATTTACCCATTTTAACACTAATATCATCTGCACTTCTAGTCACAGACATGCTTATTCCCCACATTTTCTGCACCAGCTTTTAGAATTGTCTTTTCCACCTATCTTCAACTCTGTATTTGCTACCAAAGGAAGTATTACTTAGCATTATTTCACAAAAATAAGTACCTAAAATCACTAAATATAGAAATATGTTTAGGTGTTCTGTTTTGATAATTTGAATATTTTGAATATTTGAATATTTTGTTGTCTTCAAAAAATATAAGCAAATGGTGTGGTTCTTGTAACATCAGTGCTATAAAACGGCCAAAAGTACAAGGCTCTCCCAATATGCAAACACGAAAGTACTGATACAGTAAACTTTAATTGTTTGCAAGGACACCACAAAGCTTCTTCCTTAAAATAAAAGACAGTGATTCTTGGACTAATTGAACCTAGTCAGTATGGTTTAAAATAAATATTGAAACAAAGGATATGTGTGAATGAGTACATGACAATAATGATTTGAAATATGCATGTAAATTTTAAATTAAAATTATCAGGTTGCACTTCCATAAGAAAACAAAAATGTGCATGCATGCTGAATGTGTTTTAAGAAAAACACATTGTAGAGCACTGATGTACAGACTTAACTCAAGCACTATGACTCAGAAAGCTATTAGCCTAACCTTTATAGAACTTACTCTGATAGGAAGTACGGATCCGTTTCGTTAAATCAGGATAAAAGTTAGACAGGCCACGCATGCAAAAGTTGTCTTTGGAACATGCCAGAACATCAGCAGCAGCAGCAGGCATAAGAAAGAGAGAAAAATAATCTAAAGTGAAAGGAAGTGATATCATACCAGAATCTAGAACAGCCAAAATGAATAGCAGCAAAATCAGTAACCAACTTAGAGGAAATATTAAAAATAAATCAACTAGAAAGTAAAAGGTGGGAGATGGATGATGAGAATGCAGTAGCAGTTTTATTTAATCAAATATATCAAGTATATAAATTGATGGCATATTTTTCTTACATATAGTTTACTTATTTATAATAATAATAATAGGCAAATTACTTTGTTGATATAAAATAATTGTCTTTAATCCTTCAGAAATTAAAAAGAAAGGTTGGGACATTCGTGTTTAATTTTTTGTAATATTGGGATATTAGTGTTTAGTTTTTCATGATACAAAGTATATGCTCCTTACAGTTAATTTGTATACAAAAATAGAAATTTTATCCCTATTTTAAATTCATCAAGATTCCAAGCTGTAGATTACATATTCTGGTTTATACCTGTGATTCTAGCCACTTCAGAGATAGAAATTGGGAAGATCTCCATTTGTGGCTAGCCTGAGCTTAAAAGTTAGGCCGGGCACAGTGGCTCATACCTGTAATCCTTGCTACTCAAGAGGCTGAGATCTGAGGATTGAGGTTTTAAGCCAGCCTAGGCACTAAAGTCTGTGAGACTCTTATCTCCAATTAACCACCAGAAAACTGGAAGTGGCACTGTGGCTCAAGGGGTAGGGCAGTAGGCTTGAGCCAAAGAGCTCAGGGACAACACCCAGGCCAGAGTTCAAGCCCCACAACCAACACCAACAACAAAAAGTTAGTTAGAAACTCATCTGAAAATGTGAATTGGAATGGTGGTGCATTTCCGTATTCCCAGATGTGCAGATTGTTCCACATAGGTGGAAGGACTACAGTCTAAGGCTGTCTTCAGGCAGAAGTGAGAAACCTTGCAAGGACTGGTGACAGGTCTGATGGGATGGAGTGCTTATCTAGCAACCACAAGCCCTTAACTTCAAACCCCAATACTGAAAAACATTTAAGTTGTGTTGGAAGTAGTACTATGGCTCAAAGTGGTAGAGCACTAGCCTTGAGCTGAAGAGCTCGGGGATATCACACAGGCCGAGTTCAAGCCCTGCGACTGATAGAAAAACAACAGCAACAAAAAATTAAGTTGTGGTTGTGATTGCTAAGGATCACCAACTTAGATCAAAGGTTTTATGTTTTGAAATATTCACTTTCACTAGCTAGTAACTTAGATGCTATCGGAAGACATACTACTTTTCTGATCAAGAAATTCTTTCAGCACTATAATTTCTTCCTATTGTAGAAGCTGTGGACTTTCAAAATTCAATTTTATTTTGTCTGAGTCATGAGGGAATACTATAGAATATGCATTTACAATCCTTTTATTCTAATTTTCTCTCAAAAGCTAGTAGTAGTAGAGGCAGAACAATTTCCAGTACTCCTAAAACATTGTTAAAAATCTACATGCCCTATAAAAACTCCACAAGTTCCAGAGAAGAAACTTTGTGTCCCTGAAAAGACTCTAAACAAGCAATTTAGAAAATATGTCAAATTTTATTACTCCAAAATGAAAATTCATTCATTTTCATTTTAATGTTAAATTGGACACACTATTTGGAAATTAGTTATTATTATTATAAAACATTCTGTTCAAGAATATATCCAGTGAAGGTTTCACTACCCAGTTGACTATTTTAAATGAAACAAAGTGAAAATTTACAACAATCATATAAAGTAACACATTAGTCTATAGAAGCATCTATAAAACCCTTTGCTGATTTTTTTTAATCAACTAGACTATCAGTGGACAAAAATAAAAAATCTTAGTGGTGTTTATTTATTTATTTTTATTTCTTAGAAAATTTTGGTTTATTATACTCATCAAATTTGTTCCAGAATCACATGCAATATCAACTATTTAGTGAATGAAAAACAAATAAAAAACTTTAACAATTGTATATATATTACAATTATAGTAAAATTTTGGATAATCCAGCATATCAAAATTTGGTATAATATATTAAGTAATTTAAAGCTAATTTTCTTTTATAAGGTAAATAAAATTAACTGTCCTGCCAAAAAAACAAATCTTCATAGTATTTAAATATGTTAATAAATACTTCTTACTGTGTTTGTAAAAATACTTCTAAAAATGTCACCAACCATGAAGAAAAAGTGACAACTACAATGTAAAATTAATTAAAATATTGAAAGTAGGGCTGGGAGTTTGGCCTAGTGGTAGAGTGCTTGCCTTGCATGCACAAAGACCCAGGTTTGATTCCTCGGTACCACATATACAGAAAAAGCCAGAAGTAGTGCTGTGGCTCAAGTGGTAGAGCTCTAGCCTGGAGAAAATCCAACGACAGTGCTGAAACCCTGAGTTCAAGCCCAGTACTAGCAAAAAAATATCAAAATTAGTAAAGACTTTAAAAAATTATTTTTAACTGGGCAAGATATATTAGAATAAAGTTAAATTTCTTAACACAAGCATTTTAAGCAGACTTTTCAATCAGAAAACCCTAATTTCCATGGCATTTAAAAATGTTTAGTAGTTTCTCTTTTTCTGTTATTTCTTTAGAATTCAGCTGAAGAAATCTGAGATGGTTTCCTAATTTCAACAGTTCCTTCAATGGCATTAAAGATTTTCAGTTTCTACCCAATTCAATTTACTTATAATTCATTGACTTATAATTCAGTTTACACATATTAATGTAAATCATGCAGAGTTAATATTACCATGCATTCAAATAACATCAAAGAAAAATGGTAAATCTGAATGTGAGAAAAACAGATGAAGAAGTTTGTCTATAGTCCATTTTCTCCTACCTGCAATGAACTGCTTGTTCTTTCGAGGAGACCTTGGTTGCCGCTGGTAGAGGTCACTTGATCTGTACAGGTCAAGGGTTCCCATGCTTAACAATACTGTCTTCTGTATAAAATCCACCACAACCAACCCATTGCAGTTTCCAAAGGCAACTCTGAGAGAAAAATCCACAACTAGAATGTGTCAAAAGTTTTATTATTTTTTATTGTTAAATATGAGACAACTAGAAATATTATCTTGGATTGGAAGGTCTGGCAGTGAATGATATTTTTAAGAAAAGAATCCTACATATCGGATTCCTTCCCAAATAACTATTTCTAATTGAGGAAATCTTTCCCAGCAAGATATCCAGAGGCTGCTACAGGCATGGTTTAGGATGACAATGGTAACAGTGTTAGCGACATGATGATAGTTTTGAAGGTAAGCACAACTCAGAAGTTATGAAAGCTTTCACCCTCAAATTTTCCAGTCAATATGAGACTCCAGGTATTGTATGACAGCATCTGTGTCACTGAAACTAGCTTCCAACAGGTTCATGACAGTGTGAAACTGGAACTGAAGCTTCAATGGAGACCCAAGAAAAAGAAAGATGCTAAGAGTATGAAATTACCGCTATGGGAGGCTGAGGTCAGAACACTAGGCCAGCATGACACAATGGCTATGTAAAAAGTAAACAGACAGTCAAAAAGGTTGCCCAACGCTTTCAGAGTCCAATATTCTCCAGTGTGGCAAACATAAAATTCTGGAATTTACTATTTTCTTACTAGATTTAGTCTCATTCAGATTCTATTCTTCTTTATTATGCCTTATTATTCATTTTTTGAATGAGAATGATTATTGTGTGTTATTGTATTTTGGACATATTTGTATCTTGTCATATGTCCAATGGTCTCACAGCTGAGTCTTGAAAGAAACTCTGGGCTTGGGATTTTCCTTTTTCTTTTTTTTCTCTTTTTGCTAGTTGGGGCTTGAACTCAGAACCTGGGCATTGTTCCTTAGCCTCTTTGTGCTTAAGGCTGGAACTCTGCCACTTGAGCCACAGTGCCACTTCCAGCTTTTTCTGAGTAGTTTATTGGACGTTCATGGATTTTCTGCACAGGCTGGCTTAGGACCATGATCTTCAGATTTCAGCCTCCAGAGTGGCTAGAATTACAGGTATGAGCCACCAGCCTCTGGCTAAGGATTGGACTTTTAAGCCATCATGGAGCAGTGTGAGATGAATGCAAGCCATTGTGGTACATGGAAAAAGACACTGTAGACTGGATCCAGAAGGCTCCTTCACAGTTCCCCAATTTGTTGCTATTGGGTGTTGGTGGGAACTTCAAGAGTGGGGTGTCACTGGAGGTTTTAGGTCACTGAGGGTGTGCCTATGAAGGCACTACTAGTAGCAGGATACTACCCTCTTTCTCTTTTTCATTTCTTGGTCATTATGAGGTGAGGGGCTTAGCTCCACCTTGTGCTCATTGCTACACTTCATGCCCAATTGGTTGAAACAAGTAGCTATAAACTGAAACCTTTAAAACTACAGACCAAAAAATATTCTTCCATTGAGTATTCCATTGAGCTTTCATTGAGCTATTCAGTAACCATGAAAAATGAAAACCCAATTAACTCACATATATGTCATAAATTGAGTGTTACTGGAGTAGAAGCAACAAACATTGTTTAGTTGATTATTCATACAGCTTTTCAAGAACAAATACCATGAGTAGTCTCTTCATTAGTTGTCAACACATTAGCATCTCACATAATGAAAGAAAAACAAAAACTTCATTGTACAGAATGAACAACTCTAAGACTGTGGACCCAGGGGCCTACTTCTTCCAGCTGGCAGCAGACCTTGGTGCCATCCACATGAGGCTGGTTTTGTAGGAATGATGAATGCAGGAGATTCAAGGTCATGATGACACTCACATTTCAAAAGCCATCCTGAGAAGCCAGGCAATAGGTAGCAGATTTAGAATCCCTATATGGAGCCTGTGTTATAGGTTCTTAGTTCCATATAGATTGAAGTACAGTTCAGAACAGGTGAAAGAAAAAGCAAGGCTCAATAGGAATGGCCACCATGCCTTAATGATAAGTTTTCTGTCCACAGGCTCAGCAGCAGCACAGCACTTTGTCTAGCCATACTCCCATTAGGCAAAAGTGGACTCTGGTCAAACATGGCCTCAAGATTATCTGAGGTAGTGCATGTATACATAATTCAAGGGTACATGAATATGTTGAGCCATAGTCCGCAGGGCCCTCCAGAATTCACGATGAGGGAGGCTGGCTTACCTAATTTCCCTACAGCGCTCTTGAGAAAATGATATATGAAACTATGGAAATGAAGCAGAAGATTTAGTGGATACAGAAAGTTAAAGATGCCAAGAATTTGGGATATTGGATAAGAGATGCTTACTATAGCTGGTTACTGGTTGCTGAGAGTTGGAGGACCACAGCTTGAAGCCAGCCAAGACAGAAAGTTCATGAGATCCTTCTCAACCCATAGCTGGGTCCACTGGCATGTACTTATTATTTAGAGCTACACAAGAGGCTAAGATTGTGAGAATCAAAGTACCAGTCCAGTCTATACAGAAGAATCCATGAGACCCCCATGTCCACAGAAAAACACTGGACATGGTAACACACACCTGTGGTCCCAGCAACAATCAAAAGTCTAAAAGTAAAAGATCTGGTCTCAGGCATGCTTCTGGGCAGGAAATGAGATTCTATCCTAAAAATAATCAGTATAAAATAGGGTTGGAGGCATGGCTCAGTGGTAGAGTGCCAGTTTAGTAAGCTTGAAATCCTAAATTCAAACCTCATTAATGGCTCCCTCCTCCCCCCAAAACTCATTAAATACCTGATGAAACAGAAATACTGTTTATGGATGTAACATCAAGTAGAACCTCAAATTGAAATGTTAATGTCTTAATTTTAAAAAATACAGCAAAGTAATAGAGAATACTGGCATGTATAGACACAATTCAATGTAACAAAATATCTAAGGATATTCAGGACTATAGTCAATATGTTCAAGGAAATAAAAAACAAGTATAATTTTAGAAGAGAATAAGAATCTTTTAAAGGACTAAAGAGAAGATACAGAATCTATACATAAAATTAAAATTGAACTTCAGAGATGAATTTATAATCAGATTAGATAAAGCAGAATAGTGAACTCTGAAGGACAGAAAATGCAAAACCAAATGTGAAAGTCAAAGCACAAAAGTATTCTTACACCTTTCTAATCATATCTGAATAGCATCACAATCAAAAGTTTAACATATGAAAAAAGAAATGATTGTGGTAGAAATTTAATATTTTTATACTATGTTCAATTTGCTAAAATCCAGGCATGAACTTCTTTTGGCTTTTAACATGAACAAATATTTCAAAGAAATATCTAAAAATATAAAAAATAATACAAATCATAAAGAAAAGTTAAATGCTTACATTCCATATGCTGAGCTTACAGCAAGACTGGTAATCTGTTGAGGAGGCTCACCATCTACCCACACCAACTGAATAACAAGATCTGCCTGATAGCCTGGAGGCATCCGCACAGGTCGTGTCTTAACACTAAAACAGGAGGAAAAATTATTCTCTTTCACATACTATGCAAATAAACTACCATTCTAGTTAAAGGCACAAAATGAAAATAAACGTCAATTTAAATTTAAATTCAAGTATAGAACAATAGCTTTAAAGTATGAACTTAGCCGGGAGTTTGGCCTAGTGGTAGAGTGCTTGACTAGCATGCACAAAGACCCGGGTTCGATTCCTTGGTACCACATACATAGAAGAAAAAAAAAAGCCAGAAATGGTGCTGAGGCTCAAGTGGTAGAGCTCTAGCCTTGAGAAAGTCCAAGGACAGTGCTCAGGCTCTGAGCTCAAGCCCACGACTGGCAAAAAATAAAATAAAATAAAGTATGACCTTAGAGTATTAACTTTAAAGCATAAACTTAAAAGTATGCTCAATGAAGTGACAGGGATGAAATGATGATACAAATTTTTACTGTATATATAATATTTAAATTGAAATGGACATCTAGGCTTTGCTAAAATGAACAGTCCATCCCTTAATGTCATCTACAATTAAAGCCTCCTTACTGATCTCATAGCTCTACCTATCCCTGTATCCTTGTTTTTTTTTTTTTCTTTTTGTTTTTGTGCTGGTCCTGGAGCTTGAATTCAAAAGCTGGGTGCTGTCTCTATGCTTCTTTTGCTCAAAGCTAGCACTCCTCAGCTTGAGCCATACCTGTACTTCTGGCTTTTTTTTTTTTTTGGTAGTTTTTTGGTAGTGGAGATAAGAGTCTTACAGACTCTACCAGGATGGCTTTGATCCACTATCCTCACATCTCAGTCTCCCTAACTAGCTAGACTTACAGGCGAGAGCCACAGGTCCCTAGCTGACTCCTGGATTTCTTTTTAACACAGCAATTAAAGTGGTCTACCAGTCATGCCATTTTCTGTCCAAAACTCTTTAATGGATCCCCTTTCTCCATTTGGAATAAAAGACAAGATTCTTATTTCTTATAATGCTCTATATTTGGACCTATTACCTATGTAACTTCATCTCCTAGACTTCTCTCTTACTTCTAGCAATAATGACTAATTTTCCTAAACATGCTAGGCACTTTTAAGATTCAGCTCTAGATGTTCCTTCTATCTGGAACATTCTTTTTACCAGATATTCTTTCATTATTTCTCTCACTTCCTTCCAGCTTTTCTTTAAAAATCCTATATTGGGGGCCACGAGTTTGGCCTAGTGGTAGAGTGCTGTGCTTGCCTAGCATGCAGCAAGACCTGGGTTCGATTCCTCCATACCACATATATAGAAAAAGCCGGAAGAGGTGCTGTGGCTCAAGTGGTAGAGCTCCAGCCTTGAGAAAGTGAGAAAGTCCAAAGACAGTGCTCAGGCACTGAGTTCAAACCCCAGGACTGGCAAAAAAAAAATCCTATTATGACTATTTAACAGATAAACATAGACACAAAGGGAAAATAAACATTGAATAATTGAACAAACGTGTCATTGCTAAGAGCTGTAACTGCTAAAAACGAAGAGTTGGCTAATTAAAATGCTTATTCACTAGCAAATGTAGATATAGAAGTATCTGGAAATGAAAATGATTTAAAGATGAATTCTGAAATACAATTTAGCAAAGCATTATATGTAACTGAAGAACCACTTATAATATAGTTAATAGAATAGTGATTTAAGTATGGATCAGTTTTGCTATATGGTGTCTGGGCACCAACTATAGAACATACTGATGTTTCCCACCTTGGTTCTTAATTATCCCTAAGTATTTTCATTAAGTTTTTTAAAGCAATCCTTCTACTGCATTGCAAAACCAGTATTTGCTTCTTTCAGCTTCACTACCAGACTGAATCTCCTGTATTTTCCTAGTTTTATTTCCCTATCTTTTTTTCTTACATTTCATAGAAAAAAAATACTTAGATAATTTGATGATCTACGCCACAATGATAAGTCTTTGCTAAAGGAAACTAATTTGATTATGAGGCTACCTTCTGTTGCAATACATTGAGTGAACACAGAAGTAACAGTAGTTTTATTCCTAGGAAATTTCCTATTGTTTGAATATACCAAACTGGTGGACAAGTTTTTGCCTTGCCACACTTCTCATTCTGTCAAAACCATGTTTCCTTTGGCTCTTTATGGGAAAGAATAAAATTATATAAATATAAATAAGTGAATGAAAGATGAAAATATTTTCCACCCTTCAGATTTACATAATAATGCACATTATTTTAGAATTAGGTAGTAAGCCTTACTTGAGGCATGGGATACTGTCCTTTGTTACTCCTTCACTAGCCACAGTGTTAGTACTCCCGGAAAGACTCCTTGAAGAGGGAAGTTGGGATGAGAGATCTGGAAACGGAGGACTTGTTTCTGGCTCCGGGGTAATAATATCTTCAACATCATACTGAAGGCGTACCTCTAATGACTTAAAAAATCAAGTTTTAATTTAATCTGGGTTATAGTAACTACATTAATACATTTTATAATTTTAGCAATTATTCACAATTTTCAGATCAATAACTTCAATTTAAATTTATACTGTAGTTGAGAGCAGAAATAATGAATCATATAGATTATTTAATGGCAATCACACAAAACAAATTTTTAATTCTTTAGGATTATAAGAAAAATACCTACCACTAGACATAAATTTTTATACTATAAGCATTTCTTAGGATAGCTTGAAATTACAATTTTCTTTGTAGTAAAATAAAGGAGAAAATGATTGCGGGTATTTCAAAGAAAGAAGCTAAACTGGACGTATGAGTTTATGTGGTTATATTATTTGTACAAACCCTTTTAGTTAAAAAAACTTTTCATTTCATTTTTACTTGGTACTAATTCAGTTAACTTTTTTACCAAGAGAAATTCCACACTGAATGTGTAGAACCCCAGCCATAGTCCCAGCATTCTGGAACAGGAGGCACAAGGATCTGTAGATTAGGGCAGCTTGGGCAACACAGGTAGACACTTACAAAAAGAAGCAAAAATAAACCAAAACGAAATCTCACAATTTGGGTTTTTGTTACCATAGCTTTCATTGCTTAATTTTGTAAGCATTGCCAGGATTAATTAATAATGATACTGTTGATATTATAATTTATATAAGAATAAAAAAGATGATCCCAAAATATTTCTTGAAACTAAACATATTTAAGTAATCATTTATGATTGTGTTAAATACTTTAATTAAAACTCCTTTATGGGTTGCATGTGGTGGTGCATGTCTATAATCTCAGTTATTTGAGAAATGAAGTCTGGAAAGACCACAAATTAAGAGCCACTCAGAGGGCAGGAACAGTATGAAACCAGATTAACTGGCTGTTGTGGTATATACCTAATCCTAGCACGTGCAAAGCACATGTGAGAACATGGTAGTCTGACTCAAAGCAAAAAAATATAAAACTATATAAAAATAAGTAAAAAAAAAAAAAGCACTGAAATTGTGGCTCAAATGGCAAAAAAAAAACCTGCATAAAAAAAATAAGGCATTGAGTTCAGAACTTAATCCAGCAACAGAAATCACATTAAAAAATAACAGAACTGATTCTGTACTAAACATTTGCTGTAAAATGTAAAAGGTACATTTCAACATTCTAAAAAAGTTTCTTATTTTTTGAGACTTAAAAAGTTTATAAAAATGCTGGTAAATATAGAAAAATGACAAAATGGTTATCAGTTACTTTAAAATAATATGCCAGGGCCAGGAGTTTGGCCTAGTGGTAGAGTGCTTGCCTAGCATATACAAAGACAGTTATCAACTATTGAGTGTTTACTAAGGAACTGCTTTTAACGTATTTATATAATCATTACAAGACTCCATGGAGTTGTTAGTTTCCAGATTATTTTTATTATCAATGTTTCCATTTTATTCACAAAGGAAATTAAGTATATGATATAATGAAATGTACCCTCTATCATTTATTAGGAGCCTTGTGAGATGCTATTCAGTGGCCAAGATGGAATAAAATTTGGGTTTGGCTGGCTTCAAGTCTGAGCTTTCAGAATATTATAAAAATTAATTTTAGCTGTTAATGTAGAGGCACATACAGACTTTTATAAGGTATATTTTCTGGTAAAAATGGTAAAAAATATACACAGTAAATATAGGCATCTTATCTGAATTCAATTTATCCTAAGAGAATCATTATTTTTGAATAATCAGAGCATTTCATCATTGTCTTCAATATTAAGATGAGGTAAGTTAGCACCATAATTATTTTTACCCTATAAAATATTACTATAAAGAAAATCATGATAAATAATCTATTGTAGTTGACAAATATCTGTGAAAATTAGTTGACAAAAAACACAAATTAAATTTTTAAAATTATTGAACAAAACTGGCACTAAAAAATTAAAATTGTATATAGCTTAAATGTTATAAACATTTGTGTTTAGTAATATATACAGGCATACATTCTATATTTTAGAACATAACTTGTATATCACATTCCTCTATAATGTGCCTTATCAATAAAAGTATTTAAAAGCTGGGAATGCGGCCTAGTCGTAGCGTTCGTGCCTAACATGCAAGAAACCCTGTGTTTGATTTCTTGGAGCCACATACACAGAAAAAGCTGGAAGTGGCGGTATGGCTCAAGTGGCAGAACGCTAGCCTTGAGCAAAAAGTGTCCAAGGCCCAGAGCCCAGGCCCTGAGTTCAAGCCCTAGGACTGGCAAAAAAAAAATCAACAATAGACTAAAATTCTAATAGCAGAAATTAATATTTAGAAGGAATTGATTCATTTTGGCTAGGTTTATCTAACAACAAAGCAATACAAAGGTATAATGTAACATCAAAGAGAAAAAATTAGAAAAAATATGCACTTAATTTATGGGAAGATTAGCTTAAAGCACCATTCATTCATTCATTCATTCATTCATTTTTGGTTGATTGTTGGGCTTGAACTAAGGGCCTTGGAATTGTCCTGGAGTTCATTCACTCAAGGCTAGTGCTCTACCACTTAGAGCCACAGTGTCACTTTTGGTTTCTTGGTGGTTAATTGTAGATAAGAGTCTCATGAACATCCCTGTCTGGGCTGGTTTTGAACCATGATCCTCAGATCTCAGACTCTTGAGTAGCTAGGATTACAGATATCAGCCACCAGCCTCTGCATCTTCTTTTATTTTTAATTAAATGAACATACTAAGTTTTGTCATTTTATTTATTTTATTTTTTTGTCATTTTAAACAACCATTTTGTGATATGTTGGGTAAAATAACAACAATTTAAAATGTCATGAGTTATACTCTCAGTCTCATAGTACTCTTGATGGCTTAAAATTATACAAATAGTTTCTCAAATCTACAATAGTTACTTTAAGAAACTGTAAGTATACAAGTTAAAATTTAAGAAACTTACCACTATTTCTGTTGTAACTTCATGTCTGCTGAATTTATAAATTATGACATATGCAGAGACTCCTGATACACAAAATATTCTGCTCTCTGGACACCAGTAAATCATCTGAATGGCAAATGGGTCCTCCTCTACAATTTCACATGTTTGTTTGCCTTCTCCTACCTTCTGTTTTTCAAATACTTTTGAAGTTTTTAGCTTGTACAGCATCTGCAGAGTAACTATAAAATACTGAAAGTCATCTTCTAATTTAAATTTAATTTGTAAATGTTGTTAAAACTTTTTTCAGTAGTTTTTTTAGATCACAAAATTAAAGCCCAAACAAGGAAAACTTCATTTAATTAGTAACCACTCAGTGTCTTGCTCTCATTTCAATATTACCAAAGGTAAAATACAGGGAAAACCCAAACATTTAAAGAACATATAGCCAAATAATACTTGCTTTCTCAAGTGATTCTGAGAAAAGTCCTATAAAATGGATATGTTCATCCTTGTATATAGAAGAAAACATCATAACTCAGAAAGTTATGATGGCAATATAGAATCTATTTTTCCTCCCAGCAGAGAATCCTCAGTCTTTTTCCTCAGTTTTCCCTTTGACTACTAGATAATAGATTGATACTATCTTTAGAGGGTTTACTTTTTTTCAAAGAAATTTTATATGGTGAAAGCTTAAAATCTTAATATTGGAGAAGCAGAAGCAGTATACAGAGTACAGCCCAGTTTGGCCTGCATATTGAGATTCTGTCTCAATAAATTTTTAAACATATTCCTTCAAATGAAAAATTATCATTTATCAGCTAGTAATATTAGACATTTAAGAATCAGTTAATCTTTTTAGAAAGACATCATCTGGCCTATATCAAGAAAGGGTTAGATATAATCTCATGAAGCTCATGCTTTTTAAATTATTTTGGTAATATTTATTTGGAGGAATATTTTCAATTTGAGATCATGATGACAAAAAGTCTCTATATTAAAAAGCTGGCTGCTGATGGCTCACACCTGTAATTCTAGCTACTCAGGAGGCTGAGATCTGAGGATTGTGGTTCAAAGCCAGCCCGGGCACTGAAGTCCCAGAGTCTCTTATCTCCAATTAACCACCAGAAAAACAGAAATGGCACTGCAGCTCAGGCCCTGGAGTTCAAGCCCCACAACAGAAAACAAAACATAACAAAACAATTTATTCTACAAATAACCTTCAAGAAAAGTTAAAAAAAATCAGAATTTCTGGCTAAAACAGGCAGTCTGAACTCATTAACAAGAATAATAGAACCAAAATGAAGAAAATTCTATAACAAAACTAGCCTGAATGTGTTAAAAGGCTTGAAATTATTCCAGATTTTAGAAAATTCAAGATTTTATGAATAAATGCAACAAATGATCATTGATATTCTTTTGTTATTATAAGATATTTTTGAAACAATTGACAAAATCAGAAATAGATTTGATAAGTCAGATAGTTGTTTGGTATGCCCTTCAATGTAGAGTAGAATGCTTTACTTATTCCTTGAATTACCTGAAAGAATTAACTCTCAAGAATTTACAAATAATATTCAATGTTATCAAATAACTTCTTTTGACCTTAACTGGACTTGGAGATAATTGAAAAAGAAATTCAAGACTAAAGAAATAAAAGAGCATGCCCTAAGATAAATGGTGCTAAAAGGAAATTCTGGAACAGTTAATCTGGCATGGTACTATACCTCTCGTACATAAGACTGTTGACAGAGTGATCTAGTTGTGGTGTTTGTTCTATATTATAGAAGTAGAAATACTTTAAAGTGATTTAAGGATATAGGAAATAAAGAATCAATTTTTTTCTTATTTTTACTTTATTTCCACATTTTATTAGCATTAATTAGCTGTATGAGGAGGTTTCATTTTGACATATTTATGTAGGCATATAATATACTTCCATCAGACTCATCCTTTCCATCACTCTCCCTCATTTCCCTACATACTTCAAAAGTGAATCCCAACAAGCTTCATTGTTCTACTGAAACACAGCCATAAACTTATGCTAAAATTTGAAATGTTAATTGTCTGAACAAAAAAATGGTGGGTGGTCATAAGTAAGTATTAAATTAATATTAAATATAAGCTTAAAACTTACCTGCAGAAGCATCCCAAAATTTTATTGATCCATCTGCATGACTAAATAAAAATAAATTTGTATTAATAAAAACATCAAAAACAGTCACTCAAAATACATGAAAACTGAGTTATTATTTTTAAGATTATGATTTAAAAATAACATTCTAATGAACAATTATGTATGCTAACTTATTTGTAAGCTCAAAACTTGGCTCAAGTGGTAGACCATTGGTCTTGAGCAAAAGAAAATCAGAGACAAAGCCACGCCCTGAGTTCAAGCCCCAGAACTGGCGGATGAGTTTACTGTTCTGTGTCCTTTTAAATGAGAAATTCTTAGGATTTATTCACTCTTATCTTTTAAGTTTTATATATAAATTAAAATTATTTACAGCTTCTTAGAGATGGAGATTAGGTATAAAAATCACAGTTTAAATCCCACTTGGGTAAAAGTTTAATAACACCCAATTTCAATCACTAACCTGGCATGGTAATCAATAGGTGCAGCTACTCTACCTGAGAAATAAAGTAAAAAGGGCTGGAGTGGCAGCTCAAATGGTCAACAAGTTGAAGACTGAAAATTTCGTCATTAAGTATAATGGTTTGGTTTTATACATGAGGTGTCTTTTTTCAATCTTTTCATTAGTGTTCAGTGTTCAGAAGTCTAACCACAATTGTATCCTGATGTGGATTTCTTCAGTTTTGCTCATCTTCTGGACTCTGTAGGTTTACATCTTGTGCTAAATTTTTGGTAAACCTTTAGCCATTATGTTTTTGAATGCTTTCTTAAGCCTGTTCTTATTCTTTCCTGCCTGATTTCTCATTACAAGTGGTGATTTGTCATTACAAGTAGGCAGTGGCAAGAATCTTGGGTCCTTATATGGTTCCAACTGAGTTTTTGACAGCTAAAAAAATTTCAGCTCCCTATTTTTCTGTCTTCAACACTCTGTATAAGGTGAAAGACCTCATGACAACCAAATAAAAGGGAAAGTTTAAGTTACCAAGTTGGCCTTTGCAATATAGTATATTGGGTTGGTGTTATGGTTTTGCATGTATGTATATGTTGTTTAACTCAAATGGAAAGATTATTTTGTGAAAGTTCTGTCTTAGTAGTACGGTTTCTTCTTAATCCTTTGGCTAAAGAGTCAGCTTTTCTTTGGTTTATGACTGGGACCATTCATAGTTTCAGTTTAACATCGTCTTCAGTTCTGTATCTGGCGTACGTCAAACAGAAAGAAAACCTAAGGAACTCACTACCCACTTAGGACTCAGAATTCTAACAGTCTGATATACCTCTTGGGCTTTCCCAGTCATCCTTTGTCTGTCTTATACACCATATTCAGGGTTTCAGTTTTAATTCATGGAAAGACTAGGGAATAGTATATTTACTTATAGTACATCATCCCATTAACCGGACTGCTTATCTTTTAGATTTCATGTCTACCTTTAGCTGTATCTTTTTTGAAGTTCACTTTAAATAACCATTTGGTTATCAGTAAGGCAAAATATTTGACATAAACTTTTGAACAAAAAGGTTATTTTGCTTGCAGTTTCAGAGTTTCCATCTGTCAAAGCAGGGAGGCCATGGTAGAGCAGGGTAGCTCACAAATCATGGCCATAAGAACATGTGGCAGAAGTTATTCACCTCATGTTGCATAGGAAAGAAAAAGGAGGAAACAGAACTGCATAACATCTTCAAAGCATGCAACTAGAGATCTCCTTTCTCCAGTTAGGTCTGACTACAGAAAGTCTCTACCATCTCCCAAAGTATTACCACCAGCTAGGAACAATTCAACACATAAATTAATAGGAGACATTTCATCTTCAAATAATAACAATAGAGATACAAATAAATGTTACTCCTAAACCTAGAAGGAATCATGAGTTAGCAAAGGCCTTCCTAAAGTTAATATTTTATGATTTCTACAAGAAGTCTTTCCTCTCATAGTCACCAGATAGTCTTGAGTCCTCTGTGACTACCTTCTGCAGATATAATCCTCAGAATTGTTTCTTTAATGTCTTTTATCAAGGTTAAAATTGGGGGTACAACTTGTTTCTGGCATTTTTGCTCTTAAACTGTTAGTCACAATAGAACACAATATAGAAAAATATCAATACTTAATTTTGTTTATAAATTTGACATATGCATCTCACTTACCCAGTAATAATAATTTCTGGATATGTTTGTGCTCCAAGATTCCAAGCTCCCCCACTGATTGGCCACTCCTAATAGATTAATCAAGGAAGATTATATATATATCTTATTATATTTTTCTTATTAGAATAACTCAGAGTGAAAATATTTTAATATATGATAAAAATTTCCTTAAAAGTAAGTTACTATAAAATAGTCAAGGATGAGTGAGTTAGCTTTTAAAAATCTTCCATTAAACAAATACCTCTGAAAATGCAAAATTCTGTTCCCATTACAGTTTTAACCATTTTCATCAAATCCCATTAACTGTTTAAAGAAGTGTTAACTGTACAAATACAATGTATAAAAGTAATATGTGACATAATCAGTATGCCACCAAATTATCATGGTAGTATTTATCAAAGACATAAATTGTGGTTCTTAATAGCATTGGCAAATAACAGAAATAAAAATAGATTGCCTATATTAATTATAAATATTTGAACCTCAGAAATACTTTTTAAAAGACATTTTACAATTTTCTTAATAGTTGACCTATTATTCTATCTTCTAAACCATGAATAAATGAAAAAGCACAAAAAAAACTGACTCTTGAATTTCTTAACATATCACCCTTCATCTAAAACAAAGGTTACATTTTATGATTCAAATACATTCAACCATACAGGTTACACACAAATAAACATGACAGGTAATGATATCCAAGTATATAATTATACACGTAGTGCATAAGAAATATATATTCTTGCAGACTTAAAGATTTTTTTGTTGTTGTTGCTGTTGTTGGTTGTGGAGCTTGAACTCTGGGCTAGGGTGCTCTCCCTGAGCTCTTCAGCTCAAGGCTAGAGCTCTACCACTTGTGCCACAGTGCTACTTCTGGTTTTCTGGTAGTTAATTGGAGATAAGAATCTCATGTGCCCGGGCTGGCTTTGAACCACAATCCTCTGATCTCCTAAATAGCTAGGATTATAGGCGTGTGAGCCAACAGTACCTGGCAGATTTAAAATTTTATAACATTTAGGAAATTCTGAATTTCTTGTTATATATTTAATTGATACCAGATTATGAATCAAGAGAAATTTAGTGCAAACCCTTTATATGGAAAGTCATAAAAACAAAATAATGGGAAAAGTATGACAACATATTTTATATACGAATATTAGAATAGCTATATTTATTTCTTACTCTTACCTTATTACTATATCCTTGTTTTTTATGTTTGACTCCTATAGAATAGAGTACTAGAATCAAATCTGGAGGGCAATCAGCAAAATATGCTGTGCATGTAACTGGTGATTCATGAATGTCCATGGGATATGGATTTTCAAATATTGGAAAACTAATAGATGAAAACAATATATTAGTGTCATCTTAAAAAGATTAAAAACATTAATTATCATAAAGAAAGAACTAGAATATTTCTACATAAAAACTTCATCTGATTATTTCTTCAGTACCATAAAATAAGAATCACTTGAATGGAATATTCTTTGTAATATTATTACCCATAAAATGTTATCTATAGTATGAACATTGAATAGAATGTTCTTTTCAATATTATCTAAAGACTGCTATCCTTATAATATTGTTATCTGTAGAATCTATTAATTCTTCCATTAATAATGGAGGAAATTTCCTCAAAAAAATTCATTTTCTTTACAGACTTCTAACCCACAATGCTAATCATATGAATGGGTTTCATGTGCATTATTAAAACACATGTGGCCCATGTGTATTCACATCACTTAACTAATACAAATACATTATTTTAAATTAAATATGACATACATTCAGTTTACTAAAAATTATATCAAGTAGTTATTATAATTTAAATTTGTAAATTATTATAAATATTAAATTTGATATATTTTCCAAAGGAAGGTATTATATAGATAAATTTCTAAACTTTTTTGCAGGAATAATAATACTATGTAAGGTGTGAATGCATTATTTATTATTTACAGATTGCCTTTATGTAAACTAGAGGACATAGTTGGCATGAAGGCTATCGATGCAATTAATTTCTTTTATTTAGTCTACTATAAATTTTAAAACCATGAACACAGAATCAAATAAACAATTAATAGTCATATTGAAAAACTCTATGTATCAGGTATATAGGGAAATTAATATTTTAGGGCACCTCTGTTTCAAGTCTGTATGATCACATTACTTCTGATACAGTGATTTTTTTAATTGTAAGAAGGGCGCAATTGTCACAAATAATTTTCTCAGGATATCACTAGGAGCTTAATCAGGAATTCAAGTCCATTTGCTAAAGAATATGGTTATATGGAGGATTTGGAGCATCCTTGACAACAGTTTGCTTTCTACCAATCTGAAATGCTATACAGGATATGGTATCCTAATTAAGGAGAGTTGTGTATGCAAAATTAAATGGGTAAAAGCAAGTAACATTTCTGAGATCAAAGAGTAAGGAGTAAAATTAACCAATAACTTTAAGGGTCAGATCTACATCTTGGAATTTGATAACAGCAAGATGTAACAATGATAGGCACATGAGAAGGTAAATGTAATGGAAATATTTGGGAAAAATCAGAGGAATGGCATTAAAGATTTGTTTCCTATTTTTTTTTTTTCCAGTTCTGGGGCTTGAACTCTGGGCCTGGGCACTGTCCTTGGACACTTTTTTTTTTTTTTTTTGCTCAAAGCTAACATTCTGCCACTCGAGCTACAGAACCATTCCTGGCTTTTTCTGTGTATGTGGTTCCAGGGAATCAAACCCAGGGCTTCACGCATGCTAGGTGAGCAAGCTACCACTAGGCCACGTTTCCAGCCTTTTTTCCCGTTTTTAAAAAATTATCTTGAAGGTGTTGTACAAAGTTGTCATTTAACAAAGCAGTTTATGAATATAAACATATCTTGATCAAAGTCATTCCCTTCAATATTCTCACCCATGCCTCCTCTCCCCACTCTTCTCGCAGTCTTATTAATTTTGTAAAATATGCATTCGATTATTGTATGAATTTTCCTTCTTTTTCTTCATCTATCTCTATTCCACACTTTCCAGTAACCAGTTCCTGGTATTTTATTTTGCTGCACTTTGTCTTAGCTTTCTAAGAAACTACACTATTTCAGATCTCCTTGGAATCTATTGTATTTTAGTTAATATAGCTATATATAGACTTGCATACTACCCAATGTATTTACTTACTGTTTGTAAACTAAATTCAGCTTCTACTTATGAGAAAACACATATAATTTGTCTCTCTAGGCCTGACTTAAGATAATTTTTTCTGTCTTTCCATTTTGTTCTTTCTTTCTCTTTTTTTTTTGTGGGTCATGGGACTTGAACTTGGTGAACTTGTCCCTGAGTTCTTTAGCTCAAAGCTACTGCCTTACCCCTGGGCCTGGGTGTTGTCTTGAGCTCTTCAGCTCAAGGGTACTGCCCTACGTTTGAGACCAGCCCCACTTCCCATTTTCTAGAGGTTAATTGGAGACAGGAGTCTCAGGTCCTTCTGTGCCTGGCCTGACTTTGAACCTTGATCCTCAGATCTCAGCCTCCAGAGTAGCTAGGATTACAGGCATGAGCCACTGCACCAGACTCATCTTTCCATTTCTTTACAAATGATACAATATCATTTTAATGGATGTGTAAAATTCCATTGTGTATATATCTATATATCTGAATATATATCACATATATATCATATATCACTGTGTCTATTGAGAGGTCTTTGGGCTCATTGTGTTATATATTGTATATATAATATATATTTATAACTAATATGATAACATATATAATTATGTAATATATAAGTTGTAATATATATTATGTGCTTTGGCTATAATGTTCTAATAAACAAGATTGTGCTGGTGGCTTTACTGCATCTTGGTTTGTAACCTTTTGGGTAAATGCCCAGGAATGTAACTGCTATATGATAGGGTGTTCTATGTTTAATTTTTTTTTTTGCCAGTCTTGGGCTTGAGCTCAGGGCCTGAGCACTGTCCTTGGATTTTCTCAAGGCTAGAGCTCTACCACTTGAGCCTCAGCACTACTTCCGGCTTTTTTCTATGTATGTGGTGCGGAGGAATTGAACCCGGGTCTTCGTGCATGCTAGGCAAGCACTCTACCACTAGGCCAAACTCCCAGCCTATGTTTACATTTTTGAGGAACCTCTACATTGCTTTCTGGAGTGGTGAACAAGTATATAGTTTTACTAACAGTGTATTAAGGTTCCCCTTGGCCACATCCTCACCAACATCTGTTGTTTGTTTTCTTAATAATGGCCATTCTAACACAGTGAGCTGGAATCTCAATGCTGTTTTGATTTTTATTTTCTTTATAGACAGAGATATTGAGCATTTCTTCATGAAGTTACTGGACATTTTTACCTCTAAGATTTTCTTTAGTTCATTAACCTATTTATTGTTGTTGTTTTGAGCATCTAGTTTTTTAAATTCTCTATATATTCCGAACTTAACCAAAAATGTGCAGAACCTCTACAGTGAAAATTCTAAAACTTTAAAGAAAATGGGCTGGGAGTGGCCTACTGGTAGAGGGCTTGCCTAGCCCTGGGTTCTATTTCTTGGTACCACATACACAGAAAAAGCCAGAAGTGGTGCTATGGCTAAAGTGTCAGTGCACTTGCCTTGAACAAAAAGTGTCCCAGGACAGTGCCCAGGCCCTGAGTTCAAGCCCCAGGACTACCAAAAATATTTTTTTGAAGAATGCAATTGAAAAAGACTTAAGAAAATAGAAAAACCTTCCATGCTATTTAATTGGAAGAATTAACATCATGAAAATGGCAATAGCGCCCAAAGCAATATACAAATTCAATGCAATACTTATCAAAATACCAATGTCATTCTTTAATGAGATAGAGAAGGCAATCCAAAAATTCATATGGAACAACAAAACACTCTAAATAGCAAAAACAATCCTTAATAGGAGAACACCAAACTTCAAAATCTTTTACAATGATAATAATTAAAACACCTTGGTACTAGCACAAAAATAGGCCTGAAGACCAATGAAAATGAATAGAAGACCCAGAAATAAACCCATAGACCTACAACCATTTAATATTCAATAATGGAGCTGAAAACACAGGCTAGAAGAAAGACACACATAGTGCTGGGAAAACTAGACATCTACATGTGGAAAACTGGGACTCAATCCCTAAATATCACTTTGCATCCACATCAATTCAAAATGGACTAAAGACCTCAAAATAAGACCGGAAACTATGAAACTTACAGGAAAGAGTAGGGGAAACATTAGTTCCTAGGACATAAGTAGGAACTTTCTCAGTAAAGATCCAGAAGCACAGCAAATCATAGAAAGACTTGATAAATGGGACTGCAGAAACTAAAATTTTTCTGGAAGGCAAAGAACTTAGCCAACAATTTCAAAAGACAGCATACAGAATGGGAGTGTATATTTACCAACTACACATCAGACAATGGCCTAAAAATTTTGAAGGGGTAGGGGAAACCATAGGGACTCAGCCTAGCTCTCTCCCACAAAAAGAGAGAAATGGAGAATCCCAGAAGCCAACTAGCTTAAGAAATCAACAACTACAAATTTAAGAAGCAACAGAGAAATATACAAACAGGAAAAGAAACACAGATAAAGCTTATATCCAATGCTCTCAACGAATTAGAAACACAAGAACTCCCTAACCCTCACCATGGAGCCTCCAAGCCACAGACAGCAGCTGAGACCAGAGGGGAAGAAAAAGACCCTCTAACACCATGGAACAGCTCAGAGCAAAGCTCCTGATGAATAAGTAGCCCACGGGGATTCCCCTCAATCCCCTGGTGAAAGCACAGCTTGTGGCGAGCTACAGAACTTAACCCAGACCTGTCTCACTCCCATCCAAGAAAAATTGGCAAGCATGAGATGGTGGGGACAAGTAACTCAGAATCCTGCCCATTCCCCCAAAATCCCCCTCCCCTAAGCCATTGAGACTGGATAGTAACAGGTTGGGTGCTAAGACCAGCACCCTAACAGTGGGTGTGGGGGTGTCCCTGCTTGCCCCTGCCACACAGCCCCCTCCCAGGCCACTGAAACTGGAGACTGAGGGGCACTAAGACCCAGCATCCCAACAAAACGTGTGTGTGTGTGCATGTGTACGCGCCCAAGAGAGCCAAATCCTAGTGGGGGCGCCCTACTGCTGGGCGCCTCTTGCAAGCGAGTACCAGAGGGTCCCCTTGAGACACACAAAGACAGCACAGCTAAAAATGGCCCTGTATTTCCAGCATAAATCAGGTGTGTTCTCTGTCCTAGTACTGAAAAACGGAAAGAGCAGGGATAGCAACCCCAAAACACAGTGGGGAACTGGAGGGCAGACCAGTAAGGGCTGAGCTCACACTCTGAGAACCAGAAAGGTGCTTCACTGCCCTGCTGTGGAAACTCCCAGAGCATGCATCCTTAGCTGGGCCCGGCCCCTGGGAACAGGGCAGGCAAACTAGCACTGCTTAGGCTAGCTGAGACTTAGGTGTGCAGCTGCACACAGCCTTTGGGAACTTATAGGCACATGAACAAAGGCTGCATGCTCAGACCCAGAATCAGAAGTAAACTCCATTACAGCAGTGCTATCTAAGTTGTAAGCACGGGCACAGCCAGCAATAGCCACTTACTCCTATTGGAAATTGAGAACACACCCACCTAAGGGCAGAGAAACCAAAAGAGAACACTTACAGCTAGCCCCTCTGCTGGTCACTAGGTTGTACAAGACAACCACAGCTGTGCTACCCAGCTGAGTCCAAGCACACACTCAAAAAGCAAGTGCCATTCACCATTCTGAACAGGCAGGTGTGCCAACAACAACTACCCAACCACACCAGGAATCAGCTGTGTGCCCTGCCGCAATAGAACCAAAGGTTCATATCAACAGCTAGTCCCTACTGCTGAGGACCTGGTGGACAAATCATAGTAAAAACATTAGACCTGAATAGTAAAGAGCTGATCCTTAATGCTGCAAAAATGAAGAAAGAACTATACTACAATCGAAAAAAAGTAGAATCACTGTAGACCTCTCCTTGCCTAAATGCAAGAAAAACCTGGAATAATATTATCCATGCCAACAACTGCCAACCCAGACTGATATATCCAGTGAAACTAGCATTTACATTTGAGGGAGAGACAAGAATATTTCATTCTAAAGAGAAGCTATATGAATTTACACACACTAAACCAGCATTACAATAAATATTAAATAATCAAGAACAAAGAGCAGAACAGCAAGAATTCCCATCAAGAAGCTATCACCTGTAAGTCAGTAAGCAAAAAGAGGGAAAAAAGAGAGAGAAGGAAAAATAATGGCGAAGGACACTAACCACTTCTCCATAATTTCCCTAAATGTGAATGGACTGAACAATCCAATCAAGACACAGAACAGCAGACTGACTTAAGAAACAAGACCAATCAATTTGTTGTCTCCAAGAAACCCACCTCATTGCCAAAGACAGAAACAAATTCCAAGTGAAAGGATGGAAAATAATTTTCCACTCCAATGCTTCATGCAAAAAAGGAGTAGCAATCTTAATTTCTGACAAAGTTAACTTCTTGGTAAAATCAGTACATAAAGATGGCCATTACATATTAGTAAAGGGGTCAATTCATAACCAGAATATTACAGTTATAAACATTTTTGCTCCCAACATGAGAGCACCTAAGTATGTCAAGCAAACTCTCTTAGAGTTACAGAACAAGATAGACTCAAACACAGTCATAGTGGGAGACTTCAGTATCGTCATTCTCACCAAAAGACAGATCAGGTCAACAAAAGATAAGCAAAAAAGCCAGATGTGGTGGCTCAAGCCTGTAATACTAGTTACTTAGGAGGCTGAGATCTGACATCAAGGTTCAAAGCCAGCCCTGGCACAAAAGGACCTGAGACTCTTATTCCCAATTAACCTCTAGAAAATGGGAAGTGGGGTTTGGCTCAAGGGTAGGGTGGTGGCCTTGAGTTGAAGAGCTTAGGGACAGTGCCCAGGCCCAGGGGTAGAGCAGTAACCTTGAGCTAAAGAGCTCAGGGACAGAGCCCAGGCTGAGTACAAGCCCCATGACCCCATGACCCACAAATATATATATATATATGTATATATATGCATATATATATATATGCAAAGACACCTCTGAGTTAAATGACACCATAGTCCAGCTGGGCTTAACACACATGCACAGAGTCTTCCACCCAATGGCAAAACACTATATATTTTTCCAGCAGCACATGGAACATACTCCAAAATAGATCATATAATAGTTCACACAAAGAACTTAAGCAGATACAAGAGGACTGATATAATCCCCTGCATTCTATCTGATCACTGTGGAATCAGACTATAGTGCTATAATTACAAAAAGCAGCATGGTATTGGCACAAAATAGACCAGAAAATCAATGGAACCAAATAGATCCAGAAATAAAACTACATACCTATAGTCAATTTATATTCAATAAAGGAACCAGAGATACACAGTGAAACAAATACAGCCTGTTCAACTGTTGGTGCTGGGAAAACTGGGCAACTACATGCAGAAAACTAAAAATTGACCCAAGCCTATTGTCATGCATAAGCATTAACTCAAAATGGAGCAAAGACCTCAATGTCAGACCTGAAATGCTACATGATAGAGTAGGATAGACACTGGAACTCATAGGCACAGGCAAAAACGTCCTGAACAGAGTCCCAGGCTGACAACAGATTGGAATGAGACTCAACAAATGTGACTACCTAAAAATAAAAATTTTCCGCACAGAAAAAGACATAGCTACTGAAGTAGAAAGACAGCCAACCAAACGGGGAAAAGATATTTACCAATAATACATCAGACAAATGCTTAATATTCAATATCTACAGGGAACTCAAGAAACGAATCCCACCAAATCACTAAATGGGCAAGGGAACTAAAGAGAGACTTATCAAAAGAAGAGGTTGAAATGGCAAAAAAAAAATGAGAAAATGTTCATCATCCATGGTTATAAAAGAAATGCAAATAAAAACAACCCTAAGATACCACCTTACTCAATTAGAATGGCCAATATTCTAAATTCAGACAACAAATGCTGGTGGGGTTGTGAAGTGCTGGTGGAAATGTACACTAGTATAGCCACTCTGGAAGGTAGTTTGGAGGTTTCTTAAAAAACTGAAAATAGACCTTCCCTACAATCCTGCCATATGGCTCTTAGGCATCTAGCTGAGCGTCATAACCCAAGGTATGATAAGGACATCTGCTCAGACATGTTCATCTCTGCACTGTTCACAATAGCCAAGTGATGGAAACAACCCAGACACCCTACTAAAGATGAATGGATACAAAAAATGTGGTTCATATATACAATGGAATTCTACCTAGCTAACAGACAAGATAAAATAATGGCATTCGCTGGGAAGTAGATAAAACTAGAGCAAATCATGTTAAATGAAATAAGTCAAGACCAAAAGGCACATGGTCTCCTTGATATGTGGTTATTAAATCTAAATAGTACAAGAGCGATAACTCAATGTTCGGATACCCAAAGATATGGATGTAGTCTTGGAGATATAAACATAACTATATAGTCATAAAATTTATGATGGAAAAAATCTATGATGGGATATATACTATATAGAAATAATGTTATATAGACTGATACGTATTTATGACATACAAACCCTCAGGTTAATTTTAGTTATGTTCTAAAATCTATGTGCCAATGATTGCATATAGAGATTATCTTCTTGAGTATTTGTTTGTTAAACATGACATTTGAAATACGATGCAAAAATCAGTGTTAATAAAATCTTTCAAAAATTTTTGAATGAAATTAATTAAAAATTACAATATTGCTAACTCATTGCTATGGAAGTAGAAATGAATTCAAGAAACCAAGAAGAATAAATAATTGTATATGCCAAACGTTGCTGCACATTGAGGAGTAAAGGAAAGAAAGGAAGACAAGAAAGATATTTGAAAAGGTCTCCATAAATACAACTTGCATAACATTCAACAATACTGAGAAATAACTATTTGTAGGAAAAGAGAATATATTTGCAATTTTGTCATGCTAAATTTCAAATAACATTAATGAAGAGGGAATGTCATGTAAAAATGTAAATATTAAGGGAAGCAATAAGTTCTGTCTGGTGAATGTAACTGTAACCTGTCTATACAATAAAAAGAAAAGCAATAAGAAAAAGTTATATAATCAACATAGGATAATTCAAAACATAAGAATAAATGCATAATATATTAAATTATGTTTCACCCAATTTAACTGAATATATAAATGTACATCGAAGAAATTGGACCTTGGAAAACAATTGACAATTAGATAAGAGAACCAAAAATAAATGATGCATAAGAATAAATATCAATCAAGTTTAATATTATTAAGGACAACTAGGTAGAATTCAGTTATGATAAGTAAAAAACCTATGTTGACATTTAAAAAGCTACCAGTTGGTGAAAAATAAAGAACCATGGGTCTTACATTTATAAATGATGTAAAAATTAGAAATCAGACTGTAGGGGTTAGGAATGAGGCTTTGTAGTAGAGTGTTTGCCAACCATTCTTGAAGTCCTGGGTTCAATTCCTCAGTACCACATAAACATAAAAAGCCAGAAGTGGTGCTGCGGGTCAGGTGGTAGAATGCTAACCTTAAACAAAAGAAGCTTGGGGACAGTGCCCAGGCCCTGAGTTCAAGCCCCCAGGACTGGCCAAAAAAGTCAGGCTATAATTTATTTAATAAATATTTATTGAGGGCCTAACTCCATGTGAAGAAACAGCTTTCCTTTTGTGGAGCATATAGTTTTATAGGTAGGCAATAACACCAAAAACAAAAATGTATGCAATATAGTAAGAGATATGGAAGATATAAGAGCTCTTAACAGGTATTTAACCAAATTATAAAGGTAATAAAAGGTTTCTTTTTTAATAAGACACTGATCACTAGTTTGAGGTAAACTGTTAATTAGGACGGAAAAGAAGAGAAAATTCAACAGGAAGAAGAGACAGAATATACATATGAAATTCTACTGAAAACAATCCATAACATATAATGAAGGAAATTAGTTTCATTTCTATCACTATAATGAAAATTTGTAACTGGGAAACAAGAAACAATTTCACTTTTAAAGTACCACAGTTGCAGCATATTTTTTCAAATGTCTATATCATAATGCAAAGAAAGAAGAAGAAGAAGAAGAAATCAAAGAAGGCCTCAGTTAAGATCTGGGGAAATTTAGTTCAAGGCAGCCTGAACAGAAAAGCTCACTATACTCCATTTCCCAAATCACAACAAAGAAAAACAGGATGCAGGTGGTAGGGTGCTCAAGTGGTAGAATGCCAACCTAACAAGTAAGAAATCCTGGTTTCAAACCACAAGAAGAAGGCTTTAATCTCTATCCCTAAAAAGTCTTCTATATTTATTTGCAAAGTAGCCTAATAACTTGTTTATCTGATACCATTTTCATTTAGTCAATTTTCCTTTGGTCATTCTAAGCTATAATGTAAGTTATAACAAGTACTTTTGCTTCAAGAAATGGCAGAAATGTGATGCAGATAGTGTTCCTTTTCTCAAATGCTTCTGTCTAACATCAAGTGCTACTTTACAATTTTCTCAATGTTATCAAAATATTCCTACTTTAGGTTATCATCATTTAAACCCAACCTTATTTCTGTAATTCTAGCAAAACAAATTTTACATAAAGAATACTTACTATCTAAAGAATATTTGTAACAATTAGATAAAACTGTGGTCCTGCATTTTAATTGTAACAAGTAGTATAAATAACTAGTGTTAATCTATATGTAAATAACTTACTTGCTTTGTGTAAGATCAACTACAATGAGATCTTTTTCCAGAAGTACTGCAACAGCATAAGGTTCTTGAAATTCTGCAAGTAAAAACAAGAAATCAGAAAGTTTTACATTGTATATTTCACAAATATTACAAAACAGCATTTTCTTTATTTCCTATAAAATTTATTTATATGACTTGAGAAAACCAGATTATAAACCAAAGTAACAACAGTTGTTTAATAAAATGTATGTTGTGTTTATCAAATTTAATGTAAGAAATGCTAGAGAAAAAACAAGAAAAAAGTAGCATTATATAATGTTAAGTGCATCTTAATACTCATGAAGTGATGGTAATAGATTATTTGAACAGGCTGAGGCTGTGACCTATTTTTCCATGAATATTCAAGGTCTAATTTCATGCCTATAATGAGATGCACTAATAAAATAATAGCTCTGCTTCTCTAGAACATGATACATATTTGCCTCTGTAGAAAAATAAGACCACTTAGATTTGTTTGGAGAAGGGAGAGGCACAAATTCAGTTGAAGTCAAGGAAAAGACTGCTTTCTATTTATAAAGGAATAATAAGGGAAAACTATAATGTGTTATTCTCAAGGGAAAGATAGTTATAAACATATTTTATGTATATGGTATTAGCTTAGGTACTTATTCTGCTTTTCTGGTTTGTAAAGTACACTGAGGTCCAAAAAGAGATGGACGCACATCACCAAGTAGTCAGCGATTAAACTTAAACTGTAACCTAAACCATCAACTTTAAATTCTATCTCCTTTTCATTATATAGCAGTTTGTACTGGCTACTTTGTGGAGCATTGAAAGCAAATCAATAACTACCTGGTAAGAGTTTTGTTCAGAAGATCAAGTTTTAGATGGGATGCTGAAATACTAAAATAGACAACCTGTACAGCTTTCAGATCTGAGAAGCTCTGGAGCTATTCAAGTTTATGTTTACAACTTACATAGATATGAAGGAAAAAGCAGCATATAAAAAAACAAAAAGCTGTGGAAATAAGCCAGGCACAGTGACTCATGCCTGTAATCCTAGCTACTCAGGAGGCTGAGTTCTGAGGATCACAGTTCAAAGCCAGTTTGGACAGTAAAGACTGAAACTCTTATCTCCAATTAACCACTAGAAAAGCAGCTCAAGGGCAGGACGGTAGCCTTGAGCTGAAGAGCTCAGGGACAGAGCCTAGGCCCAGAGTTCAAATCCCACAAACAACAGCAACTAAAATAGCTGAGAAAAGAACTGTCAGGAATTGTTGACAATGTGTTGCATTTATCTATGTGACAGAATGCAGTTGTCATAATTTTGCTATTCAAATTGTTCTCAAACTAAAATTTTCCTATTATCTTTAGTTTTGCTCTCAATATTGTTTTTAAGATATTTTCTAAAATTATATAATTATGAGCTATATATTTGAACATAATTATGATTCAAAGATTTTGCTCATTTCACTGTAACAACTAATAGCAAAATGAACATAAGACTAAGAAAAATTTATGTGAACAGTTAATAACAGTCATTTTCTACCATCGAAGTTTTTCATGTCATTAGCATATATTGGTTGTACAAAGGGGTTTCAATACGTGCACGCAATATTTGGATGAATTTTATTTTCCAGTGGGAAGAACAATGTGTTTGATATGACTAGCTGTTTTTTCTTTGCTATCTCTGTTTGGGAACATCAATGGTTAAGATGTAAACAATATAAAAATTAAAACAGCTAGAACTGGTAAGCTAAAGAAATTTTATTTTTAGTCAACATATATTGTATTCATAAACTTATCTGTTGAATGGAAACTCCTTTGTACAACTACTTAAAGATAATAAAAATGTAACTAAAAAAGATAAATTTTAGAAAATTGCATGTATTTTATTGTTCTTTAACAAATAAAAATGGCAGCATACATTTCACTTTTATAGAAGTACCTAAGTGTTGTGATTACCAGTAAATAAGTTTTCCTTAGAAGTATCTTTCTATTATGTGTCTATTTACTAAAAGTTTGGTATTATGCAAATTAGTTTAGCTGTTTGGACCTTTACCCATTGAAATAGCACCATAATCACAATCTGAGTTGTCAGAAAGATTAGATGGAACAATTTATATGAAGATGTTTATACCCAATAGATGATAAATTTATAGTAATATTGTTAGCCTCTACAAGGACAGTATGAAACTCTTTTGTTATGTACTGCCGTGTATTGTAGGCTTTCTCTTCTACTGTTTTTGATGTATTGTTTTGGAAGTTAAAACACATTTAAATAGTTAATATGACTCATTGGTATTTCACTGAATCAAATTAAACTACTTCTCTTAATCTATGACAAATGAACACTTCAATCTTCCCTTATCAGTTTTTACCAAAACAGAGACTTATTAATTCACTTACAGAAGTGAATAGGCATGCTGAATGTATTCATAGATTATTAAATACCACTAGAAATTGTCCTAATGGTTTATTGATGTTTAGAAATTTATGAACCACAGGCATATGTTTGATCTCTGTAACCATATATTTTTAGTTTCCATTGCTGGTAAATTTTCTTTCAAAAGGCTCTTAAAGGGAGAAATTTTTCTATTTTCAGCTTTTATCTTTTATTTCTGTTCTTATTTTTTCCTATTTCCTTGACAGTCATTCCTAATGTTTTTTATATTATTTTACCATTCAGACTCATAATTCCAGAAAATATTAATATTCTGATGATTCATGAACAAGTAATTGTGAAATATGTTCTCTCTTTGTGCTTTCTAAATACTCAATTCAATCATACCTTTCTCTCCAAAAATTATTACTGTACATGATACTTTCAGAAACCATCTGGTTTGAGGCCTTGACTGTTTTAAGCATATGTTACTTCTAACTGGAATCTGAAATTTCAATATGTCTTCAAACTTGTATGCTACTTTTAGGAAATTTTTACTAAAAGTAGTAAGTGCTTTCATCTCAGTAGTTCCTTGGAATTTCTCCTTAGCTACTTATTTCTAAGCATCTTCAAAATCCTTTCAAGTTTTTCTAAATATCACCCTAGAAAAATCCTTACCCAATTTGTTTCTAAATGTTTGCCGAAATCTTATTTGTCTATGGAGTTTTGCATGCTATTTCAGTTATGAACTATTTAGTCTATAAGATGGTATATTATTTATACCATCTATACTATTTAAAGCATTTGAGATCCTACTTCAACCAACATAGGTGTAATTGCTCACTGATCTGGTTAGGTCTCATGCAATTTGGCATTAGAGATCAGTTCATCTGCATATGCAGAAAGTCCTTGGAATACTAAGACCATAGAAGCATTCAGGAAATACATTTTGATTAACAAAATGGATAATCTGTCTGTAGTAACTGAAAATGTTACCATATCATTATTAGTTTCATTTTAAATATGGAACTAAATGATTTCAAAGAAATAAATACACCCATAGTAAAATTTACAATTGCTACATTGTCATAGTTGATAAAGGCTTTCATGTAGCCTTCTAATAATCATGAGAACAGAGTTATTATCCTTTTTCTATAATAAGTAGAACTCATTAGGTATTACTGAATATCACATAGTTAGAAAGTGACATAACTAAATTATAAACTCAAATATTGTGTTAGCAAGTTTTGTGCCCTCCCTCCACATCCATGTTCCCTGTGAACATGTAACACACATACGTGTTGTTTTAATTATAAACTTGTTTTTCCTTCTGTTTTCATTTTTCGATTTTATTAAAATATTGTATCACCATTATTTTTTAATATACAGCTTCTCTGAGTTTAGATTCGTTCTTAGGTTTATAATAAATCTTTACACTCAAGATGAGAAAAATATAAGCATGCACTCGCCTCCCGAAGGACCTCTGTCTATTCTCAAAATCGAAATAAATCACTAACCATACATCAGCAATCCTAAAGTAATCAGCGGTACTGCAGTTGCATATGAAGCAAAGGCAGATGTGAAACAGATACAGTACCACCAGAGTTACAGATCACTGATATCAGGTAAGTGCTTTAACTTTGATTGGCATTGGGATGGGATGGGTGGAGCTGGTCTAGGAGAGACTATTAGGAGACCTCAGTTTCCCCAAGTGATTTCACCCTGGACCCCTATCGGACCCTCCCAGCTCAGCTTCCACCATCCTTATCAAAGTTTAAAGCACTTACCTGATATTAGAACCTGAAACGCCAGCACTGCTGCACTACATCTGTCTTACTTCCAGTTTGTCAGGTACAACTGCAGAACCTGCTCCAGCACCTGTAGCTCAGTGTTGTATGTACCACAGTGGATGTCTGCTGCCAAAACTGAAAACATTTAACCTTAATTTCATCAGGAACTTGTCATTTTAAAAACGATTTTTCAACATTAATAGGCTCATTTTAATTACTTACCATTTGGATAGGGTGTTTCACATAAAGTTAGAAATTCAACAATAGGATGATCCATTTCAAGTACTGTAATTGCTTTTCCATGCATAATAGTTAAACTTGGTCTTCTGCATGCTTTGTCATAGGACAGCCCACCAGAGAATATTATGAATGGTTCACTACGTAGGAAGAAAAAAGTTAATGAGATGGAGACGTCCATTAAGATAATATGAAATCAAAGAACAAAGCATTTAAATAATCATTTCAGGGGCTGGGAGTTCGGCCTAGTGGTAGAGTGCATGCACAGAGACATGAATTCAAATCCTTGGTACCACATAGAAAAAAGCAGGAAGTGGCTAAAGTGGTAGGGCTCTAGCCTTGAGACAGTCCAAGGACAGTGTTCAAGTCCTGAGTTCTAGTCCCAGGACTGGCAAAAAAAAAAAAGAATAAGTTCAGTGGGGATTATGCACAATGCAATTTGACAGTTAGCAAAAGACTTTCAAGCTCTAAATTTCTCACCCAACAGCCTACTATTTTAACAGTTCTTCTTTTCTGTATATGAATTCCAACTATAAGAATAACTAATAGTTAAACCTAATGATATAAGAGTAGAGCTGAAGAAAGGAAGTAAGATTGGAACAAGAGAAGTGGAATTGCTCCACTGGCTTTCAACAAGACAGTTAGTTTGTTCCCCAATTTCATATCATGATAATTAGTTTATATTACAATAGTCATTTAACTAGTTGTCTTGTGGAGCCCAAGAAACATCCCCAAGAAAGATAAAAAATGTGAAATCCACAAGAAAAAAATGAAATGAAATGTGACAGAATAAAGCTTAGAATATTGGGTGAAAACAGGAAAATTCTAGGTGATAGAGTTTCTGAAAAAGAAGAGATATAGCAGGGGGGAAATTGGGAGAATGCAGGCAAGAATTCCTTGTATATATCACAGAATTGAGACAAATAAGGGCAGGGGTAGGTCAAAGTGAGGTGAGGATGTTGAAGGGATGACATAGATCAAGCTGAATTGTATAAGTAAATGACTTTGTTAAATGTCAAGAAAAATCAATATATAACCTAAAATTAAGAAAAGTGAGAGAAGCAGTGGGTTTAGAGGGGTGAGTGAGATTGTTGGAAGAGGCGATGTTGATCAAGATGCATCGCATTCATAAACTGCTTTTGTGAAGGGCAACTCCTCTGTATAACTGATTAAAGACAAATATTTTTAAAAAGAGATATAACAAGATAGACAAAGACCTGAGCAAAGTTTAAGTTATAAATATTATTTTAAAACAGAAGATAACAATTTGTTTCTGCTCATATTAAAACAAGTAAATATTTTAATATTTTATTTATATTATGTAAAGCATTCATTATTTTTACTAGTAATATTAGATTAGGCTAAGGAGATACTAATATATACTTAAAATAAATGCTTAAAGCTTGCTATAATTTCTTTTTCTTTTCTTTTTTTGGTCACTTTTTGGGCTTGAAGTCTGGGCCTGGGCATTGCCCCTGAGCTCTTCAGCTCAAGAGTACCACTTGTGGCTCTACCACTTGAGCCACAGTACCACTTCCAGTTTTCTGGTGATTAATTAAAGAGTCTCACAGACTTTTGTTCTCTGGGCTGGCTTTGAGCCATGATCCTCAGATCTTAGCCTCCTGAGTAGCTGGGATTACAACCACCGGTGCCTGGCTTAAAATTTACTATAATTTCTATGAACATTTTAGAAAACTAATTAGATATAAACATAAATGTATCTATGATACAAACAAAACTTTCTAACATAAGCATATAATATAGAAATATCTAATGTACAGTTAAAACAATATTTAGACAGAATTTGTGGTAATCATAGATGAAAGAACTTATACTACTGGTTCTAGTGAATAAACATTGGAGAAGTATAGGATATGATGCTAAAATACAAAATAAAATTTGGTTAAATCGTAGGCTTTTTGTCTTCTACACCTTAAAGTTTAGTATTTTTAAATCAAGCCAATATTCCTAGATTTATCTTTCCAACTAAATGTAATCATTCCATTTCCAGAATGAAGATCCTTAGGTATAGAGATCTCTTATATAATTCTCTGTTTTATAAGCAACATTAATAAGTACATAGCTTCTGTTTAAGGAATACAGTTCCTTATATTATGCATGGCCAAAAGGTCTTCCATTTTCTTTGAGGGAAAAGGGTAGTACTTAGGTTTAAACTCATGGCCTCATATTTTCTAGGCAAGTGCTTTCCTACTTAGACACACCCTCATCGCATTTTTGCTTTAGTTTGAATGGAGTCTTATATTTTAATTCAGGCTGTCCTAACATTGGGATCCTCCTAACAGTTGCCTCAGGAATAGTTTAGATGACAAGCATTTACCAACACTCTGTCTTTAATTGTTAAAAAGATATGCATAGTAAACAGCAATTAAGTCAGTTTTTATTAATGTGGAGGATCCAGCCAGTTAATATATTTACAACTATAGTTTTAATATATTAACTTTTCTGCTTTGTCTCTGTTCTTTATGTATATTCCATATTCCCCAAAGTAAAAATACATACCTGTTCTTGCAGGTTTTATATTCTACTTTAAGAATTGGTTTACAAGATTCAGATTTTCTTCCTTCTCTTTGACTTTTTCCTAAAAGAAGGAAAAGATTTCATGTAATCTGATTAATTTGGACCTGAAATTTTTGAAAATGGAAGAAATGGTGATATAATTGTTTGCAAAAAGTAAACAAGTCTATAGCTCCTAATGTTTTCCGGATGAACATGTAAAAAAATCAGAGTTGTAACTATATAATCAATGCTTATTTAAAATTATCCATCCTTTACTGCTTCACATTACTAAATATAAATATATATTTCTTATAAATCTATTTAGTTATTTCTGATTAAGAATAAAATAAGCACAAATTTGAAATGAAAGATGTAAATATATGTACTTATTAATATGCATAATGTAATGTGTTGTTATGAACAATTCCTACTAGGATCACAATTTTACATATATCAGAAGCAAGCTTCATATTACACAAAGATGTAAATTATATGAAGGTGCTTCAAATAAATTCCATTTTGATTTAATTCTTTTAAAGCTACTTCTGTTACACAATAAGAATAATACATTCCATGACTTCAAAATAATTTCAATGACAATCTATTTGTATCAATCATAAATTAGAGGGCTTCTTTTTATAGAGGGGATGATTATGTTGTCTAGATTTCATGTGGTTTTGAGCAAAGGTAAAAAAGAGAAAGACATGAAAAGAAAACTGCATGTGGTGTATTTCTCTTTAAATTTATGCTTCTAATGTAATTCTATACTTCACTTTGATAATATTAAGACCTTTTATTTATCCTGGTATTGTCCTAATTTGTAGACATATATAAAGATGTTTACATGCATATATGTTTAAATTTTCATAATAAAGTATGAAACAAATTCAATTAAGTTGACAAGGCAGTTTTAATTTATTTAAAAGACAAGATATGGGCCTGGGAGTTTGGCCTAGTGGTTAAAGTGCTCGCCTAGCATGCATGAAGACCCGGGTTCGATTCCTCGGTACCACATACATAGAAAAAAGCCAGAAGTGGTGCTGAGGCTCAAGTGGTAGAGTGCTAGCCTTGAAAGAGTCCAAGGACAGTGCTCAGGCCCTGAGCTCAAGCCCAGGACTGGCAAAAAATTAAAAAAAATAAAAGACAAGATATCAGTATACAACAAATCATGATCTGCCCCATAGAAATTCTTTTTATTCTTATATATTTTTTATTGTAATTAATAGAAGGGTTACATTATATTTGCCAGATAGAAGGTGCATTAACTCACATTCATTGATACCATTTCTCATGTCTTGGTCCCCATTTCCCTCCCCCCCATCTCCACCCCTTATCTTGTTTTCCCCCCTTCCATATCCAATTTCAAATAACCAAATACAAATATATCCAATATATCAGATAACAAAATGAGATACTGTAACAATATGAGATAACCAAGGGACAGCAAAAGAGATGAGAGATAACATAGTACATTAAGGACAACAATCACTCATTATATGGCTTTTGTTTCTATATCCTAGAGGTCCTTTCATTTACTGTCATACTACCTGGCCTTATGTATCTAGGTTTTGTCCTATTGCAAATCTTTGCTAGGAGAGCCCAAGGTTGCTACTGATTATGACAAATGAGGGAAACCATTGAGCCTAAGTTCCTTTGAGTCTGGCTGACTTCACTTAATAGGATTTTTTTCTAAGTCTTTCCATTTCCTAACAAATGGGGCAATGTCATTCTTTCTGACAGCAGCATAGAATTTCATTGTGTACAAATACCACACCATGTTGATCCACTCATCAACTAAGGGATATCTAGGTTGGTTCCATATCTTTGCTATGGTAAATAGTGCTGCAATGAACATTGTTGTGCTAGTGGATTTAGTATGTCCTTGTTTCTGGACAATTGATTAAATGCCAAGTAGTGGAATTGCTGGGTCATAGGGGAGCTCTATGTTTAGTCTTTTGAAGAACTGCCATACTGCTTTCCATACTGGTTGAATGAGTTTGCTCTCCCACCAACAGTGTAGTAGTGATCCCTCCTGGCCACATCCCCTCCAGCATCTGTTGTTATTAGTTTTCTTGATCCTGGCCATTCTAACTGGAATGAGGTGGAATCTTAGAGTTGTTTTGATTTGCATTTCTTTTATGGCTAGAGGTGTCAAGCATTTTTTCATGTGTCTATAGGCCATTTTTGTTTCTTCTTCAGAGAAGACTCTCTTTAAGTCTTTGCCCCTTTTTTTTATGGGATGGTTGTTGCTTTGGAGATTAGTTTTGGAGTGATTCAATTTTTTGAGCTGTTGATATATTTTAGAAATGAGGCCTTTGTCCGTTGTATGGTTGGTGAAAATCTTCTCCCATTCTGTAGGCTTCCTAATTAATTTACTAGCTATGTCCTTTGCCATACAAAAGCTCTGCAGTTTAATGCAGTCCCACTTATCTAGCCTTTCTCTGATTTGTTGTGTTTCTTGGTCCTTATTAAGAAAGTTTCGACTTGTGCCAAGAAGACCAAGTGTATCTCCTATTCCTTCTTGTAAAGTTTTCAGTGTATCTGCTTTTGCCTCGATGTCTTTGATCCATTTGGAGTTAATTCTAGTGCAAGGTGACAAAGAAGGATCCAACTTTAGTTTTCTGCAGGTGCTTAACCAGTTCTGCCAGCACCACTTGTTGAAGAGGCTGTCTTTCTTCCATTCTGTTTTTTGGCTCCCTTGTCAAAGATTAGGTGGCCATAGGTCTGTGGTTTAATATCTGGGTACTCAGTTCTATTCCATTGGTCTTCAGGCCTGTTCCTGTGCCAGTACCAAGCTGTTTTGATAATTATATCTCTGTAATAGAGTCTAAAGTTTGGTATTGAAATTCTTCCTGCACAGTTGTTTCTGCTAAGAAGTGTTTTTGCTATACGGGGTATTTTATTATTCCATATGAAATTTTGTATTGCCTCTCCTATTTCTTTAAAGAATGACACTGGGATATTGATGGGTATTGTGTTGAATTTGTAGATAGCCCTTGGCAAGATTGTCATTTTCACGATGTTGATTCTTCCAATCCAGGAGCATGGGAGGTTTTTCCATTTCCTCAGTTCTGCTTTAATTTCCTTTTTCAGGGTTTTAAAGTTTTCATCAAAAAGGTCCTTCACATTCTTAGTTAAGATAATTCATAGGTACTTTATTTTCATTGAGTCTATTGCAAAAGGAGTTGTTTTCCTGATTGTTGCCTCATTCCTCTCACTGTTGGCAGAGAGGAAGGCAGTTGATTTTTGAGGGTTAATTTTATACCCTGCTACCCTTCCAAAGTTTTGAATCAGCTCAAGAAGCTTGGGAATGGAGTCTATAGGATCCTTTAAATACAGAATCATGTCATCTGCAAAGAGGGAAAGTTTTACTTCCTCTTTCCCTATTTGGATCCCCTTTATGCTTGCTTTTTGTCTTATTGCACTGGCTAGGAATTCTAATACTATGTTAAAGAGGAGTGGAGAGAGTGGGCATCCTTGTCTCGTTCCTGATTTTAGAGGGAATGGCTTTAGCTTTTCGCCATTAAGTATAATACTAGCGTTTGTCATACACAGCCTTTATTATACTGAGGAATGTTCCATGGTTCCTAGTTTCTCCAGAGCTTTTAACATAAAGGGGTGTTGGATCTTGTCAAATGCCTTTTCTGCATCTATTGAGACAATCATGTGATTTTTGTCCTTGCTCCTTTGATGTGTTGAATTATATTAATTGATTTGCATATGTTGAACCAGCTTTGCCTCCCTGTGATGAATCCTGTTTGATCATAGTGTATAATTTTTTTGATGAGTTGTTGTAGACGGTTGGCCAGTATTTGGTTGAGAAGTTTTGCATCGATGTTCATCAAAGAAATAGGTCTATAGTTCACTTTCTTTGATGAATCTGTCTGGTTTGGGGATGAGGGTTATACTGGCTTCATAGATTGTGCTTGGTAAAGAACCTTCATTTTCAATTTTATTGAAGAGCTTGAGGAGTATTGGTGTGAGCTGTGCTTTGAAGACCTTATAGAATTCAGCTGTGAATCCATCTGCCCCTGGGCTTTTCTTAGGTGGAAGGGCTCTTATTGTCATTTCAGTACTTGAAATAGGCCTGTTTAGTTGGGTTAGTTCTTCTTGGTTCAGTGTGGGCATGTTAATATTGGCTAGGAATTCATCCATTTCTTCTAGATTCTCAAATTTGTTGGCGTAAAGGTTTGAGAAGTATTCCCTCATGATGCTCAGGATCTTGGTAATTTCTGTCATGATATTACCATTTTCTTCTGTGATTTTGTTTATTTCGGTATGCTCCCTTCTTTTTTTGGTAAGATTTGCAAAGGGTCTATCAATTTTGTTAATTTTTTCAAAGAACCAACTCCTTGTTTTGTTGATTCTTTCTATAGATTTTTTGGACTCCAATTCATTTAATTCTGCTTTGATTTTAATAATTTGCTTCCTTCTATTGTTATTAGGGGTGGTTTGTTGTTCTTTTTCCAGGAGCTTAAGGTGACACATTAAATTGTTGGTTTGCGATTTTTCCAATTTGTTATTGTAGGCACTCAGAGCTATAAATTTTCCTCTGAGTACTGCCTTTGCCATATCCCAACGGAGCTGGTAGTTTGTGTGCTCCTTTTTGTTAAATTTCATAAACTGTTGGATTTCTGTTCTGATCTCTTCGATGACCCATTGGTGATTCAACAATGTGTTGTTCAATCTCCATGAGTTACAGGGTTTTCGTTGGTGGAGATGGGTGTTCAGTTCTAATTTGATGCCCTTGTGGTCTGAGAGAGTGCAGGGAATAATTTCAGTGTTTCTGAATCTGCCCAGGTTTGTTTTATGCCCTAAAATGTGGTCTATTTTGTAAAATGTTCCATGTGCTGCTGAAAAAAACGTATATTGTGTTGTTGCTGGGTGGAATAATCTGCAGATGTCTGTTAGATCTAGTTGGTCTACACAGTTGTTCAATTCTAAGGTTTCTCTGTTGAGTTCATGGCTGGTTGATCTGTCCATAGGTGAAGCCCCATAGAAATTCTAAACTTGCCTTTTTTCTTTCACTTTTGTCAACAAAATATTGATATTAAATTGGTCATAAAATTCTCACTGTAGAAATAATGTTTCACATATAAAAGTGCTTTGCGTATATTATATGCAGATAGTGCAATAAAGAGATAGACTTGGTCAAAGATTTACTCTAAATAGTGATTTTAAGATTAAGACTGGAGCCGCAGTGGCTCACACCCATAATCCTAGCTATTCAGGAGGCTGAGATCTGAGGATCAAGGTTCAAAGCCAGTCCCTACACAAAAGGGCCTGAGATTCCTATCTTCATTTAACCTCTAGAAAACAGAGAAGAGGGGCTTGGCTTAAGGGCAGGGAGGTAGCCTTGAGCTAAAGAGCTCAGGTTCAGCGCCCAGGCCAAATTCAAGCCCCATGACCCACAAAACAAAAAAAAAAACAACAAAAAGCAGCAACAAAAAAAGATTGAGATTGGATTTAATGATTTTGATAATGAAGGGGAACGGAGAAAAATAAAAACAAGACACAACCAGAAGTTAGATCTTCTCTTATCACTTTATGTGGATTTTGTTTTCACCTACTACTTACCTAAATTACCAAGCCATTATTTTAACAATATTATTATTACTAAAAATATTGTACATTTATGGAAGCAAGTATTCTCCAATTAATAAATATAATCGTCATGAGCTAACTCCTGTAGAAGTGAATAATTAGTTGAATGATGTTTTATTTCAAATTACAATTACAATTTTTGCGTGTGTGGGGGAGGTCATGGGGCTTGAACTCAGCCTGGTGTGGTCCCTGAGTTTTTCAGCTCAAGGCTACTGCCCAACCTTTGAGCCAAGCCTCATTTCCTGTTTTCTAGAGGTTAGTTGGAGATAAGAGTCTCAGGTTCTTTTGTGCCTCAGATCTCAGCCTCCTGAGTAGCTAGGGTTACAGGTATGAGCCACCACACTCGGCTAAACAATTTGTATTATATTCATTGCATGTCAGTAATTAAAACATAGATGCCATATCATTGAAAAGAACATTTTGTTATCATTCCTTTTTTGAAAGGCATTATATTAAGGGATAAAGTATAAAGAAATAACTAAATTTCAAAATATCTGAGCCCACCAGATTATACAAAACAAACATAAAATTTTACAGGATGATGTAACAGAAACAAATGACTGACATAAAATGTAGAAGCTGAAGTTTAAACAAAGATTTTATGGCTTGCCAATTTGTTTAGATAAAAAGATCTAGTGTAGGGCACGGAGCCTTGCCAAGTGGGAGAGTGCTTGTCTAGTAGGCACAAATCCCTGGGTTCTGGTTGGATTCCTCAGTACTACATACACAGGAAAAGCTGGAAATGGCACTGTGGCTCAAGTGGCAGAGTGCTAGCCTTGAGCAAAAAAGTGTCCAAGGACAGTGCCCAGGCCCTGAATTCAAGCCCCACAACTGGAAAAAAAAATCTGTAAAGGAACAGAAGAAATAATACTTTGATTCAAAATAACATATCAATACAACTGATTCTTTAAACAATGGAAGATTTTGAGGTGGGTAATAAAACAATGTTTCAGGACATATTTAAAACTTGTTTTTTTGTAAGTATTTTTTGTAAGTTATTGAAGTCAGGGCCTTACACTTGACAGACAGGTTTTCTGTCTCTCGAGTCAAGATAGCTCTGTTTTGCCCTTTTGTTTTTGTTTTTTGTTTTTTAAGGTACAGTTTTACTTCATATTCCAGCAGGCCTGGTTTCTGTCCTTGTACATGTCATTGTACTCAGCCCTTGTGCTTGCCCCAGGACATTCACTACCATGGCCAGCCATTGTTGAGATGGAGCCTCAAACTGTAATCTCCCAATCTGTGCCTCCCAAGGAGCTAATATTATAGGGTCCAGCCACTGTGTCAGGTTAATATGGCTTACTTTAGAAAAACAGTTTTGAAGAGTGAATGCTTGTGCTTGGAGTTTGGCCTAGTGGTAGAGTGATTGCCTAGCATGCACCAAGGCCCGGGTTTGATTCCTTGGTACCACATACACAGAAAAAAACTGGAAGTGGTGCTGTGGTTCAAGTGGTAGAACTCTTGAGAAAAAGTCCAAGGACAGTGCTCAGGCCCTACATTCAAGCCCCATGACTGGTTAAAAAAAAAAAAAAGGAAGAAAAGAAAAAAAAAAAAAGAAAAGAAAAGAATGCTGCCAGGCATGGTGGCTCATGCCTGTAAACCTAGCTACTCAGAAAGCTGAGATTTGAGAATTGAGGTTCAAAGGCAGCCCATGCACTAAAGTCTGTGAGCCTTTTATCTCTAATTGACTACCAGAAAACAGAATTGGTGCTGTGGCTTAAGGGGTAGGGTGGTAGCCTTTAGCTGAATAGTTCAGGAATAGCACGCAGGCCCACAATTCAAGTCCCATGACCTACAGAAAACAAAAAAAACATAGAAAGAAAAAGAAAGAAAGAATGCTAGAAACACAAGAAGAGTAATTTGAAACAGCATAGGAAAAGCAAAGATAAAAACTAAATATGAAAAAGGTCTCAAGGAAGTATAGAATACCATTGTGAATAGAAATTTATCAAGCTTAGAGTAGATTTAGAATTCAAACTGATAAAACAAATATATATGTAGCAAACCTGTATGCATAACAAATGCTTGGACCTAGTAAAACTTGTATTTTAATAATATAAACAAGTAAATATAAAATTTATCAAGGAATTATAATATAAAAGGTATGAGGAGTTGGGTGGATAGGAGTGAAGAGAATAAGAAATAATTATCACAGAGGCAAGTAATCCTGGGTTACATATCTATCTAAGTATCCATAAGGGCAACTCAAGTAAAGCATTTTTTAAAATGCATCTATATTTCATTTCCAATAAAAACATCAAGTGTTCATAATTAAATACTTTTTACTTGTAATATATTACTATGGCATAAAAATGGCATACAAACAAAACATGACATAGTGTGATTTGTTGACCACCTATTGCAGGAAACATTATTTTCTAAATAATATGCTATAACAAATGTGCAAAATAAAAAACTTAATGTGTAACTTAAGTTTTGACTTCTATGCTTACAAATATTGAATGTTGTAAGGTAACCATAAATTTCAGTGCATTTCCAAGACTATATGAAGTAATTTGGTCATTTAAGTTATAGATATTCATATATTTGATTTTGTACAATTCTACTCACATATATAGATGCAAGAAAATTCTTTATTTAAGATTAAAATCCTCTTTTTACTATGTAAGATAATAAATAAGACCTATAATTAGGCCAGTTGCCAATGGCTTATGATTGTAACCTTAGCTGAGATTAGGAAATCACAGCTCAAAGCCAGACGCAGTTGACTCTGCCTCTAATTAACAGCAAAATGTCCAAATGTAGCTCAAGCAGTAGGGTGTCCTTGTGAGCAAAGAGTGCAAAATCCTGAGTTCAATTTCTTGTACTACCAAAATGAATGAATAAATGAATGAAGTCTTTCAATTATAGTCGCAATCTTCATATTTAGTGGAATCATACAGAAGGAGTATAAGAACTAGGACGAAAGTCAGCTATTATATATGCCCATACAGATTATCATACTAACTATATTGTATCTTTTACCTCAAATATATCAACCATTATCCATTACCCATTTTTGTTGGTACAGCTTTTATGTAAGTATTCCATACAAAATAGGGAGTGGAGTATTGGTAATAAGAGAAGCAAAGTTGAGGCATAATGTGGAGATCTGTAGCAACTACAGATAAACAATGTTCTACCAAACCTACTAAAGCCACCACTCTTACTTTAAGTCCAAGTGTTGAGTCTCCAGTTTTTCCCTGAAAGATCTTACCATGTGGAATGGTGATCTGGAAAGGGCGACTTGGGCTTTTCAGGTTCCATAAAGTCAAGCTGCCATCTGAATGGCTGCACATGAATTGTCTGCCCTCATGATGCCAATCAATTGAATGAATAGCCTAATAAAATAACAATTAAAAAGAGGTAGGGGGAGGTAGATATGTTATATCATTAGATATAGTCCCAAGGAAAAATATTCCGACAAAAGTATTTTACTAGTAACATTTTTTTCCATACCAGATCAGACTATCTTTGATCTCCATCTCCTATAGACCTCTATAGGTTAATATATATCATTTCCTAAAAGAAAAGTTAAGTATATTTCCTAGTAGCAGTGTTTTTCTCAATGAATGTTTTGATTTAATTTCCAGTCCCTTCCTATATCCTATCTCATTTTTGCTTGCCAAATTATTTATATAAAAGTAAAAGAAAAGCACATGGTGTTTCTTGCCTGTAATTCTAACTATTCAGGAGGATGAGATCTGAGGATTGCAGTTCGAGGCCAACATAGGCAGGAAAAGCTGTGAGATGCTTCTATCTAACAGACTACTCAGAAAACACCAAAAGTAGTGCTGTGGCTCAAGTGGTAGAGAGCTAACTTTGAAAAAAAATAGAAGCTCAGGGAAAGCATCCAGGTCCTGAGTTCAAGCTCCAAGGCCAGCAGAGTGGTGGAGTGAAAGAAGGTTATAAAAGTAAAGGAAGGGGCTGGGAGCAATAGAGGGCTTGCCTAGCATGCACAAAGCCCTGGGTTTGATTCCTCAATACCACATACACAGAAGAAGCTGGAAGTGGTTCTGTGGCTCAAGTGGTAGAGTACTAGCTTTGAGAAAGCCAAGAATAGTGCTCAGGCCCTGAGTTCAAGCCCTCAGTTCATCAGATGATGAGAAATAATTTGGTCATTTAAATCATAGATATCATACATTTGAATTTGTATAATTCTACTCACATATTTAGATGCAAGAAAATTACTTACTGAAGATTTAAATCCTCTTTTTAATATGTAAGATAATAAATAAGACCTATAATTAGGCCATGCACCAATGGCTCATGCTTGGAGTTCAAGCTCCAAAATTGGCCAAAAAGAAAAAAAAAAAGGAAAGGAAGGTTACCGTATAAGATGGAAGCTATGGGAGCATAACCTAGTGGGAGAGTGTTTATCCAGCATGCATGAAGCCCTGGGTTCGATTCCTCTGTACCACATACACAGAAAAAAGCCAAACATGGAGCTATGGTTAAAGTGGCAGAGACCTAGCCTTGGGCAAGAAAGTGTCCAAGGACAGTGCCCAGGCCCCAGGACTGGCAAAAAAAAGAGATGGAATCCTGTTAATACTTAGAATAGCCAATTTTTAAAAATTAAGAACTACCAACTGAAGACATAATGTGTGCCTATGGTAAGCATTTTATATGCATTATCTTATCTAATCATATAAAATTTATATTTTCTTTATAATTTATAGATGGGAAATGCCTACACTGAGATACTTGTTCAAGTCAAAGATCCTACTAACTACAAAACCCATATTCTCAAATAAGATGCACAAGCAAAAAAAAGTTTTGTTTCTTTTTTAAAATTTTTAGGCCTACACCGTAGTTTCAAGTTAGATAATATTCAAAAGTAGTTATTTAATTTTCTAACTGTTATATTCTCAGTGTTAGGATAGTGTCTTGCATAAAGTAAGTTTTCAAGAAGTATATAAAAATAAGTAAGAAATTAATGTCATGCACATTTCTAAAGCTGTGATATTCTATCTAAATCAAGTCTGAGTATTATAAGTACAAAATATAGGGCAGGGTCATACAACATCTTTTCTTTAAAGAAAAATAAAAGGGGGGCTGGGTATGTGGCCTCGTGGTAGAGTGCTTGCCTAGCAAGCACAAAACCCTGGGTTCATTCCTCAGTACCACATATACAGAAAAAGCAGGAAGTGGTGCTGTGACTCAAGTGGTAGAGTGCTGGCCTTGAGGAAGATCAAGGACAGAGCTCAGGCTCTGAGTTCAAGCCCTAGGGCTGGCAAAAAAGAAAAGAAAAAGAAAAGGAAGATTAGTATAAGTGAATATTAGTAATAATCATTGTTTGGAACTCTGAACACAAATATATACAAGTAATATAGATATATCCATCTATGTCTGCATATATTATTATAACATTATTAAAACTAATAACTGATATCTAGCATAATCATTAAACATATTAAAAATGAAGTAAGATATGAACTGTGCCTCAAAAAATAAGGCATGATTAAATGGAAAGTCAACATGAAATTCTGGACTGAAGTGTTTTCTCACCCTGAAATTTATTGCTATGAAGAGACTTGTGGGCCACTCTCTAGCAAGTACAATTAAACAGGAAACACTCTGCTTGACTTCTCTGTTGTTTATTTTATTTCCCCTATATGAGTGTTCACCTTACATGTCAACTCTAATGAACCTCAATTTAAAGTTCTCTCAGACTGCTCTGCCAACAAAGGCAGAGATAGAGAAGTCATCCTTAGACCGAAGCCTTCATTCTATGCTAATGAATTTCTGTCTATGGGACAGGGCAGATATAAAAATTATAGCCAAAAGTACTATAAATTAAATACATAGGTATGGAAGATCAACTTTTTTTTGAAATTGTTTTTATTTTTTCCCATAGATTTTTATTGTAATTAATAGAAAGGTTACATTATATTCACCAGATAGAAGGTGCATTACTTCACAAATATTTATACCTTTTCTCATGTCTTGGTTCCCATTTCCCTCCCACACCCTTACCCCTCATCTTGTTTTCCCCCCTTCCCTATCCTATTTCAAATAACCAAATATGCATATTAGATATAAAAATATAAAAGAGTGTAAAGGAGTAGCTGGTATTTGAACTAATTAGAAATATACACAGTTTTTATATACAATAATGGCTTACTAAGAACAATATATATACATATATAACTAATTCAAGATAAAAGTACTAAAAACAGAATTTAAAATAAAGAACTCTGGTCATAATTTGTTTAATCAGTAGCTGTAACTCCTTCTGAAAATGGAGATGAAAGGAAAGTCAAGAAGCTAAATAATGATTGAACAGAAGCAAATATAGCAATCTTTCAAGCACTTGAAAGAGTTTTCTCATGCTAAATATGGAAAGATTTCTCTGTGAGAGATCATTTAAGAAATATTGATGTAATTTAACAAAAATTTCACAACTAATATGGAGGTCATATTTCAGAATTTTTTCTGAAAATAATCTTGGATTTCCAAAAGCATTCAATTCATCAAGGAATATTTATTGAGGGGTTGGTTAGCTAGTCCAAATAGCACTATAGCATCAGAGAAACAAATAGGACTTTAGCACACATAGCGTTTGGTGATATGAAACAAATGGTATGATTATGAGATATCAAGAAATATGTCTGAAAGGTGGAGCATATATAGAAGGATACAATAAGTTAGACTAAAGGAAAAAAGCACTATGCCAGGGAATATGGGGTTTGTTTACAATTTAAAAAACATTTCAAAGACTCTGAGGTAGAAAATAAAATGATTTGTTTTAAAATAATCTTGTTACTGGCGCTGGAGGAATTTCAATTCCAAACTTTAGACTCTATTACAGAGCTATAATTCTCAAAACAGCTTGGTACTGGCACAGGAACAGGCCTGAAGACCAATGGAATAGAATTGAGTACCCAGATATTAAACCACAGACCTATGGCCACCTAATCTTTGACAAGGGAGCCAAAAAAACAGAATGGAAGAAAGACAGCCTCTTCAACAAGTGGTGCTGGCAGAACTGGTTAAGCACCTGCAGAAAACTAAAGTTGGATCCTTCTTTGTCACCTTGCACTAGAATTAACTCCAAATGGATCAAAGACATCGAGGCAAAAGCAGATACACTGAAAACTTTACAAGAAGGAATAGGAGATACACTTGGTCTTCTTGGCACAAGTCGAAACTTTCTTAATAAGGACCAAGAAACACAACAAATCAGAGAAAGGCTAGATAAGTGGGACTGCATTAAACTGCAGAGCTTTTGTATGGCAAAGGACATAGCTAGTAAATTAATTAGGAAGCCTACAGAATGGGAGAAGATTTTCACCAACCATACAACGGACAAAGGCCTCATTTCTAAAATATATCAACAGCTCAAAAAATTGAATCACTCCAAAACTAATCTCCAAAGTAACAACCATCCCATTAAAAAATGGGCCAAAGACTTAAAGAGAGTCTTCTCTGAAGAAGAAACAAAAATGGCCTATAGACACATGAAGAAATGCTCAACATCTCTGGTCATAAAAGAAATGCAAATCAAAACAACTCTAAGATTCCACCTCACTCCAGTTAGAATGGCCAGGATCAGGAAAACGAATGACAACAGATGCTGGAGGGGATGTGGCCAGGAGGGATCACTACTACACTGTTGGTGGGAGTGCAAACTCGTTCAACCACTATGGAAAGCAGTGTGGCAGTGCCTCAAAAGGCTAAACACAGAATTTCCCTATGACCCAGCAATTCCACGACTTGGCATTTACCCAACCATCTAGAAACAAGGACATACTAAACCCACTAGCACAACAATGTTCATTGCAGCACTATTCACCATAGCAAAGATATGGAACCAACCTAGATGTCCCTCAGTTGATGAGTGGATCAACAAGTTGTGGTATTTGTACACAATGGAATTCTATGCTGCTGTCAGAAAGAATGACATCGCCCCATTTGTTAGGAAATGGAAAGACTTAGAAAAAATCCTATTAAGTGAAGTCAGCCAGACTCAAAGGAACTTAGGCTCAATGGTTTCCCTCATTCGTCATAATCAGTAGAAACCTTGGGCTCTACTAGCAGAGATTTGCAATAGAGCAAAATCTTGATACATAAGGCCATTTAATGTGAAGCTAATTGAAAGGACCTCCAGGATATTGAAACAAAAGCCATATAATGAATGATTGTTGTCCTTAATGTACTATGTTGTCTCTCATCTCCTTTGCTGTCCCTTGGTTATCTCATATTGGTATAGTATCTCACTTTGTTATCTGATATATTGAATTTATTTGTATTTGGATATTTGAAATTTGATAGGGAAGGGGGGAAAACCAAGACAGGTGGGAGGTGTGGGGGGGGGGAGGGAAATGGGTACCAAGACATGTGAAAGGGTATCAATGTATGTGAATTAATGCACCTTCTATCTGGCAAATATCATGTAACCCTTTTACTAATTACAATAAAAAAATTTAATTAAAAAATAAAATAATCTTGTTACTGAAAGGTACACTAAAAGATAAGGTATTAGAAGATGATTAATTAAAAGACTTCCATATTCATATAGGCAAAAATAAACTAAGTTTATGAATGTGTAAATGAGAAAGAGAGGTAATAAATGGGAAGTAATATAGAGATAGTATCAAAAGCCTACAAAAACTAATTGTATTTGATATATAATGAAGAATCAAGTTAATTAGAACTTAGAAACTAAGTTTAGATATTTAATATAAAACAAGGCTGATGGGCTACTGGTCAGGGTCAATTATAGAGATCAGGAGTACAGTAAAGGCTACGGGTATATGAAAGTATTAAATTTATTAGTTTCAAGATAATATGATAAATTATGAAAAACAAGAATGCAAATTATAAACTGGAGAAAAGAGGAAAAGAAAATAAAGAGACTTTTTTTGGCATTCTTGGACTTGAGCTCAGGGCCTGAGAAGGATCCCTGGACTTTTTCAAGGCTAGAGCTCTACCACCTGAGCCTTAGCACCACTTCGGCTTTTTTCTATGTATGTGGTACCAGGTTTTGTGCATGCTAGGCAAGCACTATACCACTAGGCTAAACTCCTGGTCCTAGACTTATTTTTGAGATGGAACCTCATTATATTGACCAGGCTAGATTCAAAATCCTTATTCCAAGTGATCTTCCAATCTCAGCTTCCAAAATACTTAGAACTTTTGTTAACCTTTATTTAAAAATGAGCTATGAAATTATTTTACTCACTGTTTTTGAGTTGAGAAAAAGTCTTCCATACTTTCTCAGGAATTAACTCATTCTCCTAGGTTTCCTCCTGGCTTAGTACATCAAGCCATTTCACTGGCTAAAATTTCAGATGGTATTTGGCTTATTAGCTAGCAGTTGGTCTTGAGTGGGGGAACAGTACCCACACTCATCTTTTATTTTGTGTTCAGCCAATAGCAAAACCCTAGTTTAGCTTCATAGCAACACTTTTTCCTTAAAATTAAGAACACATGAAAAACATACTTGTATTGCACAGGTCATTTTTATCCAATTATAATCCAGTTACCCAGGTGCTATATAATTTACTTCTGAACTTTATACCACTATAATTGTCATACTATAAATATCTTGGTTTGGGAGAACTAAGCAATACTAAGTAATATATTGTGGAATTTATGAAGTAGGTGAAGTCTATCCTTGAGTACCAAAATATAAATAATTTAACGTTTTAGGAGATGGGACAGAAGATATAAAGTATATTAATGTGGCAATGGTTTCATTAGTTAACATTTTTTATTCCTCTGATAAAATTGGGAGCAGGAAGAATACGGTGGCAGTTCCTTTTCTATTTATTTCAGCATTACCTTAAATTATTAGTCTGTGTTTCCTTATTTTGTCAGTCTTCCCATGTAAGAATGAACATTACTAAACAGACTTTTTAAACTTCTATTTTCCTTTCTATCTCTCCCCACTCCTACAACTTTTCAAATTAATTAATTTGAAATTATATTATTATTTATAATAATAATCACAGCTACAAGAAGTAATTCTCTTTTACATTTTACCCTCGAATTAACCAGAAATCGATCACTAAAAATGTCAACTAGGAAGTTATTATTCCTTGACAAATGGAGTTAATTTTTTCTATTAAATAGAAACCTCACCAAGGCACCACTGTACCAATCAAAATTAAGCTTTTATTTATTTTTCATTTATTGAGTGTTACTATCCCCCAAATCTGTCTTTAAGAAGGCAGGAATTTGAACATAAGGTATTTCAAGCTATCTTAAACTGAAACAAATGAAAATTTTCTAAGGAAGACATGAATAGTGTCTTTAGAGAACTTAAAAACAATTAGGCAAACTACAGGTATGAAAGAAAGAAAAGAAGACAAAAGTGGGAATAAAGCATAGTTTACAGAACCAAAATATGAAAGATGACAAAAGAGGGAGGCAAAAACTAGCATTCAAGATGGAATTCCTACTCAGAAAAATTAACCCAGAACTGAAACTTGTACAAATAGTAAAAGAGTGTGTGACACTATTTTAGATAAAAGTATTTGTAATGTACAAAGCTTAGGAGTAAAAAAGTGACACAAAGTCATAAAACAACCACTTACCTCATCATAATAAACTCTCAATTCTGCTCTTTTAGATTTCAAATCCCAGAACACTACCGTGCCATTTTCATAACCTATTAACAGCTGAAAAACATAAAATAATTATATTTTCAATTCTGATATTAATTTTAATTAGGATAAAATAGAGTAATGTTAATATAATAATGAAACATTTTACACATAACAAAACTTCCATATATATATAACAAAACTTCCACACAACATCAAATCTTATATAATTTGAAAATAACTTTAATAGTGTAAAATATCATAAATTTTTCATGTCAAGTAAACTATTTTAAATAATAAATTAATTTTCTTTACTGTAAATATTTAGCAAGGAAATGAAGTAACATTTTAATATTTATGACCCAATATAAAAATTAGTGAAATATGGAAACAAGGTTTATCTTATTATTAATGCACTGTTATTTCTCTTTTCTTTTTTCCATACATTTTTTATTGGAATTAATAGAAGGGTTACATTATATTCACCAGATAGAGGGTACATTACTTCACATACATTGATACCCTTTCTCGTGTCTTGGTCCCCATTTCCCTCCCCTAACCCCCATGCCTCATCTTGTTTTCCCCCCTTCCCTAACCGATTTCAAATAACCAAATACACATATATCCAATATACCAGACAACAAAGTGAAATACTGTAACAATATGAGATAACCAAGGGACAGCAAAAGGATGAGAGATAGCATAGTACACTAAGGACAACAATCACTCATTATATGGCTTTTGTTTCTATACCCTGGAGGGCCTTTCATTTAGTGTCATTCTATAGTGCCTTAAAATAAAGTACCTAGGAATTAACTTAACTAAGAATGTAAAGGACCTTTTTGTTGAAAACTTTAAAACCCTGAAAAAGGAAATTAAAGCAGAACTGAGGAAATGGAAAAACCTCCCATGCTCCTGGATTGGAAGAATTAACTTCATGAAAATGGCAATCTTGCCAAGGGCTATCTACAAATTCAACGCAATACCCATCAATATCCCAATGTCATTCTTTAAAGAAATAGAAGAGGCAATCCAAACTTTCATATGGAATAATAAAATACCCCGTATAGCAAAAACACTTCTTAGCAGAAACAACAGTGCAGGAAGAATTTCAATACCAAACTTTAGACTCAATTACAGGGTTATAGTGACCAAAACAGCTTGGTACTGGCACAAGAAGAGGCCTGAAGACCAATGGAATAGAACTGAGGACCCAGATAATAACCCACGGACCTTTGACAAGGGAACCAAAAAAATAGAATGGAAGAAAGACAGCCTCTTCAACAAGTGGTGCTGGCAGAACTGGTTACGCACCTGCAGAAAACTAAAGTTGGATCCTCCTTTGTCACCATGCATCAGGATTAACTCCAAATGGATCAAAGACCTCGAGGTAAAAGCAAATACACTGAAAACTTTCCAAGAAGGAATAGGAGATACACTAGGTCTCCTTGGTACAAGTTGAAACTTTCTTAATAAAGACTGAGAAATACAACAAATTAAAGAAAGATTCGAGAAATGGGACTGCCTTAAACTTCAGAGCTTCTGTATGGCAAAGGACATAGATAGCAAGAGTGGGAGAAGATGTTCACTAACCATACAATGGGCAAAGGCCTCATATCAAAAATATATCAACAGCTCAAAAAATTGAATCACTCCAAAAGTAATCTCCAAAGCAACAATCATCCCATTAAAAGATGGGCCAAAGACTTAAAGAGAGTCTTCTCTGAAGAAGAAACAAAAATGGCCTAAAGACTCATGAAAAAATGCTCAACACCTCTGGCCATAAAAGAAATGCAAATCAAGACAACTCTAAGATTCCACCTCACTTCAGTTAGAATGGCCATGATGAAGAAGTCTATTAACAACAGATGCTGGAGGGGATGTGGCCAGGAGGGATCACTACTACACTGTTGGTGGGAGTGCAAACTTGTTCAACCACTCTGGAAAGCAGTATGGCAGTTACTCAAAAGAGTAAACAGAGAGCTCTCCTATGACCCAGCAATTCCACTACTTGGCATTTATCCAATTGTCCAGAATCAAGGCCATACTAAAGCCACTAGCACAATGATGTTCATTGCAGCACTATTTACCATAGCAAAGATATGGAACCAACCCAGATGCCCCTCAGTTGATAAGTGGATCAACAAGATGTGGTATTTGTAAACAATGAAATTCTATGCTGCTATCAGAAAGAATGGCATTGCCTCATTTGTAGGGAAATGGAAAGACTTAGAAAAAATCCTATTAAGTGAAGTAAGCCAGACTCAAAGGAACATAGGCTCAATGGTTTCCCTCATTTGCCATAATCAGTAGAAACCTTGGGCTCTCCTAGCAGAGATCTCTTCTCTTTTTTTGACCTTATGATTAATCTCATGTTGTTACTGTGTCTGACTGTGTTACTTGATATATAGTGTATATGTTCATTTATTTGAAATGGGGAAGGGAAGGGGAAAAAAACAAGATGATTGGGGGGAGGGAAATGGAGACAAAAACATAAGAAGGTGTATCAATGTGGAAGAAGTAATGCACCTAGTATCTGATAAATGTAACTACTGTAACCCCTCTATAAATTATCATGACAATAAAATTTTTTAAAAAAATCTAAAAACAAAGTGAAAATTGGGCAAGAAAAAAAGTGAGTTAGAAAATGAAAGTAAAATATAAAATGGATGATGCTGGTCAAGATGCATTGTACACATAAATTGAGATGTTGAAGCAAAACTTATGTCAAGTGTTTAAAAATATTAAAAATAGGAGCTGGGAATTTAGCCTAGTGGTAGAGTGCTTGCCTAGCATGCAAGGAGACCTGGGTTCAATTCCTCATTACCAAATACACAGAAAAAAAGTCAGAAATGGTGCTGTGGCTCAAGCAGTAAAGCTCCAGTCTGGAGAAAGCCCAAGGTGCTGTGGCTCAAGCAGTAAAGCTCCAGCCTGGAGAAAGCCCAACATCAGTGCCCAGGCCCTGAGATCAAGGCCCAGGACTGGCAAAAAAAAATTGTAAAAATTGCCTTTCTTTTAAAATAGAAGAATCTTAAATAGGTAAAAATGTAAACATTAGGTCATTAAAGAAATGTATACTTATTTTCAGGTGATAACATATACTTAGTGTTTGTTAAACTATCTACAATTTTTAAATTATTTGACACAAATCTTGATATGATGATCAAATAAATGATTTACTAAAACTAGAAATATCAAAATTGAATACATTAGATAATGTTCCATAAAATAAATTTTTTGTCATACTACTGTACAAAGATATATTTAAGTTCAAATCATTCATACTAGAGAAAATTATGAACAATAAAATGAATTTCTATTGAGTGAATGAGATTATGGAAGAGGTTTATAAGTCTTAAAAAACTGGAAATTATCAATTTAACAAGAACATGAGTGTTGTAATCCTTTCAGATTTGAGCCACAGAATATAAGCCAGGAGCATTAGCTCATACTGTAATCCTAGCTACTCAGGAGGTTGAGATCTGAGGATCAAGGTTCAAAGCAAGCCCAGGCACAAAAGGACCTGAGACTCTTATCTCCAATTAACATATAGAAAATGGGAAGTGGAGCTTGGCTCAAGGGTAGATTGGTAGCCTTGAGCTGAAGAGCTCAGGGATAGGTCCCAGGCTGAGTATAAGTTCCATGACCTCCCCACACACAAAAATACTATCATAGCTGCTCTCTGGTGGTTCATGCCTGTAATCCTCTCTGTTCAGGAGGCTGAGATCTGAAGATTGTGGTTCAAGGCCAGCCCAATCAATAAGGCAGTGAGACTTTATGTGTATATGTATCATGCATGTATGTGTATGTATATCTCCATCTATATTAATTATAGACATACAACTGTATATATATCCATGCATACATATTATATATACACATGCTGCATCTATATGTATATACACACACAAATATTATGCATATACATACCTATAGAGATGGATATATTTGTGTGGATTTTTAAAAAATGTCTCTCGCAGTAGAATGTAAGCATCATACAAGTAGGGCAACTTTATATTAAGATATCCTTATCTGAACTTATGTTTAAAGAAAACAGATCTCTGGTAGGCTAGAGACATGGCTCTAGCACCTTGCAACTGCCTAGTTCATTCAGGACCCTGAATTCAAACAGCAATAGCACTCAGAGAAAGAGAGAGACAGAGACAGCGACAGATACAGAGACAGAGGCAAAGACAGAATTTTAAATAACTATTTCATAAATAGTGTTAAATTCCTAATAACAAAAATTGCCAAAATAAAAGTTGGCAAAAACATTTTTTGGAAATAAACAACATATTTCTAATAGGCAAAAAACAGTAAGAAAAAGAAATTAAACAAAAATGAAAGAACTAAAACAAATGCCTCATACTGAAACATGTGGAGCACAATGAATCTAAACTGAGAGAGATTTTTAGAAGTAAATATAAAAAGAAAAAATTGAAAATGTTTCATGATTTAAGCATTTGATTTTTAAAAGTCAAGAAAGAAGTAACTTCAGAAGAAAGAAAATTATGAGATATCAAATCTAAGCGTAAAAGATGCTTTTCACTTATTCAATTACATTTTTAATTCTTAAAGAATGCAACTTCCAAAGCTTTTCATATACTGTCTTGCTAGCATTATAACTATTATTCTTATATCCTTTCTTAAAGGATATAGTTTCTATAGATGAATTTTGGTATGTAATTTTTATTTGTATTCATTTGAATACTGATTTTTTATGCCTTTCAAGTATGGTATCAGATAATATCAAATCAATAATATCTTACAATCACACAAGATAGAGCTCTTGTTTCCATCTCCTAGAGTTCATTTCATTTAGTCTCATCCTACATGACTTTATGTACCTAGTTTTTGAGCTATTATAATCCTCTGCTAGAAAAGTCCTAGATGTGTACTAATCATTGCAAATGAGGGAAACCATTGAGCCTATGCTCCTTTGGGACTGGCTTACTTCACTTAATAAGATTTTTTTCCAAGTCTTTCTATTTCCTTATAAATGGGGTAATGTCATTCTTTCTGATGCCAGCATAGAATTCCATTGTGTAAGTACCACATCTTCTTAATCTAATCATCTACTGAGGGGCATATCTTCACTATGGTAAATAATGCTGCAATGAACATCACTGTGCTAGTGGCTTTAGTATGTCCTTGTTTCTGGACATTTGAGTAAATGCCAAGGAGTGGAACTGCTGGGTCATAGGGGAGCTCTATGTTTATTAGTCTTTTGAGGAATTGTCATACTGCTTTCCATTGTGGCTGAATGAGTTTACACTCCCACCAACAGTGTAGTAGCTATCCCTACTGGCCACATCCCCACCAGCATGTGTTGTTATTAGATTTCTTTTTTTTCACACCAGAAGATTCAAATTTATTTCAGCAGAAATTCATAAGAAGGTATAATAATTTGGACAAACATTCTCAGTTGAGACTCTCATCCATGATTTCCAATATGAAAACCATGATATAGATAAGTGACCCTTGAGAAGAAAATACAGTGTTTAATTTCTTCATTCTATTCAGTACAGAAATTAAAATAAATTATGAAAAAGAATTATGAATTGTAATGCAAGAAATATTCTGTTGTGAAAGACATGAGATTTGTGAGCAGTATGCTTACAACAACTTCAAAAGAGAAAATACATTATTGAAGGCTTCAGAACTCTAAGCAGGCACGATCCTAGAAGGAACTCGTCTAGACACATTAGACCCTGATACTAAGGAGCTGATCTTAAATGCTGCAAAAACAAAGAAAGAGCTACAATAAATGGGGAAAAATTTAGAATAACTGCAGACCATTCCACGTAAACCCTAAAGGCAAGAAAAGCTTGGAAAAACATCATTCATGTCTTGAAGACCAACAACTGCCAACCAAGACTGATATATCCAGCAAAACTAGCGTTTACATTTGAGGGAGAAACAAGAATATTTCATTCCAAAGAGAAGCTATATGAATACATACACACTAAACCAGTATGACAAAAATATTAAATAATCAAGAACAAATTGCAGAATAGCAATAACCCCCATCAAGAAGCAATCACCTATAAATCAGTAAACACAAAGGGGGAAAAAAGAGAGAGAAAGAAACTCAGAAATAAAAATCAATAATGACAAAGGACACAAACCACTTCTTCACAATTTCCCTAAATGTGAATGGTCTGATCAATCCAATCAAAATACACAGAGTAGCAGACTGGATTAAGAAACAAGACCCATCCATATGTTCCTCCAAGAGACCCACCTCACTGCCAAAGACAGAAAACAAACTCCAAGTGAAAGGATGGAAAAGAATGTTCCACTCCAATGCACTGGGGAAAAAAAAGCAGGAGTAGAAATCTTAATCTCTGACAAAATTAACTTCTCAGTAAAATCAGTACATAAAGATAAAGGTGGCCACTACATATTAGTAAATGGGACAATTCATAACCAGAATATTACAGTTATAAACATTTACTCCCCTAACATGGAAGCACCTAAATTTGTCAAGCAAACTCTCTTAGAGTTTTAGAACAAGATAGACCCAGACACAGTCATAGTGGGAGACTTAAATATGCCACTCTCACCAAATGACAGATCAACCCAATAAAAGATAAGCAAAGATACCACCAACTCAAATGACATCTTAGCCCAGCTGGGCTTAACTGATATACACAGAGTGTTGGGAGCCAGAGTGGAATCAAACTGTACCTTGATTTGCATCAGACAATGGCTTTATTGTCTTATTGTTTTCTGGCCTTATTCTGTTTAAATGACCTGAGATTTACCATATGAATGTAACACCTGGAAGTTCCTTGGGTCTGGAGAAGGGAAGAAGGGGAGTAGAAAATAGACGGCAGTCTTTACCTGGACTGCGGACATCCCGGACCCGGTGTGTCTGTCTCTCTTCTATTTCTTCCTAGTCCTTGCCCCCTATTTCAGGAACCCCAATCTGTGAACCCTGGTTTGCTGCCGGTTGGCCCCGGCAACAGAGACTTCTATCCAATGGTGAAACTTTCACATTTTTCTCAGTAGCACATGTAACACTCCAAAATAGGTCATGTAATAGTTCATACAGAAAACTTAAGCAGATACAAGAGGACTGATATAATCCCACGCATTCTATCTGATTACAGTGGAATCAGATTAGTTCTGAACAACATAGTAAAGGGTAAAAAACATTCAAACACATGGAAGCTGAACAACACACTTCTGAATAACTCCTGGGTTACTGATCAGATCGAAGAAGAAATTCAAAACTTTCTTGAATGTAATGACAATCAAGATACATCACAAAGGAACTTATGGGACACAGCAAAGGCAATTCTAAGGGGCAAATTTATCACACTAGGAACCCATATTAAAAAGACAGAAGAAGATCATATAAATAACCTAAAGAAGAAATTGAAGCACCTAAAGAAACAAGAAAAAGTCAATTCTAAAACAACTAGAAGGACGGAAATAACAAAAATAAAATCAGAAATATCAGAGATCTATCATACACAAAATTAATAAATCAAAAAACTGGCTCTTTGAAAGAGTCAACAAAATTGACAGACCTCTGGCAAGATTAATCAAAAAAAGGAGAGGGAAAACTCAAATAAACAAGATTAGAGACCCTATGGGAACAATCACAATTGGCATCCAAAAAATTCAGTCCATTATGAATAAGTACTACCAGGGCCTATATTCAAAGAAATAGGAAAAATCTAGCAGAAATGGATGATTTCTTAAATAAATATAAGATATCCATATTGAACCAAGAAGGGGTAAGCAAACAAACCAATTTCATACAATGAAATAGTGGAAGCAACCAGGAAAATGCTAAACAAAAAGATCCCAGGTCCAGATGGTTTCATTGCGGGATTCTACAAGATTTTTAAAGATGAAGCAATACCTGTACTCTTGAAACTCTTCTGAGAAATAGAAGCAGAAGTAACAATTCCAAACTTATTTTATGGCGTTAATATTACACTCATCCCCAAACCAGGGAAAGACCCAACAAAAAAAGAGTACTACAGACCTATCTCTCTAATGAACACAGATGCAAACTCCTCAATAAAATACTAGCCAACAGAAGCCAGAAACAAATTTTAAAAATTATACACTATGATCAAGTAGGCTTCATCCCACAGATGCAAGGCTGGTTTAACATTCACAAATCAATCAATGTAATACATCATATCAATAGAGTTAAGGATAAGAATCATATGATAATTTCTCTGGACGCAGAGAAGGCATTTGACAAAGTGTAACATCCATTCATGTTGAAAGCACTAGAAAATAGGAATAAGAGGTACATTCCTTAAAATAATTAAAGCCATATATAACAAATCTACAACCAGTATTAAACTAAATGGAGAAAGACTGGAACCATTTACCTTAAAATCAGGAACTAGACAGGGATGCCCACTCTCTCCACTTCTCTTCAATATAGTGCTGGAGCCATTAGCCAGAACAATAAGGCAAGAGAAGGACATCAAAAGAATCCACATAGGGAAAGAAGAAATTAAACTATCCCTATTCGCAGGTGACATGATCCTCTACCTGAGTGACCCAATAAGCTCTACTCCCAAACTCCTAGAATTAATAAACCACTTTAGCAAACTGGCAGGATATAAAATGAACCTGCAAAAGTCAATTGCCTTCTTGTACACCAACAATACACAAACAGAAGGCCAAATCAAGAAAATTATCCCATTTGAAATAGCTCCAAAAAGAATAAAATTCTTAGGAATTAACTTAGCCAAAGGTGTAAAGGAACTATATAATGAAAACTATAAAAGCCTAACGAAAGAAATTAAAGAGGACACTAGGAAATGGAAAGACATCCCATGTTCATGGGTAGTGCAAATATAGTGAAAATGGTCATACTGCCAAAATTGATATACAAATTCAATGCAATCCCCATCAAAATCCCAAAGACATTCTTTACTGAAATAGAAGATATAATCCAAAGGTTCATATGGAAGAAGAACAGACCTAGAATAGCCAAAACAATTCTAGGCAAAAAGAGCAAAGCAGAGGTATTACAATACCAGACTTCAAACTCTACTATAGAGCCATAATAACAAAAACAGCATGATATGGGCATAAAAATAGACCAGAAGATCAATGGAACAGAACAGAAGATCCAGAAATAGAACCACATACCTATAGTCAACTTGTATTTGACAAAGAAGCCAAAGATATACAGTGGAACAAACACAGCCTAGTTAATTATTGGTGTTGGCAAAACTGGGCAGACTCATGCAGAAAACTAAAAATTGACCCTAGCCTTTTGCCATGCACAAGCATTACTCAAAATGGATAAAAAACCTCAATGTCAGACCAGAAACCTTGAAACTGCTACACGATAGAGATGGAGAGACAGTGGAACTCATAGGCACAGGCAAAAAATTCCTGAACAGAATCCCAGGGTCACAACAGATTGTCTCTCCAATCTCAATAAATGACACTACCTAAAAATAAAAAGTTTCTGCACAGATAAAAGCATAGCTACTAAAGCAGAAAGACAACCAACCAACTGGGAAAAGATATTTACCAATAATACATCAGACAAATGCTTAATATCCAGTATATACAGGGAATTCAAGAAACTAAACCCTCCCAAATCCAACAAAGTAATCACTAAATGGGCAAGGGAATTAAAGAAAGACTTATCAAAAGAAGAGGTTAAAATGGCAGAAAAGCATATGAGAAAATGCTCATCATCCATGGCCATAATAGAAATGTAAATAAAAACAACCATAAGATATCACCTTACCCCAACTAGAATGGCCAAGATTTTGAACTCAGACAATGATGCTGGCGAGGTTGTGGAGAAAAAGGAACCCTACTATTCTGCTGATGGGACTGTAAGCAAGTTCAGCCACTCTGGAAAGCAGTGTGGAAGTTTCTTAAAGAACTGAAAATAGACCTTCCCTAAGATCCCACCATATCACTCTTGGGCATCTATCCTGAACATCATAACCCAGGATATGATAAGGACACCTGCTCAGTTATGTTCATCTCTGCACTAATCACAATAGCCAGGAGATGGAAGCAATCCAGATGCCCTATAGCAGATGATATGGATACAAAAAAATGTGGCATATATATATATATATATATATATATACACAATGGAATTCTACATAGCCAACAGACAAGATAAAACAGTGACATTTGCAGGGAAGTGGATGAATCTAGAGTGAATCATGTTGAGTGAGACAAGTCAAGACCAAAGGAACAAAAGGCACAGGGTATTCTTAATATGTGGCTATTTATCCAAACAGTACAAGAGTAAGGACTCAATATTTGCGTACCCAATGCTATGGACATGGTATTGGAAATATAAACACAACTACATAGACATAAAATTTTGTGACTCTATAGACATAATGTTTTAATACATAGCTTAAATGTATCTATGACATACAAATCCTAAGTCTAATTTCAATTATATTCTAAAATCTAAATGCCAGTGATTATCTAGAGAGAGTTCCTTCTTCAATGCTTATTTATTAAATATGTCATTTGAAATACGATGTAAAAATCAATGTTAATAAATTCTTTTAAAAATGATTATAGAAGGCATCTATCTTCAGTATAATCATTAGGGTTTCTCAAAGAAGAGAACCTGTTTTTCCTCAGAAATGGTAAAATTGCTAGTCTGGGGGGTTCAAAAAAGTTGTGGAAATTCTAAGGATTATTTACATAAATTTCTCTAGCACAGTTGCAGTCACTGAAGAATATTTTTTAAATCATGTCTGGTTAGAAAGTCAGAAAGTAACCTGGTTTGAAAACAGGATCTTTATAGTTATAATTATTTTCAAATAGTGAGATGAAATTATCCTTGATTTAGAGTGAATCCAAAGCTAAATTCAATGACTGCTTTCCTTATTAGAAAAGAAACTAGAGAGGATAGTCTCAGAGTAAAGATGGTTATATATGAAGGCAAGGACTGGGGCTCTATGTCTACAAGTCAAAAAATCTGAAGTGGAAGAAAAAACGATTTTCTCCTAGCCTTCAGTAAAAGCAGGAATCAATCAACGTCTTGATTTAAAAATTCTGCCTCCAGAACTGTGGAAGCAGCTCCTTCCATATCGGCATGCCCTAGCTATTGGCTTGAGATGAGACCTTATCAACATTTTGCCAGGGATGGCCTGAAACTATGATTCTTATGATTTCTTCTATTCAAGTAGCTAGGATTCCACTGGTTCCTGGCCTTAAGAATTCTTTTAAAGGTATCTTAAAAAGGCCCTAGGGTGATTAATGGGCATTACTTATTGAGGTTAATGCAGGCAGAATGTTTTTAAAATATTACAAAGAGACTGCAAAGACAAATTAAAAGTGGGCTTTGGAAATGGGGAAAAGAAACTACAAATTAAGCATATGTGAAGAAATATCATGTAACACTTTTATTAATTACAATAAAAAATATTAATAAAAAAAGAATATGTGAAGACTCTGAAACAAGAAATCATATTTTTTTTCTAGTTACCTTAAGGAATGTAATCCTATCAATACCTTGCTTTTAGCCTAATGAGACCTGGGTTTGACTTCTGGCATATTATATTAATGAATAAAAAAGGTGGTGTTCTAATAAATCATTTAAAATAAAGATGTGATAGGCCATATTTGGCTCATGGGCTGTCTCTGATCTAGACCAGTCATGATTATTATCTTAACCAGAGTCTGGCTGATAAAAGACAGAGGCAAGTGGCTAGGAGCATGCATGAAGCCCTGGGTTCAATTCCAGAAAAACTAGAAGTGGTGCTGTGGTTCAAGTGGTAGTCTTTCAAAAGCCCAAGGTCAGTGCCCAGGCTCTGAGTTCAAGCCCCAGGACTCGAAAAACAAAACAAAAACAACAACGACCGAAGCAAGGCTTACATGCTAATGTTTCATAGAAAAGTAAAATTTCAAGGTTGCAACATTAAAAGAAAAGTGAGGTAAAGCTAAGAAATAAAAAGAAAAAAGAGTCATTATCATGCTGACCATTAATTTATGAGCAGTCATATGCTACAGTCATGTAGCACATATTTCATCAGTTTGTAGTATATTTCTAGCAGTTTATGTAGATAAAAACATGACTCAGAATATCCCAATGGGAGGAACAGAGGAAGAACTTATTTCTTATCTCCTGTCTGACATGGATTTAAGTCTTCTCTCCTTATTTTAGTCTCATTACTTGACTCCTCTGGCAACTGTTAGAGAAGCCAGATTGTGCACCTTATGTTGTGGCATACCTTCAAAATCAGGAATTAATGAGGAGCTGAGCATAGGCTAGTCAACTGCAGAAGGATGTACTATATGAAATTAATTAACCCTGACATACCAGAGATGCTGGGCACAGCTAGTCAACTTCAGAAGCTGTAGTATATGAAATCAATTAACACTGAGACACCTGAGATTTTTAAAAAGCTTAAAGTAGGGGCCAAGGTTTTGGCCCAGTGGTAGAGTGCTTTGCCTAGCATGCACAAAGACCCGGGTTTGATTCCTTGGTACTACATATGTAGAAAAAGCCAGAAGTGATGCAGTGGCTCAAGTGGTAAAGTGTTAGCCTTGAGAAAGCCCACGGACAGTGCTCAGGCTCTGAATTCAAGCCCTAGGACTGGCAAAAAATGCTTAAAGTAAAATTTAAGACTTAAAACTAAAAATGAAAGCTGAAAACTATTGGTCATTATTAGCATTAGTAAATCATTAATTCATTCATTGCTCCTTCATATAGTCAACAAATATTAATTTTTAGATAACATTAAATGTTATGAACTAAATGTTATATGTAAAACAATAGTAAGATACAACCTGCCTAGGAATAGTGAAAATAAAAGCAAGAATAATAGTATTATAATACTCACTTTCCCTTCATCCCTTGGGCTATCACTTAAATGTACAACTGGACCTGGATGAGTTTTAGTTGACCTGTTAAGTCAATTTAAAATAGTAATTAAAAACTAAGCACTAAAATACCTTACGCACAGAAATGAAATGATATTAGAGTAAAGTCCCAATATTCCAAACTTAAGCTTTCATTCATTTGATTTCTGAGTTTTCTTTTTGAAGTACAGGACAACTGCTACTCAGACTTAGTTTGTAGCTGCTTTGCAAAATGGCTACAGTAGGATGATTTCATCATATATTATCCAAATTGGAATAGAAAAATCAAGTTTTATTTCAGTTCTACCCAATTTTTCATGTTGTAATTTAATAAAAAATTCAAAATAAATTTAAAGACATAGATGATTAAAAGAACAACTGTGAATCAAAATTGATGGTAGTTTCTTACCTCATTTGCAAACATTCTTCATGAACAATTTAATCAACTCTCATGGTTTCAACAACCATGAAAATTCTGATCTCTCTTACTAACTTCAGGTTCATATATTCTACATCCTCCCATTTTCCCCTATCAAAATAACAGAATGTCATAAATATATATAACTAAAAATTCCAAAATATTGGAACTCATTTCTTTTACTCCAGACCTACTCAAATTCTTGGTTTATTTCACTAATTTCCATCACTATAAAGAGTTTCTAAGACAAATTCCTAAAGGTCATTATTAAATTTTCCCAATTTGATTTTTTTATGTGCTAGCACTGGGACTTAAGATTTTTCAACTTAAAGCTGGAGGCCCACCAATTGAGTAACACCTTCATTTCTAGCTTTTTGGTGATTACCTGGACAAAAGAGTCTCATGAACTTTTCTGCTTGAACTGGCTTTGAACCAAAATCTTTGACCTTAGCCTACTGAGTAGATAGGATAACAGGCATGAGCCACCAGCATCTAGCCTAGTTTTCTCTCTTTTTTATTATATAATTTTCTCTTTTTAAAAAATAAAAGCCAGGTGTGGTGGCTCATGCCTATTATCCCAGCTACGCAGGAGGCTGAGATCTGAGGATCAAGGTTCGAAGCCAGTCAGGACACAAAAGGACCTGAGACTCTATCTCCAATTAACCTAAAGAAAATGGGAAGTGGGACTTGGCTCAAGGGGTAGGGCAGTAGCCTTGAGTTGAAGAGCTCAGGGACAATGCCCAGGTCCAGGGGTAGGGCGGTAGACTTGAGCTGAAGAGCTCAGAGACAGCGCCCAGGCCCAGAGTAACCCGCCCCAATAAAATAAAATAGAATATTAATTGTAAAAAGGAATGTTCATATGGTAGTTTTTATATGCATGTATATACTTTGGTCATAATCATTCCATCTATTATTAATCTTTAATTCCCTTCCATCATCCATCTTGAAAAAATATTTTAATGGGTTTCATTATGACCCTCTCTCCTCCAGACACTATGGGAAAGTGTTCTCAGTTTTAAGACTTCCTACTATTCCTTGTTTTCATGTCCACAGAGTAGATCAGTTTCAAGCAACAAGCTCTCTTTCAAGATGGCATTGAATATTCGCAAAATTTAACATTTCACATGTATAAAAAACTTAAATATTAGTGCAAAAACCAAAGCAATAATCAGCTTCAAGCACACATCCAAAAAAAGAGATTAATATATGAAAGAGATTAATAAATTCCTTCTCTTTAAATCCAGAACAGCATTTTAGCAAGAGGGAAAAAAACCTATGAAAAAAAGCATATGTAATAGTCATGATTTTTATATTAAAAAAACATCCAATCCCAGGGCTACTCAGAAGACTGAGATCAGAAAGAAGATCGTGGTTCAAAGCCAGCCCAGGTAGGAAAGTTTATGAGACTCTTATTTCCATCTTAATCACCAAAGAGCCAAGCAATAGAGTACTAGCCATGAGCAAAAATACCTCAGGAACACACTAAGGACTTATTTCAAACCTCAGGACCAGCACAGAATAAATAAATAATAAATCCTATCCCACTAACATTGATGATACTAAGGTTGATCATAAATGGTGAAATAACTTGCATAATTATCTAATTTTATTATCTGAGTTTCTATAAACTCTAATTATTTGCAGAAATAGAAATCTAAAATAAACATAATATTTGTGTTATATCTATTTTTAAAAATATTTATGGTTTTCTTTTAGCCTAATATCATCAAATTAATTGTCAGTTCCAACAGAGAAATTCAGTACATGTTACATAACTACATAAAATATTTAAGCTAGTAAAATGGTTTATAAGTTCAAACTTACAGTTCAATTGCCTTGTTCCACATGATAACGTATCCAGAAAGAATGAAAGATTCAATATTTACAATATGAGTATTTCCTCTTTCTGTTCCAACATAGAGCCATTTACTCTGGAAAGGTAGATGACAGTAAGTAATTCTGAAAGAAAAAAAATTACAATGAAAATATCTAAATTTTCCATCTGCTCAAAATATTTTCCTTATACTTAAAACTGAGATGCAGTGATAGATATACAAAAAATAGACTTATTACATGCTAATTTAACATTTAGTTATTAATAAGAAGGTAAACATTAAGAATAATGATAATCATTATTAAATAGGTGTGCATTTTATGAATCAAGTTAAATATATTTATCTCCTCTAATATTGATCAATTACATATAATAAAAGCTTTCTGAATCCTTTCATGTACCTTATTGTAATCTACCCTGCACTACTGTTATTTGTTTTCAGTTAACCACCAGAAAACAGGAAGTGAAACTATGGCTCAAAGTAGCAGTGTGCTAGCCTTGAACACAAAAGTTCAGGTCCTCAGTTTAAGTCCCATGACCAATAAAAACTGAAAAAGAAGTTTGCCGTTAATATTTTTTCAGAACTGATCATAATTATATTTCTTAGAATCTACTTACAAGAGGAGTTAAGAGCTAAACAAAATGACATGATGAGGACAAAGTAAATTTTAAGAATATAAATAAATTTACAACATGATTGTACTTTGTAACTTCCATAAAAATAAAACATATATAAAAATGCAAATTAAACAAGTGCCAGCTCATGAGGCTCCATCTCCAAAACAACTAGCAAACAGCCAGAATAGAGGCATGGCTCAAGTGTTAGAATGCCAGCCAAGGAAGCAAGTCCAGTAAGCACAAATTCCAGTAACAGAAAAGAAAAATGTATCTTTTTATTTTGTTTTTTGATAGAACTAGGATTTGAAACTATCACTAGCCATACCCATAAGCCTCTTTTTATGTCTTCTTTTTTAGAGAAGGCATTAAACAAGGACAAAAGCCTTGCACCACAGTCCTCCTACCAACATCTCTAATGTAGGTGTGATTACATTTATGTGTCACCATTCCCAGCTTGTTTTCTGAGATGTTGTATCTGTTAACACTCTGAAGGTGGGCCTCAAACTGCATTCCTCCCAAGCTGCATATTTAGCATTATTTACAATAGCTAAGATATGGAACCAACTCAGATGCCCCTCAGTAGATGAATGGATCAAGAAAGCTTGTGGTGGCTTATGCCGCTAATTCTAGCTATGCAGGAGGAGATCTGAGGATCACAGCCCAAAGCCAGCCCAGGCATGAAAGTCAGTGAGACTTCTGTCTTCAATTAAACAGCCAGAAAACTGGAAGTAGTGCTGCAGCTCTAGTGGTAGAGTACTAACCTTAGCTAAATAGCTCAGGGATAATGCTCAGGCCCAGGAGTTCAAGTCCCCCTCAAAAGAAATGAAAACTTGGTATAGATGGATAGATAGATAGATAGATAGATAGATAGATAGATAGATAGATAGATAGATAGATAGATAGATATTGGAATTCTATGGTTCCATCAGAAAGAATGGCATTGCCTCATTCGTAAGGAAATGGAAAGACTTGGAAAAAAAATCATATTTAGTGAAGTAAGCCAGACTCAAAGAAACATAGACTCCACAGTTTCCCATAATTTGCAATAATCAGTATGTGTTTGGAATAGTCATAGAAAAGGATCACAATAGCTCAGTAGCTATGTACATATGATCATATGAGATGATGCTTAGCAAAAATGAACTCCAAAATATGGAAGCCAGAGGTTTTTCTTAGTTGTTGTTTTAAATGTATTGTGTGAAGTTATTTCATTTTCCTTTTTTCCCCCTTTACTTTATCATGTTGTCACTGTATTAGATTTTTGTACCTGTGTATTGTATATACATTTATCTGAAATGGGGAAAGGAAGTAGAACAACAAAATGGTGAGATGCAGCGATGATACTCACAAGACACTATATTGAAAATGAGCTTTACAACTTGGGGTGTAGGGGATTAGGAGGGAGGGAAAGGGGGAGGAAAACAAGGGAGGGGGTAACAAGGTTTGGCAAGAAATGTAACCTCTCTGTACATTACCTCAACAATAAAATTTTAAAATAACTAATATCAGGTCTACCATATGATCTACTTATACTTCCCTGAGAACTATAGCTGAAGGAATATAAATCAGAATACACCAAGATAAACTCACATACATAACATCACTGTTCATCATAGCCAAATATGGAATCAGCGTAAGTGCCTATCAACTGATGAATGGATTTAAAAAAAAAATGTTAGTATGTGATTACGAGTGGCTCACACTGATTGTTGTCTATACAAATAAATATCACGTGGTAGAAATGTAAAAAAAAATATTCAGGAGGTAGTGCTGTGGCTCAAGGGGTAGGAAGGTAGCCTTGAGCTGAAGAGCTCAAACAAAACAAAACAAAACAAAAAAAGAATTGCTGTCCCTAAGTGATATTGAGTAATGTTTCACGGGAAATAACTTGATAATCATGTTTCCAAACAAGGAAGGATGGATTTCCAGTTCAATCTAAGTAATTAGTGATATGAAATTGAGGGATAATCTCATTTATTAGCAATAATCTCATTTATTAGCAATAACCTTTTTTGGAAGACAGATTAGATATTTTCTACAATTACAGACAATAAAAGTACATCAGTGGATAAAGAAGTTACAAAGAAGCAAATTTGGATAAATAAGAATAAAATTTCATGAGGCTAAGCAAAATGAACTTCAGGATATGGAAACAAGGGATTTATCTTTGTGGTTGTTGTTCTTAATGTACTATGTGAAGCTATTTCTTTTCTCTCCTTTTCCCCTTATGGCTTCTTTTATTTATTTTATTTTATTTTATTTTATTTATGGTTTTATTTATTGTTATAGCATTGGAATGTAGTACCTGGTATATTGAATATACGTTTATTCAAAAAAGGGAAAGTAAGGGAAAAACAAGATGAGAATAGGGGGGAGGGAAAATTGGAGAAAAACATGGGAAAGGATAACAATGTTTAAGAAGTAATATACCCACAGCCTGGTGAATGTATCTGTAATACTGTAATCCCTCTGTACACCATCCCAACAAGAAAAATTTTTTGAAGGACTATAGTTCTTTAAAATTAAGTTATTCAAACTTGTAAGATACTTTTACCCATTTTTTTTTTGCCAGTCCTGGGCTTGAGCTCAGGGCCTGAGCACTGTCTTTGGACTTTCTTAAAGCTAGAGCTCTACTACTTGAGCTTCAGCACCACTTCCGGCTTTTGTCTATATATGTAGTACCGAGGAATGAACCCAGGTCTTCATGCACGCTAGGCAAGCACTCTACCACTAGGCCAAACTCCCAGCCCCTACTTTTACCCATGTTTTACATGAGTATTTTCAATAAATGATTTCCAGATTCTTCCTAATTCTCAGATTCAGAGATTCTACAGTTTACAGAAAACATCAGCAGCATCTGAAGCACTGAGGTCTAGTAGGAGAAATTGTACATAAGCAAAAAGATTATTAGTACAAAAGAGCATTTTTCACTTCCTTTTGTGTATGACCTTTTTAAGGCTTGAAATTTACAAATAATTAGACAAAATATGTTCTTGTCATCTCTAGAGTAAAAAGTATAATATATAATAGTTTCTAGTAGTATGCAGAGAAATTTACTTTCTTTTTTTACTATAAAAATAGAAATAACAAGGGGCCGGGAGTTTGGCCTAGTGGTTAAAGTGCTTGCCTAGCATGCATGAAGACCCTGGTTCGATTCCTCGGTACCACATACATAGAAAAAAGCCAGAAGTGGTGCTGAGGCTCAGGTGGTAGAGCTCTAGCCTTGAGAAAGTCCAAGGACAGTGCTCAGGCCCTGAGCTCAAGCCCAGGACTGGCAAAAAAAAAAAAAAATACAAATAACATTTTCTAACTTCATTTAAATGTCTAGAATACTTCAATTTTCTCAGTGAGAGAACTGGTCACTGAGGTCAAGTAAGGAGCAGTAATAAAGTATTCCTGTGACTTTTGATAAGGGTAGTAAACACATAGGACTATGGGAAGCCACAAATCCCACCCCACTTAGTAATGAAGAGTGTCTGTCCTTTTTCAGATGTCATTGAGTCCAACTGAGGAATTATAACTTCAAACACAAATATCAGTAGGAAGCAATATTTGCTCTTTTGTCAGTAAAATGTCAAATATCACTAAAGACTTATTTCAATATGACCCAGAATCTCATTAACAAAATACTCTAAAACGCTCAGCCTGATTTAGATGCAAAAATAAAGATAAAATGTCACAATCTGAAAAAAGGAGTCAAATAATATCCAAAGTCTCATTTAAATTGACAAAAGATATGAGCTAAAAGATGTAAAACACTGAGCAAAATGAAACAGAATATACTCAAAAAATAATAAGACATAAAAGGAACAAAAGGCATGCATGGTATCCTTAATATGTGGCTATTAGATCCAAACAGTACAAGAGCGAGGACTCAATATTTGCAAACCCAATGCTATAAACATGGTATTAGAAATATAAACACAACTACATAGACATAAAAATCTATGACTCTATAGACATAATGTTTTATTACATAGATGCATTTGTATCTATGACCTACAAACCCTCAGCCTAATTTTAATTATGTTCTGAAATCTAAGTGCCAGTGATTGTATATAGGGATTCCCTTCTTGAATACTTGTTTGTTAAACATGTCATTTGAAATATGATGTAAAAATTAATGTTAATAAATTCTTTAATAAAAAATAAGACATATTATGAAAAATCTTGAAAAAAGTCTAAAAAGTAAAACAAAAAAATACCTTCTAGTGGGGTGGGAGGAAAATAAATTCTCAACAGAACAGAAGTAACTAAGGTGCTATTCAAGAGCTTAAGGAAAAATATCTGTGAACTCCCAATCTTATATGTAGCAAAAATATCCTTCATGTCTGAGGGTATATTGTTCCAAGGATACTACCAATGAGGAAACCCACAAATCCTCAGGAAAGAGACTTCATTATCGTACTGTTCATGAATTATTTTTCCTGTAACAGCACCCAACTTCTACCATTCTGCTTTTCAACAAATCTAAAATTTTTACTTTATCACTTAAATTAAGCCGTTCACTTTTACCATGCTTTTTAAGTACCAAGTGCTTTTCAGGAGGCATATTTTTACAAAATTAAAGGCAGGAAAACACTCAGCAAAACACATAATGATTTTAACATAACTGAAGGTAATGCAGGACTGAAAGCTTCTCTGAATCAAATGAGCTGCATAATGCATATTCAGGAATTTAAATTTTTGCTTTGGAAATTTCTTTTGATTTTTTTCAACTTAGTTTTCATTGAACTTGGTCAAAAAAATCACATCATAAATTTGCAAAAAAAAAGTCAGGCTTACTGTAAAGGAGAAACTATGATATGATTAGGCAAAGGAAAGTTAACAATTTGTCATTAAAATATCAATCTCCAGAGAATGGTCAACAAGATCGATAAGAAATTGTGGGAAGAAAAATAAAGAAAAAACAAGAGGGTAAAATATGGGCTAACAAAATATATATTCCTCCTCCTTTTGAAGTTCCTAAATTGTGTTTAAAAGTTACAGCTAAAATATCAAGCCTGATATAAATCTAAAGATACAGAGGAGGAAGGGATGTAAATAAAGGTATCTATTTCATTCAAACTGGTAACACAACAGTAGATGGTTATAAATTATTCACATATAATAAAATGTCTACAGCAAGTGTTTAAAGGTTATACAAACAATACAAAAAAGATACAAAGCTGAAAAAAATCGATAAATCAAAATGGAATTCTAGAGGTTGCAAAATTAAGCCACAGAAAGGGCTCTAAATTTTGCAGAGTCGTACTGACCCAAGAGATGGGTACATGTCACAAAATATATTAGTAAAAATAAAACACAGGCCATGGCTCACACCTGTAATCCTAGCTACTCAGGAGGCTGAGATCTGAGGGTCATGATTCAAAGCCAGCCGGGGAACTGAAGTCACTAAAGTCTGTGAGCCTCTTATCTCCAATTAACCACTAGAAAACGGGAAGTGGCGCTGTGGCTCAATGGCTCAGGGACAGCGCCCAGGCCCAGAGTTCAAGCCCTATGACACAAGGTTCATTGCAAATCCATCCTCACTTTTTGTCTCGTTTATTCCTTTATGTCTTTGGGAGAGTAAAGGGAAGGGGCATAAAAGAAGGGACAAAAGGTGAACAAATGCAGCAGTGGTATTCACTATACACTATATTGATAATGAACTATACAATTTGTTAGTGGGGATGTAAGGGAAAAATTAGGAAAGAACAAAAGAAGTGGTGACATTATAATAACTTCATAACTGTAGCCCCCCTGTACATCACCTTTACAATAACAATTAAAAAATTTTAACCAAAATATATGTAAGTCCATTGCAAATTCATTGTCACTATAGAAAACATTAGTCTTTTCTCAAGATATATGAGAAAAGGAGAGGGTATATAAGGAATCGAATTTTAAGTAAATTATACTTATAAACTGTAATTATGGATAAAAGTTTCATGCATGTCAAAATAAAAACAAGTCCAAGTATTGGTGGCCTTGTAATCATACCTGCTTAGGAGGTAAATTTAGGTGGGATGTGGCTTTAAATTAGCTGGGCTTGGGCCGGGAGTTTGGCCTAGTGGTTAAAGTGCTTGCCTAGCATGCACGAAGCCCTGGGTTCGATTCCTTGGTTCCACATATATAGAAAAAGCCGGAAGTGGTGCTGAGGCTCAAGTGGTAGAGTTCTAGCCTTGAGAAAGTCCAAGGACAGTGCTCAGGCCCTGAGCTCAAACCCAGGACTGGACAAAAAAAAAAATAGCTGGGCTAAAAAGTTGGTGAGATCTCATTTCAACCACAAGACAGGCATAATGGTGGTTTGAGATATTGAGAAGTATATGGAGAAGGATTGTATTCTGAGAAAAATTGCATTCTAAAAAAGTAACTAAAATTAAAAAGCTGGAGGAATGGCACAAATAGCAGAGTACCTGCCAAGCAAATGTGAGATTGAGTTCAAGCTTCAGTAACCTACAAAAAAGATTATAATGAAGGGTGAATATTAATTAATGTATGAAATCTTTTTTTATTATTTTTGCAAGTCCTGGGGCTTGAACTCAGGGCCTGGGCACTATCCTGGGACACTCTTTTGCTCAAGGCTAGTGCTCTGACACTTGAGCCACAGTGCCACTTCCAGCATTTTCTGTGTATGTGGAACCAAGAAATAGAACCCAGGGCTTTGTGCTTGCTAGGCGAGCACTCTACCACTAAGCCAAACTCCTGGCCCAGTGTATGCAATCTTTTAAAAAATGATTTATAAGTGGAGTATTCAAGTGGAGGCAGAATGTTGTAAGATAATTTAAGTCTATTACAAATTATAAAGTACCTTCACTGAAAGGGATAATACAAAAATGTAGGGACATAAATTATTTTGGATATAACAGTCTAATATTAAAAACGAATAGATTTCATATAAACACCACACTCTAGTAATTTCTCATTAGTATATGAATCAACAATTCTGATTCTGAAATATTAATGTGAGAGTTGAACAATTAAGCAAATGGATGATAGATGGCAGTGGGCAGATTTCTTTTCTTTTTCTTTTTTGTCATTTGTAGGGCTTGACCTCTGGGCTTGGACACTGTCCCTGAGCTCTTTAGCTCAAGACTATCACTCTACTCCTTGAGCCACAGTGCCAATTCTGGTTTTCTGGTGGTTAATTGGAGATAAAAGTCTCATAGATTTCCATGCCCAGGCTCGCTTTGAACCATGATTCTGAGTTGCTAGGATTACAGACGTGAGCCACCAGCGCCCGGCAGCAGTTTTCTTTCTTTCTTTCTCTTTCTTTCTTTCTTTCTCTTTCTTTCTTTCTTTCTTTCTTTCTTTCTTTCTTTCTTTCTTTCTTTCTTCTTTCTTTCTTTCTTCTTTCTTTCTTTCTTCCTTCCTTTCTTCCTTTCTTCCCTTCTTTCCTTCTTTCTTTCTTTCTTTTTTTCTTTCTTTCTTTCCTTCCTTCCTTCGCCAGTCCTGGGGCTTGAACTCAGGGCCTGAGCACTTTCCTTGGGCTTTCTCAAGGCTAGAGCTCTACTACTTGAGCTACAGCACCACTTCTGGCTTTTTCTATATAAGTGGTACTGAGGAATCAAACCCCAGAATTGGTGCATGCAAGCACTTTACCATTAAAACAAACTCCAGGCTGCAGGTTTCTTTTTGTTGGAATGAAAATTTACAGACAAGTGAAAATGATATAAGTGATGATATATTCAGGGGGCATTGGGATGTACTCATATCCAGCTTACTATAAATACAAAATGCTACATAGGTAAACATTCACAGATAAATACGGATCTTTGCTGTGGTAAATGAGTGGGTATAAAGGCAATTATAGCAATAAAGACTTGGCTCTATCAGTGTTTCTAATATAATGAAAATAGAAAACTTGCTGGTTTCAGGCTTGGAACAGGAAATACCTAAGATGAGCCTGGAGTATGTTATATTTAAAAGGAGGGCCGGGAGTTTGGCCTGGTGGTTAAAGTGCTTGCCTAGCATGCATGAAGATCCGGGTTTGAGTCCTCGGTACCACATATAGAAAAAAGACGGAAGTGGTGCTGAGGCTCAAGTGGTAGAGCTCTAGCCTTGAGAAAGTCCAAGGACAGTGCTCAGGCCCTGAGCTCAAGCCCAGGACTGGCCAAACAAACAACAAACAAAAAAACCCAAGAGGATGCTGTTGAGGGGGAAAAAGGCTATACTGGTGAATGTATGTTAAAGGGATAAATAGCCATCTGATAGCAGAGTTCCCAAGAGCAAAATTAGAACAATGAATCTGATAAATGAGTAAATTTAACTGGCTGTCTGGGTGGTACCCAAATTTATCAGTGAGGATACTGTAGGATTTTACGGAATCCACCACAGAAGGGTACAGACAGGACAATTTGCTCCTTTCCCAGGATCCCGATGAGCAGAAGTGCCTACCCCAAAATGCAGAGAAAATAGAAATCCCATGAGGCAGGGAGCATGGCCTAGCGTTAGAGTGCTTGTCTAGCTTGCATGAAGCCCTGGGTTCAAGTCCTTGGTACCACATACACAGAAAAAGCCATAAAGGGCACTGACGAACGCAGTGTCTCCTGCCTTGGGTACCTTACCTTTCCTAATGGGGTGGACATATCCCAATCTTTGAAGACTTAAACAGAACACAAGGTGAAAGAAGGTGGAATTCGGCACTCTGCTTTCTATCTGCCTCAATAATGATACATCTCATTTCATCTTTCCAGCTTCCAAACTTAGGTTTCATTCATTCATTCATTCCATCAAATGAAATAATGAATCTTCTTTTATATTTGTGGTCATAAACCAAATCTAGTTTATCTTATTGCTAACGGTATTAGAGTGATCTAAAGAAACAGAGCTAGAAATGTGCATAAAATGTCTTGATAGTACTTGTGATGGTTTGATTTATAATTGATTTATAATTTTTCTACTGTATATGAATCCCTTTAGACTTGGAGTTAGTTATACCACTAGCTTCTTTGAATTTTCCTTTTACAGAGAATAGATAATCAGATCTCTCAGACTCATAATTATTCCTAGTAAATTTCTATACTTTCCGTGTGTGTGTGTGTTTCTGTGTGAATGGGGAATCTAGGTATATGTGCATCTACTAATGCTCCTTGGCATATGATTGAGTTACATCTCAACAAACCCATTATAAGTTGAAAATATCAATAAGTCAAAAATGTATTTAATCAGTGTTTACCCTCATGATCATATGGCTGACTGGAAGCTGTAGCTCGCTGCTGCTGCCCAGCATCACAAGAGAGTATCGCTAGCCTGGGAAAAGATCAAAATTAAAAATTTGAAGTTCAGCTTTCACTGACTGTGCATTGCTTTTGCACCATTGTAAAGTCAAAAAATTGTAAGTCCAACTATTATAAATTGGGAGCTGTCTATATGTTCATGTAAATATCTCTTACTAGTACTTTTACTGAAGGAACTTTGTTAGTACAATGCACACAATTAACTAGAAATGGACTATAACTCAATACATAAAATAAGATTTTGCGATTCCATACCAATTAAATAATGAATAAATAAACAAAAGGAAAAGAGACAAATATTCATTGCAAAAAATTCAAGAATTTCATGAACATAATCTGCTCTTAAAGAGGTGGTATGTAAATCTCCACTCTAAACAGAAATGTGCATAGTAATTTCCCTTCAAAATAAACTTCATGAGAAGATGGAAGAAAGAGTAATTTTATAGTGGAATAAACTGAAAAAAATACTATTTCTGCCAGTGTTATAATCAGTATAAAATGTTATAAAAAAAAAGTACTAATAGTGTATACACTTGCAACAATGTGTGGAAAATAATTTCTGGCTACTGGATTTTAAACTCGGAACTTTGTACTTATTAGGTAAATTCTCCACAACTTAAGCCATGCTACAGCCCCCAAAATGACATCTTATCTTACTGATCATCCTAAGAACTATAATCCCAGTTCAATTATGACAAAACCATCAAATTTCAGTGCCACAAATTGGTGCTTCATTTTCACAAAGCGGTATCAACTTGGGGTAGGGGAGATTTTGAAGGAAAAAAAAAGCTAAATTTAGACCTTACCCAGAACTTCATGCTACAACTAAAACAGAGAGATCTTTCTAACAATGTACCCAACCATTCTAGGATATAACCAAATATTACTATTATACCAACAATAAAAGAACCTATTTTATAATTTCCAGGGAAAAGATTTTTAAGCAGCAACCAGAAACATGCTTTTCTGAGCTATTGTAAACCACACAAAGAAAAAAATGCCAGCAAAAAGAATGAATGTTGTAGGAACTGAAAAAAGCATTATAAAAACACTCAACCAATTATGGAATAGGATAATATCCCATGTAAAGTTAACCAGGGAACTCTAAGACTCAATACTCAGGTAGGTACTCAAGGTCATTGACATGAACTTGTTTTTGGAGATATAAATATAACTATATAGACATATAAATCTATGATGGAATATATATTCTATAAACATATTGATATTATATAGATATATATCTATACAAAGTCTCAGCTTAAGTTTAATTTTGTTCTTTAATTTATGTGCCACTGTTTGCATATAGAGATTTCATTCTTGAATACTTGTTTGTTAAACTTGACATTTGAAATATGATGCAAAAAAATCAGTGTTAATAAAATCTTTTAATTAAAGCACACATATACAAACTAGAAAAATTTTCTATTTGCAGATGAAATATTTATTTACATGCAAAATTCCAAGAAGGCTATAAAAATTAGACAGTGAGGCCTACTGCAAAATAAAAGCTCAGGGATTCTAGCTGAATATGCATTGCTCAAGTCTATAATCCAACCTACTCAGGAGGCTGATATCTGAGAATTATGGTTGGAAGCCAGTGCGCACAAGAAAAGTCCATTAGACTGTTATCTCCAATTAACCACCCAGAAGCCAAAAATGGGACTGTGATTCAAGTGAGAGAGCACTAGCCTTAAGCACAAATGCTCAAGAAGAACTTCAGGCCCAGGAGCACAATGACAAAACCTTTTTTCAGGGCCTCTTATTCAAACTTCAGGAAAATATGACATAAATGGAAGTTTCTCTAATGACTTTGCATGTTTCTCTAAATAAAGAGAATTGAATAATTTAAATTTAATAGTTTAAACCATTAAATTTTCAAAATGAATTTTTACACTCATTGTACATTATTCATTTTAAATTCAAATTCAGACAGAGAGTGCCCAAGCATAGTAGTACACATTTGTAATCTCAGGTGCTTGAGAAGAAGAAGAGACTTTGAGTATAGCAGACGGAAGTCAAGGTGGCAACCAACAAGCTAAACTTGATGGTTTGTGCCAGATGGGAAGAATAAATAGAAGGATCTCGATCCAGGATGGTTTGGGGAAAACAATGTGAGACCCTATTTGAAAAACAGGGCTGGGGACATAGCTTAAGTGGCAGAGAACCTCCCTAGCAAGCATACATCTGCAGTTCAAATTTCAGCACTGCCAAAACATAAAAATTAAAAATAACACCAAGAAAACATAACTCATCTGCCAAATCACCACAACACACAATTTATATTTACAACTCATTTATGCACATTAATAATTCTTACCTGAAAAGTGTGTCTCAAAGGTAAACCATACTTTTATTTCACTATCGGACATACAGAGGCTAACTTTACCCTCAACATTTGGTTTATTTATGAGGAGGTAAGGACTGAATAGAAAAGGAACTACAGGTAACCATGTCATTTCTTCTTCTTGTACTATTACAGCCAAAATGGTAATAATGCTTATCATTAGTTAATAGAGAAAAATAACATCAATATGATAGGGTGAGATGGAATTCCTTGGTCATTTCTGGCTCTTAGAATGACAATGACTTATACATTTGAAGAAAGTCATTGATCCTATTTAAAGTACAGACTTTTGGAACTGTCAATATTTCTGTTTCCTCAACAATACATCTAATATATTTACCTTTTGCTTATTTTTTATCTCATTAAGTTAAGATTTCTGGTTTTATAATTCTGCCTCATGAGAAATAATAAACATTATTGGTAAAAAAGTATCAAGAAATTATATATATATACATATCTATCATAATTATGAACATATTTCACATTCTTATTAAATTTCACTTATAAAACACATATTCAAAAGCCAAATCAGTAAAAACTTTCAAATATATGAATTAAGGTATTTTTTATTTTTGTTTTATTTTTTTCAGTGTATAAAGGGGTTACAGTTATATTTGCCAGATAAAGGGTAAATTACTTCTCACACATTGGTATCCCTTCTTATGTTTTTGTCCCACTGAAGCAGCATATTTAAACACAAGTACTTCTGAGCACAAAACTCAAAATTACAAAGCTGGAAGTTTGGCTTAGTGGTAGAGTGCTTGCCTAGCATGAACGAAGACCTGGGTTCGATTCCTCCGCACCCCACATGCATACGAAAAGCTGGAAGTGGTGCTATGGTTCAAGTGGTAGAGTGCTAGCCTTTAGAAAGCCCAAGGACAGTGCTTAGGCCCTGAGCTCAAGCCCCTGTACTGGCAAAAAAAAGTGTTTTATGGAAATTTCATGACAAGCATTGAAAGTGTAGTATGACATGACATTTGTGTTAGCTAAAATGTACCTATAAATCTATAAGTGAACACACACACAGGGGCATGATAAATTTTATAACTCTTTAGACATTCACACACTGAAGTCAAAGGAGGATAAGCCTACGAGTGGATCACAAACGCTCAATAGCTATGTGAATAGGATCATATAAAATAACATCTTATGAAAATGAACTCCAAGAAAAGGAAACAAACAATATTTTTAAGTTGCTGTTGCTTCTGCTTTGTTTTCTGTTTCTTTTGTTTTGTTTGTCCTAGGGAGGGAAAGGAGAGGTAGGTACAGAAAAGGGGAAACCAAGAATTGCATCATACCAAATCCAACGCTCGTATTCATTAGATTCTACGTGGAAAATGAACTCTACATACTGTAGGTGAGAACAGGAGGGAAAAACTAGGAGAGAGCAAGGGAAGGGGAGACATGGTTAAAAAATATTGTGCTCCTTACCTGATTCATATAACTGTAGCCCCTTTGTATATCATCGCTACAACAACAAATTTTGTTTTAAGTGCAGTATGAGAATGGGTAAGAATAAACTGGCAGAAGATATGCATACTTTATCACTGTTCCACAATGCTCCATTGTCATACCAAGACAGCTGGTAAGGGCAAAGCATAGAATCAAGCACTGACCAATCTGAACACAAGCCACTGTCTGACTATATAGTACGAAGAGCTGGTTCTGATGAAAACTTTTTAGTGAATTTAGCAAAGTTGCAGGGTAAAAAATCAACGTTCTTGAAAGTGGAGACGTGTCTCAAGTGGCAGAATGAGTCTTTTGAGTAAAAAGCCAAGCAAGACTACAAAGCTCTCAGTTCAAGCTCCACCACTGGCACAAAGTCAACGTACAAAACTTAATTGTATCTCATTTCTGGTGTCTCATGCCTGTCATCCTAACCACTAAGGAGGCTGGGATCTAAAGATCAAAGTTCAAGGCAAGAATAGGCAGGAAAAAAAAATCTATGAAACACTTATATCTTATTAACTACTATAAACTCAGAAGTAGAGCTGTGACACAAATGTCAGAGTGCCAGCCTTGAGTAGAAAAGGCTAAGGGACAGTTTATAGACCCTGAGTTCAAGCCTCAGTACTTTATAGAAATATAAGAACTATAATAAGCCAGGCATGGTGGCTTGTGCCTGTAATCCTAGCCACTCAGGAGGCTGAGATCTAAGAATCAAGGTTCAATGCCAGCCTGGGCACAAAAAGACCCCAGACTCCTATCTCCAGTTAACCTCTAGAAAACGGGAAGTCGGGCTTGGCTCAAGGGTAAGGCAGTAGCCTTGAGTTGAAGAGCTCAGGGACAACACCTAAGCCCAGGAGTAGGGTGGTAGCCTTGAGCTGAAGAGCTCAGGGACAGCGCACAGGCTGAGTTCAAGCCCCATGACCCAGAAAATAAAAATAAAAATAAAACCTATACTACTACAATTTATACGGAGAAGAAAACATCATTCTAAAAGAAAAAGGTAGAAGGACTTATTAAACTCAATTTTTTAAAAAAAAACATACTTTTTTGTTACAGTATTCAAAAATGTGTTACTGGCACTATAATAGAAAGAAACATCAAGGGGAAAAGTAATAGGGAACCCTTGAAAGAGACCCACATAATACATCTAAAATTTTGACAAAACTGGAGGAAACACAGACTTCAATGACACTACTTCAGTAATTGGACATGCACAGATTGAAAAAATCATTTTCCTAAATCTAATGCTTGAAGAAAAAATGAATTGAGAATTTAAGAATACCTCTGAGACCTAAGAAACCTACAAATGATTCAGGCATGCATCAAAATATTCACAGAAGAAAACATTCATAATTGGATTTTAATGAAATTAAATATTTTCCCTGTAAAAGTTCTTGTTAAGAACAAGAGACAAGTTATAAACTGGAGGAAATATTTTTAAATCACATTCCTACTAAATGATAATTTAGCATATATAGAGACATGTGCAAGAAAGTAGTTAACAACAATCCCATAGAGAAAAACCTAGGCCTACATTGATGTTTTGGTGAATGTTTCCAGATTTCAACAAAGAACACCAGTCTTTCATAAGTACTTGTACAGTATTGAAAAGAGGCATTCATTCACACCTATCAATTCATTTTATAAGGTCAAAAACATCACCTGAGAACTGAGAGAGAATCATGAAAAACAAATTTACAGAATAAGCTTTTGTGAATAGATATAAAAAATCTCAAACAATTGGTTAGCAAAATCTTAGTTAATTTAGCATTTATTATGCTTTATTAGAATTCATTGAAGACCCTGATTTCAAGCTTCAGTACTTTATAGAAATATAAGAACTATAATAAGCCAGGCATGGTGGCTCAGGCCTGTAATCGTAGCTACTCAGGAGGTTTAATGCCCAGCTTGGGTAAAGTCTGAGAGACTTATCTCCAATTAACCACTAGAAAAACGGAAGTGGTGGTGCTGTGGCTTTGGGGTAGGGTGGTAGCTTTGAGCTGAAGTGCTCAGGGCCAGCACCCTGATCAGAGTTCAAGTCCCACAACCAAAAAAAAAAAAAGAATTGATTGAACATTTACCAAAGGATCAGTAGATGTAGTTCAGTATGTTCATGGTTTTTGTTAAAGAATTTATTAACATTGATTTTTACATCATATTTCAAATGACGTATTTAACAAACAAGTATTCAAGAAGGGAATCTCTATATATAATCACAGACACTTAGTTTTTAGAACATAATCAAAATTAGACTAAGGGTTTGTATAGCATAGATATGTATTAATCAATGTAATAAAACATTATGTCTATAGAGTCATAAGTTTTTATGTCTATGTAGTTGTGTTTATATTTCCTATACCATGTCCATATCATTGGGTATGTAAATATTGAGTCCTCGCTCTTGCACTGTTTGGATCTAATAGATGTTCATGGCTTTTACAAAGAAATTTTATATGCTTATTTCAATAAATGCATAATAACTGATAACATTTAATACTCAGTAATGATGTATATATACAATGTCATCTCATTTGATCATCTCTAAGGTAGATAGCATCTAGTTCATTCACTTTTTCCTGTAGATATGCTCTGTTAAAGAAATTAGCTATTCCTTAGCAGCTCTATCATTGTCAGTTTTCTCATCCTGTGACTCCTGTGAGTCTATATTTGGTACTTCCATCAGTTTAAAGTGCAAGGAAGTTTTGGTCATTGGTTGTCACCTTCAGCTGGAACCTTTTATAACTTCTAAGCGTTGTTCTTCAAGGTCTGTAAACAGCTTCATATTGCTTGATGGAGACTCCTTTCTTCTTTCTACATTCTTAAAAACTTAATTTGATGGTTCATCAGATATTTTTCTATGTGGCTCATCATTTATGTCTGAATGTTCTATAAAGGATGTGTTATGGTCCTTAACTGTTTCTTCAAGTATTTGATATTTTGTTGCAGCTGTTCTTGACAGCTTTGAATTTTTCTTCAAGTGCTATCTTCCTTGGTGCCTCCACTGTCTTCCTTATTAATTTATCTTTCAATTTGGGCAGTTTTGTTGGTTGCATCATTTTTGTCTCTAATATTTGGTGATTATGTGTGAATTCTGGGGCATTCAGGAAGCATGTCCTCCAAATCCACATATTCACATAACTTTGCTCTCAGCATTTTGAGAGCTCATAGTTTTGGTGTTGTTTTGTTTTCATTTTTGTTGGTTGGTATGGTATTTAAAAATTTTAAACTGTGTCTATCTGTTAAAGTATTTAGGGTAGTAGGCATTAAGAAAGCACTGCATTGTTTTACTTTTTTTTCCTTTTTTTTCCCTGTAGAATTAAATTGAACTGTGAATTCAGCATAGTTGCTCCAAGTGGGCAACTCTTTGCCATTTATGGTAAAGAATGCCCTGGAGCAGCTTAGTGTCCTCTGCCGTCGACTTGAGCCTGGTAGCAGAGGATTCAGTAGCTTTTGGGGGACTCAAGTTGAACTGCATAGTCTTGCTAACCATTGATGGTACCTTGCCATTGCCTGTTTAGTCTCTTAAACTGCTTACCATTTCCTGGCAGCCAAGCTCTGCCTTTAATTAAATGGCCACTGAAAGTATTTGTGATAATTTTGATACACAAGATAGGCCTGTGTAATTAAATTCATCAACAGTAGATTTGGCCTTGGCAGACTGGAGTTGAGTTGATAAGCCTCTTTCATGACAGAGATGGGAGGCCCAGCCATTGAGTGTCCTGGGATCCTTCTTTCTGCTTGGCACCCTACAGTACATAAATACTCAAGGCCCTGCACCAGTTGACTTCCTGAATGTCAATAGAAATTGCCTCTGCAGATGCCTGGCTGGTGGTGGCTTGGTCTTCTGCTCTCTGCCCTTTGGACTCCTTTGTCCTGCCCCTCCCCATCAGGGGCCCAGAGTCATGTTCTTCCTACGTCCTACTCTTTAAGTTGACCTCTAGCTACAAAAGCATTTCCAAATTAGCAGCTTCCAAATCCTGGAACTGAGCTGTAGTGTGTGTTGTGGCTCTTGCTCCTCAGTCTAGTGAAAACTGCTTCTTTGTCTCCAAAACAACTTTTAATTTTACTTCTCAGACAGTTCAGAAAGAGTGTCCAGATATCCAAACAAGGGAAGTAGCCCTCGTAAATAGGCTTTCATCACAAGTTTCTCCAGCCTACTCTTCACCATGCATTCATTGTCATTCTGTAAGAGGTAGAAGGTCTGCTGGAACATATGCAGCAAATCATTTTAAACTCCAGAGGCATGAGGTTCTGGGGCATGAGTTCACTGAAGCAGGATATGGCCAGTACTCCAAGCTGGACGTACTCCTGTCACAAGACATGCTTTTCGCTGCTGTCATTCACTAATGCTATTTTTCTGGCTTATGTGTCACAGCCCAAGTGTGAAAAGTGGAAAATGGTGATGAGGAGGGACAAGGTGATGTGAGCAGGCAAAGGAATCCAACTGGACCGATGGGCCAGCCATTCCAAGGCAAGGAAAAAGACATAATTACACTTTGCATTGATAGAGTTAGGCTGATTCTAAACTTTGAGCTAGGACTTTGCAACAGGTTGGTTACTTAGCAAGTCACCTCAAAAACCATTAAAGTATACATCATTACATAGTCATTCCTAATGCTGGAGAGAAAATATAAGCTGAATCTACAGGATCCTTCTGGCTGGGCAAAATTAAGAAGCTCCTCTGTCTCACATTTTCTTTCACTAGAGTGTGACAATCCTGAAAAACTTCTGACATCAGACTTTCCAGTGCCTTGAGGGAGACTTCTTCCCATGCCAAGACTCATTTTGGATTCATTCTCTTACACAAACAAAAGAGGTGACCATCACTGAAGATCAGGAGTCAGGAATAAGATGACTCCCTGGAGTCTGCCACGAAGTTTAGCACATGCTGCCTGGGCTGGGATGGAGGCTCAAGTGAGCTGGCTCTCAGCTTCCAAAGTCTTGCTCCTATAGTTCAGGTCATGGTCCCAGCAGGCTAGGGGGGTGACTTTTCTTCCCCACCTCAGCCACAGGGACCTCTAAAAAGAGTACAGACCTTGGTCTCCCTCACTGGGGTCCCACTGAATACTTCCTAAGGAAATTCAAAAGTAGGAAATAGAATTTGGAGGCCAGAGAAAAGAGTGATGGATCCAGGCTCCTGTGCAGCCAGAACCCCAATGGGGTGACCTTGGTCTCAAGCAGGGGCTTTGGGGGCTTCTGGGGCTCAGAAGACAAGAGACAAAGGCAACCTGATGCAAAGACTCAAGGAGCAGAAGACAAAGGGGCCTTAGTGGATACAGGCAGGTGGCAGCCTAAGGAGACCAGCCCATAGGCAAGCAATGTCCTCTCTACCTCAGTTTCTGCCCCTGCTGCTACTGAATCTGCCTGTTCAGATTGTGCAGGCTGAGTGGTCAGGCAGCTGCACTTATGACTTGCTTTTAAGAAACAAGTTATGAGATGTCTTGTCTATAGCTATGTTACATTATGCTTATAACCTCTGTCTTATGTGAAGTCACAACCTTATTGGTGTTGAAGAAGTAAATTTCTCTGCTGTTAGATCACATAGAGAGGGTCATAAGGTAAACAACTGAGCATGGACACTGGCCAACAGTAAACAATAAGTATAGACTCTCCTCAGAACAATTTTTGAGAAAGCTAAGTTATACCATCATGCTTCACATAGCAGCCAGATAAGTCAAAGTGTAAATTGTGAGACTCTGAAACATAAAATTCAGCTAAGCCTATTAGGTACAAGAATATCAAGACAACATCTTGAAAAATAAGAATAAAGTGAATTGAATTTCCATATTCTAATGAACTATATCTATAAAATATCTTTAAAATAGTATTTAGGGCTGGGAGTTTGGCCTAGTGGTAGAGTGCTTGCCTAGCATGCATGAAGACCCAGGTTTGATTCCTCAGTACCATATACATAGAAAAAATCCACAAGTGGTACTGTGGCTCAAGTGGTAGAGCTCTAGCGTTTAAAAACCCAAGGACAGTGCTTAGGCCCTGAGTCTAAGCCCAGGACTGGAAAAAAATTAAATAAATAAAATATTTACCATAGCATTAAAATATCAAGTATTAAAGACAGTCTAACAAAAATGTGGGATCTCTATAAACAAATTGTTATGTAAAGAACTCAAAAAAATCTAAAGTAAATAGAGAGAGGGATACAATAAATCCTGGGATTAGCCAGTGGCTCACACCTGTAATCCTACCTACTAAGGAGCTGACATCTGAGGATTAGGGTTCAAAGCCAGCCTAGACAGGAAAGTCCCTATGAGACCCTTATCTCCAATTAATCCACTCCCCCCAAAAACACGGAAGTGGAGTTGTGGCTCAAAGTGGTAGAATGCCAGCCTTGAGCAATAAACACCTAGTCCCTGAGTTCAAGCCTCACTACCTACAATCAATCAATCAATAAATAATAAGCAAGCAAATCAGTGAATAAGTAGGTAAATAAATAAATTCAGGGATAAAATAATTAGTATTGTCATTGTCAAAGACAAAGATGAAATCTTTGTCAGAAATGAATCTCTGGATAGGATAGACACTGATAATACCATTTGCTTATATTCAGGTAATTCAAAGGCATGCATATCAGAGTCAACAATTTTACTTAAAAGCCATGAAAATCAAATGCTATGTTTTCTACAACATTATACAAATTTAAATTAGTAAGGTCTACCAATATAGCTCACTTTATTCATTATTTAGATCACACATGACAGAAATCAAGTTCTTTTCCCATATTTTGGATCAAAATGTGTTTGATGAGTATCCAAGGATTATATGCCAGAAGCAAACAGAATATCTAAGCTCAACAATCTAAGTCTGGTTGTCACCTTCCAAGATTTTAAGGCTTTAAGATTATAAGATGAAAAACTACAATTTATGATATAAGCTACAAAAACTTAATTATACAACATAATCCTAAAATCATAAAAATTACACATGATTATTACAGGCTGTAACTTTTTATAAAGAGTCCCAGGGGCACAACAGATAGACCTGAATGGGGGCCTGGAGTTTAGTCTATTGGTAGAGTGCTTGCCTAACATGCATGAAAATCTGCGTTCGATTCCTCAGTACCACATTCACAGAAAAAAACAGAAGTACTGCCATGGCTCAAGTGGTTCTAGCCTTGAGTAAGCCCAAGGACAGTGCTCAGGCCCTGAATTCAAGCCCCAGGACTGGCAAATAAAAGTGGGAGGAGTGAAAGGGAGGGAATTAAAAAAAAATAACAAAAAGTCTCTGAACAGTAAAGGACATAGTTAATAAACTAGAAAGACATCCAACAGACCAGGAGAATATCTTTACCAGCAATACATCTGACATAGGTGTAATATCCAAAAGATATTAGGAACATAAGAAATTAACCCCTGGCAAAGCTAATATACCAATCATCACTTAGAAAAAGGAGATAAAGAGAGACTTCTTAGAAGAGATAATAATTGCAAAGAAACAGCTGAGGAAATACTCAACATCAACAGCTATAAAGGAAATGGAAATCAAACTTTTTTTTTTTTTTTTTGTCAGTTGTGGGGCCTGAACTCTGGGCCTGAGCCCAGCTCAAACCTAATCCCCTGAGTCACAGAGTCACTTCCGGTTTTCTACTGGTTAATTAGAAATAGATACGGGTCTCATGTTCTTTAGTGCCCAGGCTGGCTTTTTACCCTGATCCTCAGATCTCAGCCTCCTGAATAGCTAGGATTACAGACGTGAGCCACTGCACCCAGCAATCAATTTTGCAATTTCATTTAACCCAGTTAGAAGAAAGCACCATGAATTCCAACAATATTGGCAGGGAAAAGGAACCCTATTGCACTGTTAGTGAGAATGTAAACTAGTACAAGCTCCCAGAACCCGGTCTGCTTGTTTCTCAAAAAACTAAACTTTGATCTTCCCTATGACTCAGGTATACCATCCTGGGTATCTACTCAGAGCATCCCAAGCCAAGATACTGTAAAGATATTTGCACGTCCACGTTCATTGCTGTATTATTTAAAATAGCCAAATTATGGAAACAGCCCAGATGCCCTACAATAGATGAATGGATAAAAAAATGTGGTACCTATATACAATGAAATTTTACACAACCATTGGGAAGAATGATATTACGTCATCAGCAGGGAGATGTATAAAGCAAATCATGTTAAGTGAGGTAAACCAAGCTCAAAGAAGCAAATGTTACATAATTTTCTCTCACATATGGAAGCTAGATATAAAATACATGATAAATTATACAGGTCTCTAGGCATTCAGTCATAGTCAGATTATAGGAGGACATTTTTAGGGGAAAACCACAAATGTACAGAACTTCTGTGCTTCTGATGATATAAAATAATATTTATTGAAATGAATGAAATGGAAACAATGGGCTTCTTTTTGTCTTATTTGGGTGTCTGTTTTTGGGAGGGCAGAGACAAGGAGAGACAAGGGGAACAAATGAAGCAGAGGTATTCAGTAGACATTACATTGAAAATAAACTATACAAGTTATAGTCAGGGATAGGAGGGAAAAACTGGATGACATTGTCCAAAAGAAATGTACTTTACCTGATTAATGAAACTGTAGCACCTCTCTATACCACCTTTTTTTTGCCATTCCTGTGGCTTGAACTCAGGACCTGAGTACTGTCCTTGGGCTTTTATCAAAGCTAGTACTCTACCACCTGAGCCACAATACCACTTCTGGCCTTTTCTGTTTATGTGGTACCTAGGAATCAAACCCAGGTCTTTGTGCATGCTAGGTAAGCACTCTACCACTAGGAGAAACTCGCAGCCCTATACATCACCTTTTATACAAACAATTAAAATATATATTATAATTGAAAAATTATACATGATTAAATAGATAGCTAATGTCAGGCCTGGAGGGTATTTCAAAAAATGCTTGGCTACTTTCATTAATCTCATATTGTTACTGTATCTGACTTTGTTACCTGGTATATTATGTATATATATATATTTGAAATAGGAAAGGGAAGAGGGAAACAAGATGACTGGGAGGAGGGAGGCAAATGGGGACAAAAACACGAGAGGGGTATCAATGTGTGAGAAGTAATGCACCTATTACCTGGCAAATGTAACTGTAACCCCTCTATACATTACCCTCACAATAAAAAAATACTTGGCTAAATTCTTCTTTATAAACCTGAACCAGAACCTCCCATTCTTCATATATTTCTTTTCCAAAATAAAGTATGACATTATTCTCAAGTCACATCTTCCTCAAAAAAGATAAATGTCACACATTTTATGAGCCTTAAAGAAATGTTTTCAGACCTGGAGGTAAAAGCTGACACACTGAAAACTTTACAGGAAGGAACAGGAGATACACTAGGCCTCCTTGGCACAGGTAGAAACTTTCTTAATAAGGACCAAGAATCACAACAAATCAGAGAAAGGCTGGATAAGTGGGACTGCATTAAACTGCCGAGCTTTTGTATGGCAAAGGACATAGCTAGTAAATTAAATAGGAAGCCTACAGACTGGGCAACGGACAAAGGCCTCATATCTAAAATATATCAACAACTCAAAAAATTGAATCACTCCAAAACTAACCTCCAAAGTAACAACTATCCCATTAAAAAATGGGCCAAAGACTTGAGGAGAGTCTTCTCAAAGAAGAAACAAAAATGGCCTATAGACACATGAAGAAATGCTCAACATCTCTGGTCATAAAACAAATGCAAATCAAAACAACTCTAAGATTCCACCTCACTCCAGTTAGAATGGCCAGGATCAGGAAAACGAATAATAACAGATGCTGGAGGGGATGTGGCCAGGAGGGATCACTACTACACTGTTGGTGGGAGTGCAAACTCGTTCAACCACTATGGAAAGCAGTATGGCAGTTCCTCAAAAGGCTAAACATAGAACTCCCCTATGACCCAGCAATTCCACTACTTGGCATTTACCCAACCTCCAGAAACAAGGGCATACTAAATCCACTAGCACAACCATGTTCATTGCAGCACTATTCACCATAGCAAAGATATGGAACCAACCTAGATGTCCCTCAGTTGATGAGTGGATCAACAAGTTGTGGTATTTGTACACAATGGAATTCTATGCTGCTGTCAGAAAGAATGACATTGCCCCATTTGTTAGGAAATGGAAAGACTTAGAAAAAATCATATTAAGTGAAGTAAGCCAGACTCAAAGGAACTTAGGCTCAATGGTTTCCCTCATTCGTCATAATCAGCAGAAACCTTGGGCTCTACTAGCAGAGATCTGCAATAGAGCAAAATCTTGATACATAAGGCCATATAGTATGAAGCTAATTGAAAGGACCTCCAGGACATTGAAACAAAAGCCATATAATGAATGATTGTTGTCCTTAATGTACTATGTTGTCTCTCATCTCCTTTGCTGTCCCTTGGTTATCTCATATTGTTATAGTATCTCACTTTATTATCTGATATATTGAATTTATTTGTATTTGGTTATTTGAAATTTGATAGGAAAGGGGGGAAAACCAAGACGGGTGGGGGATGTGGGGGGAGGGTAATGGGTACCAAGACATGTGAAAGGGTATCAATGTATGTGAATTAATGCACCTTCTATCTGGCAAATATCATGTAACCCTTTCACTAATTACAATAAAAAATAAATTAATTAATTAAAAAAAGAAAAAAAAGAAATGTTTTCATTCTAGTGAGGTGGGATATACAGAAGAGGTGACTAAAAATAACAAATATTACAAGGGCCAAATTTTAAAATGTAAATGACCAGAAAAAAATAGAGCTGCAAAGTCTCTACTCATCACTGTTTCCTTTTAGGCGTCAAGTTACAAAAATAGGAAAACATCTGTTTTCTCCTTTGAAATGTTAAACAATGCAAACTTTATGAATGGGTAGAGAAACAGAAAATTAAAATGTATAAAAAATAGAAGTCCTGAAACTCACCTAATGTCCCAGTGTTTTGGATAATACCAAATATCTTTTCATATAGTAAACAGCATCCATAATGGCCATGTTTTGGATAACAGGGCCATCAAACCATACTGTTTCTAATGATCAGGGGCTTCTGGAGAACATGACCACACGTGACCACTTGTGGTCTCCCAGCTCGAAAAGTCTAATGGACCCAGGTAAGAACCATAATTTTAAATCTTCATTCCCATTGCTTACATGGGAAGCTGAAAATATATCCACCCTCTCTTTTTTTGTCTATTTTTTTTGTATCCTGTTTTACTAAGACAAATCCTTGCTAATTTTTTTCCTTTCTCTGAGTAATGAGATGTAGCAGTTAGCCATGAATGATAGTAGAAATGCAAACTTAAAATGAAGATAAAATTTCAAGGTCTCTGAGAGAAAATATTGTAACTAATAATTCCTTGTTCACAAATGACATTAGTCCTAGGTGACTGGACTGAGGACTAGGAATTTCTCACAACCTCAATAGGTACTCAGACCCCAAAAGCAAATGCTGTATTTCAAACAGTAGAGACAATCTACTTTCAGTCTATTGAAAGTGTATTTATAAATATACTCAAATTAACTGCCACAAATTAACTAAAGGCAAGAAACAGCCTCCATATGTGTTTGTCATTATCTTAATCAGTTTTGTTGACCTCTTAGAATCCAGAACTAATCAACTTTATGAGAAGAGACTGAAACTATCCATAAGAAACAGCATATCCTTATGGGACAGATTGCTCCAAAAGAGGAGTTTATGCCACAGGCCAGAGAACTTTTTTCCTGGGAATTAGATTATTCCTCTCAACTTATGACAAAGATAACTTTTCCAAACAAGGAAGAACCAGCACTAAGATAATGACCAGCTATAATCACAACTCATCAACTATGTATGCCTTTTCCCCCTGCCTAAAATTCTGAACAGTGAAGATGGCTAAAGATGAATTGAAGTATTTTTTCCAGTTTTCTGCCATGTATACTTCCTAATAAACTCCCCCAATTACTTTTCCTACCTTTCAAGTGATGCTGAATTCTCTTGCAGAATGCAAAGGACTGAAGAAGATAGCTATACTGACCTTCAGGTAGCAGGATACGATAGGAAATAAAATTTCCCCCTTGAAATGCTTCTAACTATATCCTAAATTCCCATGTTGCATGGAAACTGGGAAGCTAAGGGAATCTTCCCTTCCTTATCTCTGCTAATGATAGGAGTTAGTGAAAAAAATCAGGCAGTTAGGGAATTGATACATACACATACACACATACATATGTATGTATATATGTACACATATGCATACATATACACACAGAGAGAAACTTATAGATTGCAGGATAAGTCCATAAACCAAAATTGCCTGACAACAAGAATGGGATCAAAGAATGAGAAAGACACCTATCAAGGACAAAAGAATGAGGAAATAGGATGAAATACGAAATCTTTGGCATCTCAACCTTATAATGAATAGGAGATCCACCCCCTTCAAGGACCCTAATTCTCCCTAATTAGCCCAAAGCAGGACAAGAGATGGCCTCTTCCCATGGCATGTCTCTACTACATGTTTTTTTCTCTGCCACATTTCTTTTCTAATACAACTGGCCAAATTCTTCTCTTGCCTGTCATAAGGACCCAAGTCAACTTAGCTGCCCTAAATTTCTGATAACAGTAACACTAGCATTTAAACATGTCTCAAATCTGTGAAGTAACTCTTTCATGTTTCTACCAATTTATTCAGCTCAATTGAAATTATACAACTACAGAAAATCAAGACCACCATTTCCACCTGTCCTAAAGGGATATCCAAGGGGCTAGAATATTCCTTTCAATATTCAAACTGTGAGGGGAAATAAAAGTCCCTACACTGTCTATTCACAAATAAATCTTCTCAAAGCCTTAAAACAATCAAACAAAAATCTTACCAGCAGATAAGAGATAAAATCAATATGGAAAACTGAATAAGTAATATTTTTAGTAATAAGGAAAAAGAAGCAACATAACAACCCTGGACTGATCTTAAATTTTTTCAATATCCTGAAATTTCCACTACATTAAATTTAAAATAAAATAAAAATTTCATCTAATATAATAAAGTACCATCTAGTTTTAGAAAATACCTGAAATATACATTTCCTTTCTTATAAAAATTTTAAATGTAAAAAGTTTTTAATAATCATAAAATAATGAGATATGACACTTATGAATATTACTCAGATTCCTTAAGATTAATATATTATATATAAATATGAGTAAAAAGAATGCAACTATAAAAATGATGTCCTTTGTTGTTGGGGGCCGAGTAACGCCATGTCTAATAACTTTCTGCTGAGACCTGTAGTAGGGGTAAACAAGTGGACCTCTTTATCCTGCCCACCTGTTGTGCTGATAGGCTCCCGCACCCAATATAAGGAGGAGGGGGCTTATTGGAGAGAGAGATTTTCCTGCCTTGATGAAGCTGCATGGTATCTCTGCTCGTGCTCCGGGGAAGGAAGGCTGAGTACGGGAGGACAGGGGGCCCTCTCCTCTCGTGGCTTGTCTTGGTCGGGGTGTGTTTTTCCCTATCCCTCCTACTAGTCAAGAGGGACCAGGGACGAAGGACCCCAACATACTGGTGCCCAATATGGGGCACGAAATAGGGCACGAAAGAGGCACAACTGCAAGTTGAGCCAAGCGAGAGAAGGGACTGAAGTGCCAGGGAAACCTGAAGGGGAAAATGCAGGCTGAAGTTGCTCACAGGGAAAGAGAAAAAGGAAGACAAAGACAAACACAGGGAGAAAGACAAAACTCCTCAAAGACTGAAAAACCAGTGAATGTGTGTGTGAAAGAGATATTATTCCCAAATCACCTCCAAAGCGCAGGTCACTTTGGGCATGGTAGGGAGGAGCCTCGCGGAGGGCGAGGCAATGATTATTCCCACATTACCTCTGAAGCTCAGGTCACTTTGGGCATGGTAGGGAGGAGCCTCGCGGGAGTCTCTGGCCAGAGCAATGTATGGGCGAGGATATTTTATAATAGAACCGAATGGGTTCAAACCGGAATGACCGTGATGTGTGTATGAAAGGGAATGGATGTGTGTAAAGAGATTTTAGAATAGAACCAAATGGGTTCAGACCGGAACGACCACAAATGTGTGTGTGAAAGGTAAATCTAAGTCTATATGGGAATAAACAGTTTAAGAACAGGTGAAAAGCTCAGACTTGAGAAAAAGTAGTGATTTAAAAAGCCTGTGCTTGGGTGCAGAATAGTTGAAAACAGGCTAAGGCTTTTTAAAGTCCCTGACAAAATATAGAGACGATGCCCCTGAGTCAGCTTGAAGTTACAGAAAATGGATTTTCGCCCACAACCCCCTTAAAATGAAGGGACCAGAGTCATTTTTGGACTGTAGTTTAATACAAAAAGAGAGAGACTGGAAGACTCCTCTAATTCTTCCACTGCCCTGCTATTCCCTATGGCTTGTGTGAATGTTGTTCTCTTAGTATTGGAATGTTTCCTTGTTTTCTCTGGCTGTTGTAGTCAGAGCCACTCAGTATATACTAGTGCCTGTACAGGCGGAGGAGAATGCTTTCCCGCTCATCAGTAAAAGAGACTTTGGTGTTTTCCTGCCGTTACTGCTGCGAGTATTGTCCTTGCCACTGTGGTTCCTACCTAGAATGATTTGAATGTGAGGACTGGAATTGTTATGTGCACAAATGACAATATTCTAATATGTCTATATTGCCTGCCTACAAAGTCAACACAAAGTGCTAATGCGACAGGCATCTGCTCCCATGGAAATAGGTGCATCCCCTCAGATCTGATTTGCTTAAATGGACGGCTGGTAATCAAAGACGGGCAAGTCCCAGCTGTTAGCCTATCAACCTAAGACAGGAGCCAAGTAAAAAGGACTTGGTGATCCCATGATGGGTAAGAAGACTAGTGAGCTTGGAGGCACCTAAGACAGGCACAGTCGATCTGATATGATGGTAGCCCCACATATCCTAGGTTTTTTCTTAAAATATAGATGGGGGAGATGTTGGGGGCCCAGTAACACCATGTCTAATAACTTTCTGCTGAGACCTGTAGTAGGGGTAAACAAGTAGACCTCTTTATCCTGCCCACCTGTTGTGCTGATAGGCTCCCGCACTCAATATAAGGAGGAGGGGGGTTTATTGGAGAGCGAGATTTTCCTGCCTTGATGAAGCTGCATGGCATCTCTGTTCGTGCTCCAGGGAAGGAAGGCTGAGTGCGGGAGGACAGTGGGCCCTTTCCTCTCGTGGCTTGTCTTGGTCGGGGCGTGTTTTTCCCTATCCCTCCTAGTCAAGAGGGACCAGGGACGAAGGACCCCCACACTTTGTATTAATAGCCTTTGTTTTCACCTTATCTATAAAAATGGTTATTTCATTAACCTCTATCTGGAGAGTTCTAAATACTTATCAGATATTACCAGTCAAAAGGAAATGAGGTGGGCACTGGTGATTCATGTCTATAATTCTAGTAACTTAGAAGGCTGAGGTCTGAAGATCATGGTTCAAAGCTAGTCCAGGCAGGAAAGTTCTTGAAACTTTCTCCAATTAATCACCAAAAAGTTAAAAATAGAACTGTGGTACAAGTGGCAGGGTGCTAGCGCTGAGGGGTAAAAGCTAAGGGACAGTTCCCAGGCCCTGAGTTCAAACTGGCACAAAACATTAAATGAGGACTATTTATGCTCTAAGCCAATAGACTGTTCACCTTCCTTAATTTGGATGACATTTGATCATCTGTGTAAATGTATTTCTCTGAGCTTTCTCTTCTCAACTGAAATTTCACCATGATCTTCCTTTCCATTTATGACATAGACTGTTTTCCAAGTAATAATTAGGTTATTTCATACATTTATAAAATCCTTATTTCTTAATCTATACTGGAATATCAAGTGCATGTGCCTATATATTCTAAGTCTGACTATGCAACATTAGAAACATTAAAATGAGATACCATTTATTATATATAAGATTAATAATTTTCTTATGCATTCCAATAATTTTTGATATTTAATATTTAACTCAATAGGGGTCTGATCAAATGAGGGTCAATAGGCATATGAGGATGAAGAGAAATTATATTAAATATGAATAGTGTCAGACTTAGACATTGGAACCAAAAAGTAAACTGAAGAAAAGAGCAGTTCCCTTCCATCTCTTTTTAGATGTTAAATTACAAAAATAGGAAAATATACAGAGGCTAGTTTGGAAATGTTCTCTCCTTTGAGATTAGGTTACAAGGCTCCTTTCGGTATAAAGAGAGAGATGAGAGGCAAGTTGAGGGGAAAAAGAAACCCAGTGTTCACCTGTTGTCTCTGCTTCTGATAGGCCTAAAACATGGGTGTATTTAACACTAATAAACATGTTGGTCACTACAAGTATTGGCTAATCATAAACTATTGTTAGACTTCCAATATGCTGTATATTTCTCCAGCCCAGAGCATATAAAAATCACAAAAGGGCCGCCATTTTTTAACTTGTGATTTTGAACTCCATTGTACTTCTAGCATGAAGTGATTTTTCTCTACTTTATACAAAACAAACTCCTTGCTAAATCTCTACCTTATAAGACATTTTGAAATGCTTTTTTCCACATGGATCTCAAGTACATGAATTTTCACTGAAACCCAGAAACCAAAGGAATCCTTTAATCCTCATCTGGTAACATGACCAATGACATTGCTCATTTTGGGTGGTTGATTGTTTCTCAATAGTTGAAAGTATTTGTACTACACATTTAAAAAACCAGTTTTGCTTAGGATATTGTTAACTGTTTAAAAAAAGTAACAACTATGAGTGTGACTCAGTGGCTTTACACTTTCCTATAAGTATAGATTCCTGAGTTCAAACTCAAGCATTGCAAATTCAAATAACAAAAAAAGAATTGTTCCAGCAAAAACATTAGGGTATAGGAGGTAACTATCATGATCAAAAGGTGTATATTCACTGGAGGTGGCTGCTCATGGCTGTAGTCCTAACTACATAGAAGGCTGAATCAGAGGATCTTGGCTCAAAGCCAGTGGAGATAGAAAAGTCCATGAGATTCTTTTCTCCAAGTAACCACATAAAAGACTTATGGAAATGTGGCTCAAGTAGTAGAGTATCATCCTTGAGCAAAATACCAAGCAAGAATGTAACGCTCTGAGTTCAAACCCCAGTACCAGCACCGAAAAAAGTGTATATTACTTCCAAATTTTAGATCTAGGTTTTCAGTACCATAGTCTAAGGGAAAGAACATGATATTGTTCAAATGACAGTTGTACTGAAGAATAAAAAGTTTAGGTGTTTTCCATTAGTAGATAAATTAACTTTTATCAATAGGATTTTTCTATGAAAAAAACATTCTAAAAGCAGCTATAAATATTGAGTTTTGTTGAGCACTGGTGGCTCATGCCTATTATGCTAGCTACTCAGGAGGCTGAAATTTAGGGATCACAATTCAAACCCAACCCAGGCAGGAAAATTCATGAGACTCTTATCTCCAGTTAACTACCAGAAAATCAGAAGTGGCGCTGTGGCTCAAAATAGTAAAGCACTAGCTTTGTGCAAAAGAGTTCAAGGACAGTGCCTAGACCTAGAGTTGAAGCCCCACGACCAACAAAAAAATATTTTAGTTTTTTCTACTTATTGAGATAATAGAAAAATTCTTCCAAGTAATGTAAAACTTGCTAACATTTTATTTTACATTAACTATTGTTTAACTCATATTCTTACCGTTCTCGGTTAAATTTAAGAGAATGAAGAATAGCTGGCCTTTTTTGCCTAAGATTCCACAAATGAAGTGTATCATCTGAACTGGCACTGACCAAAGCACCCTGTAACAAAAAAAAGACAAAGTGTGTGCTACATAGATGTTGAGGTATGTAAATATCCGCAGAAACAGAATAAAAGATAATCATTAAGAAACAAAGGATTTTTTTTATTTCAAGTCACTGAGTTCAATCTTCAAAGTGCTTGAATTTGGCATGGTACAAATATTTAAAACATAGTCTCAGGGGCTGGCTCATTTCACATAAAAGAGCTCTTTAGAACTTCAGCATCCACTATAAACATGAGTTGGGTTTTGTAATATTCTGTTTTTTTGGAGTTAAGCTGACCCTAAGCAGTCTTCAACTAAATGGAAAATCCACATCCTTTCTGAGCTTCATAAACACATACTTGGTTTTGAGAAAGCCTCTCATTACCATAGTTCTATAAAAAGATATAGAATAGATAGCTAATTGCCATAATAGCTATGGATAATAAATTCAGATGTATTCCAAAGCCAACAAATGAATATGGAAATAAAAGGATAAATACACAGATCAAATATGTGTATATCCAGAAAAATAACAGCATTCATTTAAAAGCAAATTATGAAAGAATCATAGAAGAGTTGGTTAAAGGAAAGTGAATAGAAGGAAAGTTTAATAGTAAGTGAAGCAACTAAATTTACATTTTAAAGAATATTAACTACTCTGAATCTATTTTTTAAATTTAATACACTGACATACACAGGAGTATAAATGTGGCTATAAAACACATAAATATAGATGATAGATACATCGTTAAGCATTTACAATGATAATGTTAAAAAGTCTGCATCAACTTCAATACCAAGTTGAGGATCCTTAATCCAAAGTTTGAAATGACAAATGCTTCAAAATCAGACATTTTTGCATGTATCACAAACATATTACAAGAAGATGTCAAGGCAGCTGAGGCAACAGCAAGGACAACAAGGTTAACGTTAGGCACTTAATATGCACTCAATACTTAGTAAAATCAGACATTTTTTGAGTGCAAAAATGGTGCTACACATAGAGAATTTCATACCTGACTTTATCAAGTTATATTCCAGGGAGCATTAAAAATATCACATAAAACTCTTCTAAGAATATAAATCTAAATCCATTGGATGTTTAGAAATAAGTCCTATTTATCTATCCATCTACCTACCTAAAAAAAATTGGTTACACACAGTTCTGAAAAGAATATTCAATGATATTCAATGTATAATACCGTGTGTGTGTGTGTGTGTGTGAAATAGTCAAAAAGTTCTTACCTCATTGATCAAGAATTGGAGCTGCAAAACAGCTGCACCACTTTCATGTTGACAATAACAATCAACACCAGGTCTCCCGAGTCTAAGATGATAAAAGTCAAGGAGTCTAACATTTCAGTCATCACAATATTAAAGAGTAAAGAAGTTAATTTTTAGCAGTTAATGATTTGCTTTCTTATTCTTAAACACAAGTGTTGAAAAAAACCTTAGTTTATGCAAATTAATCACACACCAGAGTGAAAAAAAATATTAATTTTTTTTGTAGCTCATGGGGCTTGAACTCTGGACCTGGGCAATGTCCCTGAGCCCTTCAGCTCAAGGCTACCATTCTCCCTTGAGCCAAGTCCCACTTCCTGTTTTCTAGAGGTTAACTGGAGACAAGACTCTCAAGTCCTTTTGTGACAGGGCTGGCTTTGAACGAAGATCCTCAGAGCTCAGCCTCTTTGTTGCTAGGATTACAGGTGTGAACCACGCACCCGGCTTATTAATAAAAACTTCAAAAGGAGTAGTTTCTTTATAAAAATAAAACAAGAATTGGGAATCCAGGCATTTCATTAACTTTAAATCCTTAAAGCACTTTCTTTCTTGGAATAAGTTCAAAATGATTAAAGATTTTAATATAACAAATGAAAGAAAACAATTTGTAATGGTTTTAGGTAAATATCTTGATATATACAAAAACCCAAGTATAACTTAAAATCCATAGGTCATAAAGAAATAGGTTATATGACATATAAAATCTTTATATGAAAAATTATAAGACTAAAAGACAAAGTAATACATTACTATTTACTGTTATTTCACTTTCATTATTATGTAAATATAATAAAGTTAACATAAAAAGCCAGAGATAGAAAAGGAAGAAATAAAAGAAGATGGAGAAAAAATTATGAAACAAAAATTTAGTTGCATATTGTATACCTAAATTAAAAATACAGTCAAAATGTATGTAACATTAGAGTTGTATAGAGTTGAAGATTGTTGGGAATTCCTAAAAAATCAAAACCATGCAAGTGACTTTTGACTACTAGACAGACTTTATCAAGTTGAAACCCAGGGATAAAAACCCAGTACTAATCTAGCAGGCTCAGAACAGAACCAGGTAGTAAGAAAGATGTAAAGTTCTCAAGACAAGAAGAAATAGGAAAGATGGGCTGGACACAGAGCCTAATGGAAGAGTGATCACCTAGCATGCAGAAAGCCCTGAGTTCTATTCTTTGATTCCACATACACTGAAAAAGCCAGAAGTGGTGCTGTGGTTCAAGTCTTGAGCAGAAAGTGTCGAAGGACAATACCCAGGCTCTGAGTCCAAATCCCAGGACTGGCAAATAAATAAAGAAAAGGCTATAAAAGAGCTATACAGGGAACACCTTAAATTTTTGGCAAACTACTGATCAGGGAACAGGTTTTTGAAGAAACTGAACCAGAAACAAGTATAGGGTATCTGACTGCAAAGGCAACAAGATCGACTCTAAGCACTATTTCTGGGTTTTAGTGGTGTTTTGGAGATAAGCATACCATGGGGACTTTTCTGCCCAGGCTGGCTTCATAGTATGATCCTTAGATCACAGCCTCCTGAGTAGCTAGGATTACATGCTTAGCCACCAGCACCTAGCTGAACTACATTCTTTAAAACAAACAAATGAAACCATGCAACTGCCAAGATTACTCCCAAGCTGTACTCTTGGGTATTTATACTAGAGAAATGTGACCTACATCATTCCATTTATGTGGCATTTTTGAGGTAGAAAGCTATGAAAATGAAAAAAATCAGTTTCTGTTAAGTGATGGAACATCATTATAATTAGACAAAATGAGGGAATCCTTATGACCAAAATGTATTTTGACTCTATCTTCAATGTGTCAATGTTAACATTCTGCTTATATTGGTAAGATGTTACATCTAGAGGAAATTGAGTAATGATAGAGTACATGGATTTCTTTGTATTATTTCTTACACATACCTATAAATCCACAATTAGCTCAGAATAAAAAGGTTCATTTGAAAAGCCAGAATAACATTAAAGCAGCTAAGAGGACATTTATGGAACTAGACTCAAATATTATGAAAAAAAGAAAGTTCTCAATACTACTTCAATCTTTAAGGAACTGGAAAAAATTAATAAGCAAAACACTCAACACAGAAATTAATGAAGATATACGAGAACAATATACGAAAGCAATGAATCTAAAAGTTGATTATTTGTAAAAGTCAGTAGAATTGATAAACTTCTAGCCAGATTCAGAAAAAAAACACAGCTAGACACCTGTGGAAAGTACCTATAATCCTACCTACATGAAAAGCTAAGATCGAAGGATCATATTTTGAAATTAGACTGCTAAGGGACAGAGCCCATGTCCTGCATTTAAGCCCCAATATCAGAAAGAAAAAAGCAACCAAGGCCACCAATAATAATTAAGAAGAGACATCAGTACTGATAGCAAAGATATTTAAAAATATGCCAGTAATCAAAGCAGCAGGATACAAAAATCAGTAGCCTTTCTATATACTAATAATGTACAAGTTGAGAGGGAAATTAGGAAAAAAGCCCCATTTGCAATAGCCTCAAAAGGAATAGAGTATCTGTGAACAAACCTAACATATGAACTATAAAAATTTGGAAGAACTAAAAAAATTTGAAGGAAGGAATCAAAGAAAACATCAGGAAATGCAAAGACTTTCCATGTTCATGTTTATGGAATATTGTGAAAATGGCTATTCTGCCAAAGATGATATACAAATTTAATACAATTCCATCAAAATCCCAATGATTTTCCTTACTGAGAGAAACCAATCCAAAAATTCATATGTAACAACAAAAGGCCCTGAACAGCCAAACAATTCTAGCAACAAAGGCAATGGTTAACAGTATCAAAATCCAGACTTCAAGCTCTACTACAGAGCTATATTAACAAAAACAGCTTACTATTGGCACAAAAATAAACCCAAACATAAGAGCAAATCAGAGACCTGGAAATAAAACCGTACACTTAAAATTAGCTGTTATTTGATAACAGCTGTATATAAAGAAAAAAAGATGGATCCTTCGATAATTGGTGTTGGGAAAATTGGACATCCATATGCAGAAAACAAAAAGTGAAGCCCAGTTTGTCACCACGCACTAATATCAATTCAAAATGGATCAAAGACCTCAATGTCCAACCTGAAACTTTGAAATTACTGCAAGAGGGAGTAGAAGAAACAGTGGGACTCATAGGCATAGGCAGAAACTTTTTGGAAAGTATCCCAGGGGCACAGAATATAGGAGAGAGACTTGACAAATAGGATTACATCAAGCTAAAAAGTTTCTGCACAGCAACTAAATTAGAAAGACAGTCAACAGACTGGAAGATCTTGACCAGCAATATATCCAACAAAGGCCTAATATCCAAAATACACAAGGAGATCAAGAAACTAACCCCTCCCAAAGCTAATAAACCAATCACTAAATGGCAAAAGAACTAAGGAGAGCCATCTCAGAAGTAAGAATGGCAAAGAAATACATGAGGAAATGCTCACCATCTCAGGTCGTAAAGGAAATGTGAATCAAATCAATGCTGAAATTCCATCTCACTCCAGTTAGCTTGGCCAATGTGAATTTGAACAACAAGAAATGTTGGCAGGGATGTTGGGGGAAAGGAACTTTGTTGTACTATTGATGGAATGTAAAATAGTATAGCTATTTGGGACAGTAACAGCAGTGTGAAGGTTCATCAAAAAACTAAACATAGTTGTGCTAGTGGATTTAGTATGCCCTAGTTTCTGGATGGTTGGGTAAATGCCAAGTAGTGGAATTGCTGGGTCATAGGGGAGCTCTATGTTTAGCCTTTTGAGACTCTGCCATACTGCTTTCCATAGTGGTTGAACGAGTTTGCACTCCCACCAACAGTGTAGTAGTGATCCCTCCTGGCCACATCCCCTCCAGCATCTGTTATTAGTTTTCCTGATCCTGGCCATTCTAACTGGAATGAGGTGGAATCTTAGAGTTGTTTTGATTTGCATTTCTTTTATGACCAGAGATGTTGAGCATTTCTTCATGTATCTATAGGCCATTTTTGTTTCTTCTTCAGAGAAGACTCTCTTTAAGTCTTTGGCCCATTTTTTAATGGGATGGTTGTTACTTTGGAGATTAGTTTTGGAGTGATTCAATTTTTTGAGCTGTTGATATATTTTAGATATGAGGTCTTTGTCTACTGTATGGTTGGTGAAGATCTTCTCCCACTCTGTAGGCTTCCTAATTAATTTGCTAACTATGTCCTTTGCCATACAAAAGCTCTGCAGTTTAATGCAGTCCCACTTATCCAGCCTTTCTCCGATTTGTTGTGATTCTTGGTCCTTATTAAGAAAGTTTCGACCCATGCCAAGGAGGCCTAGTGTATCTCCTATTCCTTCTTGTAAAGTTTTCAGTGTGTCAGCTTTTACCTCCAGGTAAAACTCCATTTGCAGTTAATTCTAGTGCAGGGTGACAAAGAAGGATCCAACTTTAGTTTTCTGCAGGTGCTTAACCAGATCTGCCAGCACAACTTGTGGAAGAGGCTATCTTTCTTCCATTCTATTTTTTTGGCTCCCTTGTCATTGCAGCATTATTCACCATAGCAAAGATAGGGAACCAACCTAGATGTCCCTCAGTTGATGAGTGGATCAACAAGATGTGGTATTTGTATACAATGAATTTCTATGCTGCTATCAGAAAAAACAACATCGACCCATTTGTTAGGAAATGGAAAGACTTAGAAAAAATCCTATTAAGTGAAGTAAGCCAGACTCAAAGGAACTTAGGCTCAATGGTTTCCCTCGTTTGTCATAATCAGTAGAAACCTTGGGCTCTCCTAGCAGAGATTTGCAATAGAGCAAAACCTTGATACATAAGGCCATATAGTATGAAGCTAATTGAAAGGACCTCCAGGATATTGAAACAAAAGCCATATAATGAATGATTGTTGTCCTTAATGTACTATGTTATCTCTCATCTCTTTTGCTTCCCTTGGTTATATCACATTGTTACAGTATCTCACTTTGTTATCTGATATATTGGATATATTTGTATTTGGTTATTTGAAATTGGATGGAGAAGGGGGGAAAACCAAGATGGGGGGTGGGGAGGAGGGTAATGGGGACCAAGACATGTGAAAGGGTATCAATGTATGTGAATTAATGCACCTTCTATCTGGCAAATATCATGTAACCCTTTTATTAATTACAATAAAAATATTATTTAAAAAACTTACCAAAAAACTTAAAAAAAAAAACTAAACATAGGGGCCAGGAGTTCGGCCTAGTGATAGAGTGCTTGCCTAGCATGTATAAAGACCCAGATTCAATTTCTTAGTACTACATACATAGAAAAAGCCAGAAGTGGTGCTGTGGCTCAAGTGGTAGAGCTCTAGCCTTGAGAAAGCCCAAGGACAGTGCTCAGACTCTGAGCTCAAGACCAGAACTGGCAAAGAAAAAAAAAAAACTAAACATAGATCTTTCCTGTGACCCAGCCTGCCATTCCTGGACATCTGCCCAGAACATCATGAGTTGGGATACCATAAAGACACCTGCATGGCCATGTTCACTGTTGCTCTATTCACAAACGAGGTGTGGAAACAGCCTTGATACACTACCATAGATGAGTGGATCCAAAACTGGTATCTATACACAATGGAATTTACATAGCCATTAGAAAGAACATTATGTGATTTGCAGGGAAATGGATGGACTTAGAATAAATCATGTTAAGTGAGGTAAGCTAAGCTCAGAGACAAAAATAATGCATGCTTTCTCTCATATGCAGAAACTAGATCTAAAGCACAGAGACATAAATTTACAGGACTCTAGGCATTCCCACACATGAGACCAAAAAAGGATATTCTTAGGAGAGGAACACAAAGGGGCCTCTGTGCTTATGATCAAATAAAATATTTATTGCAATGGGCTCTGGGAAACAAGATTTTTTCCTTTTTTTCCTGGTGACGAATACAATTGTATTGATTTTTTTCTCTTTTCATATATTCAAAATAAAAACAGCACACAAAGCCAATGCCTTATCCCAAGGTTTAGAATATTTTTCTTTGTTGCTGTTTTTTTTTGTCTTGTTTATTACATTGTCTTTGGAAGGGTAAGTATGGGACACAGAAATGGAGGGAAAAAGGGTGAATAAATGCAGCAATCGTGTTTACTAGACACAATGTTGAAAATGAACTATACAACTTGTGAGTGGGAATGGGAGGGAAGAGCTAGGAGAAAGTGAGGGAAGGGTTACATTGTCAAAAATGTTCTCTTTATCTAACCCATCTGTATATCAGCTGTATAATAATTTTGACAGTGTAGATATTTACAATTTTCATTTCTAAAGAAGGAATAAACTGGGGCTGGGAGCAGGGCCTAGTGGTAGAGTGCATGCCTAGCATGCACGATTTCGATTCCTGGGTACCACATACACAGAAAAGGTCAGGAGTGGCTCAAGTGATAGAATGCTAGCCTTGAGAAAAGCAAGGACAATGCTCATGTCCTGAGTTCCAGCCAGAGGACTAGCAAAAGAAAAAAGTGCTAAACTTTATTTAGTCAGTGTCTTACCTAAAATATTCAGAAGTGTTTAAGGAAATTTAGTCAACACTTATATAGAGAATAATGAGCCAACAATTAAGGATACATTCGTATAGCACCTGTTCTTGTCCCAATAGCTAAGATTTTCTGAACTGGATCAAAGGCCATTGCTGTGGGCTGATAAGGAAAACCATGCCGAACTGTCTGAAAGAGAACAAATAGTACAAAGTCAGTCATCATGGAACTAATAATGAAAATGAAGACACTATATCATTATATAGTCACCAGAATGATTATTTAAAAAAATATTCTCAAATGCTTATGATGATCAATAGCCTAAAATGTCACATTGATGGTAATATTTTACAACTACTTTAGAAAAATATATCTTGGCTTCTTATAAAATGAAATACTTATCCAATGACTTAGTAATTTATCTAGATATACACCTAGGAAAATTAAAAGGATATGTCCACAAATGATTGGTTTAATTGTGCCTCTAGCAAGCTTAAATTGGAAACAGTACAGGTGTCCATCATAAGAATTTTTAAAACCCTACAGCATAGTTTTGAAATAAAATACCACTAAGCAACTGAAAGATATAAACTACTGATATATTTTAAATTTCAGCACTATGGATGATACTCAGAAACATTATATTAAATAAAATAAGGTATAAGCAAAAAGAGTTTATATTGTATTAAGAATTTAAATTTGTACTAAGCTTTGAATAAGCATAACTAATCAAAGGTAAAAACTCAGAATATTAGTTATCTTCAGGAGAACTAACTAGGAAATAGTATAAAATAACTGCTGAAAGTAGTGTTCTATATTTTTGGTAAAGGTTAATACTACAAAAAGAATAATAAAGTTTATTTTTGTATTATTTTTATTATTATTATTTTGCCAGTCCTGGGCTTGAGCTCAGGGCCTGAGCTCTGTCCTTGGATTTTCTCTAGGCTAGAGCTCTACCACTAGAGCCTCAGCACCACTTCCGGCTTTTTTCCTTTCTATGTATGTGGTATCGAGAAATCGAACCCAGGTCTTCATGCATGCTAGACAAGCACTCTACCACTAGGCCAAACTCCTGGCCCTAAAATTATTATAAATACTAAATTCTAATCACTGATATACATTCTGAAATGCTAAAGTATACAACTGTAACTTAACAATATACCCCAAAGTAATATGCATAGATGGAGGACAGAAGAACAGACAGATATATAATAAAGACAGATAAGACCATTATCAAATTATTAGGTGGCAAAACCATACACGTAAATTAGGTTCTTTCAATTTCTGTGTGGTTGAAAGCTTTCATATTTATATAATGGAAAACAAAAAAAGATGTAAAACTTTCCATTGAAGAGATAGAATTGATATATGAAAAGGAAAATACAATGTTAGAAATTAATTAATTTCAAAATTGAATATGCTATAACTTTTCAAAAGAGGACTCAGAGATCAGAAAAAGGTTACAATACCTCCAGTTTATCCAATAATTTAGTGCACCACAAACTATTTTCAGTATTCTACAATACTGTATTTGGAAGTACTAAGAGACAAACCAGAACATATATTTATTCTAAAATTTTCATTAAGAGTTTGGTCACCCCTCAAAGATGATATTTCACATTATGTTTAACAACTTGTTAAGTGAATGTGTTTCAAACAAGTATATCTCCATTAAATTCCTGAAAGTTTCTTTTCTTTTTCTTTTTTTTTTGTCGGTCCTGGGCTTGAGCTCAGGGCCTGAGCACTGTCCTTGGACTTTCTCAAGGTTAGAGATCTACCACTTGAGCCTCAGCACCACTTCCAGCTTTTTTCTATGTATGTGGTACCGAGGAATCGAACGTGGGTCTTCGTGCATGCTAGGCAAGCACTCTACCACTAGGCCAAACTCCCAGCCTAAATTCCTGAAAGTTTCTTAAAGACTATGTGGAAAATAATGCTTAAATTATTCACACAATTTATTGACCAAAGATATTACTTATTCACGGGAGAACAGGGTACTTTATATGGTTTCATAATTAAGCATTCCATCAGAGCCAAGAAAAACAGTATTTTCCTCAGATTTACAGAATTTTGAGTTGCCATTCATTCAAATTTTTTATAAAGACAAATTACTTGATCTCTCATGAGAAAAAAGAATCAGGACTTTCCATTAGGCTGTATCGAATTTTTTATGAAGAGTTCAAATAAAAATGGAGAAAAACAAGAATAACTCAGATCCCAAATAAGCAGACAGACATAATGAATTAGAAAATAAAACAATACGAAGATTCATGAAACAAAAAGTTGGTTCTTTGAAAAGACAAAGAATTGGGTGTGGGTATGCAAACTTGTATTGCAACTATTCTGTAGAAAAATACAGCATTATCTACAATAGCCAAGATACTGAATCTTTGCCCAGGTGCTCATTAAACGGATAAAGAAAATATTGTCTATTTATGCTTTACGGAGTATAATTTAGCCATAAAGAATGAAGTTATGTCATTTGCCAGATAATTAAACCAGAGCATCATATTATTGTGTATTCTCTCTCAAATAAAGATTGTAGATTTTCTTGTAAAGATGAAGGCTATTTGGGGAAATTGGTGATCTAAGAAAAAGCACAAAAGAAGGTTATGAGTGATGCAGATGAATGCATTACATAATATGCAACTTTTAAAATATTGTAAACAGCCAGGCAATGGTGGCTCATGACTGTAATACTGGCTATTCAGGAGGCTGAGAGCTGAGAATCACAATTCAAAGCCAGCCTTAGCAGAAAAGCCCATAAAACTCTAATCTCCAGTAAATTACTCAGAAAAAAAGCAGGAAGTGGTACTCTGGCTCAAGTGGTAGAGCACTAGCATCAAGCACAAAGAGGCTCAGGGACAGCATCGAGGCCCTAAGTTTAAGCCCAGGACTGGAAAGATACTAAATCTATTATTTTAATAATAATAATAAAGCAAGGTGCTGGCAGTGGCTCACATTTATAATCCTATCTACTCAGGAGACAAAGATCTGAGTACCATGTTTCAAAGCCAGCCCAGGCAGGAGACTCTTATCTCCAAACCACTGGAAAACTGGAAGTGGTGGTATGTCTCAAAGTGGCTAGTCTTGAGTAAAGAAAGCTCAGGGACAGCACCCAAGCCTTTAGTTCAAGCCCTATAACCAACAAAAATAATGAATAAATAATCACAAAAATAGTTTAATCCAACTTTGGTTTATAGATTAATTCTAATGCAGTAAGACAAGAAATCAAAATAGTATACATAAATACAGGAAAGTAAGCAATTAAATTCACTGGGAGAAAGTGAGGAGTGACATTGTCCAGAAAGAAATGTATGCTTTTTTCATTTGCCAGTCCTGGGGCAGTCCTGCAATCAGGTCTAGGCACTGTCTTTGAGCTTTTTCAAGGCTAGTTCTCTACCACTTGAGCCAAAGCACCACTTCTGACTTTCTGTATATGTGATACCAAGAAATCACCAGGGCTTCATGCATGCTAGGCAAGCATATAGGTCATACTCCTAGCCCAAGAAATGTGTTCTTTACTTGACTTATGTTACTGCAAACTTTCTGCATATTACCTTTATAGTAACAATAAAAATTTTAAATATCTAAAAGCATAGATTTTATTTAGCATTATTGAATAATATGTTTTCTAGTACATAATGTTGCTGGAGAAAAGTATTTTTGTTACATGGAAGCAATATGAATTCATAATCTTCACAAACAGCAAAATATTATTTGTATAATTCAGTGTTTCTACAATACAATGAAAGTTACCATTCAACTGTTAGTATTCTATTAAGAAAACAAAACTGATGTCATTAGTTTCTATTGTAGCTATGACAACAAAATCCCATCAGAATTTAGTACTCAAGAAGTAATTATTTGTTTATATGCCTCAAGAACTTATTATTGTTCTGGGAGGGAAGCTATTAAAACATTTAATTTCTAAACATCTTTTATAAAATAATGGAAAAAGTTATTTACACAGTGACAACCAAGTTCCTAATGAAGTTAGTATTTAAAAAAAAGTAATATGTTCATCTACTTGTCTTTCAAATCTTAGGTCAAGGCCACACTACTACCCGAAATAATTGCTTAGTCTAAACTAACATTACAGTTTAGCTGTGATTCAAAACTAGTAAGAGTTGGATTCTAATAGTTCACTCCTGGGATACTGAAGTTGAGGGGGTATTGGTTTAAGGCCAGTCTGGTATGAGAAAACATCCCAGAGACTTACTTTCAAGGAAGATTTGGATGCAGTGGCATGTTCCTGTTATCCCAGCTACATAGTGGGTCAAGATAAGGTTGTGTGTCCAGGGAAGAACTGGACATACTGGAAAAATAACAACTCAGGGCTAGCATATCATTCCTCAGCAACTACCTAGAACATCACAAGCCAGGATACCATAAAGACACGTGTATTTCCACATTCATTGCTGCACTACTCACAATAGCCAAGCTACGGAAATAGCCCAGATACATTACAACAGATGAGTGGATCCAAAAAAGTAGTACCTATACACAATGGAATTTACACAGCCATTAGACAGAACATTATGTTATTCGCAGGGAAATGGATGGACCTAGACCAAATCATGTTAAGTGAGGTATGCCAAGGTAAGCCACACTCATAGAGACAAACTGCATGCGTTTTCTCTCATACGCAGAAGCTAGATATAAAATACACCAGGATATAATAAAGGTATCTAGGCATTTACACATAGTAATTCCAAAGGAAGATACCCTTGAGATAGGAAAGGCACAATTCCTATGTGCATCTGATCACAAATAATATTTATCTAAATGAACTCCAGGAAATGAAAACAAGAGGTTTTTTTCTTTTTTGCTGTTTTTGTTTTCTTTTCTTTTTGGTCTGCTTGTTCATTTATGTCTTTGGGGAGTGTAAGGCACAGAAATGGAGGGACAAAGAGAAAACAAGTGTAGCAAGGGTAGTCACTGGACACTATGTTTAAAATGAACTATACAACCTGTGGGTAGAGATATGAGGGAAAAAGTAGGAGAGTACCAGGAAAAGGGTGACGTGGCCCATAAAAGAAATGCATTATTTACCTGACTTAGTAACTGTAACCTCTCTATATATTACCTCATTTTCCTTTTTTAATTTTATTGCCAGGGTGATATATGGAAGGGTCAAAGTTACATATGTAAATAATGAGTACATTTCTTGTTGTCCCCTTTATATTTTTCTCCCACTTTGTCTCTCCTGCAATTCCCCATCCCCCAGCCAAATTGTAAAGTTCATGTCCAACATATTGTCTTGTGAGTATCATTGTTACATTGGTTCACACTTTGTCCTTTGTTTCACCATTTTGTTTTTATAATAATAATTTTTAATCAGGTCAAAATGTGTATGGCTCAGCTAAGAAACTGAGGCTCCAAGTTGAAACCACAGTACCATCCAAAAGAGTCTAGTGAAGAATGACTATGATAGTTTTGTCACCCAATAAACCAAAGCTTTTCTTTTAGCAGTTGCTAAGCAAGCAGCTTCACCACTTACACAGTATCTCTAGCCCTTTTTGTTTTAATTATTTTTCAGATAGAGTCTCAAATTTTTGCTTTGGCCACTCTTTGACTACATTGGCCCTACATCTACTTCCTGTCTGGCTGGGGTTACAGGCTTGTGTCATCATGCAAGATGGGATCTTAATACCTTGTTTTTGCCTCACCTATATCATATAGGCACATGTTAATACAATACATACCTTCAAAGAAACTCTTGGTACTGAAAAGTATATGTACATAAAAATATATATTAACAGAATATATATATATAAATCAGCATGAGCTACCCATGCATATACTCCTAAGGCATATTCAATTCTAACATTTTTGTTATTCAATAAAGCACACAAAATATATATTACCTAATATGGCCATATAGTTTTGTTTCATAGCCACTCTTACATTTCTTTCCATCTTAGATGAGCTTAACATTAATATATTTATATGTATATAATCTCTACTGGTTCTGTTAACAACTTTGGTGTCCTTAATATTGTTGCTTCAATTTACCACACCCCTTGACTACATCATTCATTTCTCTCTCCCAACTTAGTAAATCATCTCCAATTGATATCCTGTCATCATTCTATTTTTCCTCCTATGCCAGTACTTCCTCTTCAACAAAAAACTCAAAACCATAGCTACTATGGTGACTGTCTTTAAATCTTTTATTTTCTTCTTGACACATTAGCCTCTTCAGACTACTTAATAACTCAACAGATTTCAACTTAATTTATATGCTTGAAGAGAATAAATATACTCTTTTAAGCAATCAAATTTCTTTGAATTTAAAGATATTTCACAATGTTATCCAAATTTAAAGTTACTCCTAGATAAAATATTTTGACCCTGGAGTAACAAAAAACATTTTTAAAAGAAAATAAAAATGATGGGAAACTATTAGAATAATTTGGAAGAAAATTGTGCTAGGAGTTAAGAAACCAAGTTCAAGTCCTAGCTCTCTATCATTGAATAACTTAGTCATTACTTAACCTCTCAGTTTCTTAATCTACAAAATCAAAGTGTAAACCTAATTCATTTTAAGCTATATGCAGGAAGTCATGGTAAACTTTCAGATAGATGATTATAATAGGTAATTCTTTGTTTTTATTTTCTAAAAAGTAAAAAGAGGTATATATCAATGTTATGATTCAAAAGGAGTGATTTTGTGCCTTGCTATGGTGTTATACTACTAAAACTGAATTGCTGTTGATTTAGTTTGATTCCTTCATGAGCTATACATTTGTATTTGAAGCAGTCTACTGAGATATCTGATACCCTTATTTCTGTAAGTATAAATAGTCTTTAAGCAATTAATTGATAGCAATTTCCCTTCCTTAGATCTCAGTAATTGGGAAACGATATTTTGAACCTCCAATAAAAATACAGCAAGATCTAAAATTATACTTTTGGAGATTCACCCTGAGGTAGAATCAAGATGAGCCATTGAGTTAAAGTAACCACTGGAAATAACCAAACACTTCTACTTCCAAATTCACTGATGACTCATACTTCAATTTTTTTTAAAAAAAAAAGTAGTAAGACTAAGAAAAAAGGAGAAGTAGCAGTTATTTCTGATCTTTTTACCAAAAATAAGATATTTTAGATTTTGACCGGCAATAAATTATTTTAGATAAGAGAAATGCTCAGCTCCACTTTCCCAGGGTCATCCTGAAATAAGCTCCAGTCATGTAGAAACTGTGGCCTCTACTACTCATTGCCATTCTTAAGACTTTAAAACACAAAGTACTTGTAGAACTACAAAGCATTAGTTTATTAATTTTTTCCTAGAACATATAAAAACAATTCATGCCAGGTGTGGTGGCTCACACCTGTAATCCTAGCTACTCAGGACGCTGAGATCTAAGGATTGCAGTTCAGAGCCAGCCTGGGCACTAAAAAGTCCATGAGACTCTTATCTCCAGAAAGTGGCACTGTGGCTCAAGGGGTACGACTTGAGCTGTAGAGCCAGAGTCCAAGTCCCATGCCAAAAATCAAACAAACGAACAAAAAAACACAAAGCACAGCTTATGGTAAAAGAGGGGATGATCCAGGGTGCAATAAGACATAAGAGGAAGGAAAATACTTATAACTTCTAATCTTCCCATTGAAATTGCAGCCTTCTTGGTAGGGACAAAAGCCTGAAAATAACACATGATGATCACAGTTCCAGACCAGAACCTCGCTAAAAACTTGAGTTTATTTAGTAGGTTGTGGGACTTGAACTCAGGACCTGAGCACTGTGCCTGAGCTCTTTTGCTCAAGGCCAGCAGTCTACCATTTTGAGCCACATTACCACTTTGATTTTCTGTTGGTTAATTGGACATAAGAGTCTGCAGACTTTTCTGCCCTAGCTGGTTTCACACCATGATCCTTAGATCTCAGCCTTCTGAGTAGCTAGGATTACAGACATGAACACCAGCACCCAGCTAAAAATGTGAGCTCTAAACTAAGATTGTTAGAATGTTTGCCATGCCCATACCTTCTCCCCACATCAACAATGCTCTTTATAGTAATACCAGAGGAAAACAACTTTCTGTTTCAGATTTTTTTGAGCAAAGTCTCTTAGGAAATCCAAAGACAGAAAAGAGAAAGGCAAGGATGCCCTGACTTTGTTACCTGATACATTGTATATACATTTATTTGAAATAGGGAAGAGAAGGGGGGAAACAAGATGATTGGGAGGGGGTAGGAAGAGGGAAACAGACAAAAACATGAGAAGGGGTATCAATGTGTGAGAAGTAATGCACTTACTACCCAATGAATGTAACTGTAACCCCTCTCTATACATTACCCTGAAAATAAAATTAAAACTAAAGAAATTAACTTATGATGCCTACTGCTCCAACAAATGAATTTCTAGCCATAGAAACATAACTTTACACTAAAAGCCTATTTACTTCAGTTCCATTTAACAAGTGCATCATTTCTGGCATTCAATAGCAATAAGATAAGACACAGTATACTTTTATACACATACAGACACATGTATTTTTCTTTTTTGAAAAAACAGTTACTATCAGATCCTATGTCAGGTGTGATAGAGACTTTAGAATTGTCAGTGTAGGAATTACCAACAACTGTGATTAACACCCTAAAGTTCTAATGGAAAAAGTGGACTGTCATGTAAAAAATAGATGAGAAACTTAAGCAGAGAGATGGAAACACCAAGAATCTAAGGAAATGCAAGAAATTAAAAGCACTATGCCAGAAATCGTTCCATTAAGCCTGCATATACAGACCAGAACAACTAGGAAAAGAATGAGTAAGCTGGAAGAAATCTTAACTTCCCAAACTAAAAGTGAAAAGGAGAAACAGTGAACAAGAATATAATATCCCAGAATTAACCAAGGGCTAGGTACAAATGGCTCACACTTGTGATCCTAGCTAATCAGACTGATATCTGATTGAGGTTTGAAACCAGACCAGGCAGATAAAGCCTCAGAGATTTCTATATTCAATTAGCTGTCAAAAAAGCTGAAACTGGAGGTTTGGTTCAAGTATAGAGCACCATTCACAAGTAAAAAAGCCAATCAAGAGTTGAAGTCCCTGATTTCAAGCCCTAAAAATGGCAAACACAATATAAAAAGCCAATTTTTGATAAATTACAAAAGGTGTAACTTGTATGCAATAGGCATATCAGAAAATCTAAAGAGAGAAAAGAGTATATTTGAATCAATAATAATTGGAACACTAAAAGAATTCTTTTAAAAAAAGGATATGATATACATCAAAAATACAAAGAAAGGAAGAATGTAAGAAAAACAGTAAAATAAAATCTTTTATTTTTCTCATACTTGACTAATCTAACATAAGTGGCATAAAATAATAGCAATATTTAGTAATCATAACTTGGAATAAATGACACAATATTATAAAACATAGGAAGGAGGAATTGAATACCTTTTTATAACAAACTTGTATTGTTGCAATGTTCTTTAAAAGTAAACTTGAATTAGCTATAAATGCATATTGAAACCTCAAGGGCAACTATTAAAAAGTATCTTAAAAGAGTAGTTGAGCTGAAGTGGAGCTTTGGCTCAAAGTGGTAGAACACTAGCCTTGAGTAAAAGAGCCAAGAGACATACCCAGGCCCTGAGTTCAAGCTCCAGTACCAGAACAAAAAGAAAAGAAGAGCATATTGAATCCTATAAAATGTTCAATTGAAACCAGACAAGGACTAGATGAAACTCATACTTGTAATCTCAGAAATCAGGAGACTGAGGCAGGAGGATCACAAATTCAAGGCCTACCACCAGAAATCATTCAAAATGTTAAACCTGAGGCTGAATATTAGCTACCATAAACAGTTTAGAAAGTACAGCTGGGCACTAGTGGCTCACACCTGTGATCCTAGCTACAAAAAAGGCTGAAAATCTAGGAGAAAAAATGAATTATATAAAAAAGGAATAACAACTGCTTCTTGGAGATAACTTGGACAGAGAGAATAAAAAGAACAAAAAATGCCCCAAATTTTTATACTGTGAAGTTATAAGAAAATAATTGATGGTGTCACCAAAATGAAACGGGTCATCAAACTCTAACCATTCATTCATTCTAATGCATTCACTAGATTAAAACATTAGTAAAACCTTGGTCAATAGTTTGATAGTGAATTAATTTTGCAACTAATGCTCAACTTTAATCCTGATTCTTCAAGATCAACCCAAGTACCTGGATTCCTCACCAATACCATAACTCCCTCAGCATCACTCTTAGTCACCGAGTATTTATCATGAATATTAATCTCCACCTATATTTGATTTCACAAAACAACTTGCTTTCTGTGATTATGTCCAGTGCAAGTTCTTCCCTGACTCTCCACCAGACCCAAAAAGTTTCTGAATATGAGTCACTTAGCACCTGGCTCTCCCTCGACTGAATATAATCATTACCTCAAAATAAAGAATTGTTAGAAAAATAGAAATGAGACCAGCAGTGTACAATGTTTGCAGCAAGATAGGTCAAATAGGTCTTTAACTGGTGTTTTGTTTTTGTGCCAGTACTGGGACTTTACCATTTTCACTCACTGCTAACACTCTACTATTTGAGCCATAGCTCTATTTCCAGGGTTTTTTTTTGTTTTTGTTTTTTTTTTTGTTTTTACAGATATTTAAGTTTATTGTAAAGGTGATGTACAGAGGGGTCACAGTTACATAAGGTAATGAATACATTTCCTTTTGAACAGTGTTAACCACTCCCTTCTTTCCCCCACCAACTCTTCTCCTCTCCCCAGTTGTAAAGTTGATTTTCAATATAGTGTTTAGTAACTTAAAGATAATTTTTAAAAATAAAAATAAAGCCGTCGGGGTGGCTTACACCTGTAATTCTAGCTACTCAGGATCTTGAGAACTGAGGGTCCTGGTTCAAAGCCAGTCCAGACACTAAAGTCTGAGAGACTCTTCAATTAACCACCAGAAAACCAGAAGTGGTGCTGTGGCACAAGGGGTAGGATGGTAGCCTTGAGCTGAAGAGTTCAAGTCCTACCACAGAAGAAAAAGAAAGAAAGAAAGAAAGAAAGAAAGAAAGAAAGAAAGAAAGAAAGAAAGAAAGAAAGAAAGAAAAAGAAAAAGAAAAAGAAAGAAAGAAAGAATCCTACAGTTTCTCTGAGCAAAGGAAAGAGAAAGCCATACCTCTTGAGGTCACCAGACCATGAGACAGAATCCTGGGGAGGCTTCCTGGATAAGTAATGGGGAGACACTCGGATTTTTGTTGTTGCTTATTTCCAGGTTTTTTGATGATTAACTGGTGGTTAAGAGTCTCTGGGCCTTTACTGCCAATACTGTCTTCAAAAGACAACTCTTAAATCTAAGACTCCTGAAAGCTAAGGTTCCAAACATGAGCCACCAACACCCAGCAGGCTAACTGATTTAGATGAAATATACAATTCAAGTGAATAATCAGAGATCTGTAGGCAGATTTTCTCATGCAGGTTAATATACATAACATGGCTTTTTGGTAGGATTTTTGAAATTTCATTTTATTTCTGTTCAATGTTCAGGGTTTAGAACTTCATTCTTTTTATATTTATATTTTGTCTTAAAAAACTTTTAAATTTATAGCTTTCCTCAGATCAGGACACATGGGCAGTGTGAAAAAAAATGTTCAATTGAACTGAAATTACCGTAAATATATAACATTCCTTTTTATACAACCAGATATTAAAGTGTTATGAAACAATTAAGCAGGATTTAAAGATCACTTTTTGATTATACAAAGAACAAAATTAACTATTTGTCAATCCTTACAAGAAGAGCTTGGTGAATAAAACAGAAACTGTGACTGAAAGTGTTACTTTAGCATGTTAATAGTTTTAGTAAGAGTATTAGACTTGTTAAGAGAGTGAAATTGTGACAAAAGAAATGTTTTAAATAATTTCCAGGCTCTTTCATTCCAGGTTCTTTCACCTAAAAATAAAGGAATTTTAGCAAAGGAAATATAAATTTAAATTCATGGGATCTAAAGACAAAAAAAGTAGAAAGTGATTCAAAACAGTAGAAATATAAAGAAAGGAACAAGAAGCAAAAAACTTGATCCATTTTTAAGATAAGAAAAGCTTCATAAAATTATAAAAATTCATGAAGGTAGATTACATAAATTATATTAATCACAAAACAAAGTTTATATATAGTACTATATAGAGTGTTAGAGCACTGCTTGTCTTAAAAGCTCATTCTTAAAATATGATAGTCAACTTCAAATGTCTCTAGTCTAAGAGGCTTATCTTTCATCCTGAAGAGAAATCAACTCAAAATAGAATAAAGACCTTAATTTAACACCCAAAACCTTAAAACTTCTAAAAAAAAACAAAAAAAAAACAGTGGAGTAACACTTAAAGGTACAGGCATAGATAACAAATTCCTTTATAAAACATCAATAGCTTAGAAATAAATAGTAAAAGCTGACAAATAGGATCACATCAAATGGCAAAGGCACTGTACAGCAAAGGAAATAAGCAAGTAAAAGTAGGAGACGATCTCCAGCAATTCTTCCAACAGAGTTAAGAGCCAAAATATATAAAGATCTAAAAAAAACAACACAAAAGAAGCTGATGAGAGTGGCTCATGTTTGTAATCCTCCTTTCTCAGGAGGCAGAGATTGGGAAGGCTATAGGTCACTCTAAGATTCCACCTCACTCCAGTTAGAATGGCCATGATGAAGAAGTCTAATAACAACAGATGCTGGAGGGGATGTGGCCAGGAGGGATCACTACTACACTGCTGGTGGGAGTGCAAACTCATTTAACCACTATGGAAAGCAGTATGGCAGTTCTTCAAAAGACTAAACATAGAGCTCCCCTATGACCCAGCAATTCCACTACTTGGCATTTACCCAATCATCCAGAAACAAAGACATACTAAATCCACCAGCACAACAATGTTCATTGCAGCACTATTTACCATAGCAAAGATATGGAACCAACCTAGATGTCCCTCAGTTGATGACTGGATCAACAAGATATGGTATTTATACACAATGGAATTCTATGCTGCTGTCAGAAAGAACGACATCTCCCCATTGTAAGGAAATGGAAAGACTTAGAAAAAATCATATTAAGTGAAATAAGCCAGACTCAAAGGAACATAGGCTCAATGGTTTCCCTCATTTGTCATAATCAGTAGAAACCTTGGGATCTCCTTGCAGAGATTTACAATAGAGCAAAACCTAGATACATAAGGCCATATAGTATGACGCTAAAGGAAAGGACCTTCAGGATATAGAAACAAAAGCCAGATAATGAGTGATTGGTGTCCTAATGTACTATGTTTTATCTCTCATCTCTTTTTTCCATATATTTTTTATTATAATTAATAGAAGTGTTACATGATATTTGCCAGATAGAAGGTGCATTATTTTATATACATTGATACCCTTTCACATGTCTTGGTCCCCATTTCCCTCTCCCTACCCCCGCCCCTCATCTTGTTTTCCCCCCTTCCTTATCTGATTTCAAATAACCAAATACAAATATATCCGATATATCAGGTAACAAAGTGAGATACTGTAACAATATGAGATAACCAAGGGACAGCAAAATTTTCCTCTAGGATATAGAAACAAAAGCCATATAATGAGTGATTGTTGTCCTTAATGTACTATGTTATCTCTCATCTCTTTTGCTATCCTTGGTTATATATATAGAGAGAGATAGATATATCTACATAGATACAAATATAAGTATCTTACATGTCTCATATAGATACATATCTTATATCATACATTTGTGTATATATATATATGTATGGCATTACTGAGAAATAATGGAGGTGAAACTTAGTTTCTGGATAGAGGCAAGGGTAGGGGAATAGTCAGAATTCTGGAGGTTAAAGTCATAGAAAATTACTGCTTTGTCAAAGTTAACTTTTTTTTTTTGCCAATCATGGGGCTTGAACTCTGGGCCTGGGTGCTGTCCCTGATCTCTTCAGCTCAAGGCCAGTGCTCTACCTGTTGAGCCACGGGGCCACTTTCAATATTAACTGTTTAAATTGTCTAGGATTATATTATAAAACAGATCTTAAAAACTGTTTACATAATAAGTGGCATTACCAAATTTGTCTAGGTAGCTATTACAAAACACAAGAAAATTGAATTTTACTTCATACACACACACACACACACACACACACACACACACACACACACAGAACTTAGGTAAGATGGAACTGGAAACAATAAAATACTTCCTGAATGTTCTGAGTTGTGTAAGTATTTGATAAACATAACATATAGATTATTTATATATGGAATTCAATAAATCAAATTATGTTCCTTATCAATGTTTTCATCAACCATTCAACCATGTATCGTTTTAAGTCAGTAAGCTGACTATGTCTATCTTATTGTCTATTGTCTTTATTAAGTAATTGTACAAAGGGGTTTCAGTTCCATTTGTCAGGTCATAAGTACAATGAATCTTCATTAGACATTTCCCCTCATTCTGCATTTCATGCTTTTTATGTCTTGGTTAGTCGATTAATTAGACAAGATCTAAGTGTCAAAAAGACTTTAACCAATTCATTTTCATCTTCTAATGTGTAATTTTAAGTACTACAGAATATTTGTCAAATATTCTCTTAATTCACTTAAATATATAACATGTTTCATATTTTTCTGTTATCTAACATTCTCAGCAAAGCCTTCCCCACAGTAGCATCACACAAAACAAGAATTGCTCGGGATGATTTTTAAAAATTCTTTTTCCGCCTTCTCAAATGATGTTTCCATATCTAGAAAACAACTTTCAAATGTCAACTGAACAACCCACACACTTCGCATATAGCCTTCCAATGCAGAAGGAATCGGTTTTGTTTTCATTAACATACACAAAAAAGCAGGTTAACTAAATTTGTCAAATAAATTCTTTGTCTTCACACAAACTAAAGATAACTTCAAGGTAAGTGAAAATGCAATGTGGACTTTGGATCCTAGTCTTAACTCCAAAAAGATATTACATAGGACAACTGAGAAAATTTAAACCCCAACTACATATTAGATTATACAAAGAAATTTTAATGTTTTTAGATGTTACAATGGTATTTAATAGTCTTTTTTTGTGGGTCATGGAGCTTGAACTCCCCTGAGCTCTTTAGCTCAAGGCTACTACCCTACCCCTGGGCCTGGGCACTGTCCCTGAGCACTTCAGCTCAAGGCTACTGCCCTGCTCTTGAACCAAACCCCACTTCTCATTTTCTACAAGTTAGAGATAAGAGTCTCAGGTTCTTTTGTGCCCAGGCTGGCTTTGAAACTTGATCCTCGATCTCAGCCTTCTGAGAAGCTAGGATTACAGGCATCAGCCACCACTGGCTTTTAATAGTCTTTAAGATTATATCTTATCTGGTTTCTGAAGCTTTTACAGAGTAACTCCTAAGATGTGCAAAATGAAATGACAAAGCAGATGATAGAAGTCTAAATACCAGGGCTGAGAGCCTGGCCTAGTGTTAAGAGTGCTTGCCTTGCGTGCATGAAGCCCTGAATTCAATTCCTTGGTACCCCATACACAGAAAAAGCTGTAAGTGGTGCTGTGGCTCACGTGGTAGAATGCCCAAGGAGAGGGCCCAGGCCCTGAGTTCAAGACCCAAAGGAAAGAAGTCTAAATATAAGCAAATTTGCCAAAATTAATCAGTGTTAAAGCTGTAGATCCTCAATATACTAGTCACTATGTTTTACATTGTTACATAAAATAACTAAAAAGAACAAAAATAGGTGAAGGTGATAAACATGATTGTGATACACTGCTCTGTTAAAAACCTTAATATAGCAAAGAGAAATTAAAGTTACAGAAGAAATAAAGGTTGCTAATCAGCCAACTTTGCAATGTAAGATTAACCTGGACTATCTGAGTGAACCCTATGGAATCATAAGTATCCTTAACCATGCAAGAGAAAAGCAAAGAAGACCGTGTCAAAATAGGGATATGAGAAAAACCAACCGTCACTGCTGGTTTTAAGGATGGAAGATGGCCACCTGATGAGGAATCCTGACCAGATTCTAGAAGCCGGATGACAAAATTGCCTCAAAAGCCTCCAGAAAAGAATGTAGCCCTGTTATCAGCCTGATTTTAGCTCAGTTAACAACCATTTCAAATTTCTTACCTCCTAATCTGTAAGATAATAAATCTGCCTTGTTTTAAGCCACTAAATTTTCAGTAATTGCTGAAACAGCTAGAAAATTACTAACATTTTAGAAAATTTTTATTTATCTGAAAGGAGATAAAGCACAGATTTTGCTGAGAACTCACATAAAGTATATATACTCATCAAAGTAAAAAAAATCCAAATAAGATATACTTACTAATATAAAAGCAATGTTTCTAGTCCCCTCTCTATCCTTCTTTCCAGTAGTCTCAATTGCTCTTTTCTAGTTTAGATGCATTACCACCCCCCAAATTATAAGAATGGATCAGAATACACCATCCCTGCTACTTTCACAGCACTTTTATATAAGATCAAATTCTTACACATTTACTTTGTAAGTATTGACAATGTCAAATGGAGTACTCTATTATGGCGTGAACTTAATTCTATCCATCACCTTCTTGAAATTTGTTTATCTTAAATTCCTCTTGGTCTAATTTAGTTGTCTTTGACAATTTGTGTGTGTGTGTGTGTGTTTACCACCTTTGATCTCTTTGTTGCATGCTAAGAATGCCTGAATTTCTCTCTTAAATATTTTTAAAGAAAGTTTCAGGTTATCTGTTTCTATATTTGTTTCCCTCTTCTCATTCTGTTTAATTATCCTATGCCTCTTTTGCTAGACATTCGTCAATGTTTGTATACTATAAGCATTTCACCGAGACTCAATATGACTTCTTAACTTACTATATTTCTAATGAATTACAAACTTTTTCAGTTTGTAGATTTATACAATTTTGGTTCAATTTACAACAAATCAGACTGAACATTAAACAATCCAATAAATTTTCTTAGCAGTAAACTAATTTTATTGCACTTATCTGGGAAAACATTAGGTTTCTAATGGCATTGAAACTTGTAACAGCAGTAAAGCAGAAAAAGCACAGATATGTTCTTTTTTCCCCTCAACTCTTATAGTCTTTAATTTCCAATTCTTACTTTCTAAATCCAGCTATTAAATCTGTAATAGTACTACCATTGCAAAATGTTCATTTTATTTATAATGAAATACAGACATATTATAAGTAGAGGTTGATTTTATGGCATTATTAATTCAGTAACAGTTATGAACACTTGACTGAAACCAAACATTAAATACTATGTTTTAAATTTCAAATCATATTAATCTATCCAATCATTAAATGTTTTTACAAAAATCGTCTTATATATCATCAGTTTCAACTGGTAATTCAGAATCTTCAATATAACTGAAATCATACTCTTCTTTCCAGTATCTCAGGTAAGTCCAGAAAATACCATTGGTAATTTCTGCTGATAAAACAATCAAAATAATCATATCTTTCATTGTAGTTGATTGGCTGAAAGTGGTTTTCATCCTCATGACTTTTAAAGTTGTACTTATAAAGAAAATATCTTAACAGTAGGCAGGTCAAAATACCTGTTTATCCCCAAACTTCTTCAATGACAACAAATCTTTCATTTAACTAATCCTTAACCCAGCTATCACAAAGGCCTACACTGTACTTTTTGGAAGTCTTCCATTATTTACAACTACTTTCACTAAATCCTTTAAAAGCAACTTCTAGGCCGGGAGTTTGGCCTAGCAGTTAAAGTGCTTGCCTAGCATGCACGAGGACCCGGGTTCGATTCCATCGTACCACATACATAGAAAAAAGCCGGAAGTGGTGCTGAGGCTCAAGTGGTAGAGCTCTAGCCTTGAGAAAGTCCAAGGATAGTGCTCAAGCCCTGAGCTCAAGCCTAAGACTGGCAAAAATAAAAAAAAATAAAAGCAACTTCTATTTGACCTTCTAAAATTTATTCAGTGATTTTCTATACAACCTTATAAATTTTACCATTTCCTAGAAAATTAGATATTATTCACCAATATACATTTCTAAAAAATTCATTTTTTCATGATTCATAATTGTCTTTTCTTTTGTCATCCTTGAGGCTTGAACTCTGGGCCTGAACAACTGGCCCTGAGTTCTTCAGCTCAGGGCTAGTGCTTTACCCGTTAAGCCATAGTGTCACTTCTGGTTTTCTGGTGGTTAATTGGAGAGAAGAGTATAAGAGATATTCTGCTCTGGCTAGCTTCCAATTTCAATCCTTAGATCTCAGCCTCCTGAGTAGTAGGATTACAGGCATGAGCTACCAGTGCCTGGCTCATAATTATTTTTAATAATTCATTTTTAATGAAATGTTATAACATTATATACTTTGAAAGATATTCCTTTATATATTAAACAATGAATTAATTAATGAATGAATTAACCACCAAAAAGCCAGAAGTAGAGGTGACTCTGAAGTGGTAGAGTGTGATCCATGAGCACAAGAGCTTAGGGATAGCCCAAGCCCTAAATTCACATCCTAGCCCCAAGACAAAATAAGCAGAAAAAAAACAATTAAGGAAAGCTAGCCTTTTAAAAAAAATTAAAAAGTCACTACAAAGAAAAGCTTTTATAAATACCATTATTTTGATGGTTAGGTGGGAACAAAAAAATGCTATATTAAATGAGTCCAACAACCCAATTAAACCCAATAGCATCAAAGGACATTTTGTGGGAAAATCGGATTGCTCTCTATAGTAACTTTTAAAATATTTATGTATACTTCCTACATGTCTATAATCTCTTACTGCAGTATATCTTTATGATCTCAGGATAAGCAAACCAAGAGCTTGGAAAACTCTGGCTCTTTTCTTTTTAATTCTTTAATTGCTTTTGATTTTCTTCAAAATCATGTAAGTTCTAAGTGACTTTAAATAAAAATTTGTTAATAAGTCATGAAAGATAAATCCATACAGAACTCCTAGAACTTCATTCAGAGAACAAATACTCAACAACAAGAAGATCCCTGGTCAGTCAAGTGATTTGCATGTGATAAGTGTGTATGTGTGTGTGTGTGTGTGCATGATATATCATTATATATGTATAAGATATATATTAATACATATATCATTAACAGCTTGATATATTAATATATTCATAGCTTGATCCTTTAATCTCTTTTCAATTAATCAACCAAGCATATATATGCTACTTCATTCATTTAAAGAGTACTTCAACCTATCAATACTATTTATTTGAATTTCCTGTGAGCTCTTGTTTAAAATAGAAGTGCTGAGGCCCTGTCCCTAGATACTGATTCTCTGAAACTACAATAAAACTACAAATCATTCTTGGACAACCAGAGATGAGGATCAATGGTCTACTAAGTAGTGAACATCTAATAATAAGAAAATAAAACCAAAGCAACATATTTGTTTTCCATAGAGTTCATAGTACAATGTTAGTAATGGATTTTTAAAGCAATCACAAGAGGTGCTAAACTCACAATATAGTATATGTCACGTACTATAGGAAAACTAAGAAGAAAAAAAAAATAACCCTGTTAGATAAAGAAATAACCAGAGCTAATCCAACAACGTGGTGATTCAATTATCACCACTTTTTTCTTACAGTAGATAAAGGATTCTTTGAGTTCTTCAACTATATTAAAGTGAAAGAGGGGGCTGTGAGTTTCGCCTAGGGATAGAGTGCTTGCCTAGCATGCACGAAGACCCAGGTTCGATTCCTCAGTACCACATACATAGAAAAAAGCCAGAAATGGTGCTGAGGCTCAAGTGGTAGAGCTCTAGCCTTGAGAAAGCCCAAGGACAGTGCTCAGGCCCTGAGTTCAAGCCGGGACTGGCCAAAAAAAAAAAAAAAAGACTTTGGGCCAGGAGTTTGGCCTAGTGGTTAAAGTGCTTGCCTAGCATGCACAAAGACCTGGGTTCGATTCCTTGGTACCACATATATACAAAAAAGCCGGAAGTGGTGCTGAGGCTCAAGTGGTAGAGCTCTAGCCTTGAGAAAGTCCAAGGACAGCGCTCAGGCCCTGAGCTTAAGCGCAGGACTGGCAAAAATAAATAAATAAATAAATAAATAAATAAATAAATAAATAAAGTGAAAGAGATGATATAGTCAGAAACAATAGAATCACAAAAGAACATTGAAATACGTGGCAATATGTTACTTTTAGGGAACACAAAATGCCTAGGGAACCAAGGAAATAAAGATAAGGAAGGTAAACAAGAACCCCTTCTGAAAAGAATTATATACTTATCAAGCCAGGCAGTTTGAAATTTATTATATAGAGCAGTGGTTCAAAATTGTGTTTCATTAAATTCATGTTCAGGAAAGCTGGGTCAAGTGTCACACAAATATCTGAACAACACAGGGTTCAAGTGCACCTATATTAAAGTTAAAACAGTTTATTTTTCAGAAAAGCAAAATGAAGTGTAATAAGTGAAATAGTGATTGCAAGAGAATAATCAAGAAAATATAATAGAAATAACAACTACTGGAGATGGTAATAAATGCATAGAAATGGAAATATTAAAGAAACACAATAGATGATTTGATGACTCATCAGATAATGGGGGTGATGATTAAAAGAACAGTCTAGATTTATACTTTTACTTGGACCATGTTGAAAAGATGAAAGTATCCAGAAAATTACAACTTCATACTAAACAATATAGAATGTTCTTTGTACATTTAGTCAATGAGTGTGTGTGTGTGCATGTGTGTTTGTGTATATTTAGTTGTAGTGGTAGTGGGTATCAAATCCAAGGTCTTGCACATGCAGTGCATACACTCTATCACTAAAGCTACCCTATTATCTCTTCCTGTTTAAATAACATTCTTAAATTTAAAATTTAACTCATTTATATGTATTTTATTGTAGGCCAGTTAACCTATAAGACAGTTATATAATCACTTTTTACAATTATATCTGACTCATATTTATTTCCCTAAATGAGCTCAATTTAAGTACCATTATTAAACCGCTAATATGGTACCTATTTTGATAATTTATTTTAAAATTTTTACCAAATATTATTATGAGTATATATAATGGTTATACTCAACAAATACAATCATTTTTAAACCTTAATAATACATGTACTGCCTTCATCTATTGTCTCCTCTGCTCTGCTGATAGCCCTTTATCAGAATGGAGAGCAGAAAAACTTATTCCCATACTACAAATGTGGAAACCAGGGCTCAAAGGATATAAATCACATAGTCAAGAATGGCTGGCAAATAGCCAGTGTTCTTCCTACTCTACCTCATTTATTTGAAGCAGTACATACATCTCCAATAGCAATCTCCTTCTGAATAAATACGTACATGACTGCATTTTGTCATATACTCAAAATTTACCTGAAGCCTTTTATCCCTACTAAAATTCTCTTATATCACTATCATAGCCATGAATTGATGTAATTTAGTTCTTTAGTCTTTGGTATATAGCTATTTCCTTTCCTATAAAATATAAAAAATATTAAAAATCCAAAGCAGTATTCTACATAGCAGTTCAAATATGGCCTCTGGGTCTCTTTTACACATTTGTCTTATGAATACTATTAACCCATTCCTTAATCTCACAAAATATCTATTATTTCATAGTGAGGGAATATTACTATTGTATGCAGGTTTTAGACTTGCTTAAGTCTGTTTAATTCTAAAGAAACTTGTCTTTTAAGTAAACTAAGAACTATAGATTTCCTGCTTTTGTAAGAATTGCTTGGAATAGAGGCTAAGGCAAGGATTGAAACTTATCTCCTTATAAACCACTTGTTTACTATAAAAAAATGCCAGTATTTTAAAATATTTTAAAAGTCATCAAAATGCTTGGCACTTAATTTCTGTGATTTCCAAAGTTTACTGTTTTTTATTCAAATATATTTGTAAAACTATATGCACTTATATTATGGTTTATATCATGTCAAAAGCACATTCAATGATAACCCCAAAAGTGGACAATAAAGATTAGTCATTGTATGCCATAAAGTGACATTGTAGCTATATATTAACAGAATCCTTATGCTATAAATACTCATCTTTCCCCTTTGTCACTAATCTTTCTTTGGTTTAGTGAGAAAACATTTTAGGCAGTACACTTTGGTTTATTCATTATAAATGTATTCATAAAGTATTGTACTACTTTCAAATGCTTAGAAGTATTAGAAGTTTCATTTTACATGCATTAAACCTATGGCATATATTTAGGAAAAGCCTAAGAATCTGGAGATGTTTTAATATTTAGAATTTTATGGCAACTCCACTGAACCCCTTACTACAGATATATTTTTCCTAACTAGTATCTGCTTAATTCTAGCAATGTGTTAGTGGTCAAATTTATTTTATGCTGGCCAGTGAAACCGAGTAACAGTTTCTTTAAATGACAACACAGGAAACCTACTATTTTCTCCTTAGGTTTACTACTTACACACAGACATACTTTGTCCTCTATCGAGCCTTTAAAATTACTTTGCAAATTTTCCTTTACCTTTGTGCTTACTCTCCAACTAAAGTACCATTGCTTTTCAAGTTGATGTCTGAAGTCACGTTAATACTGGCATCTTGACAAATTCCAGTCATGTGCCTGTATGTATGGGTTTGTTTCCTTCCTTCACAACAGGGGACAAATAATCGGCTTTAAGTCGATTCAAAACATACCTTGCAAATCTGGAAATACTCTGAAGTTAGGGTTTCCTGAATTTCGTCTCTGAGAACCCCTGCAGCCCCTCCTGGGTGCGCAGAACCACTTCCAGCCCCGCCACCACTGTTACTGCCACCGCTGCTACCGCTGCCAGGGGAGGAGGCAGTTAAGCCATCCAAAACTTTTCGGAAATTAAACTTCTTCATTTTTCAATACTGTTGAGAAATTCAAAGGAGAGGAGAACCGAGTGGATTACATGGACCGACACGAGGGTTAAAAAAAAAAAAAAGCCTTTTCCTTTTCATTAATCAAGGCACTAAGTAGCCAGTCCCCCATTTTATGAACATTGAAGGGAACTGAGTGGAGGGAAGAAGTAGTCGGATTAGGTTTTGTCAAATTTTAATTCTAAATCTAATATCTGTATAAAAGAAATGAAATGAAACGCAACTCCAAGAGCAACAGTATTCCCTCTTCACACATCAGATTTTTCGAGAGCTTTATCCCCAGCTGTAGCTACGCTTTATCAGCACTGGGGTAAAAATAAAAGGCAGTGTCATCATCGTCATTAGCATTATATCATCATTATTATACAATCAAACCATAGTCCAAGGACTAGGACCCTCGGTGACTCCTTTGAGGCGGGCTTTTTTTTTTTTTTCCTGATGGCTCAGCTCAGAATATTTAATTTTCGGAAAAACGACGTTGCAGAGGCACCAAGATTGTCTCTGCCGTCATCTTCCGCGCTCTGCTCCCCATTGCCTTCTATGCTCCCCCCCCCCCGTGTTTTCAATAGTAAATTGGCTAAGAGGGGTGAAGGGGGGAGAAGAGAGGGTCGGCTTTGGCTATGTCCTATCCCCAAAAACCTGGACCTAAAAAAAATATATATATATACCTGTAATTAAATAAGCATCTGCGGGTGACCCACAGCCACAGCCGACGGGAGGGGCAAGCGGCGACGCTGGCTACCTCCACTCGCCCCCCTCCCCGCGTCCCCCCGCCTCCCCCGCCCCCCTCTTTCCGCGTCTCGTCACCCATCTCCCTCCCCCACCCCCCCGCGTCCCGAGCCCCGCCGGGTCCTCAGCCCGCAGCCGCCGCCGCGCTCGCCCGCCCGCGGTCCGCTCTCCCCACAGCCCCGCGGCGGCTCTCGAGGGACGCGAGGCGGCGGCGGTGGCGGCGACGGCTGCGGCCCGAGTCCCGCTTCAGCTTGCTGGGCGCGCAGAGCCCCGCGGCTCCGGCTCCCCGAGGCCGAGCACCCAGGCTTGGGGCTCCACACCTGCTCCCCCCACGCCGCACGGACCGCCCGCCGCGCGCCCGGCTGCCACACACACACAAACACCCTCACGGACACTCGCGCGGACGCTGACGCGCGCACACTCACACACACACACTCACACTCGCACACGCACAGACAGGTGTGAGCGAGCTGCGCCTGGACGGCGGCGACTCCCCGGGACCACTGACAGACCCCGCACTTAGGCACCTTCCTCAGACGCCACCAGCCACTGGCCAGCTCGAGAAAGCCAAGGACGCGGAAGGCGGCAGACTAGCAGTCGTCGGTCAGGCCGGGCTCCCGCCGCCTCTCCAGTCCCTCTGGTCGCTCGGCGCCTGGCGCTCTCCGTGGTCCTAACCGAGCGGGGCGGGCTGCACCGCAGGCTCCTCCCCCCCGCCGTGGGAGGCAGGCCCCGCCCCCAGCCGGCCCGCACCCCCACACCTCCCGTCTGGGCCGCCGCTCGAGATGGAGAAGGGGCGGGGCTCGAATGACGTAAGAGGGCGGGAGCAGCCTCTCCTCCAATCCTAGGCTCCATAGAGCCCAGTGCTGTGGTTTCAAGGCGCGGAAGAAATTTGGAGATAGGCTGAAAGAGAAACCAACGACAGGGGGAGGGGAGTATTTAGAAAAGTAGATTTGGTATTTGATTGACTGCGATATTGGCCAGTATACCCAAGCTGGATGCTTTGGGGGCTGTAATTGGCGCTACCTGTTGAAGGACGTAAGTGGGAGTCAATAGAATGCCAACATCCTTGTGCACTTCTGTACCTGGAGCCTCAGGACTGTAGGAAGGGTTACCTCGGGTTTGGTGCAGGTGTTTTACAGTTTTTCACCTCTGAATTTCTCCCTACACTCCACGTACATCTATTGGGCTCCCCTCTCTGCCTAGCTACCTGCAAGACAACTTGTATGGGTAATTAACCTTTGCTAAACAGTTATCTTTGCCAGAACTAATTGAATTTCAATGGGGTTCTGTAATATAAAGCCTTCCAGGTTCTAAGAATAGATTCCTCACCTTCTCCACTACGTGAAATTACTTCTTGCATTCCATCTTCACATACACTGAGATGCGTATTTAATTTTTTTAAGAAGCATTTTTTCTCATAAGATGTGTCAATACATTTTAAGCTTTTTCTGTGAGTCACAATGATCGTTTTGGAAAATCTACTCTTCCATGTAGGGAAGTAAAACACTGCATCAAAATGGGAAGATGTGCTTCTAAAACCTTGAATTATTCCTATAATTGAACTGGGGGAATCAAGGACTTAGATTTGTTCGTTTATTAAAAGGAAAGAGAGCTCATCAGTTGCCAATCCAAATATTTTTTGTCTTACTTATTATTACAGACCTGGAATGACCCTAGTCCTTTTTCCTTCTGCGCCCTCCACCCCCACCCCTCAACACGGTTAAAAGGAGACTAGACTTATGAATTGCCCAAGCATGTAGCAAAGACATAGTGGAGATGAAATCGAATTCAGCTTTTCCTACCCTCAGCTCAACGCTTAACTCTCATTCCGAATTTTTCTGTACTTAATATCGGTTTTATTCCTCTCTCTGACTCCTTCATTGTAACAGATAGATAGTAACTTTTCTAAAGTAGGCTTGGACTTGTGTAGTTCTCCGAGCTTGTTTATAACCTCATGTAATATTTACATGAGGTTAGCACTTAAAAGAGTTTGGGACCGTTTATTCATTAGCTAGTTACTAAGTAAAGATTTATGAGATGATACCCAATTACATCATGTTCTGGAGGGGTACAAAATACTGTGCTTAGGATAACAGATACCATGTCTGATGTCAACTAGATCTTAGTAGGGTTCCATATTCTATAGTGGATTCCTAACAACTTGTACTCAGCTAGCAATGGCTCTGGGAAAGAGTAATTTCAACCACTCTGCTGCAAAGGGAAAGAATAACTCACAGGGAGAGCTCACCTAGGTAGAATTTCTAAATAGACCATGACTTCTTCTGGAAGAAAAATAATCTAAGCTTAATCCTTGGAACAAAATCATTTAGCCATTAAAGAAATACAATACATTAGAAGGACCCCTTAAGGATGTTTATTGAAATATTACAATTCACTTTAAGGGGTTGTGATCTTGGATTTAAGACAATAAAGAGATTGATAAAAGCAGGGCTGAAATGTGGCTTATGGTAGTAGATTTGCCTAGAATGCATGAAGCCCTGGGTTAGAATCCTCAGTACCATGAAGACAGAAAAAGCAAAATGAAGTGTAATAAGGAAAAAAAAAAAGATGGTTCATAAAAGTGTTTTTTCTAACAAGGTGATGAGACAAAGGACAAAGGGTGAACCAGTATAGCAGCAATATTCACGGGACAATATGTTGGAAATGAACTTTACAATTTGGGAGGGGGTGGGGGGAAGGAGGGAGAGTGGGAGAACAACATAGGAAGGTGTAACAGTGTTCAAGAGGTAATATACTACCTTATGAGTGTAACTATAACCCCTCTCTACAGCAATCTAACAATAAAAAAAAAACATTTTAAAAAGCAGTTTTTCTATCCTCTCACCCCAAAACAATCCAATAATTGAGGAAAGTTTGAATATGTGTTGCACTTCATAAAGGCAATTGACTTTGGCGAAAACTAAGCCAGATAGATAGATAGATAGATAGATAGATAGATAGATAGATAGATAGATCGATCTAGATCTATATTAGTTAGCACCAACATACCAAATACAGTGTACTATGAATTTTATAAACATCCCTTTTAATTTGATCTTTTTTATAAATGTATGACATAGGTATTGACCCTGTTTTATAGATGAGGAAATTTGAAGCTCAGAAATATTGAAATTGGAATAGGTAAAATGTTGACTGGTCAGATTTTCTCAAATAATATATATATATATATAGTGTATGTGCATTGTATTGCTCTGATTACCATAATAAAATAGTACCAATTGGGTGGTTTAAACTACAATAAACATTGTAACCCCTTCCCACATTTTTCTCCCACTTTCTTCTCTTGGTCTTTGGCCATATATGCAATTTCTCTGTGTTCAAATTTCCTTCTCATTAACGAAGACAAGTTACATTGTATTAAGGCTCATCTTAATTGCTTTGTTTTAACTAAATCATCTCTCCAAAAATTATATCTCTGAATACAATTCTTTCTCCGGTGAAGGTCAGGGGTTCAAAATATGAATTTTGAGGGATGTAATTAAACCCATAACAATGTTATCAAATTCAACATTTTAGCAGAGTATATATTATGAGTTAAAGCTGTATACAATGTTTATATTTATATTCTCATTTAATATTCACAACAACCATTTATGGTAGCTTTTTATAACTCCATTTTATAGATGATAAAATTGAACTAAAGAAAGATTAAATAATAATCCCAATAGCATATGTCTAGTGGGTTTTTGAAATCAGAATTTGGACTCATATCAATCATATCCCAACCTTTTGTTCAATATTAGAAAAGTTCTGACCAAACTGAAGTATGAGAATAAAATAGAACCAAAGAAAATATTTGATGAATTTGCATACTAGAACTTAAAAGACATTTGGGAGTTGAGGACAGTGAGACCAAAAAACACCAAAAACAAACAAAACTGACAATAACAACCAAAAAGGATTCTGGGGAGAACAAGTTAGTCTGAGGTTCTTATCTCACAAGAAATATTAGTATAATTAAAACATATTACTAGAGACACAAGGGAATGCTGCACTAAAAAAGAAGTAAATCAGCTATTCAATAACTAAGACATAAGAAGGCAATGCTAATCTTCTCAGAGAGACTGGACTGTCAGTAAATTTCAGAACAGCTGGAGAGAATGTGGGTGGAGAGAGAATGATAATGATAAAGCAAGACTATCAACTGTTTCCATTAACAAATGAGAACATCTCCAATCCATTTGTTGAGAGATACTGAGTTTGAGATGTGGCAACATATCACTAATCTGATTTCTTAAGGTGTAGTAGCATCATCTTTACCATTTGCTGGCCTAGAAGTTAGAATTTTATTAAGAGAAGAGATCTGGAAAACCAGGCCCTACTTATATCCTTTCTACAAAAGCTTTAAAGATAATAATTAGTTTTCCTTCCCAAATCTTCATTTGACATTTTTCTGACCCCATTATACATCCATCAGGAGGCACACTCACAGGTAATGATCAATCTTTATCATATGGGAAGAAAGAACAGCCAGCATTAAAATCCTTTAATTCACCTTGTGATTTCTTTCTTTTGAATTACACTGAATAATTAGATAATGTCACTGCTCACGTTAGTTTCAGATAAGCAGGTAAGGATCATTAGGATAGAACCAAAACATACAAAGTATGGCTCAGCATACAATCGATACAGAATTGCAAACAGAGTTCATGACTCTCATGCCTTCTAGGACAAAACTCAAATATTTGTAATTAAACATGATCTAAACTTAAATTGAGGTAATAACAAGCAGCCTCTGAGCCTCAATCTTTATTAAAAAAAACAAATATAAGCACTCACAAAAAAAGATATGGGATTAAGCATTAAAAGTAATCTGTATAGCTGAGAACTGATGGCTCACAATTGTAATCCTAGCTCCTTGGGAAGCTGAGAAGGGGCGGTGACAGTGCCAGGACAGCCCAGGCAGAAAAGTCTTACTAGAACTCATCTCCAAAATAAGCAGCAAAAGGCAGAAAAAGGAGAGTGGCTCAAGTGGTGGAGTGCCACCTAAATAAGTACAAGGCCCTAAGTTCAAACACCTCTATGCTAGGGGGATCGGGGGAAAGATTTGTAAAATAGAACTGTACTGGGCCAGGAGTTTGACCTAGTGGTAGAATGCTTGCCTAGCATTCATGAAGCCCTGGGTTTGATTCCTGGTACCACACACATAGAAAAAGCTAGAAGTGGCAGTGTAGCTCAAGTGGCAGAGCACTAGCCATGAGCAAAATAAAGTCCAAGGATAGTGCCCAGGCCCTGAGTTCAGGCCCCAGGACTGGCAAAAAAAAAAAAAAAAGAATAGAACTGTATTATTGCCATTACTATTTTACTTTCTTTTTTGAAGGAGGTTGTAGGAATTGGTTTTGAGCTTGAATTTGTTTTCTCTTTTCTATTAATCTGTTTCTGGCATCTTGGCTAAAATTAAAGAGGAGAAAGAGGCATTGGACTTGTTGACCTGTACGTTGTTTCCATTCTATAGTTCTGGCTATGATTTGTTTAGTCAAAATTCACTACACTCTCTCCCTAACAACTATAAAGCCATATTGAAAAGGTAATTTAAATGGTATGCACAAAGGCATTTGTCAAAGAAGATGTCTATAATAGATGGAAAGCAGACAATTTCTCAATAGAATTTTCTACCAGGTAGAATATCCAGTATTTACTATTTTGATGTAATTGAAGCATTCTGTTGTGAGCATTCCCCATTGCACTAAATATTCTTTAGACACATCAATTTGAATGTCAATGTATTCCATCATATGGCTATCCCACTATTTGATTCTTTCTATAGACTTGGCTATTTTATTTCTAACTGAAGTGTAAAATTTACTACCATAAATCAAGTTTAATATCATGTATGTCAAAATGTATGAAATACTTTAAAATTTTTATTGTTATTATAAACAATGTACAGAGGGGTTACAGTAACATAAGTCAGCAAAAAGGACATTTCTTTTAGGACAATGTCAATCCTTTCTTTGCTCTCCCTTCCCACCCACAAGTTATATAGTTCACTTTCAACAGAGTTATAGAATATTTTTATACTAAACATTTAACAAAGCTTCGGTTTTAAGGGTTATTTCTAAACCAGGGTAATATATCCTCATATTTAAATCTAAATCTTATTTTTTTTGCCAGGCCTGAGGCTTGAACTCAGGGCCAGGGCACTATCCTTGGACACGTTTTACTTAAAGCTAGTGCTATGCTACTTGAAGCACAGTGCCACTACTGGCTTTTTTTGTGTATGTGGTACTGAGGAATTGAAGCCAGGGCTTTGTGCATGCTAGGCAAGCACTCTACCACTAGGCTATTCTCCCAACCCCCTAAATCTTATTTTTAAAAGGCCTCACATATTAGGATCCTCATAAAAAGCTTAAGTGGAGAGAAAATAGTAAAATTCACTTTTGTGAAATGAAACCTCATCCCACCTGCACTGGTGTTTTGTTGTTTTGGTTTGGATGTTGAACAATATCTAAATAAGATGATAAATAAGCCTGCATATTCAATTGAATAGAACTTTAGAATGTGACATAGTAAAGCACGACTGCTTATTGTTTTAATTTAGAGGAAACAATTTTTCCATGAGCTTTTATGTTAGAAATAGTAATCCATCTGTTCATTTTTATCTAAAAAATGACAGCATAAACTTTCATCCTTTTTTTTTTTCTGCCAGCCATGGGGCTTAAATTCAGGGACTGGGCCCTGTCCCTGAGCTTTTTTAGCTCAACAATAGCACTCTACCACTTTGAGCCACATTGTCACTTTCTACTTTCTAGTGGTTGATTGGAGATAAGAGTTTCATGGACTTTCCTTCCCAGGCTGACTTTGAACTGTGATCCTCAAATCTCAGCCTCCTAAATAGCTAGGATTACACGTGTGAGGCACTGGCACCCAGCCTCCATTCAATTTTATTAGAAAATTAAAAACACAGTATTTCTGAATGTGACTTGAGAGGGAAGTGCAAAAACAAGAACACGGAGATGTGAAAAGGTTTCCAAAAAATATCTATATCTACAGAGAGAATTTCAAAGGAAAACAAGCAGTAAAAGAATGTGAGAAACTTTTAAACACTGCTTGAAATTTTGCAGCTATAAAGTAAGTAGAGATGTGGATTTGGAAATTTAGACTGAAATTAGGAACATGATTCAGACAATAGATCATAGGGATTTCTTTGTTTGGTTTTGGGGTTTTGGCTAGTCCTGCAGCTTGAGGTTTTCTGCTTAAGGGTAGCTGTGAGCTCTTAAGCCCCAGTTCCACTTCTGCCTTTTTGGTACTTAATTTGAGATAAGAGTCTCACTGATCTTCATGCCTCAGCTGGCTTTGAACCTGATTCTCAGATCTCAGTCTCCTTATTAGCTAGAATAACTGGCATGCACCCCCAATTCTTTAACCTTGAATTAAATGATAGAAACTACAAAGGAGGACAATTTTGTTCCAGTTTAAAATACAGAGTCAGATGGAAACAATCCTTTTTAGGATCAGCCTTTGATAGTTTCTCTTTGATAGTTTCTGATGCTTTAATATATTATGGCTCATGAAGATTGCACCAGCTCAAGTAGGGATAAATCATCTGTTTAGTGATGGTAAAAACAAATTTAGTAATAGCATTATCAAATTAATTTTTCATGATGTTTAACAAGAGGTTAAGAAGTTAAAAATTCTTAATATACATATCTGCTAAAATAGACAAGCTAGGATACCAGCAACAAGACTGTTGTGTCATAAACAAAAATGACTCTGTCTCTGCCCAAATGAAAACTGTAAAGCAAGAAAACCCTTTGAATGAATCCTCTCTGTCCTAATCAGCTCCTCTTATATCTTGGGCTGACAAAACATTATTTTTCTCTTAACCTTTGCCAAGCTGAAGAATTTTACAAGTTTTTACTAACAGCCAGAGTGATTTATGGGTTTTTCTCCCTCTAGCTCTCCTCAGTTAGAAAAACATTTTATTTTCAGCTTCATTTCTTCCTCCCATTATTCCCAGATCTTTACTGCCTTAAACTATAGTCTTCCTCTAATTTATGCAAGTTTGCACAAATTTTGAAGTGTGTTAATGTCTAATGACCTTTGCTTACGGAAATCAAACATGTTGAATTTTCTGCAACTATTCCTATTTAAAATATTCTATGCCATTATTCTTCTAAATCATCAAAAAATCCAATACATCACTAAACGCAATTCTTTTTCCTTAATGTTGTTTTAAATATGAGGACAAAATCTATAGAGACAGGGCTTCATGGCAGAATTGTGTGTGTGTGTGTGTGTGTGTGTGTGTGTGTGTGTGTGTGCCTGTGCTCGCACACTAGTCCTGAGGCTTAAACTCAGGGCCTGGACACTTGTCTGTGAGCTTTTTTTCTTTAAGTTCGCACTCTACCACTTGAGCCACAGCTCCACTTCCAGCTTTTTGGTGACTTATTGGAGATAGAAGTTTCACAGACTTTCCTACTGGTGCTAGTTTTAAACTGTGATCCTTAGATCTCAGCCTCCTCTGTAGCTAGAATGAATAATTTTTAGAAACAGATCTCTTATTTCAAACAAACCCAGAGTTGTGACATTCTTATTCGGTGTTTGGTATTGGGCAAGTTACTTAACTTCTGTGTGATTTTAATTTTCTTATTTCTTAAGGGAATTTAAAAATCACCAACCTTACTGCATTGTGAAGATTAATGAGAAAAATCCTTGCTGGCTGGCATATACAGACCATTCATAAATATAGGAACTGCAAGAAAAAATTAATTTTACCTCACAATGTTAAATAATTTAGGAGGCATATTTCCTGCTGTCTTAGGTGTGTGTTCCAGATCAATCCCTCTAGTGTCTCAAAGTCTTTAATTCATCTTATTAATTTTTTTCACTATCTATACCTTTGTATTTTTCCTTTCTGATTCTTCCCTCAGCATTTAAATATGCTGTAATATCATTCATCTCAATACAAAACAAATGATGTATCTGGGCTCTGATATCTCTTTTCAGCTTCTTGTCTCTCTCTTCTTCCCCTTACACCAAATGGCTACAAGTTATTTAAATTTTCTCAGTTCTCTTTTATTATCTAATTCACACTAATCTTTTTTCCATTCTCATTGCTATAATCAAATGCTCTTACTAGTACCCAATAGTTTTAAATACAGTGGACCATGGGACCTGACTGAAGTGAGTAGTACAGTATCAAATGTGAGGAGAGAAAAAAAAAAAACTAAGATAGCAAGGCATTGAGTTCAAGCCCCAGGGCTGGCACAAAGATAGATGATAGATAGATAGATAGATAGATAGATACTAATCAATCAATAGATAGATGGATACTTTTCAATTTCTTTCATACCTTATTTTTCAAAGGTTTGCGGCAAATTGACAATATTTATTTTAAATAATTCTTGGCTTTTCTGCATCACCCTCCTGGGTGTCTTACTCATCTGGACAGCCTTTATCTGGATTCCCCTCTCAACACTGCCTCAAGACCTTGTTCTAGATCCTCTTTGTTTGTATTCTATGCTCTAATTCCTAGATATTATAATTCATCTAGTCCGCTGGCTTTAAATAACATTCATAGGCTAATGACTTACAAATTGAGAACTCACCTCTAATCTCTGAGCTCAATCTATATGTTTGATTTGATATCCCTATTTTGGATATTTCTCAAAAACTCTGGCCTAGGAGTCTGTACTCCTGTTTCTCATTTTGGTGAGTGGTATTTCAATCAACCAGATTGTTCCTTACTAAAAACACAGCAATTACTCTCGATCCCTTTCAACTTCCCTCACTTGGTGAAATTCAACCTATGACCAATTTTCATTTTGGATAACTCTAAATCCCATACCTCTTTTTAGATATTATTGAACATTGGAGAAAAAGAATACATTTACTTTCTGAGTCTCATAGAGTAAGCTATTAAAAATAGGAATGTTTGCAGATCTGAGCTAAAAAGGTAGTTGATATATTGCATAATAATATTTACAATAAAATGATGGCTTTGAAAATGTTATCTCCCCAGCCTTCTAACAGCCCTAAACAGTCCATATAAGCACACTTTCCCACATCTATAAAATTTCACCTATGTCTATTTTTGTTTATCAGTATAGCAATTTAAAATTACTAGGAACCTGCTCAACTTCTGTATATACAACATTATAAGCATTTACACCGACTTTGTAAATTATGGTTGGATTTAAGGACAAAAAAATATCTAAAGTCAGAAGTGAACTTTAGATAATTTTTTCACCCTATCATAGAAATGGGGAAGCTATAATGAAGGAATGATTTTCTTCCTTTTGCGTTTATTGAGTGAGAAGGAAGAACTAGAAGAGTCGGTAGCATGGTTACAAGTTTTCATTTTGGTCCAATAAGAATGATTAACAATTTCCTCAGCATATCATTTTCTAAATCATTTATATTTCTTCTTTACCAATAAGCCAAACTCACGGCTCCCCAGATATTTTTAGAGTGCTTGCCTAACATGCATGAAGACCGGGTTTTGATTCCTCGGTACTGCATACATAGAAAAAGCCAGAAGTGGTGCTGTGGCTCAAGTGATAGAGCTCAAGCCTCAAGAAAGTCCAAGGACAGCGCTCACCTCGAGAAAGTCCAAGGACAATGCTCAGGCCCTGAGCCTAAGCCCAGGACTGGCAAAAAAAAAAAAAAAAATCCTGGGGTGAGATGAAAATTCACTTCTTTATTTGCAGAATTTTGATTATCAGATAGAAATAAACAGAAGCCAAGTATTCTTGTCACTTTGGCATTTAGATATTTTAATTCAATAAAAAGCAAGCCTGGCTTCTAAGTGTAAGGAGAGCTTCTAGCTCTAAGACTCAATCAATCAAGAAGGGCAATTGGGTGGAATTGTGAAAAATTGCCAGTCTGACCTTGAAAAAAGAGAAGTATTTGACATTAGAGGCAATGAACACTCATATCCCATGTGCTCCTGTCTCTTCTACATATTTAACTTTAAATTTCTGTTCCCTATCATCTACTTTCATACATTTATGTCTACTATTAAAATCATAATGTATATTGAAGAATCTTCACCGTTGGTCAAAGAAACTTGCAGCAGACTACTTTAATTTTGACTCAGTGATGCTGTGTAATGTGACCTAATAAAATCATGTCATGTGCATTGAAAAGCAGTCAGCATAGCATAGTAGCTTATTCCAACAAAACTACAGCAACTAGAATCACAACATTAGCAAAAAGCATCCTGATGTACACAACTCGATAGAATCTGTGTCCTTGCAGGTATTTCTTAGAATCTGTATGTGTACATTGATGTAGGCAGATAAAAAGTGAGAGGATCTTGGGGCCAGGAGTTTGGCCTGGTGGTAGAGTGCTTGCCTACCACACACGACACTCTGAGTTCAATTCCTCGGTACCGTATACACTGAAAATAGCCAGAAGTGGTTCTGTGGCTCAAGTGGTAGAGCACTGGCCTTGAGGAAAGCCCAAGACAATGCTCAGGCCCTGAGGTCAAACCCCAGGACTGGCAAAAAAAAAAAAAGAAGTGACAGCATCTCAAGGTTGGGGAAGATACCAAGACTCCCTATTCCAGTCCACTGTTTAATGTTTAGATGATTTCAACAACATCTGTCCTAAGTGGTTATACAACACATACCTGAATACTGCTCCTATGTCTTACCCTCTGAAAAAAGAGAAAACTATCTACTTGAAAAAAAATGGGCCAAGTAATTAATCAATAATTTTTAACATGTTCTAACAAAACAAATAAAGATTAAATAAATGACAGTTCATACAAGGACAATGAGAAGAATGTAATTGCCTGACTGTCAGAGGAAGACTTAGGAAGGAGAAAGTTATAGATTAAGGGCAGATCAGAAGGACGTTTTGGGCCTGTTAAAATTAATCTCCTGTCAGTTGAGAGCTGGACATTGAAATCAGACATTCAAAGCAGAGAGCCAAAGTATAAGTATTAAAAATATATAAGTTTATGAGTCATTAGTATTTAGATGGTATTTAATGGTATGATACTGGAATAGACCACCAAAGGAATAATTAGAGATAGAAAAAAAGAGTAAAAATATTGAGCCTTAAGACATTCCAATATAAAGTAATAGCCAGAAAGAGAATAAAAAGGAGCAGTCAATGAGGCAGTTGCAAAACTAATTGACTGTGTAGTATATGTCTGTTGAAGGGAAATAGTGCTCAAGTATGTCAAATGTTGCTGAAAGTCTAATAAGACAAGGACTTGAGGTTATGGATTTTATTGACAGGAGTGATTATGGTGGAGAGGCAAGGTTAAAAGCTGATTTGCAGCATGTCCACAAAAGAGCAGAAAGAAGACAGCAGACCCAGTGTATAACTATCTTTCTTAGGGCTATGTGTGAAGGAAAGGGAAATTGCATATGAGCTGTTTTGGTTTTTGACAAAGAAAATAAAAACCATCAAGTTTGTTTACTACTGAAGGAAATCCATAGAAAGAAATCAATGGAGCATAAACAGTATGGAGAACGCTTGGATGACATCTTGTAGGGAAAGCATAATTTGGGGGTCTGGCTTTATCTGCCACTACTTAGTTTTGTTTTGTTTTACAGGAACAGAAAAGAAGTCAGAGTATATAGATACAGATGTGTTAGGGAAGAGAGAAAAAGATGCTGTTGTTCTTGGAAATTTTTGATTACTTCTGTTTTTTTAAGGAAAGAAACAGAAAGAAAGATTATAGTTAAGAGTAGAGATTGAGGAAGACAGTTTTGAATGTTGAAGAAGAAAAGGGAAAAAAACACTTAAGTCTAACAGAGTAGGAACATAATTTCAAGGTAAAATTAAGGGCCCACTCAAGGTTAATGACCATGAATATAAAGTGAAACCAGTCAGCAGGGCTCTGAGCTGTGCTCTAGTCATGTCAACTACAAAATTAAAGGCATGCAATTGGCATAATATTGTATTCAATGGGTACTGAAGATAAACAATAATATATTGAGAGGAAAGAGGCTGAAGGCATAGAAAAGGAAGTTTGTTTTTAGCTTGAATTCTCTATTCAATCATTATACAAAGGGGATGAAAACATGAGCAATTAGATGCTATTATCCAATAGATAGATATTTTATTACTCTAGGTGGATTCAAACTATTGATGGAATTGAGGTAGTAAAATGAATGAACTGAAAAGATTTGAGGAAGTAGTAGTCAGACTGGAAAGCTTGAAATTGAGAGTATGCAGGGTTCTACTAATTAACACGGTGTGTATAAAGTATGATCTATAGTGTGCCTGAGGAAAAAGTGGAAGACAAGGTCACTGAAAAGAAGGAAATAAACTGAAATATCATACATGAAATACCATCTATGTGTATAGAGACATCCACAAATCAAGACAGCTGTATTATTGGAAAGAGTGACAGAAATGAGGAGTCAGCACATGACTGAAAAAAGAAGGAGTACTGGATGGATTAAGATATCTGATAGCATAAAAAAAATCAAACCTGGGACAGAAGGTGGATTGGATGTTGTTTTTTGTATATTTTTTGTTCAAAACACTTGTCTTTAATTTCTTTTATTTTTATAAACTCAATCTAAATTAAAAAATAAAACAACACAGAATATGTTAAGACACATATAGCAGCATAAGCTGGAGACAAAAACAAGAGTTCTGAATGGGGTATTAGGGGCTCAGTCCTGTAGTACTAACTACTCAGGAGGCAGAGATCTGAGAATCACAGTTCAAACCAGCCCAGGAGGAATGTTCCATGAGATTCTTAGCTCCAATAAACTACTCAACAACAACAACAACAAAAGCCTGAAGTGGAGCTGTGACTCAAGTGATAGAGTGCTACTTGAGCAAAAGAAATTCAGGAACAGTACCTAGGCCCTGAGTTCAAGCTCCAGAAGCAAACACACACACACACACACACACACACACACACACACACACACACACACACACACACACAGAGCTATGAGCCTTGCCTCCGGAAACATTACTCTAGGTTGATACTGACATATTGTTTAGTGCTTGCTCATAAACATCCTACTAATCAAATTCAGTAGCATGTCCATTTATGAGCATGTTTAGCATTAAGAAACATGCTTTAGATTACTGAAAATTTGGTTCATTTTATCAAATGCCATATCTTTCATACAAAGTAATATAATTGCTGGTAGTTCCCATACTCTTGGAGACCAGAAAGCTCTTCTCAAAGCTTCTCAGTAATAAGATTATTCTAGTCTTTCATTTAATGTTAATATTACTCTTCAAGTCTTTCATTTAATGTTAATATTACTCTTCAAAGTCAATGCATCCATATTCAATATAATTTTGCAAACTTTGTATAACAGAGAGCTGCTACAATATTCCTGCTGCTGGGGGTTTTTATTTATCCTTGCATTGGTGCTAAGCAATTAGTTTGTCAAAAAAATTAAAGACAGAGGCTGTCTTAGTACTTAAGTGATGTAGACACACCAAAAGCAGGTCAAATGACATCACTCTATAAGTGATGATTCTGCAGTGTTTCAAATAAAGAAAAGACATGGGTGACCTGAATCATCACATGGCATGTGGTAGAATTGGAAGACCAAACGAATGGAAACCAGGATCACATACACACTGTTAATGGTTTTCTTCCATCTAAACAACACCAATTATAATTAATGTGAAATTAATAGGATAAATTTTAAATGTTGGTTTATATAAGCATCATCAGAATTCATATTGGATAACCTTGGTTTGAGGCTTTATTTCTAATCATCATTAAAGTGAAAAAATAACACGCAGTTTGCCAAGCTTCTTTCCTGTACTAACATTCCTTAAATCAGAGAAATACCAGACTTTTCCATTTCCCTTGATTTTTAAAAGGTGAGAGAAAAATATTCTACATGTGTCGACCCTTAAAATTGTGTACTAACAACTAGAAATAACGATTCATTTTTCTATATCCACTGGATTCAGTCTTCTATTAGTGTAAAGAGGCCCCTAATCCTTCACCCCAACCAAACCTGAAGTACTTAATATAGCCAAAGTTTATATCAGTCTCATACTATATGTGATATAGTATATCAGAGGAGCTCGATTCACTACAGTGACTCAGACACTCATGTTTAATAGACTTTCTAATCACAGAAAGGTAGCAAATTGCACACTGACTTTCAAGATTCCTACCTAGAAAGGCAACAGAGCACATTCCAAACACATTTTATTAGCTAGCAAAAATCACATGGCCATATTTAACTTCAAGAAGAACTCTAGAGAATAGTTGTACCCCATAATTGGCAATATTGAAAGGATTTGATTGATAATACTATGTATTGTCCATTCCCCCGAAATCTCACAGCTTATCACATTGTCCAATTTAGAATTAATATTCTCAAATCAGCTAGGCTTTGTGTTGGGCAAATCAAAGAAACAAACAAAGAAGCCACAAAAACCGACTCAAGTCAACTTGCAATAAAAGGAATTCATTAAAAAGAACATTGAATAACCACACTTAGAAAGATCAACCATCAGGGGCCAGGAGTTTGTGCATGCTAGGCAAGCACTCTACCACTAGACCAAAGACCCGGGTTCAATTCCTCGGTACCACATACATAGAAAAAGCCAGAAATGGTGTTATGGCTCAAGTGGCAGAGTACTAGCCTTGAGGAAAAAGCCCAAGGACAGTGCTCAGGCCCTGAATTCAAGCCTCAGGACTGGCAAAAAAAAAAAATCAACCATCAGGGCAGTTCTGGATATCTATATAAATAATCCAGTCTTAAGTGTCTCTCTCAGGGTAAATAAACACCTACACAAATTCAATTGTTCTGATTCTTGTGCAGGGAGAATTGATTAGTTCTATTAAGTCATATGTTCATGTGTAACTAAGGGACATCTAACAGATACTCCCACTTACATGGGTGAAAAGGTAACTTCTAAAAAAAAATTAATGTTGTTGTGTAACAAAGGAAAGAGGGACAACGTGTTGGCAAAATGAAATCTTGTTTCTTTTTCAAATATTTGAACTTCATTACACCATCTCTTAGCATTTCTTTTATTTTTTATTTCCCCAAAGTCTATTATTTTCATTTTCAAAGCATTGGAAACCAAAAAGATCCTGCTTCCCACAAAGATCCTGCCTTAGGACATGTTGCCTAGCTGAAATCTTTCAACATTATAGCCATTGTTTTATCTCCAAAAAGGCTTAACACTAAGCAGTTGTTCTAAAACAATTCTGTTTATGAGATTACTTGGCTAAAATTTGCCAGAGCAAGACCTTGTGGGAAAGAAATGAAGGACGTGAGGACAATTGCTTGTCTCTCTGGGTACCAGTGGCTCATGCCTGTAATCCTAACTACTTAGGAAACTAAGATCTGATGATCATGGTTGAAAGCCAGCCCTGGCAGGAAAGTCTATGTGACTCCTGCCTCAATTAACCATCAAAAAAAGCCAGAAATGGAGCTGTGGTTCCTCTGATAGAGCACTAGCCTTGAACAAAAAAGCTCAGGGACAGCATCCAGGCCCTGAGTTCAAATCATAGAATCGCACACAAAGACTGGTTTGGGGAACTTCTTGGAAAATGGATAGGGGTTGGGAATATGGCTTTAGAGAGAAACCCTGGACAGTCTTAAAATGAGTACTGTGATTGGAGAACGGAATTCATTTATGCAATGAAGATTATGAACACGAAATGCTCTCATTTCACACTTGCAGCATCTGACCTTTGAAATTTGGCTACTATTGAGCTCTTCATGAGTACCACCTGTTTTTCCTACTTTGGAGAATCAGTTATAAATAAAATGAGTTATTAATATTTGGCAATGCAGCTTTAAACACTGAATAGAAAGTTTTGCTGACTGCTCTGCCGAGTCCTTGAAGACAGATGGACCAAGCATGTGTGCATCATTTGACAAGGCAGCAGTTTGCAAGGGAGAGACAAAATCTCATTTGGTCCATCGCACTGTTCCTCCCACCACCAGCTACATACACTGCTTCTACAGGTTGAGATCTTGGATTAGCCTAGAGGCCTCTGTACATACAAGGAAGAGATGATAGCATGTGTCTGGGGTTGCTCTGAATGATATATGCTTATCCATTTAAATTCTTTTAAAAAAGATTGATGCCAAAGTGTCTTTGAATAATGCAAGTGTCACTTGTAATATAAAGCACTTTATAATAAACAAGATTCTCTAAGTATGTATCTCACTGGGTACGAATTAAACAAGCTAGATGCTGTGTTTACTTTTAGAGCAGAAGTGACTACCACTTGGTAGAATAGCCCAAATGCAGAAACAAGATACATTTTAAAAAGGCAGGCGGGGGGGGGGGGGGGGGGGGGAGAGTGGTTTCCAGGCCATCTTGTTCATAAATTGACATTTCAATGAATGAGTTTCCACTGACTTGAGAGCTGACAGAGATTCCAAACTCCCATCAAACTTATAGACAAGAGCTTAGAGGTTAGTGTAAAAACTGACAAGTAATTTCATTTTCAACACAGTCAAGATGAAATGAAGAAAACTCTGGTGTAAATATGCATTCCTTAGGCTGAGGGCTAGTCAAAGTTGTTTGGAAGGAATATCAGAAAGTGAACCTTACAGTTTAAGGGTTCATTTTAAGAATGGTCTTGGAAAGTACATAGAATAAGGCTGGGAGTTTGGCCTAGTGAAAGAGTGCTTGCCTAGTATGCACGAAGACCAGTGTTTAATGCCTCGGTACCTCGTATATAGAAAGAAAATGCTCGAAGTGGTGTGGTGGCTCAATTGGTAGAGCTCTAGCTTTGAGAAAGTCCAAAGACAGTGCTCAGGCCCTGAGTTCAAGCCCCAGGACTGGCAAAAAACAAAAACAAAATCCTAGCTTGGTGGCTGTAATCCTAGCTACTCAAGAGGCTGAGATCTGAGGATCAAAGCCTTGCGCTGAAGAGCTCAGTGATAATGCCCAGGAGCAGAGTTCGAGTACCATGACTGACAAAAAAAAAAAGAAAATTCATAGAATGTCACTAGTGTAATAGATTAAGTCGCCTATTTACTAGAGTGTCCTCTCCAGGGGAAGCTACACCTATGTAGGGTTTCAAGAAACCAGGTTAAGATCTAAATCTAATCATATCAGTATTCTGACTAAAATGCTCCAGGGCTTCCCACAATGAAGACTTGGAGAATTTCCCACTATGATATCACAATGAAATCAAAGGATTGTGACACTCATGACACCATCCAGTTTACTCTAGAGTTTACCTGCCACTCCAGCTCATGCTAATATGCTCTAGCTACATGGGCCTCCTTTAATTTTTTTCCAGTATCTTAAACTTTTTCTTACTTTAGGTTCCTAACAGATTACTGGTCACTTCCACTCATTCTCTACTTAAGTGGCCAACCCCTACCTTTTAGACCCCAAATTAGCCTAATTTCATCTTCTCTAACTCAGTAAGGAAATTAAGCCTCCTTATTGCACTTTTTATTTCTTTTTTGTCAGTCATGGGGCTTGAACTCTGGACGTGGACACTGTCCCTGAGCCTCTTTGTGCTCGAGGCTAACACTTTACCACTTGAGCTACAGTGCCACTTTCTACTTTTTCTGAGTACTTTATTAGAGATAAGAGTATCACAGGCTGGGAGTTTGGCCTAGTGGTAGAGTGCTTGCCGGGGCCAGCCGGCAGCAAACCAGGGTTCGCGGATCGGGATTCCTGAAATAGGGGCAAGGACTAGGAAAAAATAGAAGAGAGACAAACAGATGGAGTTCGGGAGGACTACAGCCCAAGTCAGCAGTCCAAGAAGACTGTGAGCTCCAGACTGCCGCCTAAGACTGTCCTGTTTAAGTTCCGACCTTAAATACTCTTCTTAAAACTAGGGAACTGCCAGAGGCTACATTCATACAAAATAGTAAACAAGTCACATATAGGATAAATGAGAAAGGATTAACATTGCTTAAAGTCATCCTGATAAGAACTGATTGACATTGCTTAAAGTTATCCTGATAAGAACTGATTGACATTGCTTAAAGTTATCCTGATAAGAGTTACTTCCTTGTGTATACAGTTGTGCAGGTCCAAGGTCAGTTCCAAGGTCATTGACCCCACAGTCGGTCCCCAACAGCCTAGCATGCACAAAGACCAGGGTTCAATTCCTCGGTACCACATACATAGAAAAAAGCCGGAAGTGGTGCTGAGGCTAACGTGGTAGAGTGCTAGCCTTGAGAAAGTCCAAGGACAGTGCTCAGACCCTGAGCCCAAGCCCAGGACTGGCAAAAAAAAAAAAAAAAGAGTATCACAGACTTTTGTGCCAGGGCTGGCTTCAAATCAGGATCATCAGACCTAAGCCACCAGTGCCCAGCAATTATACATTTTTATTTGTATTGTTCCTTTATAGGATTCAACAGAGTGACAACTGATTATTGGTGTGATCAACTGCTTGATATCTGTTGCATTTACCAGACTACAAATTTCAAGATGGCAGTTTCTCAGCGAATGACCAGTAATTTACAATAATGACACAGGAATGATATTCTAAAAATTCAGAAACAGGTAGCTTATAAAAGTTTATTTGTAAATATATTTTGAAGTGCAGAATAGGTTCTTTAGTTGTATTTGAAGTCTTAAGCTAATTCAAAGTGAACAGTTCAAAAACCATGCTGAAGTCTATACTCTTAGTTACATGGAAGGTAGAGAATCAGGGGTTTTGGTTCAAGGCTAGCCTTGGGGAAATAAAAGTTTGACGATCACGAGTGACTGCATTCAGTAGCATACACCTGTCATTTCAGCTTTGAGAGAAGCACACTGGCTTTCTGTAGTGGTATAAACTATCACTCACTGAAGGGGAAGTACAATGCTGGCATGGTCGTACACACATGTCATCTGAGCAATGCAGAGAAGCACACATTTTACTCTGGCCCAGGTACATAAAGTGAGACCATGTCACAAAAGTAAACAACACACTGGGGCTGTAGGTATGGCTCATGTGGTAGCAGGCAGGTGCGAAGTGGCAAATTTAGTCAGTACTGTATTGACTACATATACCCCCTGTTTATGTTACTTCTATATCAAAAGGTATTCTTAATTCTATATAAAGATGTCAAGCCTCTTAACCTGTCTCAGCAGCTTTTCCCTTGACATTGCCCCTTCCATAACAGGTAAATCAGAGGAACCAACAGAAGAAGTGAGGTGAGGAAGTCTGCTGTTAGAATTAATACACACGTCACTTCTCATGTGACAACAGATGATCCAATAGCAGAGGCATCACATATAGGAAGAGTAATGTATGATGGATGTCTGTCATTCAGAGAGCATACTCCCAAGTTACTAGTTATTTGTAAATCACATCTTCATAGGTCAACTGGTTAAGACAGTAAACCTACCATAATAATTATGTTCATATAATAACAAAGCCTGAGAAAAGTTATTTCTATAATTTATGTAAAGTCAGATGATACATACCTACTGTGTTCATACAACACCTTGCTAGTAGTTGAAATTCTTGTCTTTGTCTGTAGGGCAAACACACATAAAGTCTTTTTTCCTTAGATGCTGACAGCTAAAGACTAACAATTTCTTCACTTTATCCCTCTACCTTTTTAATATTCCCTATTAGTCTACCAGGTGCTTCTGTTGTTGCAGCCTTTCCTCACAATGTAATTTCCAAGGTTAGAGTTCAGACTTCTTCATCACATTTTTCAATTGACGTGAGATGAGATATTGAGAATGCAGGCATCTTAATCTCCAACAACACTTCTATAAATCATTTTAAATTTATATTTAAAATGTATCTCCTCTGTGGAATTATTTTGCAAATAATTCTAAGATGTGTGCATTTAAACTCTCACTCTTCAATTCAAAGTTACAGTTAATGTTGTGTGTCTTTTGACTTCTATTCTCTTTCTGAATTTCTTCTTCCTCCTTCTTTTCCTCCTCTTCTTCCTCCCTCTTCTAAATTTTCTTTCTTCTTTTTTTTTAATGTGCTGGTATCAAAGCTTGGACTGAGTCTTGTCGTATCATTCAGCTTTTGCTATCACAGCTGGCCCTCTATTACTTGACCCACATCTGCAGTCCAGCTTTCTCACTGGCTAATTGAAGATAGTATTTTTTCTGCCCAGAATGGCTTTGAACTGTGATCCTCCAGGACTCACCCTCCTGAGTAGCTAAAGATTACAGTGTAAGCCATCAACATCTAGCTCATTTTTTTTCTTGTTTTCCAAGTCGTTGTCATGAGTCAGACAAGAGAAGAGGCTGAAGGGTGGCAGCAATCTGACTGAAATGAGAACTAGGGGATTCTCTTACCATTATGATTAGGAAGTGAACCCAATTTTGCTCTGTGCTTATTTAAGAATGGCTTCAGAATAGGTTTAGCTCCTTTAATTAATTAATGTTTTTGAGTCACCTCTTTTGGTAATTGATATGGATAGAGGGAAAAAAAACTCATCTATCTTCCATAAGAAGCACCAGCAGACCTACTATGATAATCAAATGGTAACTGGCATTGGTCTTCATCTCAGGGAGGAAAAAACGGCATATAGAAATATGGTAAAGTGGAAGCCAGGTGAGGTGGCTCATGCCTGTAATCCTAGCTACTCAGAAGGCTGAGATCTGAGGATGGCAGTTCAAAGTCAGCCCGAGCACTAAAGTCCGTGAGACTCTTATCTCCAATTAACCACTAGAAAACTGAAAGTGGTACTGTGGCTCCAGGGGTAGGGAGGTAGCCTTGAGCTGAAATGCTCAGGGACAGTGCCCAGGCCCAGAGGTCAAGCCCCACGACCAACCAAAAAAAAAAAAAAAAAGAAAGAAAGAAAGATTAAGAAAGAGAAAAAGAAAAAAGTACAGGGGCTGGGAGTTTGGCCTAGTGGTAGAGTGCTTGCCTAGCATGCATGGAGATTCGGGTTCAATTCCTCGGTACCACATACATAGAAAAAAGCCAGAAGTGGTGCTGAGGCTCAAGTGGTAGAGCTCTAGCCTTGAGAAAGTCCAAGGACAGTGCTCAGACCCTGGGCCCAAGCCCAGGACTGGCAAAAAAAAAAAAAAAAAACCAGAAAGAAAGAAAGTACAGTGAAATGGAGAGTACCATCTGAAGGAGGATTAATGCCAGGTAGAAATGTGGGTATGGTGTAATCAGTGTTTTCATTTTCTTTTTCAAAGAAGCTAGGAATTGAGACTTTTAAGTGAGCTCTCCTGGTTTATTTTTAAACTAGTGATTTTGGTGACTTTACAAGACATAATGGCATGCATCTTTTTTTGTTTTTTAAGCAGACATTGACATCCGTTCTATTTTCATTGACTCACTTGGTGAGAACAAGAAGTCTACATGCTAATGCAAATAGAGAGGGGGAGAATAGGTGCAGGAAGAATGGAGGAGTGGAGGAGACATTCTGCAATATACAGAGATAGTAAGTATCAATGTCCTATTTATTACCAAAAAGAAGTACATTCCTTCCCACTGAATTCTCTATATGCAACAAACATGTATGATTGTAAGGTATATACCATTTTAGAAGGAAAAGCAGCAGGGAAGGAGAAAGAATATTGGAATGTAGAACTACAAAACATCTAGCAAGATCTAATCTTTTAAAGAACTGATGCTGACTTTTAGCAAAAATACAGAGAAATTACAATGGATGACAAACCAGAGATTTCAAGATACTGCTTACCTGGAATGCAGTTGAAAGGGTTACCAGAAGGCTTTAATCACATGGTCAGTCTTTCTTTTTTTTTTTTTTTGTGGGACTTGAACTCTGGGCCTGGGTGTTGTCCCTTAGCTCTTCAGCTTAAGGCTACCATTTGAGCCACAGCACTACTTCCTGTTTGCTGGTGGTTAACTGGAGATAAGAGTCTCACGGACTTTTTAAGTGCATGGGCTGGCTTTGAGCCGTGAGCCTCAGATCTCAGCCTTCTGAGTAGCTAGGATTACAGGCATGAGCCACCTCGCCTGGCTTCTTCTTTTCTTTTTTTAAACAATGGATGCAAAGTATGTAAATATTCATCATAAATTGTTATAATTTAGAACAATTTTGTAAGTACATTTTAAAAGAATGTTGGGCTTCTGTCAGACCTGTGAATGTTGGTTTTTCTGACAAATACTTGCATTTTCTTTACAAGGTCAAAAAGACAAAAGGTTTTTAGGCATTTATACCTGCACTAAAAATTTCTCAGTCTCTGCTGGAAAAAAATGACAGAAATCTGTGAACTGGAAAGTATATCTCAGGTTGGCAGGAACATTGAGGGGTTACTGAAATGTGCCAGCTAATAACATTGTCATGATTCTAGCAATCAGACCCTACATTTCTGTTTGTTCCTTGTATCTAGCCAAGGAATATTGGGATATAGCAGTGTTTATAGAAGGACAGTGCTCAGAGTGTCTGGTGTGATATCTAGAAGGAAATAATTAGGAGGAATTAGTAATTTCTGAGTAATACTAGACACCATATTAGATATATGAATTACTATCGTCATCATCATTACCTTGGCAATTAACATTCATATAATGTTTAACAGTATACAAAATACTTCAGACATTAGTTATCTTATCTCTGTTTCCCTCCATGGAAGGACCAAAAGGAAAGCATTCTTATAGTCTCTGTGCAGTTGAGGAAACTGGAGATCCATGAGACTTTTCTCCAGAACAAAGAGATGTTAAGATCAGATTGTTTTTACATAATATCAATCTTCCTGATGGTTGAGTAAAATTCATAGAGAGATATGTGATATAATATATAAATATAAATCCATGTATATATCACATTTGTATTATCTTTTTGTCCATTGAAAGACATCTAGACTATCTCATGAACTGAGTATGCAAACATCTTTACAGTATCCTGAATTAAAATCTGTATAAATACTCAGGGGTAACCGTGCTGGGTGATAGGATAATTTGTAGTGTTAATCTAAAACCCAAGTTTTCTGATAGTAAACATTTACTATTGTTTTTGTATTCCCTGGCTCAGCTCAATGGTTTACTCAGACCAACTTCTAATACTGAACTATCTTTTTTTTTTTTTGAAAACATACATGACCCATTTATTTTTAAAAAAGAAAGAATAACATCAAAAGAAAACCTAAGGCTGAAATACTGAACTACAATCATTCCAGTTTTAACATCTTATGTCTACATATTCTTTTTTCATATATTTATTATTGTAATTAATAGAAGGGTTACATGATATTTGCCAGATAGAAGGTGCATTAATTCACATACATTGATACCCTTTCACATGTCTTGGTCCCCACTTCCCTCCCCCCCACCTCCACCCCTCATCTTGTTTTCCCCCTTCCCTATCCAATTTCAAATAACCAAATACAAATATATCCGATATATCAGGTAACAAAGTGAGATACTGTAACAATATGAGATAACCAAGGGACAGCAAAAGAGATGAGAGATAACATAGTACCTTAAGAACAACAATCATTCATATATGGCTTATGTTTCTATATCCTAGAGATCCTTTCATTTAGTGTCATACTATATGGCCTTTTGTATCAAGGGTTTGCTCTATTGCAAATCTCTGCTAAGAGAGCCCAAGGTTTGAACTATCTTTTGATAAGGAAGTTCCAAGGTCAACCAAAACAATTTTTAACCAAATATGAGTAATTCCCATAAATATTTCCGCATGGATTTTCAACATGGTATTATCAAACGTTTTTGTACAAACATCTATCTAGGGCTTAAAACTCAAGGCCCTAGGCACTGTCTTTTAGCTTTTTCATTCTAGGCTGGTGCTCTACCACTTGAACCAAAGCTCTACTTCGGGCCTTTTGGCTGTTAATTGGAGATAAGAGTTTCATAAACTTTTTTACCCAGGATATCTCTGAACTATGATCCTAAAATCTCAGTTCTTGAGCAGTTAGGATTACAAATGTGAGCTACCAGCACTTGGCTCTCAATCCTGTTTTTAAACAGAGCAATTTTTAAAGCTTGTGTGAGAATAATATCTCTGTTAGAATCATTTGATATGGTGCCTATGGTTTGGGTTTGTTGTTTGTTTGTTTGTTTTTTTGTCAGTCATGGGGCTTGAACTCTGAGCTCAAGGCTAGTGCTCTACCACTTGAGCCACAGGGCCACTTCTGGTTTTCTAGTGGTTCAATTGGGTGGACTTTCCTGTCCAGGCTGGCTTTGAACCAAGATCCTCAGACCTCAGCCTCCTGAGTATCTAGGATTACACGTGTGAGCCACCAGTGCCCGACATCTAATCTATATTCTTATAACTTAGCTCTTGCTTACAAGACATTTTTTAAATACACGGGACTTAAAAAAAAAGTTTACTGGCAACAGTATTTCTTAACTCAATGTTTGTACTCATTGTTCCCATTTTTACAATTCTACCATTACTCCTAATAATCAAATGCATAATAGGTGTTGTGTTACACCAATCAGTAAGAGAAAAGTAGTCCTTGGAATTTGGTTGGTTTTTGTTTATTTTCTTTTTATCCTGGTATTGGGGCTTGAACTCAGTTGGCCCTCTACTACTAAAGTCACAACTCTGGCCTGGATTGTGGACTTTTCTTCCTGGGCTGGCTTTGAACCATGATTCTCAGATCTCAGCCTCCTGAACTAGGATGACAAAATGAACTACCAGTGCCCAGTGTCTAGTGTGAATTTTAATAGTTTAATTTTATAGTTTAATATATTTTCTACTCTTCTTAGCCTGGAGATAAAAGTCAATGTGGACGGTTCAATCATGCCAATGAAGTAAGATCTTCCTATTTTCCTGCTCTTTCATGAAGAATGTTGGGTTTCCTTGGGTTTATTGCCTCATTATGTCAAAACTCTGGATTCAAAGTAAAAAGAATGGGAAGAGAAAGAAAGAACAGGGAAACAGCACCAACAGCAACGCTACTTTATGAATATATGTATATGTATATATATGTGTATATATATATATATATATATATATATATGAACAAAGTTTCCCAACAAACTCCATCTTAGATTTCACTGTGTAGAACTAGATCACATGGCTACCCAAAGCTACAAAAAGATTATGGAAAGGAAGGTGTCATGGCTGACTTATTGATCAAACTCATCCATTGTATGTCATCTACACATATAGACAAGTCAAGCTTTTGTAGGGAAGAAGAAACAAGGAAAGGAGTAGAGTAGACAACTACCTGCATTTGATTTAACTATTCATCTGAAATCATATACTACATTCCTTCAGAAACAGGTGAAGTCTAATAAACTGCTATAAACAAAGGAATATGGGACCACAGTCATTAGAAATATTATTTTATCTGTGTCCTATTCACAGCACAACTGATGTTCGTGAAAAATGGACAATATAACTTCTGATTGAGTGAGATCTATGAAATATGAAAACCTTAGGCTCTCTGTTCACATAAAGAATATTCTAGTATGTGATGCATCTTTCTCTCTCTAATATTTTCTCTCTTCCTCTTTCTCTTTCTTGCTTACTTTTTTCTTCCCTTCTGAGAATTGATTCATTTTGCTATTTCTAGGATGATTTCTATTAGCCACTCTTCAGTCAGATGTAAGAATTTCTGTTTTTTATCCAATAAAGGGATAGTTCCTTTCCCTATGTATTCTTTTATGTGTAATCATCGGAAATATAAATTTGAATTCTCTAAGGCTGCAATATAAAGCTTATTAACTCAGCATTAGTCATCTATTTGGTGTACAGACACTATAAAAAGAATTGAAAATGAGCTATTGAATAGAGAGCAACATGCTTGTCCTTATTAAGGTTACTCAAGAATGGAGACAAGGTTTTAGTTAAAAAAAAAAAAACTTTTGCAGAGAAACTTAGAATCAAGCTTAGATCTTATGTTGCTGAAGCGTAATGCTAGCTACTACAAGAACCAAACAATACTTCCTCTGTAGTCCATTAATGATCTATTTCTTGATGAGGTTAAAGTCAAATGAAAGTTCCAGGAACCTTTACCTTCTCAGGATTCTGTCCTACTTGAAACCTTCTGAATTCTTCCCATTCATCTGAGAGATTGGAGAAATTGTTTCATTTGTGGCCAAAATATAGCAAGATTTGTAGTGGCCAAACTGGAAAGTGGTACAGAACTTTCACCCACATTTGATCGTGTGATCACCTGCAAGGGAGGTTAGAAAATGCTGTCTAAGAATGAGTAAATGTTTAAAGAATGTATTTTTCTTTGAATTCAGGGCTTTGCATCTATTAGGCAAGTACTGTATAACCTAAGCTACTTCCCAGCTTCCCCCCCCTTTTTTTCTTTACTACAGTTTATTTTTTCAGACAAGGTCTTATGCTTTTCTTCCTGGTACTAGCCTTGGACAATGATCCTCCTACCTCTGTCTCCTAACTAGCTGGCATTATAGGCATGGCCCCTTTTGTATTGTTACATTTATTCCTCCATCATGCACATAATTTAGTATGTCTGGTCTGAATGTTTTGACTTCACTGTATTGTGAATCAGAAAGCTAGATCTGTGAACAAAAAAAATGGATGTGATCATCTGTGCAATTAAAATAGTAGTTGTATTTTCCATGAATATTAAAACCTGCTACACAATCAACTTTAAAAAAAAGAAAGAAAGAAAATGCTGTCTAGTCACATGCCACGAATGAAAAGGAAAAGACAAATGTATTGGTAAGCATAAATAGCATGAGTTCAGGCCTGAAAGATGGGTTAGAAAATAGCCTTGAAAATTGCAGGAATGTAGGATAATAAGGGAAGTTACAGGCAAAGAGAACATAAAGCAAAACATATCAGGACATGTAAAAGAGGTGGCATCTGTCACCTGCAGAAAACTAAAGTTGGATCCTTCTTTGTCACCCTGCACCAGGATGAACTCCAAATGGATCAAAGACCTCAAGGTAAAAGCTGACACACTGAAAACTTTACAAGAAGGAATAGGAGATACACTAGGTCTCCTTGGCACAGGTCGAAACTTTCTTAATAAGGACCAAGAAACATACCAAATCAGAGAAAGTCTGGATAAGTGGGACTGCATTACACTGCAGAGCTTCTGTATGGCAAAGGACATAGCTAGCAAATTAACTAGAAAGCCTACAGAGTGGGAGAAGGTCTTCACTAACCATACAATGGACAAAGGCCTCATATCTAAAATATATCAACAGCTCAAAAAACTGATCTCTAAAGCAACAACCATCCCATTAAAAGATGGGCCAAAGACTTAAAGAGAGTCTTTTCTGAAGAAGAAATAAGAATAGCCTATAGACACATGAAAAAATGCTCGACACCTCTGGCCATAAAAGAAATGCAAATCAAAACAACTCTAAGATTCTACCTCACTCCAGTTAGAATGGCCATGATGAAGAAGTCTATTAACAACAGATGCTGGAGGGGATGTGGCCAGGAGGGATCACTACTACACTGTTGGTGGGAGTGCAAACTCGTTCAACCACTATTGAAAGCAGTATGGCAGTTCCTCAAAAGACTAAACATAGAGCTCACCTATGACCCAGCAATTCTAGTACTTGGCATTTACCCAATCGTCCAGAAACAAGGACATACTAAATCCACTAGCACAACAATGTTCATTGCAGCACTATTTACCATAGCAAAGATATGGAACCAACCCAGATGCCCCTCAGTTGATGAATGGAACCAACCCAGATGCCCCTCAGTTGATGAATGGATCAACAAGATATGGTATTTATATACAATGGAATTCTATGCTGCTGTCAGAAAGAATGACATCGCCCCATTTGTAAGGAAATGGAAAGACTTAGAAAAATCATATTAAGTGAAGTAAGCCAGACTCAAAGGAACATAGGCTCAATGGTTTCCCTCATTTGTCATAATCAGTAGAAACCTTGGGCTCTTCTAGCAGAGATTTACAATAGAACAAAACCTAGATATATAAGGCCATATAGAATGATGCTAAATGAAAGGACCTTCAGGATATAGAAACAAAAGCCAGATAATCAGTGATTGTTGTCCTTAATGTACTATGTTATCTCTCATCTCTTTTGCTGTCCCTTGATTATCTCATATTGTTACAGTATTTCACCTTATTATCTGATATATTGTATATATGTGTGTTTGGTTATTTGAAATCCCAGGTGGGGGTGGGAGGAGGGAAATGGGGACCAAGACATGAGAAAGGGTATTAATTTTTGTGAAGCAATGCACCTTCTATCTAGTGAAAATAATGTAACCCTTCTATTAATTACAATTCAAAATATATGAAACAAACAAAGGTGGCATCTGGATGTTAAAAGTCTGATGCGGATGTAATAAGAGTCAAATTAGCAAGACGAATGTCAAGCAGACCACAAACATCTGCCTATGTTAAGAAATAGACTTCCAATTTTAAGGAATATTAACTTTCTATCAAGAAGAGTGGGGTTTAACCAGGAAAATGAAATGAGCAACTTTTAGAGAAACAATAATTATAGTATGGAAGAGAATTTGGAAGAAATATGAGAGAACAAGACTGGGAGTCAGTAAAGCCATTTCAATGATCCTGATGATAGGTTCTGAAGGAGAATAATATCATAGTGTCGCAACGGGGGGGGAGGAATAAACATTGATTTATGAGAAATTTAATGGGCAGAATAGAAATAATACGATTTTAGTAGGTGTTAGTTGCAGGTGCTTCTGATGATTTGTATTTTAGTTAGATGTGATTCCATGCTCACTTAGTTACGAGAGGAAACTACCCATGTTCCTTCTTATCGAGTGAGGTTTGGGTGTTCCCAATCTAGAGGCCAAGGTATCACAATGATCTATTTCATCTGCAATTGTAAATGCACTTTGGTACTTGCACTCTTTGTCCAAGGCCATTTGCCAGGAGCCATTATATAAGTCAATAACTGAGATGAATTAGGAAATTCCCAGATGACTTTGGTATCTGATACCACATTTTCCCCATTTCAAAGACTTCTAAAAAATTACAGAATTACTCAGATTAAAACATGTTTCTCTACCTCATCACAAATGCGATTGTACCTTGGTTTGAAATGGCTGTTTAATTTTCTCACTGGCTGAAAAAGCCAGGAGCATCTCTGATCTGACAAGAAGCAAGAGAGACCAAACAGCCTTTCTGGGCAAAGGCCTTACCATCATAGTTTGGACATATTTGTTTGGCAGAATACCAGATTGTGTTATAGGACCTACCACCTGAAGACATTTGGGGTTTGTAAAAGGAGATCATAAGGGTACTGCTTTGCCAAGACTCACACTGCTACCCACCTGTCTGACCCTGACCACCTTAGGAATTGAGAGAGCAATCAGCAAGGCCCTGGCTGACATTGTGAAAAACAGGCTGTGCCCACAAGATGCTCATTAAAACTGCCAACCAGATTTAAAAACATCCCTTTTCCTTTACTCCTCGTCGTGGATCTTGAGTCATGGCATATAATCTGGCTCTGCTTTTCCATGCCACTCTTCATTATATGTAACTAGTACCTTCCTACTTTTTCACAAATCCCCCTGGCATCCTGTATAACATGTGAATTCTAGTGTGACACAGTGACCTTCAACCTGTCTATATCTGGTTCCTCCCCAGGACGGAAGTATGCATTTCTTCCTGGTACTAAGCTTCTAGAGCATTGCCAGCTCACCACCTGCCTTTTGGAAAGCCTTTATCTTACAATGGCTGTAATGATTTCACCTCAACCCACCACATTTGTGCTCTGCAACTAGAGTGATCCATTGGCTCCCATCTGTTCCTCCAGATGTCGTACTACATGTTTTTCAGTCCTGAAAAAATGTGACCAAGGACTAATCTGTTCAAATTTAGGATTCATTTCAGAAATTTGTAGCAGCAGGAATGAACTAGTACCAACTCCTTCTTCTGAATAAGTCTTTTATTTAGCATGTACCTTGGTTTGTACAACTAGAAGTCCATGTTGAATTTCAAAATATACTCTGAAGTGAGTTCATCCAAGCATTTAGTTAGCAAATAACTGACCAACTATTGTTTGATCCAGATGCAACACTGACTAAATATCATGGTCTTAAAAATATCTGGGTGAGGTGGCTCACGCCCATTAATCATAGCTACTCAAGTGGCTGAGATCTGAGAATTAAGGTTCAAAGCGAGCCAGGGCACTAAACGACCGTGAGTCTCTTATCTCCAGTTAACAACCAGAAAACCATAGGTGGCACTGTGTCTCAAGGGGTAGGGTGGTATTCTTCAGCTGAAGAGCTTAGGGACCGTGCCCAAACACACAGTTCAAATCCCATGGTGGATGAAAAAAAAATAGATGTTTATAGCTGTAAGTTAAATTCACTGTCTTGAGTGATTTGTCTCTGTTTCCTTGAATGCAAGGTGATCCTCAACACCTATTACTAAAAAAATCTTTTTTGTTTAACTCAAATGACTTTATCAAGTTTAAATACTATGTATTTTTAATTAAAGAATTTATTAACATTGATTTTTACATCATATTTCAAATGACGAATTTAGCAAACAAATATACAAGAAGGGAATCTCTATATACAATCACTGGTACTTAGATTTTAGAACATAATCAAAATTAGGCTGAGGGTTTGTATGTCATAGATATATATTAATCTATATAATAAAACATTATGTCTATAGAGTCATAATTTTTTTGGAAAAAAATGAAGTAGCCAAATCCAAAGAAACATAAGAAGCATGGTTTTCTTCATTTGTAATAATTAAAATGTGCCCATAAATCTACAAGTAAACCCAATATGTAGTAAAAGATAAACAATTACACTTCAACGAGTCATAAATTTTTATATCTATGTAGTTATGATTATATTTCCAATACCATGTCCATAGCATTGAGTATGCAAATATTGAGTCCTTGCTCTTGTACTATTTGGATCTAATAGTCACATATTAAGGATACCATGTGCCTTTGTTCCTTTGGTCTTGATTTGTCTCACTCAACATGATTCACTCTAGACGCATCCACTTCCCTGCAAATGCCATTATTTTATCTTGTCTATTGGCTATGTAGAATTCCATTGTGGATAGATAGATAGATAGATAGATAGATAGATAGATAGATAGATAGATAGATATACATAAATATATAAATGTATATCACATTTTCTGTATCCATTCATCTGCAGTAGGGCATCTGGATTGTTTCCATCACCTGGCTACTGTGAATAGTGCAGAGATAAAAATAGCTGAGCAGGTGTCCTTATCATATCCTGGGTTATGATGTTCAGGATAGATGCCCAGGAGTGGTATGGGAAGGTCTATTTTCAGTTCTTTAAGAAACCTCCACACTGCTTTCCAGAGTAGCTGAACTAGTTTATAATCCCATCAGCAGTGTAGTAGGGTTCCTTTTCCTCCACAACCCCACCAGCATCTGTCATTGTCTGAGTTCAAAATCTTGGCCATTCTTGTTGGGGTAAGGTGGTATCTTAGGGTTGTTTTTATTTGCATTTTCTTTATGACCATGGATGATGAGCATTTTCTCATATGCTTTTCTGCCATTTTAACCTCTTCTTTTGATAGGACTTTCTTTAGTTCCCTTGTCTATTTAGTGATTGGTTTCTTGGGTTTGGGGTGAGGGAGTAATACTATGTTTTTTGGTGCATTTCAACCTGGCATTTCCCCTTCATTTATTTGTTTATTTTGAAGATTTTCTCTGTTCAGTCCAGGCTGGCTTCAAACACCTAAACTTCTTGTTTCAAACTCCCAAGTGCTGGGAGGACAGAGGGTCCTTACTCCTCTTTGAAATAAAGGAAACCAAAAAGAAATTCATTTCTAAAGAAATTACCTTTAGTAATTGTACAGTTCTTAGAGGCTTTCTAATGTCCATTTCTCTTTCTGGAGATCTTTTTGTGGTTTTCAAGTTCCTTAGGATATTTAAGTGGTGAGACAAGAAGTCTTTTGCAAAAGGAAATTCCCAATTGACTCTGTATCTGATATTTCATTTTCCACAGAGACATCTAAAAGTCAGAGAGCATCAGATATTTCACAATTAACTCAGCTTGCTGAGTATCATCCTCTTCTCTCCCTCACCTCAAAAATCATTTCTATTTTCTTAATTTTTAAAAAATTTGTTACAGGATCACACCTGTAATCCTAGCTACTCAGGAGGCTGAAATCTGAGGATCAAGGTTCAAAGCCAGCCCAGACACAAAAGGACCCGAGACTCTTATCTTCAATTAGCTTCTAGAAATTTGGGAAGTGGGGCTTGACTAAAGGGTAGGATGATAGCTTTGAGCTGACGAGCTTAGGGACACTGCCCAGGCCCAGGGGTATGGGTGTAGTCTTGAGTTGAAGAGCTCAGGGACATCACCCAAGCTGAGTTCAAGCCCCATGACCCACAAAAAAATTGTTGGTGTTGTTAGATAATAGTCATAAATTTCTGTTATACTCAGTGTATATACATATTTATGGTGGTCTTAGGGTTTAAATTCAGGGCTTCATCTTAGACAGGCACTTTATCATTTGAGCCATGTCTTCAGCCTGTTTTTTGTTTTGTTTTGCTTTGGTTATTGTTAGGAATAGCATCTCACTTTTTGCCTAGGCTGACCTAGACCACGAACTATTTACACTTCCTACTATAGCTGGGCTGACAGATACATACCAGGAGGCCCAGTTTTTTTCCTGTTAAAGATGGTTTTCTCTCACTGGAACTCATAGGCACAGGCAAAAGATTCCTGAACAGAATCCCAGGGTCACAACAGATAGGAGAGAGACTCAATAAATGAGACTACCTAAAAATAAAAAATTTCTGTACAGATAAAAAAACATAGTCGCAAAAGTAGAAAGACAGCCAACCAAATGGGAAAAGATATTTACCAATAATACATCTGACAAATGCTTAATATCCAGTATCTACAGGGAACTCAAGAAATTAATCCCCCGAAAACCCAATAAACCATTCACTAAATGGGCAAGGGAACTAAAGAGAGACTTATCAGAAGAAGAGATTAAAATGGCAGAAAAGCATATGAGAAAATGTTCATCATCTATGGTCATAAAGGAAATGCAAATGAAAACAACCCTAAAATACTACCTTACCCCAACAAGAATGGCCAAGATTTTGAACTCAGACAATGACAGATGCTGGTGGGGTTGTGGAGGAAAAGGAACCCTACTGCACTACTGGTGGGATTGTAAACTAGTTCAGCTACTCTGGAAAGCAGTGTGGAGGTTCCTTAAAGAACTGAAAATAGACCTTCCCTATGATCCCACCATACCACTCCTGGGCATCTACCCTGAACATCATAACCCAAGATATGATAAGAACACCTGCTCAGCTATATTCATCTCTGCACTATTCACAATAGCCAGGAGATGGAAACAATCCAGATGCCCTACTGCAGATGAATGAATACAGAAAATGTGGTATATATACACAATGGCCACAGACAAGATAAAATAATGGCATTCGCAGGGAAGTGGATGAATCTAGAGTGAATCATGTTGAGTGAGACAAGTCAAGTCCTAAGGAACAAAAGGCACAAGAGTAAGGACTCAATATCTGCATACCCAATGCTATGAACATGGTAATGGAAATATAAACATAACTATATAGATATAAAAACCTATGATTCTATAGACATAATGTTTTATTTTCTAAAATTAATGTTTCTTTGTCATACAAACCCTTAGCCTAATTTTGATTAAGTTCTAAATACTAAGTCCCAGTGATTGTAAATAGAGATTCCCTTCTTGAACACTCGTTTGTTAAACCTGTCATTTAAAATATGATGTAAAAATCAATGTTAATTTAAAAAAAGATGGTTGTCTCTGAACTTTTTACCTGGGTTGGCTTTGAACTGTGACTCTCTTGATCTCAGCTACTTGACTAACTAGGTTATAGGCATGAGTAACTGTACCTTACTTCAAGGGTTTTGTTGTTGTTTGGTTGGTTGGAGGTTTGTTGTTGCATGACAGGCTCACATCTTCTTATTTATAGATGCTTATCCACAAGGAAATACTATAAGATACAAAGTCTCATGGATTCGTTTCAGGATATAGCTTAAGCCCTAGTAGAGATAAAGGAATCTTGTGATTCTGAAGACAGAGATCAGGATGATGCCTCTGGAAGACAAATAATACCAATGATTATTAGCAACCTACCAGAAGCTAGAAGAAAGGTATGAAACAGAGTCTCTCAGTCCTCAGAAGGAACCAACCCTGACAACATCTTGATCTTAAACTTCTGGTGTCCAGAGTTGTATGACAATTAATTTCTGTTGTTCAAGCCACCCAGCGCTAGTGATACTCTGTTATAGCAACCCCAGCAAACTTATACATACACTTCAGAGCCCAGGAGAAACATAAGATCTAGAAAAAAACAACAAGAAGCTCAGTCGATGGGAAATTAACAGATGGGACAGTGAGTCTAAAGAGGGATAAACAAATCTGACCTAATAGCAAATCAACTAACTGGATAAGGTTATTGCAAGACCCTAGAAGAAGGCACAGCTAGGACTGGGAAAGAAGGATAGGTCAGATGCACTGTCACTGTACAATACAGCCTGTGACAAATGTCTTCTTTATACAAGTGCTTGGTCAATTTGTTTATTGATTCTAGGTGGTAACCTTGCCTACAAATGAAGGCCACTAAAAGGTTTCTGTGTATTCATTGTTTTAAATATTTGGTTACTCAAAGAAGGTAGTAGGCTCCCGTCTGTTCACTTTGCTGAAGCAGCAACAGGAGAACATCTGGTGGGAGGAGAGTGAGAGAAGTAACATGTCTTTCTTTCATGTGGTTTCTGCTCTCCTCTTTCCACTCAGGATTTCTTTTTCAAAAATTCAAATTGCAATATATTTCTTACATGAAAAATGTGCAATGTCATCCAGTAGCACTCGAATTTAGGGGACAGTATATCCATTTTTCTTATTGGTAGAGTCTCAGAGAGGCGCAGGACACTGATTACATGGCAGGTGACAGTGAGTATGTTCAGGTAATATGCTCCAATGTTTCTCCTACTTATCAAGCCACCACGAGTCAATTATGGGGACACCATTTTTTCCCTGTAAAGATTATACTCTTTTTTTTAAAATGTCATTGGTTTCATTAATTAGCTGTAGAGAAAATAAAGCAAAAAAACCCCAGACAACTGAATAGCTTACATATAAATGCCATCCCATAGTCTCCATCAATTGACTGGTAAGTCCCCACAGAGTTAAATGTAGAAAAATGTTCAGTTCTGCAAGCTTCATTCCCCTGTCAAGGTTGGGCAAGTGATTATACAATAACACCAAATAAGCAAGTGACAATTTCTACACTAGGAAAATGTACCAATGTTGTTGAGATAAAATTTAGTATTGTCATTTGTATATATTTGAACTCTTCAAATCTTTCAAATCTTTTGTGAGTCTGGAAGAGCCAGGCTTTGTGTGTAAGACAGAGAAGACAGCTCTGATTTTCTTGTGATGCTGCAGTTGGAATTCAGGACCCGTGCAGGCTAGTCAGTAAGTACTCTTACCAACAACCTTGGTTGTCAAGCCCAGAAAAAGCTCAAAAAGTCAAATTCTAACCATCATATGTGTGTAGCTCTCACTCTTGCTCTCACATTGTGTGTGTGTGTGTGTGTGTGTGTGTGTGTGTGTGTCTTGTTTAAAGAATTAAAGTAATGCGCTTCTAGTCTCTAAGGGGCCAGATGTTCGTTACAACATTACAACTTTTATATGCCTCCAGGTTTCAAGGCCTAATCAGCAGACTTGGAAAACTTCCCAACTTTTAAATTAGAAGTCCATAAACAAATAAATCCCTTCATTCTTTATTCTCCTCAGCTTGGAAAAATGGCAAGGTATTCATATTTCAGAACTGTACTGTGTTCCCTGTCAACTCACACTGTGCAGAGATTTTCATTTTAAAAAAAATCTCTTAGAATTTTGAGATGACAAAGGCCAGTTAGCAATAGAGAATTTAATTGTAGACATTTTGTTCATTCTTCTCAACCCTGTCTACTTCAGTGTATAGTTTTAAATTTTGTCCTTAGAAAATTTCTCACATTTTCCTTCCCTGGCTCATTACTCTAATTAATCAGGTAATCTTAGTAATCTTTTCAGAGATACTATCTATTAAATGAATAAATAAATGAATATTCAATATTTCATCCCAACAAGGAGTATCTCTGGACAGGAAGAGCCAACCATCCACATCATGCTGTCTCCTTCAGGTTCATCTTTCCATCAGCTCCACCATTTGAAATCCTCGAAGAATTACAGGTAAAATGTCAACCCAAATATGAACAAAAATCCCTTTCTTTGGTTTCTTTTGGTTTAGCTTAGGCAGGATATAACTTTACACACAAGAAGAGAAAGTAAAATGAAAGGACACAGAACATAAAAACAAAAGTTTATAAAACCAATTCTTGTGGTCAGCTTGCTCTATTTTATCTGCACCTGCTATTTGAAGAAGTGCATATTGCCTCACAGCCCTTTCTTAATCCTTTCCAAGAGTTCCTTTCTACCTAATATTATATTAAATTCTAGTTTATTTTTTTCTCTACCTAGATGGTATTGTTTGTAAATAGATTGAATGTGTTCCCCAAGATCTGATATATTTGAAGTCAAGAGGACCAAATCACCTCTAGGCATTCACACAGTGAGACCACAGGAGGATATTCTTAGAAGAGGATCACATAGCTACAATAGCTATGTGCATCTGACCATATAAAATAATATTTATTGAAATGAACTCCAGGAAATGGAAGCAAGGGACTTTTTCTTTGTTGCTGTTTTTGTTTTTTTCTTTTTATCTTGTCTGTTTATTTGTCATTTGGAAGATACAGAAAGTCACAGAAATAGGGAATAAAGGGTGAATAAATGTAGCAGTGATACCAGACACTGTTGAAAATACAGATCATGGGTAGGGATGGGAGGGAAAAATTGGAAAAGAACAGAGGGAGGGGGAAAAACAAGATGACTGGGAGAAGATGGGGGTGGGAAATGGGGACAAAAACATGAGAAGGGGTATCACTGTGTAAGAAGTAGTGCACCTACTATCTGGCAAATGTAACCGTAACCTCTCTATTAAAAAAATGAATATTACCTTTCAGATGAGATCGGATTCCTTACATGTTAAGGTGTGGCTAACTATATAACCATAGTTACATAGACATTATATAAATTTACAGTTTAAAACAACAGTTGGAGACTTGTTCCTTTTCATTACCTCAGATAGTAACAATGATTATTGTAGAGAATCCTGACTTCAGATTTGAAAAAAAAAATCCAAATTTGAATTTTTGAAATTTGTCATTTACCAGATGTTTCACTTAGAGTGTGGGATAAACATTCACTGAATTAATACATTTAATATACATACACAATACATTTAAGTATAGTTGCATTATATTATGGGTTGCATATGCAAGTGCACATAAATGTATATACAGTTACATTTCTCCACATATGAGAAAAAATGCAACCTTTGTGTCTATGAGCCTTCATTTCACATAATCTTCTCCATGTCCTTTCATTTCTTGCCCAATGATCTCATATCATTCTTTTTAATAGATAAGTAAAATTGTATTGTATATAGATAAAACATTTTCTTTATCAGTTTGTCCATGGAGGAGTATCTGGGTTGACTGCCTATCTTGCTTAAGATGAATAGTACTGCAATGAACATGGTTGTGCTGATGGCTTCACTGGCTTGTAATCTTTGAGAAAAATACCCAGGAATTAAATTGCTGGATTATAGGATATGCTTAGCTTTTTGAGGTACCTCCATACCGCTTTGGAAAGTAGCTGAACAATGGAGATTTAGGGGACAACCCAGTATAATTCCTTTGAGGCAAAATCAGAGTTCAACAAAATAAACATCAGGAAACAGGTTTTTGAAAGGACCAGGGTGGGGTCTAGAGGGATGGATGAATGTAGAGAAGAGGGGAGAGGGGAGAGAATGTAGTTAAAGATTTAATGTATAGCCCACAAAATTAAGAAAAGTGAAGAAAGATTGGGTTGGAAGGGTAGGTGAGACTGTTGAAAGGGATGATGTTGATGAAGACACACTATTTATAAAATGTTTGTACAACTACATAAAAATAGTAGAAATATTAACTTCACTGAAGCCAGCATCCTCATCATAATTTTCTATAGAAGAATGATGTCTTTTTTATATATAATTACATGGTATTATTTTTTCCTTGAGACAAGGTCTCACTAAAAATTTCAAGCTGGCCTTACTGTCACAATCCTCCTACCTCATACTCTTTGCTTTTCAGAGGTAAAGAGAACTGAATTTTAAACTCAGGGACTTGACTAGATAGGAAGGTACTTGATGCTCAACCATGCCTTCAGCTTTCTTGCACTGATTATGTTTGAAATGAAATTTCACTTCTTTTCTGGACATAGACTTGGATTTTTTTTTTTTACTTTTTGAAAATGTCAGGCTTGTGTTCATTTCTTGTGAGATCGGACCTCACAAACTTTTCTACCAAAAGGGGTCTGGAAGCATGATTCTCATTATCTCAACTTCAATACATGACAGGCATGTATTGTCAGGCCTTGCTTTGAGATTGGCTGAAAGGGGGTCTTGCAAACTTTTCTGCCCAAGCTGCCCCCAAGCTGAAAGACCCTAATTATAGCCTTCCAGGTAGTCAGGATTACAATATTGAATCACCCAGCATCCAACTCTATCTCAGATTCTTGAGTGCTAGAATTACAGGACAGTAGCATCATGCACAGATCTTACAATTGCACATTTTAAACAGGTACACTCTATTGGCATTATTTTCTGTGGGAGTTTAACTAGAGTATTTTAGAGGAATACAGAGCATAAATAGGGAAGGCTAAATGGAGAGAGTGAAAAATAGATGATTAAGGAGGTTTCCCCATAATTGAATCCTGGTGGCTTTGTTAATAGGAAAAAGACCAGAAGACATACACACATATTCATTGTGTGCCAAAATATGGTCAAAATATTTTCTTTACCTGTGTAGAAATGGACAATAAAGTTTCCTGAGTCTGGTTTGAGAAAAGGGAGGAAGGAGAATGACAAGAAGGGCGAATATGATTGAGATCTATTCTGTGCATAAAGGACATGATAAAGCAAAGCACCCTTGAACAACTTATGGAAGTTAATAAAAAAAAGGAAGATTGAGTTACAACTAAATAAAGCATAGTTTTATCATGCCATCACTGAAAGAAGCAACAGTTGAACAATCAAAATAGTAATGACAAAAATAATGAGAAAGCAATTTAAAACCTTACAGAATTCTCTCAAAAATATCAAATGGGGGCCAGGAGTTTGGCCTAGTGGTAGAGTGCTTGTCTAGCATGCACGAAGACCCGGGTTTGATTCCCTAGTACCACATACTTAGAAAAAGCCAGAAGTGGTGCTGAGGCTCAAGTGGTAGAGTTCTAGCCTTGAGAAAAATCCAAGGACAGTGGTCAGGCCCTGAGCTTAAGCCCAAGACTGGCAAAAAAAAATATATCAAATGGAAAATTTTATCTTATCATGGAGCTAAAAGTTTTTCTAGTGTTCTTCCTCTAGCTTTTTATGCACTTTTCACCTGTCTGAATTCTATCTCCAAACTACCCTCAAAGCTCTACTCCAAACCTCACATCTCTTCTCCAAACTAATTCACTCTAATTCTTAGCACCCATTACTTTTGCCTTTTAGACCTATTATTTTATCCTCCTATATCCCTCTTTCCCACTCCTAAAAAGCAGGCTTTCCTCTCTTGGTCCCTCTATTTCATTTACCTCCCATATTGATTCCGTGTGAAGACTTATAAACTCACTGACAAGGACATAATTCTTCCTATAGAGCAACAGAATATGCTGGCTATTTGTGAGTTTTGTGTGTGTATCACAATAAATACTGTGTTTATTACCATTTTATCTTGAAAAATTTAGAGTAGAACTCATATTTTCAAGTCTCATCTACAGCACTGTTTATGAGTAAAGAGTTGTATGGCTTTTCCATCAATGCACCATTCCATTCACTCATTATTTACTGTGGTTCTTCCAAACTGTAGAGTAACTAGAACTACTTCATTCAACTCATTTATTTACATCTAAGAAGTGAGATCACAAGTACATTTTGCACTTCTGTGACCACTCCCTCTCATAGTCATGGAAGACATCACAAAGGAATTATTTTATTTTCTCCACTGAGTCCAGATTACAATCCTCAACTGCAGAACAGTTCTCAAATACTGGAGTACATTAGAATCACCTCAAAAACTTACTAAAATAGACATTTTCTCAGTGGTTTTGATGTAGGAGATCTGGTGTACAAAAACAAGAAATTATATTTTTGTCCTCTTAAAAATTTATTTCAAGCCAGGCGCGGTGACTCATGCCTGAGTAGCTAATAGCTACTCAGGAAGCTGAGATCTGAGGATCATGATTTGAAGCCAGCCTGGGCACTAAAGACCATGAGACTTTTGTCCTCAATTAACCACTAGAAAACTGGAAGTGGTCCTGTGGCTCAAGGGGTAGAGTGGTAGCCTTGAGCTAAAGAGTTCAGGGACAGCACCCAGGCCCAGAGTCCAAGCCCCATGACTACCAAAAAAAAAAAAAATATTTCATGAGGGGAGGGAAAGTGGGAGAAAGGGGTAACAATGTCCAAGAAGTAATGTACCCGTAACCCCTCTTTACATCACCCTGACAGTAAAGTAAAAATCCAAAAATTATTTTGTCATACAACATGTGTTTTATTTTCAAATTTATTTTTATTTTATTGTAGAGTTGATATACAGAGGATTTACAGTTACATGAATCAAGCAATGGGGACAATTCTTTTTGAACCATGTCTTCCCTCCCCTTGCTTTTTCCCAGTTTTTTCCTCCAACTGTAATCCCTCAAATGTGCAGTTCCTTTTCCATATAGTGCCCAGTGATTACCACTGTTGCCTTTGTTAACCCTTTGTTCCATTTTTTCTTTGCCTCCCCTTACCCTCGCATACACAAATAAAAAAGACAAAAGGAATAAAAAGCGAACTGTAACAATGACATGTAAAAATGTCCCTTGTTTTCTTTTCTTGGCGTTTATTTCATAAAATATTATTTTATATGATCCTGTGCACATAGCTATTAAACCTTTATCAATCACTCCTAAGTATATCTTCTCTTAGCCTCAGTTTCTGAATGTCTAGAGTGCTATATAATTTGCCATTTCCCAATGTGTGTGTGTGTGTGTGTGTGTGTGTGTGTGTGTGTGTGTATTTTTTCCAGTCCTTGGGCTTGAACTCAGGGCCTGAGCACTGTTCTTGAGCTTTTTCAAGACTAGCACTCTACCACTTGAGCTACAACACCACTTCTGGCTTTTTCTGTGTATGTGGTACTGAGGAATCGAACCTAGGGTTTCATGCATGCTAGGTAAGCACTCTACCAATAGGCCATGCTCCTGGCCCTGTGTATGTGTGTATTTTTAATCATTCGATGTGTCACTTGTAGATGTATAGACACATTCTAGTTACCACAAATGAGGGAAACCATGCAACCTATGTTTCTTAGGCTCTGACTTAGAAGACAATCCAAATAGGGAAAGAATCTATCATTCTATCTTCCACACAATCTTGGACTTAAAGAACCCCATCAATTCCTTACCCCTGCTACTTGTGTTGATCTGAAACTTTGGCAAAGTAGCAGGGTAAAAAAAAAAATCAACCCACAAAAAATCAGTTATTTTCCTGTATGCCAACAATGAGAAGAGGGAATCTAAAATTAGAAAAGCAACTTCATTTGTAATAGACTAAAAAAAAAAACCCTACAAATTAAAACATATTTTGAACACTGGCATAACTCCTTACTGAGATAAAGCAAAGACAAAGAAAGTTAATCTTACTAGAAACAAGATAAACCATCATTTCATTTTCAAATGTGACTGTACTTTAGCTTTCATAATTTAACAAAATATTCATGAGATAAGCTGCTGACTGATCTGAATAGACAAACAGCATCGTAAGCCACCACAACTGCCCTAAATTTTATGAGGTGTGCATTTTTACATGCATTATGTACATTAGCGGTACTCTTGAGCTGGAGAGTGTTGAATCTTCTCCAAGTTGTATTTATTCTTTGAGAACCATCAGTAGTATGGTGGAACCTGTGGCTCTACCCAAGTCCCAGACTCCTGCCACCTTCAGATGTCAGCCCATGCATCTCCCTGTGCTTGTCAACTGGTTTAGTGATCTATTAGGTTTCTTCTGATAGCCTTATGGACAAGCAGAAGTAATCGCAAGAGAACTTGAATATGGAATCTTCACTAACCCAGTAAGAACACAGGCCTGACAGAGCCCCACAATGGTGACTAGCTCCTTTCTCTTCAGTAACATGCTGAAGGCTTTCAGCAAATTCAATTGGTTGATCTCTTAATGGACAAGCCATCCATAGATCATACCCATAGGTTGTGGCCAACATGATATACCTAAACCCAGTGTACGATATAATTTTGAGTGGCCTTCTGTCTCAGGTGGCTGCTCGATCTGTCTGAGTGGAGTGGGGAATCACGGGGAGCACAAAGAACTGGTGGCACTGCCAGTAGCAGACACTTTGAGGAAAGTGCTCCCCCAGCACACCAAATGCTTCTTCCTCCTTACCTCTTGGATGTACTCATATGCACCCATCTTTGCTCACCTGAGGGCTGCAAATAGACAGGGAAGGGTACTGAAAGAATTTGTATGTTAACTCATAACCATGGCTACTGATGTTGCTGGTTGGAGATTCACACTGAGAAACACTGTTCCATCAACTATTAACAAAACCCAATGCAGTGGATCCCTTGGATAGAACCGGTTTGCTAAGTCTTGTTACAACATCCAACACCACCCCACCCCCCATGGGGGAGGGGTGCTAGTCATCCACAGCAGGTGAGAAGCCTTCTTAGTTATAAATACCAAATCCTGAAAGCTTCTAATTCCTTCTTCCTAAATGTACTTCATATTGAAAATCCTCCATCCCAAACCCTTTGTTTTAGACTTAATTTCTACCTTTTCAATGTGGCTTTGGACTTACTGCTGTCAAGTCAATATCTAATCCCAACTTTTATCAGAGGAGAGTTAAGTGAAAGGGTTCATTTTTGTTTTACAGGATAATGTGAACAGGAATCATGAAGCTTTCTGACTGGGGGGTGAGAAGGAAGGTAACAGATGTCGAAATGATTAAGAAAAGCTCTGCTGGACTTGCCTGCTTCTATCCTACCAAGTACTGAATATGAGCAACAAATTAAATAGTTACAACTGAGGAAGAAAGTGTGCCCTTTTAGTTACTAAATTTGCTGCTGAATTAGATTTTTATTTCCTTCTAGAAACTTGGGTAGAAAAGCTTGAAATTGTTTCAACTTGCACAGAGAAGATCATGTTATTCAGTATTGTTTTTAGTAAGACATTGCTTCAGCTCTCTGGTATTTCATATTCACAAAGAATGTGACACGTGTTCTCACAATGCTTCTGATTGGTCCAGTGTCATGATTTTCCAAAATCTACTTAGCTGTAAAAATCCTTTACTAAACAAAATCTTACAATAGGGGATTGAATTGGTCATAGTGCTAGCATGGCAACTTGAAACACAGATGGAAAACTCAAAAAAGAATGAGTGAAGAAGTTTCAGTGATGAAGCTTTTCATAAGGTCTAGTGGAGTAGAGAGAAGCTAGCAAAGAAGGGGAAGGTAAAAAAAATTCCTCGAGGCTGAACTTGAATGAACATAATGGTTACCTCAACTTGTCAAAAGAAAAAAATATGTAAGTAGTTCTAGTAAATTAGGGCCACTAGATAAAAGATATGGGCTTTGATTGAAGAAATCAACCACTGGCAAACCACAACCTCAAAAGAAAGGACTTAAACTAACACTAATCCCCTCCTCCTCCTCCTCCTCCTCCTCCTCCTCCTCCTCCTCCTCCTCCTCCTCCTCCTCCTCCTTCTCCTCCTCCTCCTCCTCCTCCTCCTTTTTTTTTGCCAGTCCTGGGGCTTGAACTCAGGGCCTTGGCACTGTCCTTGGATTTTATTTTGCTCAAGGTTAGTGCTCTGCCCCTTGAGGCACAGCACCACTTCTGGCTTTTTCTATGTATGTGGTACCAGGAATCGAACCCAGGACTTTGTGCATGCTAGGCAAGCACTCTAGCACTAGGCCAAACTCCCAGCCCCTCAATCTCTCCTTAGCTAAAGCCTTTGGAATGCTAGAGAGGGTCCAGTGATATAATTTGTCCTAGAATTTCATCCTGAAAACAAAGAGCAAGATGGTAATAGGCAGAGAAAAGATTGAAAAAAGCCAACAGAGACTATGTAGCACCAAAGCAAGTATGAATCTCACAAATCAGTACTTCGCCAGTTGAATTGCAGGGGAAGGGCTCCTGAATCTGTCAGCTTGCTTCTGTCTGTACTCTTTCAGACCACAGTGATCTCCGGAGTATCTTGTTGATTTCTAGTGCTCTGGTCTAATATTTATGTTGTAATTATCTCTCTCAATTAGAATCAACATTTGATCTATGTACTTCACAAACCATTCTTTTCTCTTTTTCTTTCTTTGGTTTTTCTGTGTCAGTACTGGGACTGACTTGAATTCAATATCTAATGCTTGTTTAATTTTCTTGTGTACAGCTGATGCTCTATCACTTGAGTCACACTTCTAGCTTGACATTTTGCTAGTTAATTGGAGATGCTGTCTCACAGACCTTTCTGCTAGGCTGGCTTTGAAACCATGATTCTCCAGGTATTAGTCTTTTGAACAGAAAGGATTATATGTGTGAACCATCGACACCCAGCTTGCAAATCATTTTCTAAAAACACAATAGGAATGTATGGACAACAATCTAGACTTAGTAACACAACATGAAAGGCATAAAACCTTTCCTGGAAGCAAAAGGATTTCAGCCTCTGGAAAGAATAGTCTGATGGCATATAGTCATGCTGAGAGAAACCCCAAGTCTGGAAATCTGATGACTAAGTAAAATGTCTATGAGATAAGCAAGCTGAAGACTCCTTTTTCCCCCCTGGACAGGCTTAGGACATGTAAGCTAAAAAACAAAAAAATAAACAAACAAACCCTTCCTTTGAATTGCCTCATCTATGTCTCAATGGAATCCTCCCAAAGGAATTCACAATTAAATTCCACTCTCAGATTTGAAAAAGACATTGATACCTCTAGGCATTGCAATAAGTACTTTCTGACAGGGATACACTGATAGATGAGAAGAGGGAGAGGGAGAGGAGGAGGTCTGATGATGCAAGATAGTTGGGGAGAAGGCTAGGAAGGCAAGAAAAAACTCATTACTAGGAAAATGAGAATGCTAATGCTGTAACTGGCAGCTGACAAGCAATACCCTCTAAATGTGCAGTGGAGTCTGAATCACAGCTTAGCTTCCTCCACAGGGGCTGCTGCAGGTCCATCAGTCATTGGGCAGAGCTGCTGCTATGCAGAAAAGTCAGACTAGGGAAGCCAAAACTGGAATGGGGATGGGCAAGAATGGAGAGGCAAGAACACAGAGGAGCCAGACTGTCAGATATTCTGTCACTGGAGCTGTTGCTGAGATCCCTCGGTTCACTGGAGAGAAGGGATGTTTAGGGAGTGGGGGGGAGGAGAGCAGGGGGAAAAGAAGATGCTGATTTTAATCTCAGTAGCTGAGTAGCTGAAGTGGCCTTCACAAGGAGCAAAAAATAAGCTGAACTGAAGAGAAAGGCACAGCTGTTCTTTGCTTTATTCTTAGGAATTCTCCAGCTCTCACATTTTCTCATGTGTTAGTGCAGCTGCACAGCCAGAGGAGCACAGCTTTCCTCTGTGCCAGATGTAGGCAGAAAACGGAGGTGGAATAAATGTATACCTAACCCCACCTACCCACACTAGCACTCCACCCTTGCCCACCTTCACTCCACGCCTTTCCTTTAGGTTGGCAAGCTTTACAACAATAATATAAAACCTTTGGAACACATGAGAGAGAATGAAAATCCATTTTTCATATATTATCATGTTTAATTCTCACAGCAACAGTAAAGGGTAGATACTATTATTACTACACGTCTATTCAGCTCCTGGAAATGGAGAGGTGGGCATATCAAGAAACTCAGTAATCAAACAGCAGTCTGGAGCAGAGCCCTGAGAGGGGCCTTCAGTAATTCTGCACTTAAACACAATCCTGCCTTGTATAGATAGGCAGATAGATAGATGATGGGTAGATAGATAAATAGACAGACAGATGGAGAGATAGAGACAGGAAGAGATTATCTAAGTGTGTGTGTGTGTGTGTGTGTGTGTGTGTGTGTCCCTAGATTAGTTGCCATTTTTGTGTGTGCCAGTATTGAGGCCTGAACTAAGGCCCTTGTTTTCTTGGTTGGCTCTGTTGCTCAAAGCTGGCATTCTACCACTTGAGCCACACCTCCATTTCTGGCTTTTTGTTGGTCAAATGGAGAGACGTGCCTCATGGATTTCAGCTTACTAAGTAGCTAGGATTGCAGGTGTGAGCCATAAGCAAAGTGGCTGGACTTCTCACTTACTTTTTGGCTTTCATTTATATTCTGTGAAAAATGAAAGCTAGATTTCCCTGGACTAGCTTGTTTCTTTTTCTAATACAAACCAATCAGAGACCACACACATAAGGCAGAGCTCCTTAGTTCAGAACCCTGTTTTCACATCTTACAGAAGTGCAGAACTCTACCTGAATATGTTGTTCCACTGAATTCAGAAAAACCTCCCACATCTGGCATTTCCATTTATAAGGTAGAGGAAGTTGGGCCATTAGCCTGAATCCATAGCAATGTCCACGAAAGAGCAGGGATCATGGCAAAACTGACTTAGAAGGAAGAGGAATATGAATATTTCTGAATTATTTTGCCAAGTATTTCCAGAGAACTAAAAATGATTTCAATGCTCACTTATAGGAATTTAATTTTGCAAGTCAGAAAGCTTCTGAAAATTTCCTTATTTTAAAAAAAATCCATAGACTTTTAGTCGGTTATTCATAACCCTGAAAACAGCTGAAGATGGAAAATGTAAGTATCTATTTAGAGTTTCTTTTTAAAAAATGCAGACAATGTTTATGTTTCAAGGGCACATTTAGTATTATGGGTCTAGATTATAAATTGTTTTCTTTCAGTCTATATTACAGAGTCTGGTGCTTCCATTGCAATTCTATGCCTTCTTTCTTTTCCTAAGTAAGATCGGATCCATTTTCTCTGGTACATTTACCATATGCATATGTGCATATGTACATATGTACTCACTCAGATTCAAATGAAAATGTTATTTTAAGAAAATTCAAAGTTTAATGAATCATAGAAGCAGCTACTTTTACCACTTTGTTTTCTTTTCTGCACTCTGCCCCCTCTTTATGGTACAGACTTTGTCCTCTATAGGATAAAAGGAGATGAGAATTATGTATTTGGCTAGTCATGTTTTTAGCCTCTCGGGCTTCCTCGCAGCTATAGGATTCATTTTTGATCCTTTGTATTAGGGCACATTCAGTTGGAGATAAGAGAAATATCTTTAAAATGGCTCAGGTAAAGGAGAAGTTTGAAACTCCGGATAGGAATAGCAATCTACTATAAATCGAGAGATGTCAGAAGAAACAACCACATCTAGAACTCTAGCAATACACATGCCTAATTTTGACCTTAAACTTTATGCAGATAGTGGAGAAGAATGAGGAGAAGGTTCTAATAGGATTGCCCAACCTGCACATTTGTTCCCTTAAGTGAGATGATCACACTTACGGTCACTGCAGCCACCAATGTGGGGCAGAATTGTTTACTACCAACAGAGCCATCAAGGTTGTACTGTGATTGGTTTAATGGAGTATAGACTTCAGTGTATGTGTGTGTGATGGTAGGGGGAGGTTGGATGGAGGTTGAGGAGACCATAATGAATATCAATTTCTAAAGTAGTTATTTGGGGAAATATAAGATGGATGAAAAAATATTTTTATCCATGGTTTTTGACAGTTCCATATTGTTGCCTGCATTTTGATGGGGGCATTTTTTATAATTTTTTTATTGTAATTAATAAAAGGGTTACATGATATTTGCCAGATAGAAGGTGCATTAATTCACATACATTGATACCCTTTCACATGTCTTGGTACCCATCACCCTCCCCCCACCTACCACCCACCCCCCGTCTTGGTTTTCCCCCCTTCCCTATCAAATTTCAAATAACCAAATACCAATAAATTCAATATATCAGATAACAAAGTGAGATAATGCAACAATATGAGATACCCAAGAGACAGCAAAGGAGATGAGAGACAACATAGTACATTAAGGACGACAATCATTCATTATATGGCTTTTGTTTCAGTATCCTGGAGGTCCTTTCAATTAGCTTCATACTATATGGCCTTATATATCAAGGTTTTGCTCTATTGCAGATCTCTGCTAGTAGAGTGATGGGGGCATTTTTAAGATATTTTATTTAAAGTTTAGGAAAACACACTCACACACTCACATACACACACACACACACACATGCACAACTGTGTTGGAATGTCTTTTTTATTCCTAAACTGAACCTAAAACTGTTTTTGATAATATATACCATATGTGCATATACATATAAATAAACAAGTAACATAAAACTTCATTTATGTCTTAAGAGTTTATTATGGCATCTCTAGTATATTAATGCATCAATAAAGTGCCATAGAGACTAACTGGCTTAAACCACAGGAATTATTTTTTCCCTAGTTATGGAAGCTTCAAGTCTAAGTCCCTGAAGTCAGCAGAATTGGTTTTCCTTGTCACGTTCCTCTTTTCTTCACATTGAATTCACCATGTATGTATCTATACTAATGTTCTCTTCTGATAAGTAAACTGGTCTCATTCTAAATCTTCCTTGTTTTAACTTATCTCTCCAAGTATCCTGTCTATCTTTGAATATGGTCACTTTCTGAGAACTTGGGGTTAGGACTTCAATATAGGAGTTTGGGTGGGCATGTTAATAATGCAAGTCTATTATTAGAAAGTAGTAACGGAAGACATATTTTTTAGTCTCTTACATGGACCACAGACTTCTGATTTCTTCAGTTTAGCACACATGAACAATCTACCAGACAGCTGCCAGATTATTTTCCAAATGAAAAATCTGATTTGTCATTTCTGCTTAAAGGACACTTTAAAGTTCACATTTCAAAGTTTAAATGCTTTACACAGAAAAACCCAGCTTCACACATAAGCTCCATTTAGTCTTCCCAGATCCCACTCCAGCTGCCCTCCACACTGCAGACCCAGTGCTCCACATTCCCACTGTGGAATATTGAACAACCTTTTCTTGTCTTCTTTTTTCTTCTTTCAGGTAATTCTCCTATGTATCCCAAGCTGACCTCAAACTTACAGTCCTTCTGCTTCAGCCTCTTTCAGTGCCGGGATTAACAGATGAGTGACACTACACTAAGTGCAAAATTTGCATTCTGCACTCTATGTTCTTATTTAGACTGGCATTTAAATAAATTTAATAGTACTTTAAGACAGATTATTTCACATTATTCCACTTAACAATTTATTATTTATATCCATATTTCAATAACAAGGCAGCTAAATAGGATTTTGGACTACCAAGGAACCTATTATTTCTGATTAGTTTCAAAATATATGTTCAATATCTATCATACATTGGATACTCTGGGCATTTACTACATAAAGATGAAAAGTGATGTCTCTGATTTTCAGAATTTCACAGTCTATCATAGAAAGAAGACGGGCAAGTAAACAAATTAATATAATGTGACAAGTCTGGGGGTAGAAATAAGCATGCAGTTGTCTAAGGAAAGTAAGCTAGACTAATTTTACCTGAAGGGGATAGAGAAAATTCCAGTGATGAAAACCAATACTGGATAGAAAGGAATTTTAGCCACAGACCAGCAAAAACAGAAAAACAAAGAGATATAGGTGGATACCAGTCAGACCTTAAGGGACCATCAAACCCCTATACTTTTTTTCTCTCTGAGAATTCGAAGCTAAGGGTTGCGCAGCCTTTTCTTTTGAACTGTGAAAAACACAAAGCATGGAATTATGTCTCTTCTTTCTAGACAGTAACTCTTGAATCCAGACTCCACGGTGCTTCTGTACACACCTGCTTGTCTAAAAGAAACTGCCTTCAATTCCAAAGTAGCTTTCCTCTGAAAGGAAATCCTAAAGTGATCCAATGGTGCTTTTATGCATTGTGTGTGTGTGTGTGTGTGTGTGTGTGTGTGTGTGTGTGTGTGTGTGTGTGTGTGTGTGTGTAAGAGAGAGAGGTGGGGGGAAGGGATGGAGGAAGGTAGGAAAGAGGGAGGGAGGGATGGAGAGACCTTTCAGATAAGGTCTCATTATGTAGCCCAGGCTGGCCTTGAATGCTTATATTACATCTTTGTCTAGAGAACAGAAAAATAAACTCACTCTAGAAAGATAACCCTATTACATATTATCTCCTTTCAGAACAGTGATTCGCAGTCTTGGCTATTAGATTGGATTTACCTAGGCTGACTTCAATAATTCCAGTGCCTTGCCAGCACCCCAAACCAATTAAAACAGAATATGTCAGAGCAGTTTCTAGGCAGTGATGTTTTCTAAAGCTCCCTACATGAATCCAATGAGAAACCAAGGTTGAAAATCACTGAATCCAATACATGTCTCACCTCTTCATGTAGAAGTTGCACTATAATAATTTTTAGGCTTCTCTGACAGGATTAAGATTTTTTTCTGGTTCAAAAATAGAACGGACAGATACTGATGGTATTCACTCCCAATGCGAATACAGTTTTTTTTGTTGTTGTTTCTTGTTTGTATCTTCCTATTTATATCTCAGGTCTGGCTTCTCTTGATTTCCTTCTCTTTAACAGGCTCCAAGACTCATGGCCTCAGGTTGCAATGCATGTTTTTAACAAATGGGTCTCAAAGAAAGTTCCAATAATGGTTCATTATTTCTAAAACTAGAGAATCCTTTTTGCTCAAGACTGCAGATTCATCTATTTTGACCTAGCTTGAGGTTATTCTTTGAAGCTAAATCCCCACAGCTTCTTCTTTGTGTTTGGCCTGAGACTTAAATCAGGCTCAGCGCATCACTTTCCATTATCTATCCAATCCTTTCCATGTGTGGCTGAGATGGGGGGGGGGGGGAAGATGAGAGATTTTGACACTAAAAGCGAAGAGCTTCAAGTTGAAAGAAGTGGCTAGACAATCAACCCTCCTTTGAGACATGAGGTTTGTTTTCTCTCCTGTATTCCTCTCTTCTGTGTGAAGAGAGAAATTGCAGGAAGACTATTGGAGGAGGGTTACTGAGTGGAGGAGAGAAGAATGAAGCAATCAGCAAGCCCACCAAAAAGGCAACAGCAGAGCAGGGAGTGTGGGAGGGCAGAAGAGAACAAGTCACCACAGTGATAGTGACAGGAAAGTGAGCCTCAGACCAGGAGAAAGTGCTGGTGCTGCTGCCCATTGAGTCAGAAAGAACTGAATTCTCATCATATTAATGTGAAAATGGCTGTAGATGAAGCATCCCACACAAGTACTGCCTCTAGCCCAACTACTCATTTTCAGATGGAAGTAATATCATAGATTCACAGACAGATGCCAAACTTGATGGAAACTTCTGATTCACTCATTCTCTGGGGCATACAGAGCTGACTGGATGACCTCTAAAGCGCCTTCTAGCTCTTCACTTCTAAAGTTCTATGAGCAAGTGACTACCATGACATGCCCCACGCAGTGCATTGTGGGGGAACGTGAAGTGGGAGAATTTTCAAGGGTTTTGTGTCCAGGTGTCAGTGTATTTTATAGGAAAATGGACAATTTATTATGCTAAAGGAGGGAAATGCCAAGAAGCGATTTCTTGAAGAGGAACGGCTGCTTCTGTGTGCCTGTTTTTCCCAAGCAGACCTCCAAAGAATATAAATATACAGGTACAATGTCTGTAATCCATTCTTACCTGGGTGATGAAGTTTTTATTCAGTGATATCTTATGCTTTCTTACTTCTTTGTCACCCATAAGGAATATTCCCTTGAGACCGTTCTAGAGAAAACCATACCATCTCTCTTTGCTAAGAGCAATCTGTCCAGCCTTCTGTGGCTCTCTAAGCTTATTTGTTCAAAGACATCATAGGGATTTTTGTCTTGATTTCTGATCCCTCCAGGTAGTAAACATTGTGCCAGTTTCTTCCGGACTGAGAACGGGAGTCGACAGAGAATTCAACGGAAATAGGGGCTCTGTGAAGATGGAAATGGACCATGTGTTCTGCCTATTAACATAACAAGTCTCTGTTCTCATGCTGAGCTGGCATCTGTAGCTCCCCACCTTATCCACACCAGACCCTTGCCTCATTCTCTTTTAAATCATTTATTCTGGTTGTTCTTCCTGCCAATAATAACTTATAATGAGTTGTTATTATTACTCGTGGTACAGTACAAACAGTAAAATTACAAGGACAAAGATAAATAGTAATTACCACTTACATGGTTCTTTTACCTCATGTTAAAAAAAAAATCTAGGGAATGCCCTTCTGCTTATGAGTTGGAGGACTTGGGATTGTAATTAGTTTGTTTTCAAAACAAGGATTTCCTATTCCTTTGATTTTCTTAACATATTAAAAGTCTCTGTCAGTAGGAGCTCAACTATTGAAATATGGTTTGTTTTGGCTTTAATTTTTAAAGAGACAAAAAGTGAGAAAAATAGCTTGATACCATGGATTTAATTTTTTAATATTTTAAAGGGTTTTTTCAATTCTGCAGTAAATTGGTATCATCTTATAAACTGCTCTGGACATTATCTACAACAATACACGATAGCTTGACAGGAAGATTGATTCAATCTGCAAATTCTGAAAACACATTCTCCATTTAATTGCAAGCTACCCAGAGTTGTGAGAACCAGTTTTATGGCTGGAAAGGGAAATACTTCACCCAGTTTGTAATTTTAGGTACTTGGGAGGCCACTCTGGGCAAAGAGTATGAAAGACTCTATCCAGCCAATGACTGGGTACAGTGATATGCACCTACAGTCCCAGCAGCACAGAAACTAAGATCTGGAAGACTGTGATTCCCTTTCAGTCTGGGCAAAAAGTTTGTAAGACTCCATCAAAACAGAAAAATTTGATTATGGTGGCTCACATCTGACATCCTAACTTCTTGGAAGCACAAATAGAAGGACTGTGATCCAGGATGACCCAAGCAAAAAGTGAGATCTATCTCAAAAATAATCAGGGCTCTGAGGGCTGGAGGCATGTCTCAAGCCGTAGAGTGCCTGCCTAGCAAGCACAAAACCCTCAGTTTAATCCCAGCACTACCCACTTTCCAAAAATAGGGAGGAAAGATTTTTGCTATGCTTGATAATAAAGCATATCCCTCAACTTAAAACTCATAGTTAAATATTAGAATCTAAAGGAGTAGGACAGGATAACACACACTTCTAACTCTGGTATGTAGATGACTGAAGGGGGAAGCTCAGGAGTTCAAAGTCAGCCGAGGCTATATATATATATATATATATATATATATATATATATATATATATATAGTGAGACCTTGTCTCAAAATAAAATTAAAATAAACACAAGCCCAAATATTTTTTTCTGATTTTGTTCCAGAAAATAAACAGAGAGTCAGAGACAGAGGTAGAGAGAGAAAGAGGGGAGAGAGAGAGAGAAGGAATAAAGAGAAGGGAGGAGCGGGGAGAAATTTGTGCTACGAGGGATGGATAGGCAGTGGAGCCTAATCCTAAAAACAGGATACTATCTCACTTCTGGAGTCCACAGAACCAAAAGTCTAGAATTTGGGAGAAGGTGGGAAAGATATTTATGAATTTCCATTGACTGTGTCCTCAGATGAATGCATACTTAAAAATCAGAAAAGTTGAAACTCATATGAGTGCTGCTCACTTTACTAGACTTTGTAGAACCAAAAATATATGTTCAACTCGAAAGATTAGGTCATTGCAAAGGTCTTCACAGTCTTATATTTTCCCATTATACTAAATTAGAGAGCCATTTTCATTATCTTTGATATTTTTCCATCTCATATAATATAATTTCTTAATTATCTCGCTATGCCCTATTGGTCTATGCTTAAGTGATTACATTTACTAGGATGTCTGCAAAAGAAAACTGCTATGCAAAATGTGTCAGATGTAAAACTGAAATTTTTTTCCTAACTTTAAGCATACAAGGAAAGTCAATTTTACAGAATGATAATGAGTAAATTGTGATTATAGAGGACAGTGAAGGATACTGAAGATTGAAAATGGCTAACTTTTGTACAAATAACAAAAATAGCAGGTTAAAAAAGATAGAAGCTCTATGATAAGAAGTGAGGTACAAGGATAAAATTACCAAAGACTTAAAACATTTATTTACATTGATTTGTAAATATATATACATATATATAGGAAACCCCAAGAAACCAGAATAGAATCTTTGAAGTTAAAAAAAAAAATCTTCATTAAGATAGGAGATCTTGCTGTCCAGCTGTGAGAAGTACAATCAGAAATATCCTACCACTGTCAGCTCCTCAGATGCAACCTCAGTTGGAGAGGGCTGCCTTTCCAAAGTCAGCCCTTTTCCAGAGCAGCCCACACCCCCAGTGCAGCCAGACGATGTGGCCCACATTGTCATTTCTACTGGAAAAAAAGGCAATTCTGACCAATGCTGCTCACTGCAGAGATGCCTGCTGGGTTTGCTACGTCTTAGACAGATCTGCATCACTGTTTGACTTCTACCTTGGCTCAATCCTGCTTCCTCGCCTCTGTCTTTCACAACTTTTGGTCTCTTATCTCGATGCCACACATCATCTCAGCATCTGCTTCCAGGGAATAACACCATGTTCAGAAATGTGAAATGTTGCAGCTTAAGTAAAACATCCCTTCTGGATTCCAGACATAGCACTGAGATGAAGGTAAAGTAATTTTATCTTTCAACTCCTTATGTCAGAGAGAATGAGAAAAGAGACTCCATGGACGAAGAGATCGTTGTCTTGACAGAAAGGAGGAAGACCTTGTAGAGTGAAATAGCAATGAAAAACAGGAACCTCCAAAAGATCCAGCACTTGGGAGCTTCTGTATCTGAAGACAGATACAGAAGCAAAGCTAAAGGGGGACTTGCAGGGGCAAAGCTAATAGGCGAGTCGGTTAAAATCTATATTCCAAATGATTACAGTCCCAGATTGCTTTCATCCTTGCTTTATAATAGAAATTGATTTCCTGAGGAAATGGACAAGGGAAGCTGAATTTTGAAATAATGGTACCACTACATAGCTGAGGGGGTGAGACTTAGGGCTGAAAATAGTAGAGTGGAGATAAAGGAAAACTTATAGCTTGAAGAGGAAAAGTATCCCTTTCCCCTATAGTCTGCTTCTTCTATGAGCTATGTTATCTACTTACTGCATAATTCAGTTTGTATGTAGGAAAAAATCTCGTATGTTATGTAAGAGCAGTATCCTGGACTTAATGTGTACAAGAAAGCGTATAAGAAAACTATTTTGATGGTACAACTTCTTATTCATTTTGTCCAAACCTCTGCTTCCAATCTAAAAATATCTCAAAGATGTTATATTCCCATGATTTCTAACAATACCTTGCATCATCAATAACTATGTTTTCTTGCTTCTACTGATTCATGGAGTGAAGTAACCTATCATATTGAGAAAGGAAAACAAGAGAAACAAAGTCCTCTCCTTGGAAGAAATCCATTGTGAAGAATCTATAGGAATCCACAGTGAACCTTTTCAATAATGACTAAAAGCATATGGCTGGGAAAGAGCAAGAAGGCGAGAACCCAGGCAAGTGTATGGGACATAGGAATTTATTGGAAGACCCCGCATGAATGAGAATGAAGTTGTGTCATCAGGAAAATGATCACCACTCTCCTTCAAGTGAAGTTCAGGTATAATAGCAATACTAGGGGTTGGCAGCATTGCCATGACTATTATTATTTAGATCCTCAAAATGTGCCCATCACTGATGCCAGAGGCACATGTACAAAAACAAACACATGTTTCAATATTTACTCGCTAGGGCCTGGATCCATGACGGTACAGTTGCTGATCCTCCCACGGCCATCAGGCAAATGCTTGACTGAACAGATGGCCTTGCCAGGAGTTTTTCACTTGGGTAGGAGGGTGGAGGCTCGCACAGAGAGAATTCTTAATTCAATATGTCTGCCCATGTATTAGTCTCTGAAGAGTCAACCTTGGAAGTGCTGTGTCAAGTAGGGAGGGCATATCACTCAAGAATGAAGAAAAAGGGAGTAGCAACCATGGAATTTTATAGCATGACACCGCCCCCCCCCACACAGAATCAGAGACCAAAAATCTAGTAGCAAATGGTTTCTTGCCATTAAATTGTCATGGGACCCCATGTATCTTTTCACCTTCCTTAGTCTTGATTTCCTCATCTGCAAAATGGTAATGTGTTTCTCTTATCTAGCTTCTTAGATTTGTATAAGGATCAGACAAGTTTCATATGCAGCAAATATTTTGTAAGTTAAAAAGTGTTATTTAGCCATCTCATGATACTCTAATATCTAGGTCAGTTATTTAAGTTTCAGGTCCTTCAAGAGAGAAAAAGAAAGGCTTTGTTTTAATTTTAAAGATTCTAAAAAAAATTCACTACTGTTTTTTTGTTTCTAAGTCTCTGTAGTATTATCTGAAGTCTGATACTAGGAAACTTCCAGCCTTACCTTTTTTTTTTCTTTCTCACAGTTTTATTATTTGCGGTCTTCTATGCTTCCTATAAATTTTAGGATTGTCCTAAAATTGTCCTAGAATTTTTATGTTATTAATTCTGCCAATCCAAGACTGAGGCAGGTATTTCTATTTTTCTATTATTTCCTTCCATTTTCTTTTTATCATTTTTGTTGTGGAGCTCTTTCATCTCCTTGCTTGGTTTTATTCTCAGTATTTTTTTCTGAATAGTTTTATTTATTTATTTATTATTAAAGGATTTATTAACATTGATTTTTACATCATATTTCAAATGACAAGTTTAACAAACAAGTGTTCAAGAAGGGAATCCCCTTATACAGTCACTGGGACTTAGTTTTTAGAACTTAATCCAAATTAGGCTAAGAGCTTGTATGTCCTAGAAACATATTAATTTATGAAATAAAACATTATGTCTATAGAGTCATGGGTTTTTATGTCTATATAGTTATGTTTATATTTCCATTACCATGTCCATAGCATTGGGTATGCATATATTGAGTCCTCGCTCTTGTACTCTTTGGATTTAATAGCCACATATTAAGGATACCATGCGCCTTTTGTTCCTTAGGTCTTGACTTGTCTCACTCAGCATTATTCGCTCTAGATTCATCCACTTCCCTGCAAATGCCATTATATTTATTTATTTTTTGTTAATGGTACACTTCTTGACTTCCTCTCAGCCAGTTCATTGTTGGTGTATAGAAAAACTACTGCCTTTTAATATTGATTTTGTATCCTACTATGTTGTCCAGAATATTAATCAGATCTAGGACATTTGGGGTCAAATCTTTAGGGTCCTTTTCATTATAGTCATATCACCTACAAGTAAAGGTAATTTGACGTCTTTCTTCCCTATTTGGATCTCTGTTATTTCTTTCCCTAATTGCTCATGCTATGAATTCCAATACTATATTGAATAAGAGAAAAAAGGGGAAGCTTTGTCTTCCTAATTTTAGAAGAAATGATTTAATCTGTTCCCATTTGGTATGATGGTGGCTATAGGTTTGTCACACGTTAACCTTTAGCACACTGTCCCTCTGTTCTTTGATTCCTAGGGGTTTTTTTTTAAGATTTTTTTTTTATCATAAAAGGCTTCTGAATTTTGTCATAGTTTATTGTTCTTGTTAGTCCTGGGGCTTGAATTCTGGGCCTGAGTGGGCACATCCCTGAGCTCTTCAGCTCAAACCTACTGCCCTACCTCAGGGCCCGGGCATTGTCCCTGAGCTCTTCAGCTCAAGGCTACCGCCCTACCGCTGAAGACACAGCACCACTTCTGGTTTTCTAGTGGTTACTTGGAACTAAGAGTCTCACAGACTTTAGTGCACTGCTGGCTTTGAACCGCAAGCCTCAAATCTCAGCCTCCTGAGTAGATAGGATTACAGGCATGTGCCACCACACCTGGCTAATACTTTTTGTTTTATATAAAATTGAGATAATCATGTTTTTGTTTTTGGCTCTGTTTATGTGTTGTATTAAAATTATTGATTTTAATCAATATTGATTTTAATCAAATATTGGTTTTAAATCAATATTTTACATACTATAAACCAAGCTTGCACACCTAGAATTAAACGACCTTGATCATGGTATATGATCTTGTTGAATTTGGTTAGTAAGTATTCTATTGAGATATTTTTGTCTACATTCTCTTTCTTCTCTCTCTCTCCCTCTCTCTCTCTCTCTCTCTCTCTCTCTCTCTCTCTCTCTCTCTCTCTCTCTCTCTCTTTCTTTCTCATTGCCCTCCTGTGCAATTTTTAGTGAGCAGAATACTGACTTCATAAAGTGCATACGGTAGATTAGTTCCCTTTCTATCTCAGGGAAATTTTTTTTGTTTTACTCTTTTTCATGAAATACAAATGTCATGAAGTTAAAATGTTATTAAAATTCTAAAGAACTATCACCGTTTTAGGTTTCAATCACACATCTGCAGCTAAGCATGTGGAACTTAACTCTGCCAGTAAATTCATCTCATGGGCCAATACACTCACACATAGTAGGTTGGGTGGGATGTTGCTCGCAGGGACGAAGTAAATTAAGCACAGAGGTGTTCAAGCTGGGCACCATTTTTCTCTGGGCTGTGCCTTTTGTGTTGGGGATGGGGAATTTGGCAGAGTGGTTTCAGTCATCCACGTGGAACGAGGCATGTGCAATTGTGCTCTCTACTGAATTCCTCTCATAAGCCAATACACACTAGGTTGAGCTGAACCTCAGAAATGAAGCATATAAACATTATGGCAGCCATTTTCTCTGGACTGTATCTTTGAGATCTGATTTCACTTACACTCTGAGAACTAGATGGGTGGATTTTTTTCTTTGCCTCCTTAGATGCCTTGTAGCACTGGATTCTCACTCTGGGTTGGGCCAGGTATCTCAGAGCCTATATATGCTCTCTGCCACACTTTGAACACACATGAATCTGTGCCTGCCTCTTCCAGGCAGGCTTGCTGGTCTCCATGTAATTGCTTTATTCAGTAGGTATCTCATATGGGTAGTGCTTGCCAAAAGGGAGGAAGACAAATTAAGAAGAATACCAATAAAGGAATTTCCGGTACCAGGAGAAATCAGGTCCTGTCCCATCATTATAGAAAGATTCCATGTCTCTAAACAAACAAGGATTTCTTACTTCTCCTATTTAGAGAATTAAGATTCAGTCATTTTGGTTTTTATTAGCCACTTGCTGACTCTACTTTTGCTAGCATACAGTTTGCTAACTTGCTTACTAGCCTGCATGATTTTCTTTAAGCTACAAGCCTATGATGGTCCATGGAGACACAGGAAAGGTGGATCTCAGCAATCTGTCATTCTTTTGCAGTCTGAACATACAAAAGAAAAGGCTTTGGGGGTGCATTTGTGTTATAATCTGTACTCCAAGTTCCATAGTAGTTATTTAATATCCAGAATTCAAAAACTGAAAATATTACCATGGTGACACAATTTGATAGGCCTGGGCTGCAGTCACCAGCTTGTGTAGCTCTGAAAGAGCTCCCCCTCCATCTACAAAAGTAGAGAACTAGAACCAGGTGGTCTCTGGAATGCCTTTGAATTAAGACAGGCCATGATTTCTTTTTTGACTTCTGAGAGTTTGTTTCCCAGCTTATTGGAAAATAAACATGGTACTTATGTCAATGCTTTATTTATGGATGTAAAATGGGTCATCCTGATATTTCTAAACATTGGTATGGTGTAGATGCTTCATTTCTAAGCTATATTGTGAAGACACATCTGTAATAGGTTAGAGCCACCACAACTCATGCTAGCTACCAGTACTATTTGGGATTAAAATGTTGCCAGACACTAAAAGCTCATATGTTTAATCCTAGCTACTCAGGAAGCTGAGATCTAGAGGATAATAGTTTGAAGTCAGCCTGGGCAGAAAACACTAAGAGACTCCAACTCTAAAATAATCATCCGAAAGCAGGTTTGGAGCTATGGCTCACATAATAGAGATCCATCAGAGCAAACAAGTGAAACACATATAAGACCCTTGAGTTTATATTCCAGTACCAGCACGTGTGTGTGTGTGGGTGTGGGTGTGTGCGAGCACGCGTGCACACACCCACACCCACACACACACACAAATAATAATGGCTCTTGTATTTTATTGTGTGGCTTCAGTGATCTGAGCAGCTCTCATTTCAGCCACTCAAAAAGATAGGAGAAATATGGTCTAAAAAATACAGGCAAAAGATCATATTTGGAAAGTAAACTGAAAGCAAAAAGGGTTAAGGGCATGGATCAAGTGCCAAAGCCCTTGCTTAGTAAATGTTAGACTCTGAGTTTAAATCTAAATAGCAGTAATAACATCAATAGCACTTTTACCTTCTGCAGACCACTGGTATTTTCTGAGAACAGGAACAATTCACATCCATAAACACTACTGTAAATATGACTGGAAGGCATAAAAGATAAGGTTTTATGATTTGCATATTAAGGAATAAACAGAGAATTATTTTTTTGTTATTTTTATTGTCGGGTAATGTATAGAGGAGTTATAGTTACATTTGTCAGGGAGTAGGTATATTTCTTCTCACATATTGATACCCCTTCTCATGTTTTTGTCCCCATTTCCCTCTCCCTACCCCCTCCCAATCATCTTGTTTTCCACCTTTCCCTTTCCTTCTTCAAATAAACATATATACAATATACCAGGTAACAAAGTCAGATAGAGTAGCAAGATGAGATTAACCAAAGGGCATGAAAAGAGAAGAGAAATAACATAGTACATTAAAAAAAAACCAATCACACAAGATAAAGCTCTTATTTCCATATCCTAGACATCCTTTCATTTAGACTCATCCTATATGATCTTATGTACCTAGGATTTTTTTTCCAAGTTACTAAGGAAGAGGTCATTTTAGAAATAATTTTTAAAAGAAAATTATAAAAATAAGAATCTAGGGGCTGGGAGTTTGGCCTACTAGTAATAGTGCTTGACTACCATGCACAAAGACCTGGGTTCAATTCCTCGGTACCACCTACACAGAAAACGCCAAAAGTGGTACTGTTACTGAAGTGGTAGAGCTGTAGCATTGAGGAAAGCCCAAGGACAGTGCTCAGGCCCTGAGCTCAAGCCAAGAACTGGCAAAAATAAATAAATAAATTACTGAGGACTTTGTGGGGTTTTTTTTATAAATAAGAATCTAATTAATCACACACTCCAACTGGCAAGACCTGTTTTCTTTTGAATTTGTCTATTCTTTTTTTATTTTTTTGTTTTTTTATTGTCAGGGTAATGTATAGAGGGGTTACAGTTACATTCGCCAGATAGTAGGTGTATTACTTCCCACACATTGATACAGCTTCTCATGCTTTTGTCCCCATATCCCTCCTTCCACCACCTCCCAATCATCTTGTTTCTCCCCTCCCTTTACTACTTCAAATAAACAAATAAACGTATATACAATATACCAGGTAAGCAGTCAGATATGGTAACAATATGAGATTAGCCAAAGGGCAACAAAAGAGAAGAGAAATAACATAGTACATTAAGGACAACAATCACACAAGATAGAGCTCTTGTTTCCATATCCTAGAGTTCATTTCATTAAGTGTCATCCTATATGACCGTATGTACCTAGGTTTTGAGCTATTGTAATCCTCTGCTAGCAGAGTCTTAGATGTGTACTAATTATTACAAATGAAGGAAACTATTATGCCTATGCTCCTTTGGGTCTGGCTTACTTCACTGAATATGATTTTTCCCAGTCTTTCCATTTCCTTACAAATGGGGCGATGTCATTCTTTCTGATGGCTGCATAGAAATCCATTTTGTATAAGCACCACATCTTATTGATCTACTCATCATCTGAGGGACATCTGAGTTGGTTCCATATCTTTGCTATGGTAAATAGTGCTGCAATGAACATCATTGTGCTAGTGGCTTTAGTATGGCCTTGTTTCTGGACATTTGGGTAAATGCCAAGTAGTGAAATTGCTTGGGTCATAGGAGAGCTCTATATTTAATCTTTTGAGGAATAGCCATACTGCTTTCCAGAGTGGTTGAACGAGTTTACACTCCCACCAGCAATGTAGTAAGCATCCCTCCTGGCCACATCCCCACCAGCAACTGTTGTAATTAGACTTCTTGATCATGGCCATTCTAACTGGAGTGGGGTGGAATCTTAGAGTGGTTTTGATTTGCATTTCTTTTATGGCCAGAGATATCCAGCATTTCTTCATGTGTCTATAGGCCATCCTTACTTCCTCTTCAGAGGATGGTTGTTTCTTTGGAGATTTGTTTTGGAGAGATTTAATTATTTTAGTTGTAGATATATTTTTGATATGAGGACTTTGTCTGTTTTATGGTTAGTGAAGATCTTCTCCCACTCTGTGGGCTTTCTATTTAACTTGCTAGCTATGTCTTTTGCCATACAGAAGCTCTGTAGTTTAATGCAGTCCCATATTGCCAAACTTTCTTTAATTTTTTGTATTTCTGAGTCTTTATTAAGAAAGTTTTGACTTGTGCCAAGGAGACCTAGTGTATCTCCTATTCCTTCTTGTAAAGTTTTCAGGTTATCTGCTTTTACCTCAAGGTCTTTGATCCATTTGGAGTTCCATCCTGGTGCAGGGTGACATAGAAGGATCCAACTTTAGTTTTCTGCAGAGGCTTAACCAATTCTTCCAGCACCATTTATTGAAGAGGCTGTCTTTCTTCCATTCTATTCTCCTTTTTTTTGATCCCTTATCTAAGACTAGATGGCTATAGATCTGCAGATTGATTTTTGGGTCTTCAGTTCTATTCCACTTGTCCTCAGGCCTGTTCTTGTGCCAGTTCCAAGCTGTTTTGGTTACTATAGCTCTGTAATACAGTCTAAAGTTTGGTATTGATATTCCTTCAGTGCTGTTCTTTCTGCTAATTGTTTTTGCTATGAAGTCTTTTATTGTTTCGTATGAAATTTTGGATTGTCTCTTCTATTTCTTTAAAGAATGATATTGGGATATTGATGGGTATTGCAGGCTGCCCTTGGCAGGATTGCCATTTTCACCATGTTAATTCTTCCAATCCAGGAGCATGAGAGGTTTTTCCACTTCCTCAGTTCTGCTTTAATTTCCTTTTTCAGGTTTTTAAAGTTTTCATCATAAAGGTCCTTTACATTCTTAGTTAATTTCTAATTACTTTATTTCCTTTGAGGCTTTTGCATAAGGAGTTGATTTCCTGACTTCTGCCTCACCCCTCTCATTGTTGGCATACAGGAAAGCCGTTGATTTTTGAAGGTTTATTTTCTACCAAAGTTTCGAATCAGGTCAAGCAACTTGGGAGTGGAATCTATAAGGTTTTTGTTTTTGTTTTTGCCAGTCCTGGGCTTGAGCTCAGGGCCTGAGCCCTGTCCTTGGACTTTCTCAAGGCTAGAGCTCTACCATTTAAGCCTCAGCACCACTTCCAGCTTTTTTTCTATGCATGTGGTACTGAGGAATCAAACCCAGGTCTTCGTGCATTCTAGGCAAGCACTCTACCACTAGGCCAAACTCCTGGCCCTATACGGTTTTTTAAATACAGAATCATGTCATCTGTAAAGAGGGCAAGTTTCACTTCCTCTCTCCCTATTTTGGTTCTCTTTATGCTTCCTTCTTGCCTTATCATTCCGGCTAGGAATTCTAATACTATATTAAAGAAGAGTGGAGAGAGTGGGTATCCTTGCCTCCATCCTGATGTTAGAGGAAATGGCTTTCTCCATTAAACAGAGAACTTATATCTAGTTAAAACCTTTGATTTGAAGAGTATAATTTAATGCTTTCTTAATTGAGTGCATTTCCCAAAGTAGTCATTGAATAGATAAGTGGCAAGGAAATAAGAAATATTTTCAAAACAAGCTGCAGGTGGTAATTTATAAAAAGCTTGACTGAAGATGGGGTTACTTTGTTTTATTTTTTTTTCATCTTTCTCCATTAAGCCATGTCTTTCTGACAAAGACTACATATTGTGAAGAACTTGACTCTTCTATGATGGAGAGGCTGGGGGTAGATATAGCCAATTTCTTTTATTTCTTGCTTTCCTTCTCTACTTCCTTTTCCTCTTCCTCCTCTTCCTCGAACCTTCTTCAGTTCTACATTTTTCAGTACATGTGACTCATACATGTAATCCTAACTACACAGGAGGCAGGATTTGAAGGATCATGCCTCAAAGCTAGAGCAGGTCGAAAAGTCTTAAGGGTCGATTAACAAACTATCAAAAAGCTGGTCTGGAGGGATGGTAGAGCTCCAGCAAATCACACAAACTGAGCAAACTTAGGGTCCCAAGTTCAAGCCCTAGTACTGCACAAAATAAATAAATAAATAACCAATCATACAGGAAAGGAAGTATTTTCAGCTGTAAAAAAACTGTCTTAAAACTTTATATGTAGTACATGTGTATAGAAAGCTACAGTATTAGCATTCCATTTGATAAATTTTCCCACATACGCTATTTAGTCAACAGCTGACTGAGAAGTAGAATATTAGCCAGCATTCCAGAAACCTATCCACCACCATTCTAGTCCCTCTTTTCTTTTTAAGAGGAAATACTATTCTTATTTCTAGTAACTTAGATTTGACTATGTGCAGATTTTTTATTGTGGTTGTTGGTGTAGTGGTTGTGGGGCTTGAATTCTGGGCCTGAGCTCTATCTCTGAGCTCTTTCACTCAAGGTTTGAACTCTACTACCTTGCACCATAGCACCATTTTCTGGTTTCCTGGTGGTTATTTGGAGATAAGAGTCTCATGGACTTTCCTGACCAGGATGGCTTCGAACTCTGATTCTCAGAGTTCCTCAGCCTCCTGAGTAGCTAGGATTATAGGTATAAGCCACCTGCACCCTGCTTCAGATTTTATATGAATATTTTTGGTGTTGGTATCGGGCCCTGACACTCTAGCTTCCCTTTCTCACTCAAGGCTCAAGGCACTCTACTCCAGCTTTTTGCTGGTTAACTAACATTCTCTTGTATTTGTCTGACTGGGATGGTTTCAAACCAGGGTCCTCAGATCTTTAGGCTCCTGACTACCTAAAATAATAGGTTTGAGTACCAGCACCCAGCTAGATTTTATATCATTTTAATTATACTATGTCTCTTTGAGTCTGTTTTCTTATACTTGAGATTTGCGCATATTGAGTTTTCTTATATTGCTGAGTACAGTTTCATATCTTAACTTCTTGGCAAAATAACACTCCATAGTGTAAATATACCGACATTTACTTTTGTCTCTCTATTGTTACTGAATATTTGTTAGTTATAAATTGTGCTTCTCTATCTATTCAAGTGAATTGGGTGGGGCGGCGAAAGATGGGACTAGAAGGAGGCAGTGGGTTTGGGAATGCTGGTAATATTCTGCCTCTCCATACCACATGCCTTTCTATTGGGTATATTCACATCAGGAAACATAATAAATAACTAAGTCCTGTGACAATATATTTGGCTTTATTCTGTCAAGCACTTTGGGAGTGTTAATCATTTCATACTCTAGAGAAAGAATTTTTTTTTGCTGTACATACCAGATCTTTTCTTTCCCCAGTAGTTATACTTACCCACACTCTTTTGCCTGAGGCTTGTTTTTAACCTCTTTATTGAAGTCAAATAGTTCAAGTCTCATGGAACCTTCTTCTGAGAAAAGAGATTGAAAATGTTACACAAAATATTCTTGTTTTCCTTTCTCACAAACATGACAGAAAATCATCAGTGATGTTTTCAGGGTGCTTCAAACCTTTCCCAAATCATTTCTGGATTATACTCAGTTGTTCCTCCCCTCCCCCATTCACTTCGTGGATTTGCTTTCTTTAACCATACTGAAAGAAACTCCAAAATCCATAGGTGACAATCCTTTCAATATTGGGACTGATGTGACAGAAACAATTTAAGGTCAGAGAGACAAGAAGAATTTTTCTAGAGTAGGACACAAAGGATTGCATTACTTCAACTTTGCAAACCATCAGAAACAGGAAGCACTATTAATCTTTAGTCTTATAATCCAATAATTAATCATTTGATGGTCTCAGGAGGGATTTCATGAAAAACTAGGCCAAAGGACCAGCAGTGCTTGATTGCTTATTAGCCTTGAAACCTGGCTGATGTTGCTGGAATTATAGAGCTTCACATGTGCTACACTTTTGCTCTCAAACACGATTTTAAAACAATTCTTACATATAAATATTTTTACAGGCTTCCCATTCAGCCTATTTCAACTCAAAATTGTGAGCTTTCATCACCAATGAATAGCCTTAAAACACTTTTCAATGCACATTTTGTAGGGTTACTACTGTCATATCTCTCTGAAAAGATTAGATCCATTTACCAAATATGTATTGAACACCTACAGTAAGAGATGGGTGTATTGACACCTACAATTGATTTAATGCTGGACAAACCATAGTTCCTATATCTTTTTTAGACATTTTAGCCTAAAAATTACAAAATAAATGAATATATAAACATAGCTTGTGCCTGAAGTAGGAAGAAAACAAAAAGAATAAGGTATAAGAGGCTAAAGAAAAGATAAGATAGGAATTTTTTACATAGAGGATCAGGGTGTTTGAGAAAGAAAAACAGTGTAAAAAGAAGAAGGAAGTTGAGGAAAAAGTTTAGCTTGTGCAAGAGGCCACTGCTTATCAAATAGTGAATCAACTTTAGAAATGGATTTCTAAGTAGTTGTACAAAAAGGTTACAGGTCTATGTTAGGTTATGAGTACAACGCATTGTTTAATGTTGCTGCTTCCACTGTTCTCTTCCATTTCCCCTCCTTTCCCTACCTGCAAGTTACATACATAATTCAATGTTTACATAATGTAGATCAATTATAATGACCACAGTTGTTCACCCCTCCCGCCCTCCTCTTGTATGTCCATCTCATGGCTCTCAACTTTAATTTTAAAAAAAACATTTAATTTTTAAGTGACAAGTAAAATTGAATATATTCATGATATTTAACATATGGGTTTTGATACAGGTATACAAAGCTATCTAACATACCTCACATACTTACCTTTTTTTTTTGCCAGTTGTGAGGCTTGAACTCACTTGAGCACTGTCCTTGGGCTTTTTCTCAAAGCTAGAGCTCTACCACTTGAGCCACAGCACTGCTTCCAGCTTTTTCTGTATGTGGTACCGAGGAATTGAACCAGGGTCTTCGTGCATTCTAGGCAAGACTCTACTACTACAGTAGGCCAAACTCCTGGGTCCACATACTAACTATTTTTGCAGTGATAGCACTTAAAACATATTTTCTTAACAATTCTCAAAGGTTGGGGGTGTAAGGAGAGAAAAAAAGAGAGCAAAAGCAGAGAGAAAGAGACAGGCAGACAGGGAGACAGACAGACAGACAGACACAGAAGCATTTCTTAAGACTGCATCAGAAGATGCAGTCTGGTAGATGCCTGGGAGAAGGTTAAGTAGGCCTAAGATTAAATTGGTGAGAGGCTTTTTTAAACTAGAAAAACAGGAGCAGAAACAGAGACAGAAAGGAAAAAATGGCAGTATCCCATCAGCAGAAGTCAGCCTGGCACACCGAAAGCATTTCTAAGTGTGCTGAACAGAAAGATCTGTTTGCCTTGTGTGTACTTCTGAACACACAGAAGCTCTGCAGACTATTCCAATGAAGAGGACTAGGTATTAATTCATAAAAGCAAATTATGAACCAGTTTGCAGAATTCAGATGTAGTACAGACATCTGACCGCCTGTCCAACCTCAAATTCTGCCAGTCCTCATTTTGCACTGTACATTTAGATCTAGAACATTCCACATACTTTGGAATAGAAAAGAGATGTCATATGATGACTGAAGTTATGGATATTTTCTGAGGAATTCTCAATATTTTTGAGGGATTTTTTTTAATGGACTGGATTTTTCTACTGAACCAATGGGGTCAGAACAAGAGAAAGTTTTATGGAAACTTTTGTATCCTGAACTTTACCCTTAAACAAAGATGACTATGCAATCTTGAGTCAATTTATGGCAATTATTTGTTTGACCACTCTGTGGTTCTTTTTCCCCTTGGTGTTTGCAGCACTGAGCACTAATCCTAAAATGGAGATGATACTTGATTCATCCTTGGATACACAAATAAATGAAAACTCTCAACTCAGGGGTTTGTTCAGGCGTGCAATAAAGATAGGGGTCATTTTCTAATTGGGAACAAGTGGGCAAAGGTCATTGTTCTAATTCAAATAATGAAACCAGAAAAATAATTTCTAGAGTGGAGATAATTGGGATGAAAGGCAATAAGGAAAATTCAAAAATTACTGGCCCCAGGGCCTATATTCAAAGAAACAAGAAAGTCTAATAGAAATGGATGATATCTTAAATAAATATAGGCTACCCACACTGAACAATGAAGAAGTAAACAAATTGAACAAACCAATCTCTTACAATGAAATTGTGGAAGCAATCAGGGAAATGCCAACCAAAAAGAGTCCCTGTCCAGATGGTTTCACTGCGGAATTCTACATGATGTTTAAAGATGAAATAACACCTATACTCTTGAAACTCTTCTGAGAAATAGAAACAGAAGGAGCAATACCAAACTCATTTTATGAAGCTAATATTACTCTCATCCCCAAACCAGGGAAAGACCCAACAAAAAAAGAAAACTACAGACCTATCTCTCTAATGAACACAGACGCAAAACTCCTCAATAAAATATTAGCCAACAGAATCGAGAAACAAATTTAAAAAATTATACACTACAATCAAGTAGGCTTCATCCCACTGATGCAAGGCTGGTTTAGCATTCGCAAATCAATCAATGTAATACACCATATCAATAGAGCTAAGAATAAGAATCATATGATAATTTCTCTGGATGCGGAGAAGGCATTTGACAAAATGTAACATCCATTCATGTTGAAAGCACTAGAAAAAATAGGAATAAGAGGTACATTCCTTAAAATAATTAAAGCCATATATGACAAACCTACAACCAGTATTATACTAAATGGTGAAAGACTGGAACCATTTACCTTAAAATCAGGAACTAGACAGGGATGCCCACTCTCTCCACTTCTCTTCAATATAGTGCTGGAACCCTTAGCCAGAGCAAGAAGGCAAGAAAAGGACATCAGAGGGATCCACATAGGGAAAGAAGAAATTAAACTATCCCTATTCGCAGACCTCATGATCCTCTACTTGAGTGACCCAACAAACTCCACTCCAAAACTCCTAGAATTAATAAATTACTTTAGCAAAGTGGCAGGATACAAAATTAACATTCAGAAGTCAGTAGCCTTCTTGTACACCAACAATACACAAACAGAAGGCAAAACATGAAAATGATCCCATTTGCAATAGCCCTCAAAAGAATAAAATACTTAAGAATTCACTTAACCAAAGAAGTAAAGGAATTATTTAATGAAAACTATAAAAGCCTAATGAAAGAAATTAAAGAGGACACTAGGAAATGGAAAGACATCCCATGCTCATGGCTAGGGAGAACCAACATAGTGAAAATGGTCATACTGCCAAAATTGATATACAAATTCAATGCAATCCCCATCAAAATCCCAAAGGCATTCTTTACTGAAATAGAAGATATAATCCAAAGGTTCATATGGAACAAGAAAAGACCTAGAATAGGTCTAGGCAAAAAGAACAATGCTGGTGGTATTACAATACCAGACTTCAAACTGTACTACAGAGCCATAATAACAAAAAACGCTTGGTATTGGCACAAAAACAGACCAGAAGATCAATGGAACAGAATAGAAGACCCAGAAATAGAGCCACATACCTATAGTCAACTTGTATTTGACAAAGGAGCCAAAGATATACAGTGGAACAAACACAGTCTATTCAATTATTGGTGCAGGCAAAACTGGGCAGCCACATGCAGAAAACTAAAAATTGACCCTAGCCTTTAGCCATGCACAAGCATTAACTCAAAGTGGATCAAAGACCTCAATGTCAGACCGGAAACCTTGAAACTGCTACACGGTAGAGTTGGAGAGACACTGGAACGCAGAGGCACAGACAAAAACTTCCTGAACAGAATCCCAGGGTCACAACAGATTGGAGAGAGACTCGATAAATGGGACTACCTAAAAATAAAAAGTTTCTGCACAGATAAAAGCATAGTCACAAAAGTAGAAAGACAGCCATCCAACTGCGAAAAGATATTTACCAATAATACATCTGACAAATGCTTAAAATCCAGTATCTACAGGGAACTCAAGAAACTAATCCCCCCCCAAACCCAACAAACCATTCACTAAATGGGCAAGGGAACTAAAGAGAGACTTATCAGAAGAAGAGGTTAAAATGGCAGAAAAGCATATGAGAAAATGTTCATCATCTATGGTCATAAAGGAAATGCAAATGAAAACAACCCTAAGATACCACCTTACCCCAACAAGAATGCCCAAGATTTTGAACTCAGACAATGACAGATGCTGGTGGGGTTGTGGAGAAAAAGTAACCTTCCTGCACTGCTGGTGGGATTGTAAGCAAGTTCAGCCACTCTGGAAAGCAGTGTGGAGGTTTCTTAAAGAACTGAACATTGACCTTCCCTACAATCCTGCCATACCACTTCTGGGCATCTACCCTGAACATCATAATCCAAGATATGATAAGGACACCTGCTCAGCTATTTTTATCTCTTCACTATTCACAATAGCCAGGAGATGGAAACAATCCAGATGCCCTACTGCAGATGAATGGATAAAGAAAATGTGGTATAGATACACAATGAAATTCTACATAGCCAACAGACAAAATAAAATAATGGCATTTGCAGGGAAGTGGATGAATCTAGAGTGAATTATGTTGAGTGAGACAAGTCAAGACCAAAGGAACAAAAGGCACATGGTATCCTTAATATGTGGCTATTAGATCCAAACAGTACAAGAGTGGGGACTCAATACTTGCATATCCAATGCTATGGACATGGTATTGGAAATATAATCATAACTACATAGACATAAAAACCTATGACTCTATAGACATAATGTTTTATTTCATAAATTAATATGTATGTATGATATACAAACCCTTAGCCTAATTTTGATTATGTTCTAAAAACTAAGTGCCAGTGATTGTATACAAAGATTCTCTTTTTGAACACTTGTTTGTTAAACATGTCATTTGAAATATGATGTAGAAATCAATGTTAATAAATTCTTTAATAAAAAAATTCACTGGTCCCAAATTTCCTGCTAAAACTATCTCCCTCCAAGTATTCCGCCTTCCTAAGCTTTCCACTAACTTTAGTGATGCATGTAACCTTGATTTTTCCTTAAGCACAATGTGTACATAAAATATTTTCACCATATTTACCCTTCTGTCCTCTCCATTTGTGCTCTTTCCTACAGCTAGGACTCTCACTCCAACAGAAACTATGTGATGTTTTCAGAAGACATTTTTCTTTTAGATATTAATTGTTCAAAGGGATTCATCATGTTAATTCACACAAGCATATAGAATATTTTGGACAATCTTACATTCTCTGTCCCTACTAGCTCATATTATTCAACACCTTTTTTTGCCAGTTTCATTCATAGATTCAATATATTGCAATATCATTCATCCTCTACCATTCTCTTTTCTTCCCTCACAATTCTAGTCACCTCAAGTAGTCTTATCACAAGCCTAACATTTATGTATATATGCATCTATCGACCTATCTATCTATCTATCTATCTATCTATCTATCTAATATAGTCATACATAGACATGGGTATATATGATCCTGTGTTTACATTTATGTATTTTTCTTAATCATTCTTTTGTTCAATTGTTTATGATTTTTCTTTTTCAAGAGTGGCTTTCAGAGCAGGGAATTTGGCCTAGTGGTAGAGTGCTTGCCTAGTATGCACAAAGACACAGGTTGGATTCCTTGGTACCACATACATAGAAAAAGCTGGAAGTGGTGCTGTGGCTCTAATGATAGAGCTCTAGGCCTTGAGAAAGCCCAAGGACAGTGCTCAGGCCCTGAGTTCAAGCCCCAGGACTGGCAAAAAAAAAAAGAATGGTTTTCAACATCTCCCTATTAATCCATTACTATCATTCAATTAATATCAGATTCAAGCCAGACATGGTGATATGTAGAATTTTTGGAGACTGAGACCAGAAATCAAGAGTTTCCAGGTTAGCATAAACTACAAGGAAAGACCTTGTCTCAACAAAACAAAACAAAAACCATATTCAAAATTCACTTGCTACATTCCTTGGTTAATCCCAGGCAGTACTGGTTTTCATTTCCATCAACCATTAGACAGATGGAGATATATGTAATGTATACACAAACTAGATTAATATTTTTTATCAGTCTTGAGGATTGAACTTGGGGCCTGGGCATTATCCCTGAGCTCTTTTCCTCAAGACTAGTGTTCTACCGCTTTAAGTCATAGAACTACATGCAGTTTTCTGCTGGTTAATTGAAAATAAGAGTCTCATGGGCTTTCCTTCCTGGGCTGGTTTTGAACTGAAATCCTTAGATCTCAGCTTTCTGAATAGCTAGGATTCCAGGTGTGAACCACTAGCACCTGGCTTATATTAATGAGAAAGAAAAGAAAAGAAAAGAAAAGTAAGAAAGAAAGAAAGAAAGAAAGAAAGAAAGAAAGAAAGAAAGAAAGAAAAGAAAAGAAAAGAAAAGAAAAGAAAAGAAAAGAAAAGAAAGAAAGAAAAGAAAGAATGAGGGCAGGAGAGAAAGAAGGGGAGAAAAAGAGGGAGAGAGGAAGAAGAGAAGGAGAGAGGAAGGGAGGAAGAGAGGAAGGGAGGGAGCGAGGGAAGAGAGGAAGGAAGGGAGGAAGGAAGAATTTTCCTTTGAAATATTGGCATTGCTAATTATTTTCCTTGCTAAATAAATTACTTGAGTCACTTGTCATCCATTCCATGATAGGCTAGTTATTGAATAGCTACTTTAGTTTGGACCTAAAATGAGATCCGAAGATCCCAAAATGAATATGACACCATCAGTACTCTAGAGAAGCTCACAGTCCTGCAAGCGAGAGAGAGAGAAAACTGGATAGTTGCAATTATATGAGTCACCTGGAACTGTATCTCCTTATCATAGAAATTGCCATTCTCTAAACAAACAGTTACAAAAGGCAATATAAGCTACCTTCCTTAGAATGGTTGGTCTACCAGCAAACAACTGACTCATGAGTAGTCTGCATTTTTATAGAAGCAATGACTCTCCTGATCAATGAAACAAGGTAATACTTTTCTGCTTTTATGATTTTATTCTGTTTCCAGGAAGATGACTGCAGTTAGATTGCACAGCTTACCAGTGAGAAAACAGGTCTGCACATAAATCTAAAAAGATCTTTGGGACCTGAACAAGATTTACTTTCTATTGTTGTCAAAGAATAGGGCTCTAAAGAAAAGAGCTCATTCTAAGCTAGATGCCCAGGGAACTTCTAAATAGCCTCCTGTTTTGGATGGTCTGGATATTATTTAACTCTAGGTACCTAGAAATCATTTTCTTTTTAGAGTGCTACCTTTTCCTCTTCCCTGAGGCTCTGCATTGACCAACTCCTGCATTGGTTTTCAGTCATCAATTTCCTTGTGACACTCACTCTGTTCTTTTGTTTCTGTGCTTTTTTTTTCCAGTGAAACTTGGTTTCTTAGTTTCCTGTAGGACCAGATCCTTTTGCATTGCCATCATTTCTGATACAGCAGGTTTAGGAACACATGTATTTGGGTGCAAGGGGGGAAAACACTGAGAGTGACTTTGATTGGTGAGAAACTTGGGAAACAGGTGCAAATTCAATAAAGAAAATTTGAGATAGTTGACTTGTAGGCAGAAACACGAAAATATAAATGCAAGGTAGAAAGGAATACTGAAGCACTGCAAAGAGCTCTACAACGAATACAATGCTCTAGAAAAAGGAAGAAAAAGGTTGCATTCCACTTGTTTCTATTCTTGAAAGACTAAGAGACTAATGCACATTAGGTATAAGAGAGACAAAGAAAGACAATTTTAATCATTAGCTGGCAGGCAGAAAGAAAGAGGAAATAAAATTGGCTAATGAACTCTGGTTTTGGTAGTATTCAAGCAAGGCTTTCTTTCCTAATAGAAGGATGAAATACTGAAATGGTCTCCTAAGGGACACTGTAAAATCTGTAGTCAGTCAATGAGATTTATTGCTGTCCTTGGGGAATCATCATAAAGAAAACAGAAAACTCCCTGAGCTGGAAGATTTCGTTCCTTGCCTGCTTAAAGAAAGGTCGCTTGGCAACCTTTCAACATCCTCCCTGACTCGTGACCAAAAAAAAAAATCATGACTCAACGAAAACACAGGATCTATACATGTGAATTGTTTACAGCTATGTCCATTGGTCTCATGCTATATGCTGAATATCTACAAAACAAATGATAGCTCTATTTTATGTGGGCCTTTTTTCCTATTTTAAATTTGCCATTTCAAAGCTTGTTGATCCCTATAATTAGTTGTGGTTTGAAAAAAATGGTTCCTACTTTGTATCTGCATCATTCTAATTTACCATTATGACAGCTCAGACCTCTCAATACTGGATTCAGAATGAAGACTGAGGACAAAAATAATGTATCTTAATCAAAATGGTCTGTCTTGTAGTTTCTAAAATATACCCATGTGAGCCCAGAATCAAAATTTCATTTTCCCCTATCTCACCCAAATTATGTTCTAATTGCAACTTGAAGATAGCCTGAGTTCAAGAAATTGAGAACCCTGTGAGTGCATCAAAATCAATACTCTCATTTCTTTTTGCCAGTCCTGCACCTTGAACTCAGGGCCTGAGCATTCTCCTTGAGCTTTCTCAAGGCTAGAGCTCTACCACTTGAGCCACAGCACCACTTCTGATGTGCTTTTTTCTATATATGTGGTATGTGGCATTGAGGGATTGAATCCAGATCTTTGTGTATATTAGGCAAGCACCCTACCACTAGGTCAAACTCCCAGCCCACAATACTCTCATTTCAAGTTCTAGGTGTGTGCTGCCTAATAAGCAATATCATATGAGCTACATGCATAATTTAAGCTTCCTATAGCAGATTCATCTAAAAAATAAAAAATGGATAGGCAAAAATTTGTTTTAGAAATATATTTTATTAAACCAAACACATATCCAATATTATCATTTCAGCCTGCAATCAACTTAAAAACATTAATGAGATGTTTAACATTTTTGAAATCTTATTTGTACTTTATACTTATAGAATATGTCAATTTGGACTAAGCTGATTTCAAGGTCTTAATAGCTGTATAAAGAAGCTGTTACCTGGATACTGTATTAAATGGAAAAGTTCCAGATCATATATCTGATTTCAATTTCAAAGAAAGAAAAGAGCAAAGGAAGAAAGAGTAGGCTTTCTCTAGAACATTTACTCCAGTACTTCAGTATTCTTCTCACATAGGAAATAATACTTTGAGAAGAGAGAGAGCATTGGATAGAGCAGTGTTAAGTCTTTAAACTGCTCAAGTTTGAATCTGATCATCCTACATGTAATTGAAATGCCAGCCAGTAAACCTAGCTACTCAGGAGGCTGAGACGTGAGGCTCGTGGTTCAAAGCCAGCGTAAGCAGAAAAGTCTGTGAGACTCTTACTTCCAATTAAGCACAAAAAAACCCCAAACAAACTGAAGTGAAGCTGTAACTCAAGTGGTAGAGCACTAGCCGTAAGTATAAGAGCTCAGGGATAGCACTGAGACTCTGGGTTCAAGCCCCAGGATGGACACCAAAAATAAGAAGGAAAGGAGGAAGAAATGAAGAGAGGGAAGGAACATATTATTCATAGTATAATAGGCTTATATTGGATTACAAAATGCTTGAGGACAGAGATTGCCTCATTTGTCTTTGATCCTTCCCACTTAGTCACCATAATTATTAACAAAATTCAACACATAGTAGGTGTTGAATTAATGAAAGAATGGGTGGTCAATAATATGCAGTTTTTCTTTTCCTGGTGAGACAATGTAAAATGTCTCTATGTTTACTACATACTAGCTTTTCATCTTAGCTTGAGGAGATTGGAAAGAGGCTGACATATCTTCTGTTACTGTTATCCAGAATCTGGGGCTAAAACACTAACATCTCAGAAAAGAATGGCAGATTCTAAGAGCAGGTTTTGGCAACTGTTTATTCCTAATTCTCCTTCAATATTTGTCAGGGTCATGAGTGTTACAATCTTAAATCAAATTTGATTTTTCTGTTCCAGAGAATCGTCCTTTTTCCTTCTGAAATCATTGTAGTGATAACAAATAATGAGTTCAACTAAATAAACTATTGTATGTACCCACAATAAAACAAAGTTATTGCCATGATATGGCTCTGTTTGTGAGATTTTTAATGTAATAAAACATAATCTCCTTTGTAACAATAGTCACCAACATTCTTAATCCCTTGATACCCCTGGAGGAATGGAAATAGACAATTGTGACTTACCTTTATCAGAGAAGAAAATGAAAACAGAGAAGGCCATTTGCTGGTAGTTATTTAGCAAATCATCAACCAGATCCACATCTGTGCACCTCCTAAAAAAGACTTTAGACAAGAGTATAATAATCCTTGATATTCTTTTGAAGTAAAGGTCATGTCCTTATTTAAAAGCAACACTAGCATAGAAGTTCCATTTGCATAGGAAATCCACAATCAAAAGTTTACAAAAACATACTATTGGCATCCTGGTAACTTGCTCAGCTTGAACATATGCTATCAGATCCTTTTTTAGAATCATTTTTTAAAAAACAGTGCCAGAGCTTTGGGTGAAGTTTAAAGTACAGACCTAGAACAAATAGGAGCCATGGCCCTATGATTAAATTTAAAGTGGAATGAAGAATTTCAGTGGTTTTGAAATGAAGCTACCATATTCTTTGATTTCTAAGTTTTCTTTCAGGGACCAAAGATTAAAATATTATCAAACACTGAGCCATAGTTTATAGGTTATTTGGGCTGGAGGCATTAAAATGTCTTTATTTGCTATGGCTGGGGTGTCCACTATAAGGGAGGCAGTCTCCAAGAACTAGTAATGTTTTATTGTCAGGCAAGTTCTACACAAATGCAATCTGAGTTTCCATCTGTGAATCCCACTTCATATTAATCTAATATCAGGGGAAGCCAATCTATCTAAGGAAACTGACACAGACTGGGGATCAGAAGAATAATTTTAAATCTAGTACCATAATTCACTATATGACGTCAAGAAAATGATTTCATTTTTCTAAGCCTTGAATTTTTCCATCTGAACAAATAGAAGAGAGAGAATTGTAGGAAAAGGGAGCCTTATAAAGAGATCTAAGGAATAAAGGTAATAAAAGACCTTGGGCTTGGCGAGGATGGAGTTTATACAATGAAAGAAGAGAACTAAATGGATGGTATGGAGAGTTAGATAAGGAAGATCAGAATACATATGTGGATTTAACTTAGGGCAACCAGAGTGACCTGAGAAAAGGAAATAAAGAAGATTGTAAGGGTGTTAGCCAAATGCATCCAAGCCAAATGCCAGGAGATTCCCAGCAGTCAGTTGTAAACATTTTCTGTGAGATGGCTAGGTGTAAAGTATTGTTTTAGTACAAGGAACATGATCTTTCTATAGATCATCTTTTATGCATCACTTATCTTTGTTTCTGTCTACAACCTATCTACATCATAGTGTGTGTGTGTGTGTGTGTGTGTGTGTGTGTGTGTGTGTGTGTGTGTGAATGACTGAAAAATTTAAGTCTGGAGAATGGCAGATATAGTGATTAATTAATACACAGAGAAAGATGATGGGAGGGCAAAACAGGAAGTTTTTTTTTCAAGGTGTTAGTTTGGAGGGAGGAATCCATGGGGAAAACATCAATTGAGTTTTGATGATGTGAATCTAGTGATATGGAGATATCAAGAATTGGGGCTTAAGTATGATGATAATAATTGATGCCACCAGAAGAGATGAGATTGCCTGTTAAAAAGAGAAAAGGAAGAATTTGACCCAAGTTAGGATGGAATTCTGGAGAATTAAATGTGATCATGTAACTTGGCACAGTGGCTTACAAGTAATAAATGATACTCCCCTCACACACTTCTGCTCCCAATAAATGATACCTTTGCCAAGTGTTTGGCCTAGTGTTAGAGTGCTTACCTAATGTGCGCAAAGAACTGGGTTTGATTCCTCGGTAACACATATATAGAAAAAGCCAGAAGTGGTGCTGTGGCTCAAGTGACAGAGCTCTAGCCTTAAGATAGCCCAAGGACAGTGCTCAGATCCTGAGTTCAAGCCCCAGGACTGGTTTAAAAAAAACCAAACACATATGTACACATTTTGCCGGGTGCGGTGGCTCATGCCTGTAATCCTAGCTACACAGGAGGCTGAGATTTGAGGACTGCAATTCAAAGCCAGTCAGGGCACTAAAGAACATGAGACTCTTATCTCCAATTAATCACTAGAAAATGGGAAGTGGGCTGTGGCTCAAGGAGTAAGATGGTAGCCCTGAGCTGAAGAGCTCAGGGACAGCGCCCAGGCACAGAGTTCAAGCCTCATGACCCCCCCTCCACACACACACACACACACACACACACACACACAAATGGTACTTTTTAAGGAGAGGAACAGAAACTTGGTAAAGTGCTTGTCTGCCCAGTGTAACACGCTGGGTTTGAATTCTAGCATTGACTGGGGGGGGGGGGGCGGGAAGGAGGGAGGAAGAGTGGGAGTCGAGAGGAAGGAAGGAAGGAAAGAAAAAAAGAAAGAGGGACTGGAGCCATGGCTATTTGGCAGAGTGCCAGCCAATAAGCAAAGCATCAGAGTTGGAGTCCCTTCCCAGTCTCACAACAACAATAAAATAAAATATGGAGAAGGAAATTCCAAAGGAAAGAGAGGCTTGTATGGTGAGCTCCATCACCTCCTCTTTCTGATGAGAGAGTGTAGTTCCCACAGTAAGAGAGTTAGGCCACAGCCTGGGGGTCCCTAAGTGCCCCCAAGGACCATCTTCTCCTAGACTCTTTCATAAGTATCAAATAAAACTGGATGTTAACAGCTTTGTTAGTGGATTGAATTCCCAAGAGCCACATTACTTATGTGATCATTCAGGCATTAGCTGGGAGTGATGTGAAATATGACCCATAGGTCTGTTTAATTTTTTTTTAAACCAGAGTGCATATAAGAGTCTACCATTCCTCTTCTGCTAGCCACATCAGATCAATCTTGGGAGCACAAAGAGTGGGTCAAACTATTCTGAATTGAATTGAGTCAATTGCAGTTTAGCACCAAATAGAGCAAGGCCCTTGACTTTGTGGTTTTCCCTCAACTTCATGGTTACTTGACCTCAGATCTATATACCTGGACAGCTCTCTAATCAGAAGCCCTCAGAGGAAGTCTCCTAAACGCTGTAGTACCTATGGAAAGCCCTCTGGGTAGATACTATGACAAAATTAGCCATCCACTTAACTGATATTGAACACTTATGTGGACCCAGGACAGCAGGGAAGACACCCAATTTAAATAAAGAAGGTTCCAGAAAGCAGTGGGTCAGTGAATAGAAAGGAGAATGGAGTGAAAATAATTAGGAAAGGCTAAAAAGATACCAACAGTTAATAAAAATGCCACAAAGTATTTAACTCTTCATCTGTCTTCATAAACTCTTTCCAGGCTGTAGCAGGGAAGATAATTAGAGGTGTAGGACACTCAATCCTAATTTCTGAATTCAGGAAAGAATTAATGGGGCCACAAGAAAAGAAGAGATTTTCTTCCCACTCTTCCTATCTCAAACCAACATGAGCACAGATGTATCTCTGTTAAGGCTGGAGGAGAAAAGGAGGAGGGAAAATGTGATTACTGCCAGAACTAGCTCAACAGACAGAAACAGAAAAGAATTTTACTGGCAGAAATTAGAAATTGTTCTTTCTCACTCCACCAACACATAAGTAATAAACGCAGAACTACCTTCTGCTGCCTTTATAAGCTATGTTACAAAATGATGTCTCAAGGGATAGAAGTGGAATCTGCCACACAATGAAATTGTACTACCTCACCCAGAACACCTGAGACTGTTGCTATAAATTAATTTTTGCTCTCAATATCTTGGATATAGTATGAATAACATATGGCATTTAATAAATAAAGCCAAAACTTCTTGGCCACTGACCTTTGCAAAATTTCCAGAACAAATTGAAAACAACGCCTGATGTAATCTTAGTATTAACAAATTTTTTAAACTGCCATATGTACACAATTGAAAAAGTAGGTGCTTCAGAGGAGGCTGTGCATGTGGAATGGGCTAGTAACATGGAACTTCCCTTCTGTTTGGGCTGAGGCCTCCTAACCCAATAAATACAACCACTCCCATATTCCAAAATAAGATATTAGATCCCCAAAGCAGAGCTCGCCTGTAATTAGATTGAAGAGGTCTTGTTTTTGTCTTTTAGTGCTGGGGATCTCATGCATGCTAGGCAAGTGCTCTAGCATTGAGCTAAATCATCAGCTCCTGAGTAGATTTCCAGCGATTAAAAAGTTATTTGTTTCTAGCGAGTTGCTCAACTACAATGGTAGTTGCCCATTTTTGCACCAATATGGAAACTCCAGTTGTACATCCAGCCCAATGAGAGGGATATAAAGGAGAGCAAGGAAGAATTCTTTATGAGTCTCTGGGTCAAGCAGGAGAAATCCTAAAGAGTTTGAAGCTGCCTGAAGTAGACTGGGACTGCACAAAAGCCAACACTGCAGCTAGATGACAACTACATCCCCAATGACACTAAGGCCAAGTCACTTGCTTTCCTGAATTAGTAGCAGGAGTCACAGGAGAAGGCTGCTGGCCTGAAATTGGTTAAAACAATGCTCAAAAGTCTAGAACTTTCTGTAAAAAGAGGCTCTGAAGTCTCCAAGAGTGTAGAAGTTGGGGCCAAAGGAGAGGCTACAATTGAATCACTCATCAAATGATTCATTGAGGGGACCCAAAACCACCACCAAAGAGTTTATTGGTATGCCTGCCACACCACAATGAACGAAGACCACTACAATAATTCTCATCAGACTAATCAGTTCTAGTCAGCTGTCAACTTACCTCTCCTGTCTCCTCCATTTCAATATTGAAAGCGCTATAGAGAGCTTAGGGAGGGAAGCAGAAGAAAAGGAAACAACCCACATGCTTCCACCCACATCCACCTGCACAGCTAGCTTCCAGCTGAAGTAAGTCCAAGTTGGAGGAAAGAAAAAGATGGAACTCTGAATGGAGTTCAGAATTTTTTTTACTTACTTTGGGCTAACTATATTAATTAGTGAATGAAGACTATTTTAGGAAGTCACCTAACCAAGTGACAGATTTTATCTAATTGTGAATGTGAAGTCTTCCCAAGCTTTCATGTAAGAGCATAGGAAGTAGCATGGGTACAGGAAACAGTATTGAAAGTTGTTGATAGAAAGTTGTTTCCCGATTACTCCCTACTTCTTACATCTGTCCACCATGGTGCTGAAAGAGATCATGTTAGTCCCTTGTTATATAATGTCTTTCCTAATTCCTGGCCATAGGAACTTAGACAAAAGAAAGATATCTCACCAAAGTCAGCTGAACAATAGCCAACCAAACCAGAGCCATTAATACACTTTGCAGGGTAGTGGGGGGAGGTAGAGGGGTGGAAGTAGGAAAAACCATTAGCTCCTTTGACATGGGAATCTGAAAACCAACCAACAAACAAGAAGTTAGCCATTGGAACTGAACCTAAAGTATCATTCATTAATCGAACAGACCTCTATTAAATGCACTGTTATGTTATAATAAAGAAGGGATACATAAAATTCCTATGTTAAAAAGATGAGATTCTAAGTCTGGTGCCCCTGGATCTTGCCTATAATCCTATCTACTCTGGAGGCTGACATCTGAGGATCACCATTTGAAGCCCTCCGGGGCAGGCAAGTCAATGAGACTCTTATTTCCAATTTACCACCAAAAAGTTGCAAGTGGAATTGTGACTCAAGTAGTAGAGCATTAGCCTTGAGCAAAAAGAGCTCAGGGACAGTACCCCAGCCCTGAGTTCAAGCCACAGGAATAGCGAGTGTGTGCATGTGTGCACATGTGTGTGTGAATGCACATGTACACACACACACACACACACAGAGCTAATATTTTAGTTTGGAAGAAGGTAAAAAAAACTGTTGAACAAATAATCACTGATTTATCATCTGTGATTATATAATCATAGATGATTATTATTGCTATAAAATAATTCCTAGGAACAAGGAAGAGTAAGAAGGAGAGATCTACTTTTTACAGAACGTTGTTTGGAAAAGGCTCTCTAAACAATGATAATGTAAACAGCCCTGAAGAATGATATGGATACAGATTGGTTAAGAGTTGTGGAACTATTGTTCCAAAGACAGAGAGAAGCAAATGCAAAAAACTCTGAGGAAGGAAATTGCTCAGCACATTCCCAGAATTGACAGACAGCCAGGCAACTAGAGCAGGGCGAGCAAAGAGAAAGATGAGATCAGAGGGAAACAAGTGCCAGATCCTGCAGAGATTGAGAAGCCATGGTTAGTGCAACTAAATATAGTGAGACAGGATGGAAGCCATAGTGGATTAACTAAAATACACCTGTAGGAAAAGAGAGCATCCTAACTTAGCAGTAACTATGAAACTGCCTGATAAAATGTATACCAAACAGTCATACCAACAACAGATTGCGTGGATGATAGTAGCTTCATCATATATAATGAAGAGAAAATTTTCTATCCCTTAGTGCTGTGGTTGCCATTGTAATCTAGCAATGTAATATATTTCCTACACGTTTGGGATGATGCTGAAATAAAGAAACCAATTGTATACCATTCATAAAAACATATAGCATATCCAATTACATATACAAAATGATATGTGACAATGATAATATGTAAACATGTGCCTGTTGTTTTATTGCTATACTTCTGCTGGTTGGGGTTTTTTTTAGCTATTCTACTAATAGAAAATATTTAAACCAGGTACAGGTGGTACATGTTTGCAACCCCAGTTCCTGGAAGACATCAACAGCAAGATCTTCATTTAAGGCAAGCCTGCTAAAAATGCAGTTCAAAAGCAACCTTTTCAGAATTAGGAAAATGAATCAAAGACTTTTAACATCTAAAAGATATTTATTGAAGAAAATGCTCAAATCTTCATAAAAATCGGGAAGTTTTTGATGTTTCAACTTGCCTATACTCAGTACCTTTGAAAATAAATAGCATTACAAATAAAAATGGCAGCCTAGCCATTTCTGTTCAAAAGAAAATGGAAGCATTTATTTGGAGCACTAGCATTGAAGATTATTGTGATCATCTTTGGCTTGTCTGATAGTGTCCTGAAAACCCCATTCATACAGCTTTCTTTGATATGACTTTGGAACTGTGAGTGTGAACAGTCTATTCCCTTGTGATCTATCAGAAATACTCAGTGGCAATTGTTTAATATAGCAGCTGCCTAAAGGAGAGAAAATTGTTGGAATAAATTAGAAAAAGAAACTTAATTATGACAGATGAGGGATGCCATGGAGCCTATACTCCTTTGGGTCTGGCTTACTTCACTTAATATGATTCTTTCCATTTCCTTACAAATGGGGCGATGTCATTCTTTCTGACAGCAGCATAGAATTCCATTGTGTACCATATTTTCTTGATCCAATCATCAACTGAGGGGCATCTGGGTTGGTTCCACATCTTAACTATGATAAATAATGCTGCAATAAACATCGTTGTGCTAGTAGCCTTACTATGTCCTTGTTTCTGGACATTTGGGTAAATGCCAAGACGTGGGATTGCTGGGTCATAGGAGAGCTCTATGCTTAGTCTTTTGAGGAACCAACACACTGCTTTCCATAGAGGTTGAACAAGTCTACATTCCCACAAACAGTGTAGTAGTGATCCCTCCTGGCCACATCCCCACCAGCATTTGTTGTTATTAGATGTCTTGATAATGGCCATTCTAACTGGATTCTCCTAACAGAGGATCACAATAGCTCAAAAGCTATGTACATAGAGTCATAAAGAATGAAATTAATGAATTGAACTCTAAGTTATGGACACAAGAGGTTTATTTTGTGTTTGTTGTTCTTAATGTACTACTAAAGTTATTTCTTTTCTCTTTTTTTTCCACTTACAGTTAATCTCATGTGGTTACTGTATCTGACTTTGTTACCTGATACACTGTAATACACTTATTTGTTTATTTGAAATAGGGAAGGGAAGGGGAGTAAACAAGATGATTGGGATGGGGAGGGGAAAGGGAAAGGGGACAAAAACATGAGAAGGGGTATCAAGGTTTGAGAAGTAATGTACCTACTACCTGACGAATGTAACTGTAACTCCTCTATACATTATCCTGACAACAAAATACAATAATAAAAAAAGAAACTTAAAAAGAAAAACATCTAAGGGGCTTTGGACAGTTCAAACATATTCCTGAAAGTCTACAGGGCCACAAACATAGGAAAGGTAGTATGTGTACCAGACAAGATTTGAGATGGCCTTCATCCTTGTACCCTAGCTGAAAATGAGGCTTTCCATAAACAATAAGTGGAGGATAAGGCAAAGTTGATAATTACTAGAGAGTTGAAGGTATGTCTTAATAGGCATACAAAAGCCATAAGCAATGGCTTATGGCTTTAAAACATCTAAGGACATCGCTAGGCACTTATTAAGTTGCATTAAGATAGCCAAGCTATGACTAAATTAGAAAGAATGAAGAATTTACAGAACTTTTCAGGAAAGTTATTCAACAAAGAAACAGTAATAATAGGAAGAAAAAGGAATTCAGTAAATGAACCAAGTGTCAGAGACCCAAGAGGCATTATCAAGTATATCAAAATGTACATAACAGGAATTGTAGGAGGAAAAAAGAACACATACTAATAATAATAGCTGGAAATTTCTGAAATTTGGTGTGAAACAGTCAACATATCCAAGAAACTCAACAAAGACAATGTCTTAAGTCAGTTTTTAAAAAAATTACAATGAGTTTCTATTGTCTTTTAATAGGAATAATTTTTCTACTATTCTTTGCTTTTTCATTTTATTTATTTGACATACACAATAATTCATTCTATATTATACACACTATTGAATATAAATGTCTAATATATTGAAAATAATAACAATATGAAATACTGATCCTTAGTATATAATACAAACCCTTACTTTCCATATTGTCCATGACTTGGGGCAATAAAATGATCATTTCAAACACTGGTCCTTTCCATTGACTCTCATCCCATGTTCTTCTCCACAATTCGGTCCTTCCAAAGATATCCATAGATTTACATCATTACAAAATCACCAGAACACTGATATCAATGACAAGGAATTGTTACTTATACCTGGTATTCTAGTTAAAATATACAATAGAATTTCATGGATGGTAAGACTTTAACTCTAAATTTAAAATGATACAAAAGCCATGAAATACAGAGACAAGCTGCATTCTTACCAAGAACAGCAGCTTGCTTTTTCATTTGAATTTGAAGTTCTCTCAGTTTTTAATTATCTCGGAGATAAAAGTTTGTCATTTGTTTTTTTGAAGGATAATTTTAGTGGACATAGAATTTGTGATTGGCTATTGCTTCATTTTAGTACTTTGAAAACATCATCCTATTAACAGCTGGCTTGTATAGTTTCTGATAATAAATCAGCCTTATTGAGATTATTTTGTATATAATGAGTTGCTTGTCTTGCTGATTTAAACATAATTTTTGTTGAGTTTCTTGGATATGTTGACTATTTCACAGCAAATTTCAGAAATTTCCAAATATTATCATTAATTAAAAGAGAGTTTAAGTGTCTATACTATGGAACAAAATAGGATGTAAGATAAAAATTGTTAAATAGACAATTTAACAATAATAATTGGAGACTATAACATCCCTCTTATAGAGATCAACAGGAATAAAGACTTCAACAATTATGCTATGAACCAATAGACCTAACAGATGTCTGCTCAGCCCTTCACCCAACAATAGCAAACTATATATTCTATATGAGTACATGAAGAAAGATAGACAATACATTAGTCATAAAAAAACTCAATGCATTTTTAAAAGGTTAACATTTGAAATATGTTCTCTATGCATAATAGAATAAAATTAGAAATCAAGAAAGAAATTTGGGAAATTCACAAATACATAGAAATTATAAGAAACATTCTGATAAGTAGTGAATCAAAGAAAAATGTTAATGAAAATTAGAAAATACTTGGCGATGAATAGAAGAGAAATCGCATAGCAAAGCTTAGGAAATGTTAGAAGCAATTACAAAACAATTAATCAGAGTGAAATGTATACCTACAAATTATGTATCTTAATAAATATAAAAAATCACTAATTAGTAACTTTTCATCTTGAGAAAACAGAAAAATAAAAGTAAAGCAAAGGAGCATAGCCTAGTGGTAGAGTGCTCGCCTAGTGTGCATGAAGCCCTGGATTCAATTTCACTGTACCACATACACATAATAAGCTGGAAGTGGTGCTGTGGCTCTAGTGGCAGAGCACTAACCTTGAGAAAAACATGCCCAAGGTCAGTGCCCAGGCTCTGAGTTCAATCCCTAAGACTACCAAAAAGTAAAAAGTACAGCAAAGAGAAAATATTAAAGCAGAAGTAAAAATAAAGCAGTGGTGAAAAGTAAGTTAAATGCTGAAAGGGGTAGGTGGCTCATATTCGTAATTGTAACTATTCAGGAGGCTGAGATCTGAGGATCACTGTTTAAGCAAGCCTAGGCAGAAAAAGTCCATGAGACTCTTAGCGTCAATCGATCACACACACACACACACACACACACACACACACACACACACACACACACACACACACACACACACAGAAGCTAGAAGTGGAGCAGAGCTGTGGCTCAAGTGGTAGAATGCTAGCCTTGAGAAAAACAAAAAAACAAAACACAAAAAAATCTCTAGGACAGTACTGCAGGCTCTGAGTTCAATCTCCAAGAGCAGCACACACACACACACACACACACACACACACACACACACGCAGAAGTTGAGAGATCTTTTATTAGGCTGACAAGAATATTCAACCTTTGATACTAATTAAATATTTTATTTATATATCTGTTAAAAATGAAAGAAGAGGGGCCGGGAGTTTGGCCTAGTGGTTAAAGTTCTTGCCTAGCATGCACGAAGACCCGGGTTCGATTCCTTGGTACCACATACATACAAAAAAAAAAGCCGGAAGTGGTGCTGAGGCTCAAGTGGTAGAGCTCTAGCCTTGAGAAAGTCCAAGGACAGTGCTCAGGCCCTGAGCTCAAGCCCAGGACTGGCAAAAAAAAAAAAAAAAAAAAATGAAAGAAGAGTCATTAGTACTATTTACAGAAATAGAAATGATTATCAGGGAATACTTTAGAACATGATACAAATTCAACCTTGTATAAATTATGGAATACAGATGAAAATGGAAATTTTCCTGGAGACACACAAACCACAAATCATAACTCATTAAAAAATAGAAAAATATGAAAGATCTATAATGAGTAAAGTCATTGTATGAGCAACTTTAAAACTCCCCCAAAAGAAAAGCTTAGCATAAAGCCTTCACAAGTTCTTCTAAAAATAGAGGGATATATACTTCCCAAATGATTTTATGAAGTCAAGAAGAGAAAACTACAGGCTAATAATATCACCTTACATATGCAGATATAAAACCACTCAACAAATACTAGGAAGCTTAATTATATAGTTGGGTTCATTCTAGGAACACATGGGCATTCCACACATGAAAATCGACCAGTGGACTATACTACATTAATATAACAAGGTACAAAACACATGACTCAGGAAAAATAATGGTTAAGAACAGAATCCCTGGACTTGATTACCTAGGTGTGTACTCTAGCTGTACTTCCGGTAATGAGTAAGTCATAGGTTTCTCCATGTTAATTTTCTTCTAGATTGTTTTCAATGAATAAATTCATGTGACATATAGGGCTAGAACAGTAATGGATGCATTAGAAGGTGCTAGTCAAATACTCTTATTATTTTACTATTTTTTTATTATTAAACTTGCTAGGGATCATGAAAATGATGACTAATCTAACTCCAACCTGTCACAACTGACATGCTCAATTCACTACATGAAGTGTTAGACAACTGTCATTGAGAATGAATAGAAGCTTCCAGAGAATAAAATAAACTCATCAACAAGAGAAAAGAAAAGTTTGACATGCTCAAAATCAGTTTCTTGATCTCTCGTATTTAAATCTGTTCTGCAATATTCTTCTCAGAAAATGATACCATTCCGACTATTTAAATCCACTTTGATTTCTATTTCTTCTCATAGTCAGTAGTTAATACACGAGTGAATTTTTCAAAATGTACCCTAATTCAACCACTGTGGTCTCCCTTCTCTACCAGGCCATCATCAACTCTGCATTACACTAGTAGCCTCCCAACTGGCTGCTCTATTACCTTGGCAGTCTTCACACAAGCAGAACACGTAAAGTATACATTGGAGCTTTTTTATCCCATGCCCTAAAGGACCCTACTTAATCTGGATGCTTCTCTGACCTTGTTATGGGTGAATGTCTTCTCCCATCCTTACCACATGAGCCTCGGTTGGATTTCTGTGTTGATCCTAACACAACAAGCACATTCCTGCCTTAGGCTCCTTGTATTTGTTGTTCCCTGTCAGGGACATTCTTAGTGCAGGGCTCCCTCTGGATTTTCAACTTAGGTCTGCTGGAATTAAACTTCTTTGTTGAGGTTTTCTGTGCCTGTCCTATCAAAAATAGCATCCTGCTTTCTTCTTTCTGTGCTTTATTTTTCTTCATAGCATTTCTTGTTACTTGACATTACACATTTATCATGTTTATTGCCTGTCTCTTCCCATTAAAGTTCAAATTCCATGAATTTGTCTCTTTTGTTTGTTGCTGCATCCTTGATGTCAACAGTCATACCCCACACATGGTAAAGAGGAAATTAACTATTGATTGAACAGTACTAAAGAGGGGCTGAAATTTTATGTTGCAGATGTGGGAAGGTAGCAGAATTGTAGGAAATAGGGGGATAAGGGAAGGTTAAAAGAAAAGGTAGACAAACTGTGGCCCTTGAACCAATATCCTGGGCCATTTCTGGCCACTTGGTTATTTTTAGCAATAAAGTTTTATTGGTACACAGCCATAATCATTTGTTTGCATATTTTCTATCATCCCTTTCACACTGTAACAGCAGATTTGATTAGGTGAATAAGAAACCATACATGGCTCACAAAAATAAAAATATTTGCCATCTGGGGCCTCAGAGAAAGTTTGTTGACCGCTGGTGAAAATGAGCTTCATTGTTTCATCTATTACTGTATCAAGCTATTTCACATGAGAAAATGGCAGTGGGTTAGAAATACTATCTGAACTGTCATCCCAATAAGAGAAGAGCTGCTTATTATTGGGGAAAGAGAGCAGCATTATTTTCCTCCATAATGGCTTTGTCAGGTTTTTTTTGTAGAGAAATTCTGTTTCTTACTGTACCTTCTTATTTATGTCTTGACTAGCATTCTCCATCTACCATAATACTACCTGCATGGCTATTGGGCAGCTGAATGTAGATGTTCTCTCAGACACACAATTGACAGTTTTGCCCACATATTGTGTCTTATCTTGTTGCTTTTGCTTTAATGAAGTAAGTTTGCCTACTCAAATGAACTATCAATGAAACAAAGCAATGTAAATAAAAATCATCTTCCAAGTTTTCAGACCAAGTAGCCCGTCCTTCATGAGAGTTTCTGTAATCTGCTAGATGGAATGAATCTATCCTTTCTCTCTCCTCCAGCACCCATGCTTCATACCTCTGCTGTGTCTGTCATGCTGGCTTTGAGGTTGTCTGTAAATAGATCCAGCTCCATTATGGTTTAACCTTTATCTTGTCAGCCCCTAAATGCTCAGTGTTCAGAGCAAAATATCTAACAGGTAACGAGTGCTGAAAAAATGAAAAGGGACAGTAATTCACACCACCACATCTTTTATTTCTTTTTTTTTTATTATAGAGGTTGTCACTCTCTACTATGATTTGAATGCAGCCCCCAACAGCCCACAAGTGTGTTGGAAAAAGTACTTCTCAAACACATGGTTAGTGGTAGTCATGAGGATATAAAGAAGTCACGATTGGAGTGGATCCCCTAAGAAGAGGAACTGAGTCCTGTTATGGTCATGTGATATCATCTGAACGAAGGTATCATGGGCAAGGCAGACTCAAAGGAACATAGGTTCAATGGTTTCCCTCATTTGTCATAATTAGTACAAACCTTGGACTTTCCTAGCAGAGATTTACAATAGGGCAAAACCTAGATACATAAGGCCATATAGGAAGAAGCTAAATGAAAGGACCTCCAGGATATGGAAATAAGAGCCATATAATGTGTGATTGTGGTTTTTACTATATTATTTCCCATCTCTTTTGCTATCCCTTTGTTACCTCATATTGTTACAGTATCTTACCTTGTTATTTGATATATGGTACATATGTTTATTTGAAATAGGATAGGGAAAGGGGAAAACAAGATGAGGGGAGAGGGTGGGGGACAAAATCATGAGAAAGAGTAGCAATGTTTGTGAAGTAATGCACCTTCTATCTGGTGAATATAATGTAACCCTTCTACTAATTACAATAAAAAATATATTAAAAGAAAGATATCATGGGCAAGGGCAAAGAGACTCTCTCCAGATGCTGAGAACATGCTGGAGCCCTGCACTGAGATCCAAGTAAACTTCTTCATAAATTATCCAGAAATTATGTTTTGTTATAGCAACAGAAAATGGACTGTAAGAGTTCACTTTCTCTTCACAATTGATTGGTTCATTTATGGGTCAACATAAAGTGTCTACAACTGAAAATGTAGCTTTGACACTGGAAATTTCTTCAATCTCTACAGTTTCTCATTTTTGTGATATTGTCTCCCCCCAACATTATTTTCCTTACTCCCTTCCTCATCCCTAATTTCCGTTCGCATTTATGCACCTCACCAAGAGTGAAGCAGAAAAGAGAGAAAAAAAATCTCTTATTCTCTACATTTCCCACCTCCTTCCTCTGTGTTTCATGAATTCAAAATTCCTGTCTAGGCAAGAACTGACTGGCTAGACATGTAGCAGCTTCCTTGGCCTGAATTTTAATCCTTCTTCCTGAGAAAGAGGCTCTAGAGCTCCACCCTCCTCAAAGCAGGGCCTTAGGTAAAAGACAGAAAAGGCAAAGTCATGAAAACCATCCTAAGAATGGTAATCTACAAGAATACTGTTCACAAGTCATGGACCAGCTCTACTTTTTCAGCATAAGACTCTTGGCAAGGCTTAAAGATTGTGTCACTGTCTAGCTCCAGCCCAGTGCCTGTGGTCTTTTCTTTTGTGAGTGCCGCTTCTTCCAGGGCTGGCTCTTACTGTTCTAGCTTCTCAGGCACCTATCAGCTGCAGTCGCCAGACTGAAAGGAAAGAAGAATTGATTTCAGCTTCCAACTTGAGAATGTCTGCATTGCTTTGACCTTGGACAAGGCTATTTCACTTGCTTGCCAATCCTTGGCTCTCAGCATTGTTTTGATGTATTTCTCCAGGCCTTTTTTCTTTTTCTTTATCTTTTTTTTTTCATTTCTTCTCTGTGGCCTCTCATCTTGCCTGGCCTTGTGCCCTGACCCTCTCCAAACCCAGCCGGCTTCTTGGCCAACCAGGATAATGATAAGCACTAAGAGAAGACTGTGGCACTGGCTATTGGCAAGAAGTCAGGTACCAGGAAGGACCAGTGACTGTGAGAAGTGGGCTGCCTGGTCCATTTCTTCTGGAATTGAGAATTGTTTTGACCCTTGCAAATTAATGGAGAGTGGTCCTTATACTGATGCGAGTTCATCTTTGTCAGGACTTGTGCCTATTTTTGTTCCCCTGACTTCATCTATAACATGAAAATAATACTGTGAATGTACAAATATTCAGAGGGAAAGAGAAAAAGATTCTCAATGTCAGAACAGAATTAACTGCTCCTTGAAAGAAAGCACTGATTGCTTTCAGCTAGTTCCATTAAAGATTTGAGAGAGTAGCTCAGGAGAACTCAAATTTGATCAGACTTTCCAACAATAAGATCCAAACTAAATTAGGTATCTCTGTAGTCAAGCAATTACGTGCTTTCCAATGAGCATATCTTATTGCCAGAAGTCACGCTTGTCTAGGAGATACTGATTGTTGTGTGGTATTGCTATTTTAGAACCATTCATCCCAAGGCCCATTCTTCTCCTTCAGGCCACATCCCAGCCAAAAGTCATATGACTCTGAGTCAAGATTTAGCCATATTGCTAGGAAATAAAAGAAAGGGAAGGATAGGCATTTATTTAGTACCCATTTCCTCTATTTTGACTGTGGCTTGCCCTTCAAGGATCTAAGTCTGTCAGTATAGCCTTTAAAAAGTGGGGCTGGGAGCCGGGAGTTTGGCCTAGTGGTAGAGTGCTTGCCTAGCATGCACGAAGACCTGGGTTTGATTTCTTGGTACCACTTAGAAAAAGCCAGAAGTGGTGCTGTGGCTCAAGTGGTAGAGTTCTTGCCTTGAGAAAAATCCAGGGACAGTGCTCAGGCCCTGAGCTTCAGCTCAGGACTGGCTGAAGCCCAGCGGGGTGACTTACGCCTATAATCCTACTACTTAGGAGGCTGAGATCTGAGGATCACGGTTCAAAGCCAGCCCCAAAACTAAAGAATGTGAAGCTCTTATCTCCAAATAATCACTAGAAAACCGGAAGTGGGGCTGTGGCTCAGGGTAGGGTGGTAGCCTTGAACTGAAGAGCTCAGGGACAGTGCCCAAGCCCAGAGTTTTGTTTTATTTAAAAAAAAAAAAAAAAAAAAAAAGGTGGGGCTGAGTAGAAGGTAATTAGGTCAGGAGTGCACAGGCCTCAGAAAGAATTAACACTAGTCTTGTAAAGTAGATTAGCACCTGTAAGAGTGAGTTGTTATAATCTGGACTTTGCTTAGTCTTTCTGGATTCCTTTCTCATAGTATGAACTCTCCCTCTTAAGATATACTCTCACCTTGTGATTTAGCCAGAAGATCCTCACCACGGGCACCGGCTCTTGAGCTTCTGAAATTCCAGAAAGCTCTTTTGTTATAAAGTAAATAAAAACAGCTCCACTTCAGATTTCCTTATTTTTCTGCATCACAATTTCTTTCCTCTGGAAACGAAAGAGGCTAACTTCTTCCTTACGTTTTCTTCCAAGTTCTACTAAAATAATTCAGTCCTAGCTACATCAAATGTATCACAAGTCTGAAGGCAAGAGGAAAATGATTGACACTCAGGCTTTCTGACTTCTCTTTGCAGTACGAATTGAAACATTTTTCCTAAGACCCTGCCATAGAGTCTAAGCAGGGTGAGAGAGGGGAGCTGTTATCATAGACTGTGCTCCAGGGACAGCCCTGGCATTACTTCTTCTGGACAACTAGTGGAATCTAGAGAGACAAAACAGAATCCTCCTCTATAATTTAGCCCTACTCTGTACTTCCCATGCAGTTCACTCCGTGAGGAGCAGGCACTTTCTTGTGTACTGGTAGAGAGACATAAATGAATTAAATCATTTTCCAAATTTGGTATTTGATAGAAGCAAAGATCCAGCTATGTAAAAAGCCCAGATTTCTAGCTGAAGAGGAATTCTGATTTTCTTCTCACTTGCTCAGAAAGAAAACAAAATAGAAAGTTTGAGGGGAAAAAATATGTGATGTCTGACACATTTGGATCCAAATCTGGGCATGTTCACCTTTCTTGTAGTTTCTTGTCTTTAAAATGGTCCCATGGCATTCAAAGGAATAGAAAGATAATGCCTGAAAAACTTTCCCTTATTTCTATAAGGTCTTTTTGAGAGCTACTATGTGGTAACCATCTTGGAAAATAACTATGGAAACAATTCTCAGTTTAAACATGGCTTCTAGTGTCTTCCTGCATTTCTCTTGAAATGTGGCATTAATATCAATTAGATATTACACAAATGAATTTATAGGCTTAAACAGTGATAAGTGTTTCTTGTCATTGGAGTCCTCTCAAGAACAGAACAGAAGTATGACAGACTTAATTTTTTACTACCCTAGAAAACTTAGGATGGAGGAAGCAGTAATAGAGAAGGTGAGACACTGCTTTTGTCAAAGGCTTAACTAGTTCAAGAAGGAATTTTGCCATAAATGATGTCTATTTGAGGAACCCCTCGGTGAGCAGGTAGGATCAAGTGCCAGGATGCCCCTCCCCTAACCCCACACCGCAAACCCATACTCACACACATTAGTTCCAGTCATTAGACTAGAATTGGCTTAAGTAAATATCGCTATGGCTGGAAGGTAAGGTAAGTCCTATAGATGCAACAAATAAGGCAACCAATCATTGTACTCCTTGCTGTTGAAAGACAAGATTTTTTTTTTTTGCAGTGGTGGGACTTGAACTCTGGGCCTGGGCACAATCCCTGAGTTCTTCAGCTCAAGGCTACCACCCTACCCCTTGAGCCAAAACGCCATTTCTGGTTTTCTGGTGGTTAATTGGAGAGAAGAATCTCACAGACTTTAGTGTCTGGGCTGGCTTTGAACCATAATATTCAGATCTCAGCTTCCTGAGTAGCTAGGATTACAGGCGTGAGCCACCATGCCTGACCAAATGACAATATCATAAAGGGAGGTTCATTCTGAATGTCTCCATATATGTCTGGGCTAACTAACGTAGGCTTCCCCTGGTTGGGGGGGGGAATATAAAAAGAAACAAACACTGGAACAGGGTTGTGACATATAGGGCAATGTTAACCAGGTCAATAGGCGCAGACAGAAGCTGCCCAAGATGAGAAAGATCATGTATGCAACATCCAGGAGCAGAGAGAGCAGGAAGCTGACTTTTGGGAGAAGGTTATGTGGTGGAAAGTGGAAGGAACAGATGTAATTAAGGAAATAGGATTTAGAAAGAAGAATCTAGAAGATAGTTTGGGGATGTTTTCCATGTTTCTTCTCTATGTCCTTAAGAAACTTTAGTCAAGACCTACATTGTTCTGTATCATTTTCTATTCTTCAGTCTATTATCATGTGACCAATTTAGCCTTGAAATAAGAGTTTGTTAGCCTAGCTCATTCAGGTTTACCCAGAGATGTTGTCACCTAGAATTTTTGAGGACTGTGAATTACAGGCATTAGACAATGAATCGCTTATTTTTCTAGATCTGGAGGCCTGATGAGGAAAGGAGAATGGGGAGAGAAGGATTTCTTTTCTGTTAGAGAGAAGGGAGATTTTGAAAGAGCAATCACTGGAATGCCAGAGCCCTTTGCCACAACTGAAAATAGGGACCTGGACAGGACGCTCTTAGACTCTTAAAGTTTATCAAAGAAATATGGAGGCTATATTAGGGAGACTGAAGGTAGAGGTTATGCTGAGGTCACACGGAAAGAAAGCAGCCGAATTGGGGTAAAATCTCCTCTTCTTTATCACCATCCTTAATATTTGGTTCATTGACTTCTCCCTCCATCAGGAAACAGACTTTATCTCCTATCTTCAAGTTGCTGGTGACACAATGAATAGCAAGTCTTTGTTCAAAGAAGAGCTATTATACCAAAATAATTGTAATTAGTGTGATAGTGCAGAGAGAGAAGCTCTGTTTCTTCTGCCGAATTTCAGGGCCTCATTTGCATTTGAAAAACATTCTCATTAGAGTAGTATGTTAGATTAAAAGATAGTTGCCAGGAAAATATTTCAGAAGAACAATCTCAGTCTTTTGCATTAGAATGTGCAAGCATACAAAGGATACATATTTAATGCTGAAATTAAAAGTACATACATGCTTTTTTTCTATTAAATCCATTCTTGCTCAGATGTTCCTAAATGTAAAGAGGGAAAGAGTTGTGGCTGTATAAAAGGAAAAGAATTGAGAGTTGAAAGAACAGACATTAGAGAAAGCTATAGGGCATGGTTAAGAGACATGGACAATTAATGCTGTTTAAAAATAATTGCATTAGAACCTTTCTAATGAGAATTAGTGCATCGCATTGACTTGGGTGATTATATAAGCTCTTTTTAGGAACTGTAATTGGGTGTTACTATGAGATGCATACAAGGAGTCATTCCTGGTTGCTAGAACTGCAATCGGCATGCTCACCTTCAACAAGGAAGATCAATTTGTTAATTGAAAAAGACCAGCTTCTTTGCCTATAAAATAACTCCCAAATGATTGCCTTGTTTTTATGTTCCTCCTCCACCACTTGGTTCAATAACTATAGAAAATGAAACTACTCAGTTTGCAATAGATTTTAATAATCATCTTGTCATTAGTCTATATTTTATAGGTAAGAAAACCAATAGGTTCATAGCCCTCAGGGCCCTTCAGCTAGTGGAAGGCAGGCAAGGTGAAAGAACTTATCCCAAAGGTCTCCGGCTGTGCTACTTGCTCTTCAAAAATGTTCATGGAGTAGCTTTCCCATCTTCTAATTTTCCCTCCTGGGAATGCTTGCTAGCTCATTATAGTTCTCCTGTGACATGGTGATCAATATTCCACACATAAAATATGTTTGTACAAGTGCAATAGCACATGCCCTGGTTTGCTTCCTAAACACATTTTGTAGTCTTGTGGCCTCATTTGCTCGCTGGGTGCATTGGGTATTTCTCACTTTAAGTAGGCTGGCCCAAATATCTTCCCTCTTAGAGAAAGCTTAAAATAGGAGAAAGAAACTCATTAGAAACACATTTATGAAAGACTACAAACACATCACAGGAAATTCCATAATCCAAGGTTAGGGCCATAGCTAGATCACTAAGTTAGCCTGTACAAGACCCTCAGTTCCATCTTCAGCACCATCTTCTTACCTACATTATAATGGTTCTCATAGCTATTATCCCATCACCTCCTACCTTTTACCACTATCCATTTATTAGGTCATCACATTTGTGAGCTAATTGTCCTGGAACTATCTTCATAAACACAGCCAGAGGTGTGTTTTATGATACCATATGCACTTCTCAATCTAATGAAGTTGAAAATTAAGATGAAGCATCAATCACATTAGTGACTCATCTTTTAGTTAGAAAGGAAAGAGTAATCATATTTGACTAGAACCAGCCTAAAATCTACCCACAGGTAGAATCCTAAAGGAAGTCACAAAAATAGAAAAAGCCTATTCCATTCTATTGTTTTATCTTTTAAGCTTTCTAGTAAGTTAAGACTTATTTGGCACAGATCTTAAATCTTTGGGGTGTATAGTTACCTAATAAATGATAACCTTCCCAGCAAGAAAAACAAACTTGTGACTATTTAACATGTGGCTATAAATAAGCAAAGAAAGCAAATTATTCAATAACAATTTTGGATATCTCTGTTTTCAAGGCAAGTAAAATTCTTCCCTACGTTATCACATCAAATATTTTTCTTCTTGGATTCTAGTGCTTATTGTTAACCCAGACCCCACAGGAAAACAATCTTCTTAGTGTACATTCCCTGGGGGTAAGACATCCCTACATTCACAGGACTGCTTGCCAAGGTGGTCTAAGGTAATACTAGCTGCTTTTATACATACAGACTGCTATGGTACCTAGTACTGTTTTTTAAAATTTAACTCCTCTGGCCAGGAGTTTGGCCTAGGGGTAGAGTGTTTGCCTAGCATGCACAAAGACCTGAGTTCAATTCCTCGATACCACATACATAGCAAAAAGCCAGAAGTGGTGCTGAGGCTCAAGTGGTAGAGCTCTAGCCTTGAGAAAGTCCAAGGACAGTGCTCAGGCCCTGAGCCCAAGCCCAGGACTGGCAAAAAAAAAAAAAATTAACTCCTCAATCATCATCAGAAAAAAAGACATTCTAGAGTCTTCATTAAAAATGACTCCAATAAAGCACAGTCATGACAATGTGTCATAAAACAGGTACAAGGTTCTTTATATTTGAAGAGGTATGATATAATACTGTCCTATATCTATGATACTAGAGAATACAACCAAAATGGCATTATTTGGGACTAGATTGTGCTTTACCAACAAACCTACTACTTTCATAAGTCTACCCAGACAGAAAGCCATGGAAGAGACCCTGGGAGAAATGAATCAGGGATCCAACCTGGAGGAGATAGAATCTAGCTAAATTGCTCTGGCACTGGTGTCCTAGGTGCAAGTTGGTGATTCATGATCACTTTCGGCAATTTGGGAACTGATCTAAAATATATTTAAAGCGGGGGGGGGGGGGGGGGGGAGGGGGGCGGGGGGGAGCGGGAGTTGGAACTAGTGGTAGAGTGCTTGCTTAGCATGCACGAAGACCCGGGTTCAATTCCTTGGTACCACATACATAGAAAAAGCCAGAAGTGGTGCTGTGGCTCAAGTGTCAGAGTGCTAGCTTTGGCCCTGAGGTCAAGCCCCAGGACTGGCACAAAAAAAATTAAGTTTGAAGCCGGGCATGGAGGCTCATGCCTGTAATACTAGCTACTCAAGAGTCTAATCATGGTTCAAAGCCAGCCCGGCACTAAAGTCCATGAGGCTTTTATCTCCAATTAACCACTCGAAAACCGGGAGTGGCACTGTGGCTCAAGGGCTAGAGTGGCAGCCTTGAGCTGAAGAGCTCAGGGACAGCCCCTAGGCCCAGAGTTCAAGCCCCATGAGCAACCAAAAAAGAAAAGCGGTGGCTCATGCCTGTAATCCTAGCTAATCAGGAGGCTGAGATCTGAGGATCAAGGTTCAAAGCCAGCCTGAGCACAAAAGGACCTGAGATTCTTATCTCCAATTAACCTCTAGAAAATGGGAAGTGGGACTTGGCTCAAGGGTGGCGTGGTAACCTTGAGCCCAGAGTTCAAGCCCCATGACCCACAAAAAATGTCTTTTTCTCTGAGGAACAGCTCTAACACTCAGAATCTTCTGGACTCATACTGCGTCTTCAGGAAATGCTTCAGAAATCTTAGCCAGGGATTAAATAATTTCTGTCCTTAAGGTTACCTTTTGCTGTTTTCCTTTATTATACAGAAGAATTCTGTCTTCATCTGCCTTGGTTTCTATCCAGATGTTATTGATGCCATCTGTGCTGACAAAGGGCAAACAAAGGGCACTCTAACTACCAACACCTCCTCCCAGATAATAACAACAATGACAGAAGACTTCTTTTATATGGATATAGAAAACAAAATGACAATAGCCCGGTCGGTTCAAGTGGTGGGACTGTGCATGATTATTTTTTTCCTTCTGTTTCCAGTTTTCCAATATTTTATTTTATTCTAATTCATTTAATGTGTGCAACCATTTCCTGAATACTGACTCTGGGCCAGGCACTCTGTTGAGTACATTACATTTTTTTTTTCTCTCTCTTAATCCTCTTGTAAAAAAAAAAAAAAGACCTGTGAATTTACATATAAGGAAACAAAAGAATTTACATGTGAGTCCAAGTTTATCCAACATTAAAGTCGGAACTCTTAGCAAATTTGGTGTGTGCAGGTTCTGAAGCTTGAGCTTTTGTGCTCAAGGCTAGCACTCTACCACTTGAGCCAGAGCTCCATTTCTAGATTTTTATTTTTCTTTTTTAATTTCTTTTTATAGAGCTGAGGGCCTTGCACTTGCCAGACAAGGGCTCTTCCACTGAGCTAAATCCCCAACCCCTCTAGATTTTTCTTTTTACGTTTATTTTAGATTAGAGTCTCTTGAGCCTGGAGTATGGCTTAGTGGTAGAATGCTTGCCTAGCATGCATGAAGTCCTGAGTTTCATTCCTTGGTATCACATACACAGAAAAAGCTGGAAGAACTGGGCCCAGTGGCTCACACCTGTAATCCTAGCTACTCAGGAGGCTCAGATCTGAGGATCAAGGTTCAAAGCCAGCCTGAGCATTAAAGTCCATGAGACTTTTATCTCCAATTAACCACCAAAAAAACAGAAGTGGAGCTGTGGCTCAAGGGATAGGGTGATAACCTTGGCTGAAGAGCTCAGGGACAAAGCCCAAGCCCAGAGTTCAATTCCAACAACCGACCAAGAAAAAAGAAAGGAAAAAGCTGGAAGTGGTGGTGTGGCCCAAGTGGTAGAGTGCTGGCCTTGACAAAGTTCAAAGACAGTGCTCAGGCCCTGAGTTCAAGCCTCAGGACTGCCCTCCTCCTAAAAAAAGAGTCTCAGGAACTTTCCTACCTGGGCTGGCTTTGAGCCACAATCCTCAGATCTCAGCTTCCTAAGTAGTTAGGATTACAAGCATGAGCCATTGCACCCAGAGGTGGTACATGGCTTGTAATTCCAGCCTCAGGAGGCTGAACCATGAGGATCTCAAGTTCAAGGCCAGCTTGCTTCCTGAGAGGTGAAACTCTTTCTTAACAAAACGTATCAACACATTTTTAAAGGAAAAGATCACAAGGCACTGCAACTAGAAGCTTGGGTGGTAATGACTTTGGTCACAGATGTACAGTAGCATGCTCACAGGCTTAACAGCCAGTTTCCTGTCATGCTCATTCTGTGACCCTGAACAAGTTACGTAACTTCTCCACATCACATGATCTCCATCTTAAAGATGGTGATAATTATAGTAACTAACATTGAGTCCTATAAAGATAAAATAGATTATAATATGTAAAATAATTCAATAGGGCCTGGCACATATTGTTATTATCATCAGTGTTTTATTCTAAGATATTTTGAAGTCAGGTTTGTTCTCCTGTGATATTACACAATGTATATTTGTTCCCATTTCTGGGAACACCCCTCCTGAGGTGGCGAATGGATTTCTGTATGCTACTGAGATGACTGATGGGCGGAGGCTGGTTGTCAAAGGAACCAATCAGCTGAAAGTTAGAACTTTCTACCCCTCAGATATCAAGGTAGTGCAGAGGACTTTAAGGTAGCATTGACTGTATCTGTTCAATCAGGCCTAGCTAAAGAAGCCTCTGTAATAAAATAAGACCTCAAAGAACTTCTGGATAGCTGAACATGTGGCAGTGCCTGGAGGATGTTGCTCCTGAAGAAGCCATGGAAGCTTCCATCTCCCTCCCCCATCCTCAGCCTCAGGCATGGTTCATGTGACTGTTACCTGTATCCTTGGGAAAAATGTGTTTACCTTGGTAAATGTGCACTGCTCTAGGAAATGAATTGAGATGGAGGAGGGAATTATGGGAACTCCAAGTTATAGCCAGTGGGGAAGAATCCCTCTGGCTTGCAATTGTCACTTACTATCTCAAGTATAGTGCCATCTGATGCTAGCTCCAAATATATAATGTCAGGATTGAATTATAGGATGTCCAACTGGCATGTACTGCAGAATTGTGCATGAAACACACACACACACACACACACACACACACACACACACACACACATCTGGTATCAAAGCATCTAAAAGTAGAAAAATGTTTTCCTAGTATCTTGAAGCTCCTGAAAAGAAATTTGAGTGGTAAATCTTTCACACTTGTAAATGAAGGATTTTAAGAATGATGCTGTCTGCCCTTCCTAATGAGGCTGCTTTACAGTAATGGGGATCTGGACCAGCTTTATCTCTGGAAATGTGCAGATGTATCTTGAGGGAAGAAGCACAGCTTAGCTTCAGAGAAAGGAAACATCTACATTTTTCTCATGTATCTCTCCTTTGTTTCTCATCTTTTTCTTCAATTTATTCAATTAGGTTTTACAATGTATATATGTATGTATGTATTTATGTATGTATGCATTTTTGCCAGTTCTGTGGCTTGAATTTAGCTCTGGCATTGTCCCTGACCTTTTTTTTTTTTTTTTTTTTTGGCTCAAAGCTAGTGCTCTGCCATTTTGAACAACAAAAATTCCACTTTTGGCTTTTTGGTAGTTCCTTGGAGATAAGAATCTCACAGACTACCCTACCCTCCTTGATTTCAACTGTGATTCTCCAATTTCAGCTTCCTTAGTAGCTAGGATTATAGGCATGAGCCACCAGCACCCAGCTAATTTTTTTTGTTGTTTTTTGTTGTTTTGGGGTTTTGTTTTTGCCAGTCCTGGGCTTGAGCTCAGCGCCTGAGCACTGTCCTCGGACTTTCTCAAGGCTAGAGCTCTACCACGTGAGCGTCAGCACCAGTTCCGGATTTTTTTTCTATATGTGGTACCAAGGAATCGAACCCGGGTCTTCATGCACTCTACCACTAGGCCAAACTCCCGGCCCCCCCAGCTAATTTTTTAAAAAGCAGAGTAACACTATACCTAGAAATTAACAAATGAAACTCAAAAAGAAAATATAATGTGCAGAAACTGAAAGTATTTCTTCAGTAGAAATAATAATTGCCTGATATTTGTTCAAAAAGTGAAGCAAGCTAGCTTGGTGCAGTGACTCACGCCTGAAATCCTAGCTACTCAGGAGGCTGAGAGCTGAGGATCGGGGTTCAAAGCCAGCCTGGACTAGGACTAACAAGTGTGAGATTCTTATCTCCAATTAATCACTAGAAAGTGGAAGTGGGACTGTGACTCAAGGGTAGAGCGGAAGCGTTAAGCTGAAGAGCTCAGAGACAGCACCCAGGCCCAAAGGTCAAGCCCCATGACCCACCAAAAAAAAAAAAAAAAGGCAAACCAAGCTGGGCACTGATGGTTCACACTTGTAATCCTAGCTACTCAGGAGGCTGAGACCTGAAGATTGTTATTCAAAGGCAGCCTGGGCAGGGAAGTCTTTGAGACTCTTTTTTTGTTTATTGTAATGTATAGAGGCATCAGTTACATTCGCCAGACTGAGGGTGCATTACTTCTCACACATTGACACCCCCTCTCATGTTTTTGTCCCCATTTTCCTCCCCCAACCCTCCCAATCAACTTGTTTTCTCCCCTTCCCTTTCCTATCTCAAATAAGCAAATAAACATATATACAATATACCAGGTAACAAAGTCAGATACAGTAACAATATGAGATTAACCAAAGGGCAACAAAAGAGAAGATAAATAACATAGCACATTAAGAACAACAATCACATAATACAAAACTCTTGTTTCCACATCCTGAAGATCCTTTCATTTGAGACTCCTATCTCCACTTAACCACCAGAAAACTGGAAGTGACACTGTGGTTCAAAGTGGTAGAGTGCTAGCCTTAAACAGAAAGAGTTCAGGAACAGTTCCCAGACCCCACAACCAAAAATAAAATAAGTTAAATTAAAAAGCAAAGCAAGTCCTCCTACTAGTAGGCAAATGGATATGTGCAGGAGCATTCTTAGGTAAAGAAGGACTGGGTAATAGGTTCAAGTATTCCACAGGAATGACTTCTCGAAAAGGCATTTTCTGTGAATGCTCAGCCTGGTTCTTCACATAGTGCTGGTGGAAACCAAACTGGGACCCAGAAACATGCACAAGAGATAAAGGTAATGGAGGAGTCATGAATGAAATGGGGACAGAGCAGACACAGTGGTGTTGCCTTTAGTCCATGTCCAAGGACTAAGCATGAAACTGGCAAGGCATCCTTACTTCCCATCTCATTTCTGCCCAGTGAAAAGGTCTCCTACAAGGTCACCACAGTTGTGGTCATTCGAGGAACTCTCCAGACAATGGCTCAGCCCTTTCTTCATTTTCCAAAGCTGAGCTGATATCTGCCTTCTTTAACTTCTGCTTTTTGGTCTAGCGCTACATATTTTTTCTTGACAATTTTTCTTTCTCATGCACACCCCCTGAAACCAGACACTCTGTACATAAAGACAGTAACAAAGCCATATTCCAACTTTATATAACCAAAGAATCCAGTGTACAATCACATTCTTTCTCCAAAAGTAGATATATGTGTGTGTGTGTGTGTGTGTGTGTGTGTGTGTGTGTGTGTGTAGAGAGAGAGAGAGAGATAGTCCTTTTTGGTCTTGGAGTAAGTAATATTAAATCTACATGCTCTTTTTATCCTCTACTTTAAATACTGAGACAGAAATTCGTATTTATGGGCATATTTATGTAAAGTGATAAATGAAAGACAAGGAAAGAAACAAAACACTCAGCTAATACATACATACACATGCGATTCTCTGTTTACTGAGTTGAAAAGAAAATGGTTGCATTAGTTGGGACTGTAGATCATGCTATAAGGTCAATTCTTCAGGCATGTCTCTGAAGAGATTCCAAAAATCTGCTCAAGGCTGCAGGTGGAATACTGAAGCTTCCAGTGATGTTATGTCTCATAAATGATCCAGATTACAGGACAGAAAAAGGTATTGTTTTGGATACTATTCTAAAGTACAGAAATCAACAGATGGTTATTGTTATAGCTATTATCTTGGAATAATTATTATGGCTATTACTATTTTGAAATGCTATTGGGCAAAAAGTTGTCTCTGATTTTTGTTATTAATGTTCAAATTATTAAAATTTTCACTTTCTATTTATTTATTTATTTTTTTGCTTTCTATGGGGTTTTTCTTGCCAGTCCTTGGCTTGGGCTCAGGACCTGAGCACTGACCTTGGGCTATCTCAAGACTAGAGCTCTATCACTTGAGCCACAGTAGCACTTCTGGCTTTTTCTATGAATGTGGTACCAAGGAATTGAACCTGGGTCTTTGTGCATGCTAGACAAGCACTCTACCACTAGGCCAAACTCTCAGCCCTCGTTTTCTATGTTTTGATGGTATATTTTTGAGCACATAAATGGCCTGACTGATTTAGTTTCCATGTTAGTTATAACTTTTATACTTATTCACTTTCAGTACTTACTTTATTTGAACAGAAATTGTAAAAATAAAATGAAATAATAATTAGACTCAGTAGCTCATGCCTGTAACCCTGGCTATTAGGGATGTAGATGTTGGGAAGATTGAAGTTCCAGGCCCATTTGGGATGGAAAAAACAAGATCCCATCTTAGCCAATAAAAAGGTAGGTGCACTAGATGTATCTGTACATCCTAGATACATAGGAAATGTAAAATAAAAGGCTTGGTCCAGGGAGGCTCAGGTATATACATGTGACCCCCATCTCAAATACAGTCAGATCAAAAATGGCTGAGGGTAAGGTACAAATGATAAAGCTCCTGTCTAGCAATTGCAAGGTTCTGTAGCTCTACATTTTGATAGTGCAGACCAAATTTATTCTGCAGGTCGCACAAGAGTCTTTTAAGTATTTCCAGAAAATGATCCAGTTTGGGTGATTTTTTTTTCTCCTGTCTAAGGGAAATGAGACTATTTCTGTCAATTCTTTTTTTTTTCTGGTCATAGGTCATGAACTCTAGGGTGTAGGTATTGTCCCTGAGCTCTTCAGCTTAAGGCTAGTGCTCTACCACTCTGAGCCACAGCAACAGTTCCAGTTTTCTGGTGGTTAATTGGAAATAAGAATCTCACAGATCTTTCCTGCCCAGGCTGGCTCCAAACCCAATCCTCAGATCTCAATCTCCTAAGTATCTAGAATGATAAGTATGAGCCACCACTGTCTGGCCATAATTCTTCATACCCTTCATACCCTTCTAATAGGCTTATTCTAGTTGGTCAATATCCTTAACAATTATGGTAAGTACCACGGAAACCAGTACTCCTATGTGGTCTGACCACAACCCACTGATCATAAGCCAGGGCTGTCTTGAAACTTTACTTTCCACCCCTTCATACAGAGATTGGATTGGTTTCTGTTCAGTAGATATATCATAATGTTGGCAAATATCCAACTTTTGGAGAATTAAAGTCCCTATTCCTTTCATTTTGAATAAACTATATCCAAGTAATCACCTCTATCCTGAATTTATATGACTAGTTTTCATTTTAGCCTAAATATAGAATTCTTCCATTATTTCTGATATATCCTCCCTTATTGAGTTAGACAAGACATTATAGTCTGTCTAGACAAGTTTACATTCTGATTTTACTTTATAGCTGTACCTTCCAGCTTTGTGTCACTTGTTTAGTTAAAAAGAAAGGAAGGAAGAAAAAATGCCTTTGTAACTTATGGATGCACTGAAAAAAGTAAAGCAAACTTTCTGACATTATTGAAAATGTAGGCTTGAGTACATGATGCAGAATGACTTCTAAATTAGCTATGGCAATTTATAGACAGCCTTTTTCATTTCTCTCCAACCCACCTACATGACATGTAATACAAAGCACACAAAGGAGAGAAGGAATCTATTTAATGCCAGTAATGAGCAAGGGAAGAAACAGAAAGAGGTACCTACTTTCCTGCTCTTTGTCTGCCTCTAGGATCAGGCAGTTGGGTGGTTTGACCCATATATTATTCCTTAAGGATGGACAAAGCTGATGATGTGTTTAGAGCTCTTCCTAAACCATGGCTCCGCTTAATATTCTCTGTCTGGGTATATCAGAGACAAATAATACCCAGGAATTCTTTGAACAGGTTAGATATCAAATCCAGCAGTCCCACCCCAGTTCTTAGACAACTGTCACACTGACAGCAACCATCCCTTCCTCTTTGTCTTCACTTCACCCCCATGGTAAAGTCAGAAAAAGAATTCTTCTCATTGATGAATTCTTTCCATTTATTCCTAGTCTGAGGGCAAGAGGTCTAACTTTTATGACCTTAACATTAGAAAAGCAAAGCCTCAGTCCTAATACTATGAAACAGAAATGAGCTATCCTTTCCAAGGACCTAATGACCAACATAATACTTTCCGTGCTACACTTGTAATGAAAGTGTTCCCTGCGAACCTGAGCATAGTCAGATGACTCTTACAGCTCCCTTTCCCAAGGGAAAATAATGCAAAAAAAAATCCTCTTCCAGAAGCTGTTATGTACCTTCTTTGTTCCCCATATCCCCAGGTAACAAAATCTCAAATGGAACTTTAATAAACGTCATACACAGTCATAAGAGGGGTAGCCATTAAGTAAGAAAGGAGAGGACATACAAAATTGGTCCCTAAAATTGGACCTAGTTCTCAGCATTGGCTTCCCTGTTTACCAGTCATATGGTCTTGAGCAAATTACTTGCTTCTCTGTGCCTGAGATAAACAAATAGAGTTGATGTGATAAGAACTAATTGAAATGAGTACATAAACTAGTTAGTATAGTCTTCCTGGCTATATATATATATAGCACTTGCCTTGAATATATATATATAGTATATATATATATATATACCTTTATAAAATAATACATGTGTTCAGGTTTCTTTTTTTAGTAATCATATTCTATGTTGTTTTAATCTAAAACAATGAACACATTGCTGCACTAGATTCTTAGAACCTAGTATGTTAGAGATCAAATCCAACCCTTCTTTCAGATAATGAAAATGAAGTCCAGGAAGGGAAATGGAGTTTCCCATAGCACACAGTGAGTGGCTAGGGGTCCTGACTCCCAGCCCATGCCTAGTTAGTATAGCTGTAGATTTCAATGCTAGCATAGTTTGTATGGAGGAATGTGGTAGCTATCCTTAAGGAATACTTTAAAAAATATGTATAAGCTGAGTGCTGGTGGCTCATTCCTGTAATCCTATTGCTCAGGAGGTTGAGATCTAAAGATTGAGGTTTGAAGCCACCTTGGGCAGGAAACTCTGGAAGATTCTTATTTCCAATAAACTATTCAAAAAAGCCACAAGTGGCATTGGGGCTCAAGTGGTAGAAGAAGCTCAGACACAACACCCAGGCCCGGAGTTGAAGCCCCAGGACCGGGGGGGAGGTGGGGGGAGACTTATATAGCATGGTGAAGCATGTGTTCAAAACTCTCACTCCACCCCTATCACTTACTATTTATGCAACCTTTCTCAAATCATTTAACCCTTTTAAGCATTCATTTCATCTGGGAAATGGGACTATCCAAACCCATTTCAATGGTCTTTGTGATGCATGCATCGTAAAGTATGGGAACACAGGCTTAGTGTAAAGACAGGCTCATCTGTATATTGATACCCTTCCTTGGCATCTTTTCATTTTCTTCCTGGATTTTCAGAATGGCCAAGTACCAGGGACACGGGATCTAGAGGAGAGATAGTTGTCCTTTTTCTTTGTCATGAGTGTGACAGAGCCATGGCACTTAGAGTTGCCCGCAAGGGCACTTGGGGATATAAAGCTTCTTTCTAGATCATATCAACAGAGGCAGGTGTGCCAAGACCTTTGTTCCTTACCATGGGAAAACTGTCTCTCCATTGTTCAGTGGCAGAACTTGGTTTCACTGGCCTTAGAGAGGCCTGCACCAGGCTTATATATTCTAATCCTCCAAGTCTGTTATCACCTTAAAGCAGCTTTTGCTTTTGGCACTTGGATTGTCAACTGCCACATCCTCTTCTTGGTAAGCTTCCTTATGCATTAGGTACCTTATAAATATTTATTGGCTGTCTTATAAATATTTATGAAGGAAGGAAGGAAGAAGGAAAGAAGGAAGGAAGGAAGGAAGGAAGGAAGGAAGGAAGGAAAGGAAGAGAGAAAGAAGAAAGGAATTAGTTTAGGACTACAATAATGATTGGTCTTTGAAAACTAGAAAACAACATTTTGTTCTGAGTGTTAATCTATACAATCAATCCATAATGGATCAAATCAAAATATGTGAAGTCATCTTAAAGTAGCAGTATAGACTCTCAGTCAAATAAGACTTTATATTTGTGGTGATCAGACTTGACTGGTGACCTGTGTCCTTTGAGATCCCCTAAAACATTCAGATTCTGGATGCCTTCACAGACCTTATGAAGTGAATTTTTCACACAACTAAACAACTTGGTCTTTTTGTTGTTTCACATTTTCTGGTGTTTTGTGGGAACCAGCCTCACTATGTCCCACAGACTGGCATTGGAAACCACCACTGCAGGAGTCTGACATTACGGAAAAGCAATGTGACCTGAAGACTGGCTACTGAGGGATTCTTAACATGCTCTGGCCCATGTGAGCATGGCTCTAGAATGGGGTTCCCCCAAACAGCAAGGGTGCCCGAGACATCTAGATCACATGTAAGGGTCAATTCCCAAGAAGGCCTCGAATGACCAAGGCCTGATAAATATTGGAAACTTCTCCTATCCCTGCCAAAGCTACTTGCTCTCTGAGCAACCTTCTGGTGATCTCTCTCTCCACAGAGCAGGCCTACAGGGAGAAAAGGGGCAAAGGCAGCCAACGTTTCCCACTGTAAATTAATAAAGTGGCATGCAGGTTATACATCATTCTCTTGTGGGTTAGCATGAGTCAGCAGCCTCAAGTCTGCTCAACTCCCAGTCTCTGCCAAGATCAAGTGCCTGATACTGCAAAGTTGAGGTCTTGACCCTGGAAGCACACTGTGGAACACTTGCACACGATGCATACTTTATTGAGTGTATGGAATGGCAGGGAGAGGGGAAGGGTCATATAAGGTTCATATAAAGATCTTAAGAAGGGCTGGAATCACAGCCCTTGGAGGCTGAGGCAGAAAGATGGGCTACACAGTGAGTTACAACCTCATTCCCCTCCCCAAGTCTTTTTCTGTTCTCAAAAGGATTCTCATGTGTTGGCTCATTTGACACATGAGGCAATCCTGGGAGGTAGGAACAAAGAATCTAAACACACCATCACTTACATAAAAGCCAAAGGGAATGGCACAGCTGGGACCAGACCCCATGCCTTTTGAGTCTCATACGTAGTCTTCTTACTTTCTCTCTTTTAATAAAGAAAGTACCCTAATGAAACCCCTAAAGGAGCACTGGTAACATCTGAATGGGACCAATCGAATGGAGTTTTGCATGTGTCAGGAAGGGACTGGGTTAAGGGCACAAATACAGAAAGACAAGTTGACAGAAGAGCAGAAATCAGAGCAGAGCTGGTAATAAGAAAGCATATTTCATTCTTTGTTCACCAAAGAACTGGGGATCAGTTCAATTTAACAAAACAGATGGTTAACTGAGTACGTACTACTATGTGCAAGAGCTCTAAGTGCTATCAAGAGAAAGAGAGAGGGGGGAGGGAGAGAGAGAAAAGAGGGAGGGAGAGAGGAGAGAGAAACAGGTTCAAACTCAGGGCTTGTATTTGTTAGGCAAGTACATACCACTGAGCTATGCCTCCAGCCCAGTCCTTTTTTGGCTTGTAGCCAGGCCAGTCATGGATCACAATCCTTCTTCTAGCTGATATCACAGACATGTATGTGTATTGGGGAGAGGGGTTCTCCTTATTTGTTAAGATGCAGTCATGATAACTTTTTTCTTAGGCTGGCCTTGAACCTCTGTCTTCCTGATCTCTGCATCTGGGGTCACAGGAATTACGAATGTGATCCATTTTTAAATGTGCATTTTGTTGCAGTGAGGAATGACTCTGATATTATCAAAGAGCGCCATTTGCAACCATAAGGGAAGGGAAAGCGGAGAAGGGAAGAGGCTGAGGGTAACTAAGACCATTTGGAGATTCAGGCTTACTGATGACATCAGGAACAGATATTTGTCCAAAATCCTTCTTGAAGAAGTTAAAAAAGGACATCATATTCTCCACATTTCCCCTTAACTGTATTTTATCTTGGTGCCTTAAGTTCTCTGTGACTTCACTACTGAAGCTTCCCAAAAATGAATTGTAATTTAAAAAAAAATGCTTTATACAATCACTTGAAAGCAACATCTAGCTCTCCAGTGTCTGGGAATTGTGGAAAGCGTAGTGTCGAGAGCTTCTTCTGTTTCAGGCACAGGTTCAATGTAATCGGCAGCTGGGCTAGGGGGCCCAGACAAACCTCCTTAACTAACTCCCACCCACCCTGTATCTCCCTGCAGGCCTCATGCTTTGCTAACTGGTTGATCTGGTTTTTCTTTCCATACATCTGTACCTTCTGGCGCGTGCACTCTGGGGTGCAAAAGGGAGAGAGAGCGTGCTGCCAGTTTCCTACCCGATGGGTTCATGTCTGGCTGGATCCCACCTCCCCAGCTGATTCATCAAACTCAGTCTATTGAAACAGATGGAACTTCTATTTAGGTATTTAATAGCATGTATTTAAGATACCCTGCTGAGAATCTGATCTGACAGAACCTTGATGAAGTGTTGATGTGCTAACAGCTAGGCTCAATCGGGAAATGACTTCATTCTCCCAAAGGCAGCTCTATTTGAATCAGCTCAACAAGTACTTAGCTGAAGGCCTACTAAGTGTTAGGGCATGCTCAGGATGGAGTTAAAAGAGCCCAAAAAGAGCAGAATGCTTGATGCACAAGTCCTTGGAAGTTTCTGCTGCCTCTGGGGAGGAACAGGACTTGAATGAATGTCTTTGCAATTTTAGAAATACCTTTGACAAGCCTATCAGGCTTGAGGGAATTGAACAAATGAAACAGCTAAATAGGGTAATGGCCACAATACATCCTTCTTTATGGTTTGTTTAGTCTTGATGTCTTTTTTTCCTTGTTTTGTTTTGCTGTTTGTTTTGTTCCTTGCTTTCATGAAACAGGGCCTCAAGTATATAGTCTAGGCTGATGTGGGATTCACTATATGGCCTAACTTGACCTTGAATTCAAAACTCTCCATCCCTGCCTCCTGAGGGCTGGGATGAAGGTGTGTATGACTATGCTCAACTTTCATCTTTTACATCAAGCTTGCATCAAGCAATTCCAGAAAACAAATGACCCTCTATAGTCTCCTGTGATGAGAAAAGTGAAATCTAAGACCTAACACTTACTCACTGTGCTAGTCCACATGCCATGCTCCTTCCTGAAACTATGCTACTGCTCCTTTTACTACCCTACCTATGTGTATTCAAGTCTGATTCTTTTTTTTTCCTGGTCCTGGGGCATGAACTCAGGGATATGGTACTTGCATGGCTTGCTTGCTCATGGATGGTGCCCTACCACTCGAGTCATGCTTCCAGACTACCTTTTTGCTGATTAACTGAAGATGGAGTGTCTCCTACATTTTATCCAAGCTGGCCTCAATCTGTGATCCTCTAGATCACAGCCTTCAGAACATCAGATTTGGCTTCTATCTTTTCACCGAACATTCAGGCACTAATTCTTTCTTTCTTTATAGCTTTTACTGTAACCCCATGTCCTTTGGGTCTTCAGTTTAGTAACTAACAGCATATATTGTCTTGTGTTGTTCTGCACTTTTTGAGGTTTGAGCATTGGCTATTCAACAATATTACAAGCACTTTAAAGGGCAAGCATAATTTATATTTGTTCAGCTCATCATTATGCATAGCACCTTCTTTGCACCAAAGCAGTTTCTGAAAAAAAAAGACTACAAATAAGCAAAGATTCTTGCCTTTATGGAATTCATATACACAACAGTAAGTCCCCATAAATGGACTTCTTAGGGGCTATATAGGAAAATGGGAAGTGGAAAAAATGGAGGAAGGAAGGATGGGAGGTGTGACTCAGCTGGTAGAGCTCCAACCAATAAGCAAAAACATTTGGTATCGAGTTCAAGCCCCAGTCTTGAACCTGAAAAGAAAGAAAGGAGCGAGGGAGGGAGGGAGGAAGGAAGGAAGTAAAGAAGGAAGGAAGGAAGAAAAGAAAAGAAAGGGAAGGGAAGGGAAGAAAAGGGGAGAGAAAAACAAGAAAAATGAGGGCCAGGAGTTAGGTGGAGTGTCCACCTAACATCTATGAAGCCCTAGGTTCAATTCTTCAGTACCACATACTCAGAAAAAGCGGGAAGTGGTGTCATGGCTCAAGTGGTAGAGCACTAGCCTTGAGAGGGCCCAAGGACAGTGCCCAAGCCCTGAGTTTAAGCTCTAGAACTGGTAAAAGTAAAAAAAAAAAGGGACAGTGATGCTGAGTAGGCAACCCAAAATGTTTGCTATAGAACTGCTGGGAAGGCACACTGACCTTGGACCTTCAAGAAATGGAAACTGTAAAATCATGAGCTCACTGGCAAGGTTTAGGGAGGACACAGACAATTGTTATAGGAATATGTCAGAAAACTGTGTCACAGAAAAGGCCCAGATGAAAACAGGGAGCAAGAACAGAGCTGGGTGAGTTAATAACTAGCACAAGATTGGGATAATGGAGTACATAAAAAGCCAATCACAAAGATATAATAATAGATGATAATGGTGATGATAGATGCTTTGAGAGACATGCTGGGAGTCAAGGTGGTCTCAAATGGGCAGCCAGGCAAATACTAGGGTTCCCTTCTTGCACTAGCAGAGTTCTTTGGTACACACACTGAAATGAGATGTGCATGATGGAAAATGGAGGAGAGTCCATTGGAAAGAGATATTGAAACAAAGTTGAGGCTCTGCCCTCATGGGCCCGAAAGGAAGTCTCCATGGGAGAAGACAGTGTAAGTTTACCTTAGAGCCATGTTTCTACCCAAGAGAGGCCACACAGCAGCAAAAATAGCTCTAGCTGAGCAATCAGGAGTCGGGAGTCTCAGCAGTGATTGTATGTAGCACGTGTGATACAGGCAAATCATCCTTCAGGTCTTTCACCTTGGCTCCTCAGCTTCAGAAAAGGCCTGACAATGCTTCTCTGTCTTCCTCAGAGCTAGCTTTATGTGAAGATTGAATGAGAGGGGAAAGCACTTATTTCCTGAAAAGCCCTCGCCTCTGAACTCACAGAATTATAACACTAATATGAGTCCATGGGAAGAGCTGATGTTTAGTGTTTATAGTCTTGCAGACTATCTTCAAGTGGACAAGGCCCACAGGGAAAGTAACTATGGAGAAGTAGTATCTGTGAGTTGATTGGCACTGTCTCTTAAACAAGGCTTGTTGATAAGACTTTCTGTGCATGTGTGCTGGGCCTAGAGAATAGGCACTGTTCCTAAGCATTGTGCTCAAGGCTGGCACACTACCACTGGAGCCACAGCTCTACTTCAGACTTTTTTGGTGCCTAATTGAAGATACGACCCTCATAGACTTTCTTGCCCAGATTGGCATCAAACCACAACCCTCAGATCTCAGCTTCCTGAGTTGATAGACTTTTAATTGAAAAAGCCAGACACCCAGCGCAAATGGGCCTAAAAACAAAATCAAATGTATTGGCTCATGTATTAGAAATAAGTTCAAGGGTCAAAATGAATAGCTACAAGTGTGGCAGGATTCAATTACTCAGATATTATGAGTACAAGCATGTTTCTTCTATCTTGTCTCTACTTTTCTCTATTCATTTTCTTTCCAGACAAGCTGTTCTCAAATAGTGATAAAGAGTGCCTGCCAGCAGCTACCAGACATGCACTGCCACTCTAGTAACCTTTGTCTTATTTCAATAAAAATCCTGAGCTGAGCACTAATGATTCATGCTAATGACCCTACCCACTCAGGAGGCTGGGCTGAGGACTATGGTTTACGATCAGCCTCCTGAGACAAATCTGAGAAGCTCTTATCTCCAACTAACCAACAAAAAAAGCCAGAAGTGGGTGATTGGCTCAAGTGGCAGAGCACCAACCTGAATAAAAAAGCCAGATGAGAAAGCTTGAGGCACTGAATTCAAGCCCTACTATCAGCACAAAATGAAAATGAAATCCTGAGGTAACTCTCATTGCCTGCCAGTGTCCATGACAGACATCACTCTGAGCTGAGAGACATGGACAGAGGAGGGAAGGCAATGCCAACAAGTAGATGGCATGAGGAAGACAGCCAGGACCACCACAGGAAGCAGGGGTAAGAGGCTGATTTCAGAAACCATGATTATGGTGAAGAGGATGCAAGACAAAGGAAGGGCAAGAACCAAGGGAAGATCCAAGGCAATCAGAAATCAGAGTGTCTCTTATGAAAGATGCTTTGTTGGGGTTGGGGAGGAGGGGTGATGCCAGGGGAGTGAGAATCAGGAGACAGGATGAAAGACCTGTGAGTCAGGAGAGAAGAGGACAGCACATTCTCAAATTGTCTTTCTCCATGTATTTTCTGAGCAATAGTCATTTTAGAAGAAAAAGGCAGCCACTGTCTCCTATTTTCCTTCAGTTCTCTGCAAGGTGAGTGATTTTGCTCCTGCTGGTTGTGGCCGCTGTGCGGGTGGAGGGGGTGGGGAAGGCTGGGTCAGGAGGAAGGCGCCAGACAGCCAGACTGATGCTGCAGACATGGACATACATACCCATGAACACTTCAACCATTTCACAGCTTAATGAGACTGTGGAAAAAGAGCAGAGAAAATAAATGATCACTGAAGTTACTAGAAGTAACAGCCTGTCAGAGAGATGTGAAATGTAACTGATATACACCACACAGTAGGCCCTCCCCACCCCACACTAAACATAAAGGCCGGCCCTCTTCTGCTTCCTTTCCACCCTCCTACATACACATTAGACTTGCCCACAGCCACCTAACAGCAGGGAAGGATTCTCTTGGAAAGTTGTCAGAATCAGACCTCCCAGGGAGGTCATTGGCCTGAAATGAAAAGCCACCAGCCTCCCATATTCTGAAGCTACTGCAAGAGGGCTGATTAAAGCTGACTTCATACTGAGCAAACACTGGAAGAGGCAATTTAGTTCCGGATCCATCCTCTAGATGCTAACAATTGCCATCACCGCCTCTATTAACATTGGTACAGTTCCCAGCACACTCGAACAGGAGGTCTTGGCTTCCTTGCTCGCCAGAGGAAGGCACTAACTCACCTCGTGCCCTAGGCTTGAAGGCCTGACTATGTGGAGAACAAAGATCACCGGTTCAGAAGAGAGCACTGGAGGCCAACAAGCAGCCAAATGGTGATGTAGAGTCAGAGTCCAGGACTCCATGGGTTAGAGAAGCTAATTCTTTCAGGAAAGAAAAATCAGAACTTCTGGATTCTGACCACACACACACACACACACAACACACACACACACACTCCTAGTAATCTCTGTTATTATTTTCAGGAAAATGTCTTTAGTCACAAATCAGAGAGTCCCAGATTTCTCTTGGGATTCTCACATTCAAAACAGATATCTGGTTGATAATTCCTTGACTCAAACCCTATTGAATAATAGTCATTGCTTCACACTGCATAATAGGAAAAGGTGTTAGTTTAAAAAGGAAAATACATCAATATAGAGTTACAGAAATTCCTCTCACATTGAAAATAGGTTCTCAAATACTATATACAAGCATATACAGCTGTATTCACAATAGCCAAAAGAGGGAAACATGTTCGTGTAAAGTGGGATAGATAAAGTTGTGGTATAACCACTCTGTACATCACCCTGACAAAATTAAGTTTTAAAAAATAAAGTTACATGGGCTAGGAGTTTGGCCTAGTGGTAGAGTGCTTGCCTAGCATGCACGAAGACCCGGGTTCAATTCCTCAGTACCACAGGCATAGAAAAAAGCCAGAAGTGGTGCTGTGGCTCAAGTGGTAGAGCTCTAGACTTGAGAAAGTCCAAGGACAGTGCTCAGACACTGAGCTCAAGGCCCAGGACTGGTAAAATAAATAAATAAATAAATAAATAAATAAATAAATAAATAAATAAAGTTACAGCATAGACATACAATGAAATATTGTCACGCAGAAAATGAAATATTGGCACGTGATTTTGTGTATAAACCTTAAAATATGCCAAGTTGAAAGAAGCTAGACATGAAAAGCCACAGACAACAGTATAAGGAGCGTACCAACTTTATATGCAATATTCCAAAAAGACACACCTATAAAAACAGAAAGGTGATTGGTGGGTGCCAAGAGTGGGGTGGCAAAAGGCTTTTTCCTGGGTAACAACATTGTAGAAGTATTTTGAATCTGCTGCATGCCACTGTGTTGTCCACTTTTCAATGGTTAGTTTTTGTCAGTGAATTTCACAATTGAAAGCACAAAGATCAAGGACACGGATTTAGCTGACATATACAATTACCCTCTTTCCAGCTGCGAGTGTAGCTCAGGGGTAGAGCACTTGCCTGAACGTGCCAGGTCCTGGGCTTGATCCCTCACACTGCACAATACATACACATCTCCTTCTCCTACCTTTCTTTCTAGCTGATGGTTAAGGGGATCAGTGTGAGGCAATCATCATCATCATTATAATTACAGTAAGACAAGTCAGATTGAGCATGATAAAAAGAAGGTGGGCCTTTGATATCATGAAGGCAGCCATACAGCCACCAATTTCATTGTAAGAAAATAAGACTTTGTGACTTAAAATTGAAAGCAAAGAAATAGCACTGTCGTTGTTCTTTATTAAAGAATGATCTTAAGATAGATGAAGTAATGAACATCGTTGTGCTAGTGATGTTCATTGCAGCACTATTTACCACAGTGAAGATATGGAACCAACCTGATGCCTCTCAGTTAATGAGTGGATCAACAAGATGTGGTATCTATACACAATGGAATTCTATGCTGCCATCAGAAAGAACAACATCGCCCATTTGTAAGGAAATGGAAAGACTGGGAAAAAAATCATATTAAGTGAAGTAAGCCAGACCCAAAGGAACATAGGCTCAATGGTTTCCCTCATTTGTAAAAATTACTACACACCTAGGACTCTCCTAGCAGAGGATTACAATAGCACAAAACCTAGAAATATAAGGCCATATAAGATGAGGCTAAGTAAACAAATGCCTAGGCAAGCCTTGGGTTCGATGCATTTGCTAAATGTATTTTGGTCAGGTGGCTTTGCCAGCTGCTGGGGAAATATCCTTTGCTACAAACTGTGATACTCACTGTCCACCTGTAATCATTTGAAACGGGCAGGAAATACAAAATAACATTTCAGGAATTAGGAATATAAATAATGATAGACATGGAAAATAGCTAATGAAACCCTTTTAAAAGGTTTAAAAATAAAGGGTTTCTCTCACAAGATCTAAGTTATAAACACTTAAGCAAACATAAAGAGGTTCATATGCACGTGTACACAAAAGTATTAACTGAAGTACGGTAGATGCAGGGGATAATTCCAATGTTATTAACTCCTTTGAACAACTAATTTACATCTAACAAAATGAGTACAGGAAGCTGGGGGTGGGGTGGAAGAATGAAGAGAGGAGGTGGATGGTGAATTGCAATCATGTGAGACTGAGCCTCTAATCTCCAATTAACGACTAGAAAACTGAAAGTGGTGCTGTGGCTCAAGGGGTAAGGCAGTAGCCTTGAGCTGAAGAGCTCAGGGACAGCGCCTAGTCCCACGCCCCCACCCCCCAAAAAATTATAGTTCTGATTCCCGAAAGCAAGGAGCCTATTCACAAAGCCAAGCGTACCTTTCTTGTGGGAGAGTAGAAGAGGCCAGTCAGTCATATAGCATTCAGGGCAAAAAACATGTGAATGAAGAATAATGTAAAAAATATACAAAGTCTCAGCTTAATTTTAGTTAGGTTCTAAAATTTATGTGCTAGTGATAGTATATAGAGATTCCTTTCTGGAACACTCGCTTATTAAACATGGCATTTGAAATATGATGTGAAAAAATCAATGTTAATAAAATCTTGTAATAATAAAAGAAAATTAACATAAAACACTTCCATAAAATTCAGAAAAATAAAGAAAAATGATAAAAATAAAGAAAAATGTACACCACCATAAGTTACAGTGAGAAAATTGTTGTATAGCTCTTACATCTGAAGAAAATGTCTTTGAATGAATGCTGTCCATATGGAGATAGTCAAGGTACAAATATGAGCTATTTCAAATATTATAGTTGCCATGTTGAGGCAAAACTATTTCAACAGCACGTTTTCTTGAACTCAAATATCATTTTATTTTTTCAAGAGGTTTAATATTAAAAATTAAGATACATTCTTAATTCCCATTCTGAGTCTTTAATAATAAGCATATATTATACAGTTGTAGTACATCTCAATTTGAACTAATTATATTTCAAGTACTCAAAAAGCCTACATGTAGCTAGTCACTATTTAATGGACAGAGCAACCTTCAATACTTACCACATTCTTCTCTTCATAAACATTAAAGCCAATGGCTCCCAAACTGGAGCTTCTAGCTGTCTAGCTGTGCACTAGAAACTACATTCCAGCACCCCCTACTGAGAGTCTTAGAGTCCTAACCATATTATTATGAATCACAGTGAGCGTAATTAGCTGATTAAAAACATAATTAACTAATCTTCAATTGAGGCTGAAATAAAGTGGTCTGCCTTGGTGGAGAAAAAGTTGTTTCCCTACTGTTAATTCATCTGTCCATCCATTCACATAACATGGATTGAGTTTAGTGTGCACCACAATTAATTCAGTATGTGAGTATTCTGCCTCAGGGGACTTAGTCTTTTTAGGGGAGGGACTGATAGATATAAGCAATGAGATGCTAATAAATTCATTTCCAATAGTAATTCTGCAATAAAACAGGAAACTATGATTGTGAATGAAAGATTGCTTTATGTAAGGAGGAGAGTTGGTAAATAGGTTTATAAGGAAGTGACAGAGGCAAGAATGCACAGAGAATACTAAGAGAAGACCTAAGGCAGGAAGCAGGTTGGCCTATTTGATCAAAACAGAGAATGTCAATGTGCTTAGAGAAGTTAACAGAAAACAGGTCCCAGGCCATGCTGGAGCTGTTGAAAAATGCTAAATTTGTGTGATTCAGAGAAAAATCAATGGATTAAGATCATCTGACTTACACATTAAAAAAAAAAAAAGCCTCTGTATGGGAATGGTTAAAATCTGTGGGGAAATAAGAGTAGAAGTAGGGAGATGAGTTGGAGGCTGACACGATGCCAGGGGATGTAGCTGAGATCAGGGTGGTGGTGGTGAACGTAATGAGGTTAGACTTACAACATACTTTCAAGTTCCTGGCAAGCTCTGACAACTCTATTTTCAAAATTAGGTTATGTGAATACAATTATATTTTGTTTGAGAGGACTTGCTGATAAATACCATGTGGGGTAAAAAGAGGAAGAGGACCAATTTTTGGCTTGACCTTGTAGGTGAAATGGTGGTGCCAACTTACTGAATCTCAAACAGGAGTAAAATTCTTTCCTGTGTCCAGGCCCAGTGAGTGGAGCTGCCACCCACCTAGAAACAGTTTGTCCAAGGCACTGCTCCATCCTCATGCCATAAGCTTTTTTGCTTCAAAATGTTTCCAGTCCCTCCCCACTTTTCCTTCCCCACACGTGTGAGCTGGTCTTTAAGCCAAACTCCCCACCAGCCCTCCGAAATTGGTCCTGGTACTCTTCAAGTTTAACCCTAAACCTAGGAATAATATGACAAATGTGTCCTCTGCTAAAATTGACTGAATGATCTTCCTGAAGAGCTATTTAGTTTAGCAGCATCTACTGATGCTCAAATGGGATGTCCACTTCTACTGATACTTAAATGGGATGTCCTTTGCTACAGTTCACATGTAAAGGCACCTACCTCTGTGATGGTATTGAAGGTGGAAGGTGGTTAGACCACTGGAACACCACTCTCAGAAGGGATCAGTTTGTCACTCAGACTGAGTTCTAAAAAATGTCAGGCATGTACTTGGCCTCTGCACAGAACCATTCCAGTTCTTTGCCATGCTGTGGTATGGACAAGTTGGCTCTTACGTGAGGTCAGATGAGGCTGTCTGACATTGAATTTTCAGCCTCAAACACTGTATAACTAAGTAAACCTCTCTTCTTTATAAGGTATCACCTCCAGTGTTGTGGTGAAGCAACACAACATGTACCCTACTATTTTTTTTGTAATTCCTAGAGATTAATAAAAAAACGGAAATATAAAGTACAACAAACAACCCAACAATAAGGAAATTGTTATATAAAACTCATAAAATTCTATCTCGTCCTTATTTTTACAATTGTTAATATGTATGACCCCATGTTTGTACTGAGGTGGTGTCTACTAGCCTCAAGATGTCTGGGATGATACATATTAAAGTATCAACAACTAAAGAGTGTGTAGGGTAGGGGTGAGGGTAAGAGGAGTTAAGGAAATATAATAAAAGGGGTGAATTTGCCTGGGTACCACTGGTATCTTATACTTGCAATCCCAGCTAATCAGGAGGCTGAGATCTGAGGATCAAGGTTTGAAGCCAGCCTCTGCAAAAAGTTTGTGAGAGTCTGATCTCTACTGAATCACCACAATGCCTGAAGTGGAGCTGTGGGTCAACTGGTAGAGCACTAGCCAAAAAAGCTCAGGGACAGTGCCTAGGCATTGAATCCAAGCTCCTGTACCAGCAAAGAAAACTGGGGAGGGGAGGGGGAAGAGAAGCGGGATGAATTTGATCAGAATCATGTAGGCAACAATCACAGTGAAACCCATTTGTCTAATTAATTTACACTAATAGCAGAGTTTTATCTTTGCTATGAGGTAGTAACTGTTTTGACTGGAGTTCAGTGAAACAAAATAGAATTAAGTCTAAATAAAATATGTATAACACGTAATGTATACATATATTAATATGGGAATTAGTTAATAATATATACTGAAAATGTTAGGAAAATGGACTAACTGCTTTGCCACGTAGGCAAACAATGCACTATGACAGAAATGAGTTGATTTCCCTTAATTATGTCACTCTGTGTGTATATACCAAAGCATCATGATGCACACCTTAAATATGTAATAAAATCATACGTAAATTTGTGAAAAAAAAACTTACTGACAATGTATACTTCAGGGTAGTGAAATGGAAGTGGGTTGGGGAGTTTTTACTAGATACTTAAGTTAGGAAGGTGATAATGGACTTCTGTAGGATGGTATCTGGGGTTGACTGCTGAAACTGGGTCATGTTCTAGGCATGCCTGCTTCTCACTGGCACTGGAAAAGCTGCCTCTTTCTCTGGCTCTCAGAGAAACATAAAGCTCTTTCTTAAGAGAAACCAGTGTGCTTCTCTTGCCCTGAAGGACAGGCCAGAATTAGTTCATTCCTTTAGCTTTCCAGAGGAAAATTTTATGACTTTCTCCCTCTCCCAATCCATTTTGGCTTTACAGGTTTTAAAAGTATCTGTACTTATCTTGTTCTGTTTGCTTCTTTTATAGCAGAAAAAGTGAACAAAATACGACAGTAAGTTTACTGTAGTGCCTGCTTCTTTGCTTCTTTCTAATAGTCCTTTACTGGAGATTTTTAAATAGTAAAAAAGCAAGACTTTAAATAGTAAAAAAATCATTACAATTCTTCTCTTAAAAGATTATCCACACGAAGAAGCTTTAATGAAAGCAAAATGCTAACCAAATGTGGAGTGATGTCAATTATATCCATTTTCTCACTTGTCTATTTTGTATGTGTGCAGTGCTCCTCAGCATCTGCCTAACTCCCTACCATGGAACCACAATTCTATTCTTCAAATCTGGCTTTTGATGTTGTTTAGTACCTGTTTTCTAACCTTGGGACTGAGACCAAGAAAGCACACATGTACTTCTCTTGTGGCCTTGGTGGGAAACCTAGTCATAGAGCTAACATGTACAAGATAGGATAACTGCTCATCTCATCTCAATCTTGAGGCCACTCAGTGTCCAATTTCCTTCAATAATACTAACAGCTATGATATGTTCAACTATACTCCCCTTAGTCATCCATAGTACCTTGGCAAGGCCAGGAATTTAGCCTAATGGTAGAGTGCTTGCCTAGCATGCACGAACCCAGGTTCAATTCCTCAGTACCACATACATAGGAAAAAGCTGGAAGTGGTGCTGTGGCTCAAGTGGTAGGGTACTAGCGTTGAGAAAAGTCCAAAGACAGTGCTCAGGCCCTGAGTTCAAGTCCCCCGATTGGCAAAAAAAAAAAAAATACATTATCTACCACTTCTCCATTAAATAGAGCTGGAAAAAATCTTTGGTGATCCTAGAATACATTATTCATAAATCGGTAGTTGAGGAACTTGCCAGGACAAGTTCTGTAAGATGCCTGCCTCAAAAGTAATGGTGTCTAGATATCTAGTTCTGGGACTAACGTGTAGTTTTCTGATGCAAATTGAGTAATCTCTTGAATGTAATACTCTATAGATTTTTTTTTGGGGGGGGGTGGGGGAAGAGGAGGGAAAGTGCTTTAAAATAAGCGAAATGCTTCAACTTCCAGAGGAGAATGAAAGCAATCTCATCAGAAGCAGGCATGGACAGGTCAACTGCAGCCACAGTGGTTCATTCAACATGATAGTGCAACACGAAAAAGAAAACTAGGTCCTTTGAAGCCATGGTTAGAAAGCTGAAAAACAAGCTGGGTATGGTGCCTCACACCTGTAATCCTAGCTATTCATGAGGCTGAGGTTTGAGGATCGAGGTTCAAAGCTAGCCTGGGCACTAAAAGACTGTGAGACTCTTATCTCCCAATTAACCACACTAGAAAACCAGAAGAGGTACAGTGGCTTAAGGGGTAGGGCAGAAGCCTTGAGCTAAACAGCTCAGGGACAGCACCCAGGCCCAGAGTTCAAGCCTCACTACTGACCAAAAAAAACAAAACAAAACAAAAGCTGAAAAACAATGTTTAAAAGTAAAATAGTCTCACACATAAGAGATACATACAAAAAGTTCATTCCTAGGGCAACTCATTGCCAGAAAGTTTAGATCACACATAATTGCACCTATTAAATGGAATATATGACTAATAAGAGAAAAAAAAGATTTTGGTTTTTTTTTTAATGGGAAGAATATATACATTTTAATTATGCCCCAAGATGTTATAGACCTAGAAATTAAGAAATTTCAGTCAGTATAAAATAGATTTATTGTCAATATAATGGAGATGAAACATCACTGTGTACAAGGCTCAGATACTTTAAAATGCTATCTTACCTCCATGTATGCTCTAAAACATGATAAATAGTTAAAATTACAATGCAAAGAAAAATATTACAAAAAATACAATTGTTGCAGATATTTATATGAAAAGCCTTTATTTCAAAGCTCTGTCTTCAAGGAATAATACCATACTATAGATCAGAACCCAAGTAAACTACTTTTTCTTTTGAGGTTACAATGCTCAACAACACACTGTATGAACTAAAACTTACAAGAATAAAGAGACAAAGCTTTCAAATATGTAAAAGATGAGAACGTGTGAAAGAGAGTGGAATAATCAATTGTTCCAGGCTGATTTCTGCTGGAATGGTCTCCTTCATTTATAGCACTGACAAGAGGTCTGTAAAAGGCTAAAAATGGGACCAATCTCAGCTTCACTGGAAGGATTTTCAAATCAGAACAAACCCAAGCTGTTATAAGGCACTGTTGCCAGTGATTTCCACTCTTTAGCCCTTGTTCTTTTTTTGTTTTTTCCTAATTTCTTCCTAAAGCTTACCAAACATATTTTTGTTTTCTAGCACTCAAAATAATAGAATCCACCTGTTTCATCATATGTAAAGACACTAATTCTGGTTTAAACATCACAAGATTCAGGCACGTCTATCCTTCTGTGTATACAAGTCACTTCCCCCTACGTACTGAGACTAACCTTAATTGGGGAGGGGAGGGAGAAGATCAAATATTAGAAAGTACTTTTCTTAATCAGATTTGCGTACTGGTAGGTTGCTTTGGTTGGTAGCAATATAAGAAATTGTTGACATGTTTGGTCAGAACAGATAAAAAGGATGGTACCAGTAAATTACTGTAATTTATCATGGTAGGTTTTCTGTAGTTAAGAAAAAAATGACCTATGGAGGAGAAAAAGGTATCTTAAAAAGTTAAGGGAAAAACATTAGATAAGGAAACACAACAAAATACAGTAAATAACAATACTGTAGTGATATCAGGAAAGAATTCATATAGCCAACTACCTTTCTGAGAAGAGTCTGGCATGAAAAAAAAATCACTTTCCCATTTTCCTTTGTGCTACATTAACAAGCATTTTTCACAGGACGAGAAGAAGGAAACCACTAATACTCTTTTTCAAAGGTGGGGGTATCTTTTGGAAATGAGCACTGCAGACAGGAAGGAAAGGCAGGGAAAGCTCATTCAAAGAGGTCCTCAAACATGCGCTGTCCCATTGCTATGTATGTTTCTTTCTCTTCTGGTGTCATCTGGGTCACCAGCTCTGGCCGCTGGCTCACTTCACTATAGGAGAAAGGACGGCCAGCCACTGTGACGGTCGGGTCATCTGCTACTTCCTCAAACTCTTCATCGTCGTCTTCATCTTCTTCCCGGTGACGGGCAGTCACAGCAGCAGGTCGGGGTGGAGAGTCATCATCAGACTCACTGGTCTCACTCTCCGAGTCACTGCCATTGGCAGCAGTCACAGGAGCCGCTGTCCCCACTGAGCCAGCTGTGACAGAGGTAGTCTTCTTCTCATGAATGAGGAGTGCACGCATGACCTCCTCATTATCATCAGGCCCCGCCCGGCCATCTTCCCGCTCCTGGAATGTGTCCATATTTATGCCACCTGAGGGTTAAAACCCAGAAAGTCAAGACTCTTACACAGGGAAGAATATTCCTTTATAAAATACACACTTAAATGTATATTAAATGATAATAACAGAAGTAAAAAACCACAGACACCATTACTTCCATTTCTTGAACTGCAGTCCCATAAAATATTAAAAATATTTCTTATAAACTGGGGCTTAATGGCAGCCCAGGGGGTTTATAGGTAAAGTAGCATGGATTTGAATCCTCATTCTTCTCCATTCAAGCTGTACTATCTTGAGCAAGTTATTTACTCTTAACTTCAGTACTTTTACTGGAAAATGGGGTGATAAAAGGCTGTACCTTCCAAGGTTCTGAATAAGAACATATGAAATAATGTCTGTGAGGAGCCAGGCATAGTAGATATTTAAGATGAGAAACCAAAGCATGGCTCCTTACTTTGTTCAGAGTAGAAGTCAAAGGCCTTTCAATGGCCTATAAGGTCCAATGTCATTTACAGCCTCTCCTGATCACTTGCCTCTAAGAGCTGTTGTTCCTTCCCCTAACTCTGCTCCAGCTGCACTTCTTACCTCAGAGCACATGAATTTACCCTTCTGCCTAAAATATCTTGCCTTTAGGTAGCTATACAACACACTTATATCTCCTATAACTTCATTCAAATGTCATCTTATTTCCCTCACTGCACTCATTCTGTAACACAGTGAATAACTTATGTATATCGTTTGTCATCTCCTTTCTAAGGATACAGGGTTAACCATACAGATAGGTATCTTCTTTACTCACTGATATCCCAAATGCCACTGCTACGCACCAAGTATTGATGAGTGAGTCAACAAATGGTAGAGGCATACTCTGAACTCTTTTCAAAAAGATACCTAATGTCAGGAGTAAATATCATTCCATCTCTTACCATTTTGTATGCATAACTTCATGAATACACTTTAGACCAAACACTTTTTTTTCTGTGTTTTGCATTGTGATAATCCCATACTGCCACTAAACACACATAAAAGGGTTAAAAGTGGTGTGTGGAAACGGATTCCTTGAACCAAATATCTAGCATTTCTTAGCTGTGTCATTTTGTTCAAGTCATTCCCCTCCCTCTCTTCTTTGATTTTCTTATGTTCAAAAAGAATAATTCACTGAGTTATTGTGGCAACTAAGTAACATGAAGTGCTTAGTTTGGGTCTGGCGCCTGGAAAAGTGTTACCTACTGTCACTTTCAAGAGAAGACTCTAGGCCAATTCTGGACCTGGATGAGGTGAAAACCTCTCCATTAACACACAAGAAGGTATTAGCCAGACTGCTGGGCATTTAACTCCTAAGTGAGAGACTGGGCATTTAAGAGAGAAAAGGAGGTCAGAGAGAAAAGAGGCTTATGATGACATGGATGCCAAAGAGAGAACTAAAACCAAACTTAACCACTTGAAAAGTAGGTAAACCTACAGGGAGAAGTTCCTCCCTAGAGCTCTGATAATGAACACAAAAGGGTAAGAAATGTGGTGAGTCTAACCACGGATACTACTAAGCAATTCTGGAACTCAATGGCTGAGTTGTAGCAAAAAACGGATGAGTCAAAGGTTGTAAATATGGGCAGCAAGACAGCAGATTTTATATGGACAAGTGCAAGGAGATCTGACTGCAGAAACATCATCTAAAATGTACTGAAAGACAGACACAGCCAGGTGTGGGACAGAACAAGATACTACTTGGATACGATCCATGTTCCCAGGACCAAAGTAACAACAGAATGTCAAGGATGTAAATAAGACATATCATTAATTATTTATATATATATAAAAACAAGATGTACCACTCTGTCATTAGGTCTCAAGTAAAATATATTAGGATTCAATATGGTCTGGAAAAAGACAAAGCAAAAACTAAAGGTCTAGGTAGTTTGTGATAAGGAAATGCAGATCCAAAAGGAATTAGAACTTTCAGTCGAGAAAGGGTATCAATGTACATGAATTAATGTACCTTCTATCTGGCAAATATAATGTAACCCTTCTATTAATTACAATAAAAATATATATAAAAAAAGAACTTTCAGTAGAGTGAAGACATGACTAAAGTTCTGTCAAAATCCCAAAAGATATGAAAATAATTTGAAGTTGGAGAATAATAAACTATAGGACAAATAAGTCTCATTTCATGAGGCCAGGAATGTGGCCTAGCATGCAAGAAGACCTGGGTTCAATTCCTTGATACTATATACACACAAAAAGCCAGAACTGGCATTGTAGCTCAAGTGGCAAAGCGCGCTACCTTTGAGCAAAAAATGTCCAAGGTCAGTGTCCAAAAAAAAAAAAAAAAAAAATACTTGCTTCATGCATTCCTTGGATAGAGCCTGTTCAACATCATGAAATTTATCAGAGTCAAATCTAAATTTGTCTAGTATTAGACAAATACTTCCCTATTTTGCAGAAAAAACTTGAGTAGACTAGATGACTTATATAAGGCCCACACAAGTTCTAATCTACTATTTTAAGTAACTGTAAATATCAAATATTAAACTTCAGATTTTAACTGTAAAATGTTGGTTAACAACAGTTTTACTTCATTTAATTTGGTTTCTAAATTCAAAGGAAAGAAGGTTTGGCAAGAAGGTAGGAAAAACAATTCTATTAAACAGACAGCCTAACTACTATATAATCTAGAACAACTTGAATCAAAATAACTAAACATAGCAAGCTAATTAGTGAGGGGGAAGTAAAGAACACTTGTCAGAGAATTTTTTTTCTTTCTGATAAAATATCAGAGAAGGGCTAAAGGTGTGGCTTAGGTGATAGGCCTTGAATTTAAGCCCCAGAAACTCAAGAAAAAAAACAAAAGAATCACATCAGAATTACATGCTTTTGGCATCACACACTCAAAACACAATATTTCCAAAAAGGCAAAAGAAAAGAAAAAGAAGAGGTTGTTTAATAACTGATGAATTCCTAGCATTTAAATACAAACCTGGGAACCAGGCTGAAGAAATCTAAATAGAGGGATATATATTCCCTGTTTCCTCTTTCCCATTTTTGAGTAGCTTTTATCTGATTTTAGGCTCCTATTTTTCTATTATCACCTGGATCTTAAATCCAGTAATCTAAACTAGAGCTTCCAAATAAAATCTCAGTTCTCAAATATGTAAAAATAACACTATTCCCAATCATTTCTGGCTCACCGAACTTAATTTATCAATCTTCTTGAACTGTGAGAATGCCCAATCATTTTTTGTGTGGTATTTCTTGTATAACTTCAGGTAGCACAAATATCTTGATATTAAGAGGGAAAAAATATTATAATTTTTGGACTACTTTACTAGACACAGATCTTGTCTCTATTTGTAGCTTTTCAGAAGGCTAAGATCCAGGAGCATCACAGTTCAGGCCAACCAGGCAAAAAAATGTCCTGAGACACCCATCTCACACAGTAAAAAGTGTGGCAGTACACACTTGTTATCCCAGGTATGTGTGAAGTGTCAACAAGATTGCAGTCCAGACTGGCCAAGGCAGAAAGTGAATCCCTATTCAAAAAATAAGAATGGGGCGTAGGGAGTGCCTCAAGTGGTAAAGCACTGCCTAGCAAGTGTAAGGATGTGAGTTCAAGCCTCAGTACTTCAAGAAAGAAAAAGTGAAGGGTGTGTGTACTTATGTATTTAAAATGCCCAATTTAGGAAAATAAAGAGAGATGAAATTTGGAGACGATTTGGCTACCTTCAGCACAGTAAGATTTTTCCAAGACAAAAAGATAAAGGCATTGCAATCTTTCAAATTTAAAGCTATTTGAATAAGTTAAAGGGCAATAGAAGTATCCTGATAATAATTCCTACTACTCACTTTCTTACTTCCTGATACAGTGCAATTTATAAAGCCAGCACAGTAAATTATCGATAAAAGTAAAAATTGTCAAGATACTTTGTACTAAGTCAAGTTCATTTTCCATTGAACTCATGATATAACTTACTGCTCTTACCTTCCTTCATGTCCTCAGAACCATATGCCCCTTGGACAGTGCTCTCTCTCAACCAAATGGGCCTCTCCTTGGCAGATTTTCCTTCCAGTGAGGTTCGATGCACGTCTTCTTGGTCGTCCATGTTGATGACAACATTTTGCGTGTATAAGTCCTCATAGGAGGGGCCCTTGCTGGTCCATGCTTCGCGGTGATGGCCCCCTGCCAAGCCAGCAGCTCCCGCAGCAGATGCTGCTCGATCCTTGCTGTTTAAAAAAATTAAAGAAAACTTCAAGTCTTAGTGCTGGGAACAAAAAAAAGGGGGCAGCTAGGGAAGTGGTTACTGAAGTATTCAGAATAAATGTTATCTAGTAATAATCATATCTAGCAATCGATAATTTTGGTGAAAGTTACATGGATTAGAACACTGTAAGGTTCTCAAATACTGTATCATTTGGAGTATACAAACAAGTGAAGATTGAGATATTTCAAGTCAACATACTTGGGGTGAGGAAAAATAACAAGGTGTCATGATCCATTTAAAAACACTCATCTAGGTGTCTCTCTCCCTTTGAGAGCACCCACACTCTGATAGTGTACCCTGTCTTTCTGTTCATCTGTTTGCCTGCTTGCTTAGTTTACTCATTTACTCAGTAGAGCCGTCAAGTTTTCTTACTATAAATTTTTTTTTAAAAAGATAAAAACACTAATTTAGCACAAAGAGAAACAAAAAAAATCTACCAACATCTTTCATATGAAATTTGTTTTTAAAAAATGAAGACAATGGGCCAGGAGTTTGGCCTACTAGTTAAAGTGCTTGTCTAGCATGCATGAAGACCCGGGTTCGATTCCTTGGTACCACATACATAGAAAAAAGCCGGAAGTGGTGCTGAGGCTCAAGTGGTAGAGCTCTAGCCTTGAGAAAGTCCAAGGACAGTGCTCAGGCCCTGAGCTCAAGCCCAGGACTGGCAAAAAAAAAAAAAAAAAATGAAGACAAAACTGGGCCGGGAGTTTGGCCTAGTGGTTAAAGTGCTTGCCTAGCATGCACAAAGACCTGGGTTCAATTCCTCGGCACCACATACATAGAAAAAAGTCGGAAGTGGTGCTGAGGCTCAAGTGGTAGAACTCTAGCCTTGAGAAAGTCCAAGGACAGTGCTCAGACCCTGAGCTCAAGCCCGACTGGCAAAAAAAAAAAAAAAATGAAGACAAAACAAAGAGTTGTATTTTTTGAAATGTATGATTCAACTCAAAATCATCTAAAATGGAAGTTAAGAAAGTATTTCAAGGGCCAGGAGTTTGGCCTAGTGGTAGAGTGCTTGCCTAGCATGCACGAAGGCCTGGGTGTAATTCCTCAGTACCACATACATAGAAATAGTCAGAAGTGATAATGTGGCTGAAGTGGTAGAGCTCTAGCCTTGACAAAGCCCAAGGACAGTGCCCAGGCCCTGAGTTCAAGCAGGACTGCCCCCAACCCCAGCAAAAGAAAGCATTTCACACAGCCAGACATAACTTGAAAATAACATTGTCCTGCCACACGCTGAGTAAAGCACATCCCTCTGCACAGATCCAGCCTGTTTTCAACCAAAACTTGATTAATGACAAATTTTGATTATAACTTGTCAATCTTAGCTATCTCAACCATTGTTTCTGCCCACAGGGATTATGACCTGTTTCTCAGTCAACTTTGTTTTGCTATTCACTCCCCAAGACCCTCCTTGCTGTTAGCATGTTACTTAGCTTTCTGTAAGTCATTTATCTTCTCTATCTTTATGAATGAAGCCAGGTGTCTCATCTTTCAGATGTTTTCCTGGATTCTTTTAGTCTGTTAAAAATTGCCTTTGCATATACCTAACTGTGCCTGAGTTTGTGCCTATCTTTCTTTGCCTGCAAATGATACTTTTTACAGTAACTTCTACACAGAATTTCCCTACCCTATGTGTTTAGACAGTACTTTTATCCTATAAAGTACTGTCATGAGTCCTGAAGTACCTCATCAACCCATAGCTTCTGCTATGTTCTTTTCAATGTCCATTCCCGACCTATGTTTCTTCTTGACTTCTCTCTCATGCCTTCAGCTACTGTCTTTGCGTTCTTTCCTTGTTCTCACTGTATCGTACTTCATGTCACCCTTTCCCACACGTTTTTCTTCTTGGTACCTTGTCTGTCTTTCCATGTCTCAACCACTTCTTTTGCCTGCTTCCTTCTTGTTTGTCTCCTTATTTCCACTCGCTACCACTTACTTGTTCTCCCACTCTGAGTCTTTCTAAATATAACCAATCCATCTATTTGTCTTGCTGTATTTTGAGGTCTCCTACTACAGCTGCATGTAATTGGTTTCTTCTGCTTCTATTTCTGCATTCATCTGATGTTATTTGTTGGACCATCATGTACTGTTTGTCTTGATTTAAACCATCCCTAGTTGTTCTATCTGTTGTCTTTTGGGAGTTTTGTTTTTTCATTTTGATAAGTATCATTTTACTGGATCAGAGCACAGAGGCATTGTGTCACTATGCTCTTTCCCTAAGAGGATCCCCTTTTTGGTATTGCTGTCTGTTGTCTTTGAAAGACTGTGAGGTTGGGTTCACTGTAATCTGACTCTTTAGTTTAGTGTATACTGGCTTTCTGAATCTTGTTTTCTCCCAACATTTGCTTTTTTCACCATCTCTCCTGATTTGTTTTTGTGCTTATTCTCTACATCCCCAATCTATCCTCCCTCACCCATTTGTTTCCCTCCTTCAAATGCCTCTTCTATTCTCAGCCAACTTGCTTACCCTGTGCTGAGTCTGCTCTCTAGACCCCTCTGTCCCAAACTGTGTCTCCCTGAGTCAGTGAACCCTGCTTGGGAGAGACAAGAAAGGCATGGTTCTAAAGTTCTCACCTGGCCAACTACATTATGTTTTTCCTTCATCCAGACTCCTAAATGACTCATTCACTTCCTGACACTATTGTTTCTCTTCATACATAACCCTGAACATGGTTTTCAATACATTCTCTTTAAAGTTAACTCTGAGGAGTATCTCATGAATACTTAGAGAAAACTGAGAAAATTAGAACGAATGGGACAATTACAATGAATACTAAGAAAAAAAAATCCAGTCTTTTGTTTTCTGGTACAGAAGTTCAAGGTAGATTCTATTTCAGTTTGAGGCAACAGATTTTTTTTTTAATTTAATTTTTTGAATGACATTAAGATTTTGAACTCAGGGTTTCAGGCCTCACATTTACTAGGTAAGTGCTTTACCACTTCAGCCATTCTTCCAACCCTTTTTGCTTTAGCAAAGTTCAGGAATAGTCTGGACTTTGATCCTCACATCTATACCCCTGTGTAGTTATGATTAAAATACATGCCAATACACCCAGATAATTTTGCTGTAATAGGGTCCTACTTACTTACTGCCTTGTAATCCTCAATCTCTGTCTCCCAAGTAGATAGAATTTCAGAGATTACAAGTAATCACATTTGAAATACGCATTAAACATTTTTCAAGAACTTACTTTTTTAACCATTGAGTTAACTCCACAAATTTTATTTTACTTTCATAAGAAATACAATTTTTCCCCCCAGTCCCGGGGCTTGAACACAGGACCTGAACACTGCCCTTGGGTTTTCTAAAGGCTAAAGTTCTACCACTTGAGCCACAGCACCACTTCCGGCATTTTCTATGTATGTGGTATGAACAAATCGATCCCAGGTCTTTGTGCATGCTAGGCAAGCACTCTTACACTCAGCCAAACTCCCGCCCCAGACACAAATTTTATATCGCCTGCTAATGTTTTGTATGACTAAAGAAATCTAGATAAAAGACATCTACATTCATTTCTTCTATATATTTACAATTCTTCTATGGGGAGAATGGGCATATTTTAATCAAAGCTGACAAAGATAAACATGGTTGAATGCTTTTTAAACTATTAAATTTTAGAACTTTCAAAAGAGAAAATTCGTAAGGGCAGGTCAGGAATGTGGTCTAGAGGTAGAGTGCATGCCTAGCACGTATAAAGCCCTGGGTTCCATTTCTTGGTACCACATACAAAAGAAGCTGGAAGTGGTGCTGTGGCTCAAGTGGCAGAACTCAAGCCTTGAGCAAAAAGTGCCAAGGACAGTGCCCAGGCCCCGAGTTCAGAACCCATGACTAGCAAAACAACAAAAACAAAACCCATAAACTTATAAGAGCATTGCATTATATCAAAATGGATTTTCTTTTTTTTGTGGCGGGAGAGGAGGTGGGGTATTAGAAATAGAACCAAGGGCCTTGTACATGCTAAGCATGTGCTCTACCACTGAGAATAAACCCAGCCTTTCCAAACTACATTTTGAAAGATCATAAGTATAAAAGATGATGATAAAGAAAAGATGAGAGCAAACAAGAATTCCTTGACAAAGACAGAAAAACCTTTAAGAATCACCAAGGTTGACATGCTGAAATGCTAAAACTGTCCATTGACTCCTGGATTAGACTTGGTGATTATCGAACCCAGGACATTACAATGGAACTGATGGCACTAACTAAATCCCATATTAAAAGAAACATTCTAATTAAGACATGTTATTTCTGAGCTCTTGGACACCTGATGCTTCCTTTCTTATATACTTGGGGGAGGATAGATTATATCCTTGGGACAGGACGGGCCATTATAGAACTTGGTTCCTATAGTATAGAAAGGGCAAGTCAGTTCCACTCCAGGATATCATATTCAGGTAGTGGATATAACAGATGCTTGGTGGGTCCAACTGAGTCAAATTAGCAACTTCTAATCTGGCTCCAATAGTTATTCCCAACAATACGAAAAGATCTTTACTTTGTTATGGCTGGCAGCTCTAGGAACTCCATTCTGACTTTCTTGTGGTTCTCCTATTTCCTGCCACCCTTCTTCATTGATGAGCAGGCTATTAAGCTTTCTTTTTCCTGATCAGTTCATTTTCTCTAATTCCTGATTCTTTATCAATTTTTGTCACAATCATTCCTGACCAAATAACTTTATCACAGCATACTGCTGCTGGGTTTCTGGTATTGCTGCACCACAAAGACTTGCCTAAGTCACGGAGCCAGGGTTACCCAAAGATTCTGAAATAGGCGGCAGACTGGTAAAATACTATTACAGTAGCAAACATCCTGACAAACAGGATGAATAACAAGAGGTAGGGGAATAAAAAAAGAAAAGAAAAATCTGAAACTACTGTTATTGTATAGAATGCAAAGTGTATATATGTTTTTGTAAAAGTAATTGTTCTTATAGGCTTGCTTCTAGTTTAGAGCTACAGTATAATTTAGGTGAGCTGAAAAGAAGTCAAAAAAAAAGTTTTGATAAAAGATCAAATGACAGTAACAAAAACATAAGGCTACTTATGATGTAGATGATAACCCCTGCTAACAGTGTCTCCTCTCGTCATTGTTTATTGGCTTCACTCAAATATCAGGAGCCACTTGCTTTAAAGAACTCTCTAGCCCAAGAAAGTAAAACTTTCTCTTTGTCAGATGCTGGTTTAAAAGTAAGCAGATAATGATAAAGAGGCTTGCTTGCCTAGAAAGTACAAAGCCTGCATTTAAACCCCAATATGGGGTTTAATAAATAAAGAAGTTACTAAGTAAATAAGTAAAACCATATAAACCAATTTTAGATAATGAAATACGGGGACAGACAAGATGAAGGGGGCACTCTGGCAAAGTTTTCTTTAGAATTAAAACTCGAGGAAGAGACAATCCATTTTACTACATTTGGATATTTTTATCTGCATGTAATTATCTAGAAACATGAACACATTAAGCTAGTTCCCCTCACTGTTCAAAAGGACAACCAATAGTCTGAGTTCAACAGAGCGAAAGATGGAACAAACATATCTCCTTTAGAATGCAGTTAAGCTATGAAATAAACCAGTGTTGAACTATACTGTTCCAAAGTATCCCAAAGACAACCTTTTTAAATTGTTTCAATCTACTTCTAGTTGGATTTTCTATTGTCACAGGCAAAGATATTTTAATTGATACATGGAGTTAATCAGAAAACTCACAATAACTGATACAGACACAAAGAGTTCTATGTGTCTAGACTGTTTTTATGAAAGAAACTCAAGTTGCACAAGACTCACTATTCTGAAACACCAGCACCAGAGGAAATAACATACTGAGAGTGGCTCTTAAAAACTATACACCTGTACTGTCGAGCTCTACAGAAGGAATAGATTGCTATAAATTCACATTGACAAAAGGCAAGGGGAGAGAAAAAAAAGAAGAGTACAGTAGAACATTCTCTGACTCCAGTTCTCACCTAGGCTTTTCAAAATAAACACAACCATATTTTATGGCATGGCAGAACTAAAATTGGCCCTGTAATTCAAATCAAGTACCCTGACTTAAAAAAAATAGGAAGCCACTGTTAAAAGTATAAACTCTCAAGAAATTTGCATTTAAAACTAAGGCCAGAAGCTGAGCACTTATGGCTCATGCCTATAAATCTGGTTATTCAGGAGGCTGAGGTATGAGGACTATGAATCAAAGCCAGTCCCGGCAGGAAAGTCCTCTTATCTCCAATTAACCACCAGAAAACCTGAAGTGGACCTATGGTCAAACTGGTAGAGTATTCGCCTTGAGCAAAGAGCTTAGGCCCTGAATTCAAGCCCCACAAATGACAAAAAGAAAACAAGAAAAAGACAAAACAAACAAAAAATCAACCTGAGGACAAGAAATATATAAATGTTTTGAAGTGAGAAATAAAATTCTGTATGTCAAAAAAATTCAAATATCTCCAAGCGGCACAAATACTTTAGGACTGGCCAACAGTTGAATGAGTTACTTTAGGTTCAAGCAGAGTAAGCACTGCAAGTTAAACTTGACTGAAGATTTTGCTAAAGACCCACAATGTTTTCTATTCAGTACAAATAAATTAGTAAGAGAAACAAACACAGTAGAGCTTGGAATCAAATGATATACTCTCTAGTATGTTGGTAAGTCACTTATCTAATCTTGCGCCTCAAAGTTAAAACAAGGGAAAATTTGAAAGAACTCTTAGTAAGAGCATGGGGCCTCTACTCACCTCTGTTTCAGGGCTGGGATTTCTGTGGGTTCTGGTTCAAGAATTTCATAGGCCAAGTTCACATCCTCTGTCTCCCGAAGCAATGCATAAATTGGCTCAATTTGTTCATTAAACCTTGCCAAAAGTGTGCGTGCATCTTTTTTGGGCATTGCTGATTCATCCTCTTCTACCTCTGTATGGCAAAAAGTACAGTGGAAAGTTCCTACAGAGAAAACAAAGTCTCAGGTTAGGGAGGTGAAATCTTCCAGACAAGCTGTTAACAAAGCACTAACCTCAACACCTTATTAGAATATTCAAATATATTTAAAAAGTTGAAATAACCTTACAGTGGAAACCCATGTACCCACCATCTAGATTCTACAATCATTATTTTGATATATTTACCATCTGTATACCCATCTCTTAATAGTTCTCTTTTATACATTTCAAAATAATTTCATTCCCACCAAGTTGGTTTATTTTCTGTGGGGTGGGGGGGTGAGGTTGTAGGGAGATAGTCCTGGGCTTGAAATCAGACCCTGGGTGCTGCTCCTGAGATTCTTTTTCTCAAAGCTAGCACTCTACCACTTGAGCCACAGCACCACTTCTGGTATTTTCTAAGTAATTTACTGGAGGTAAATCTCACACTTTCCAGGCTGGTTTCGACCTGGGATCCTTGGTTCTCAGCCTCCTGAGTAGCTAAGATTATAGGCATGAGCCACCAGCGTGCCATCTCATTCCTACCAGTTTTTAATACTAATATTTCTAAGATATTTACATTTATTTTAGCCTACAGTTCAATTCTTTATAGCTTACTATTGTACATGTATCACTTGTCAAACAGTTTTCTTTTTAGATGCTACACAACTGGTTTTCTATCACAGGAAGAACCAAATAAATACCTAAAACTAAGTTTCCAGTCATCCTATATGTCACTACAGGGCTCTTTATGCTTATTAACCATTTTATCTATCAAATATAATCAATCCATTATAATTTTTCAATATCCCTAACACTCAGCTTAGAACAGTATTTCCTTAGAACCTCTACATTTTTCACATCCACTGTCATTTCGCTAAGCTAGATCATAATTACAGCCTACAAGAGCTTCTTAAACATGATCCTTGAGTCTGTTTTCCCCCACCAATTCCAAGTTTCCTAAATCACAACTTTGTCATTTTCTTTTCTTTCTCTACAGTCTATTTAATAGCTGAATTTTTAATGCTCACAGCAAGAAATTTGAATTTCTCATCCTCTAGTAAAGGCCTTGAGGAATTTGACCCTAAGACATCGTAATTCAGTCAGAGTCTTTTCTTTACATACCAAGACAAGACAAACATCTGAGATTAGAAACTATTTATATAGTGCTGTTTCTAGAACAATTCCACATACACTTTTGATCCTTATACCAATCTTGTAAAGTGATGTCAGAACTGAAGCTCTCAAGAATTTATCCAAAGTTACACAGCTGGTGAACTGAAAAATAACAGCTGTTAACATATCTGAGTGTTGACAAAGTATCAGGGATTGCCAGCCTCTGAGACTGATATTATTATTGCTCATTAAAGTCTATAAAATAAAGAAGATCCAATGAGCTCAGTAATTTGCTCAAGATCATACAACTACGAGATAAGAGGATGGGGTAGGAATCAAATAAGTTCAAATTACTACACTACAGCTGATATTCTTAAATATCACCTAACAGTCTGTATCAGCAGCTACTTGATTTCCAGTTTGGTTTTTATTCACAATACCAAGGCTATTCATCTTCCCATTCTGATTCAATTTATTTGAGGGATTAAAAGAGATCATATGCATACTTGGTGCAGAGCACTTAGTAAGAACTAAACATTTCAGCTTTGAAAGACCTTATGTGTGACTGATACATAATTCATTTTAACCTCTCTTCCTCAGGTACAGAATAAACAAACCAAGCATTTGTTTCAATGTAACACTTGATCCTATTGATCTTATATTCCCTGTGATTTCGTTATTGATCCCCATACCCAGCCAATACTATAAGAAAACCTTTTATTCATATTTCTTTTTTTTTTTTTTTTTTTTGCCAGTCCTGGGCTTGAGCTCAGGGCCTGAGCACTGTCCTTGGACTTTCTCAAGGCTAGAGCTCTACCACTTGAGCCTCAGCACCACTTCTGACTTTTTTCTATGTATGTGGTACCGAGGAATCGAACCCGGGTCTTCATGCATGCTAGGCAAGCACTTTAACCACTAGGCCAAACTCCCGGCCCCGCTTTATTCATATTTCTTGTCTAAAACATTTTCTCTTCCATCTTCTAGTTGCCTAAAAATGACCAATTTCCTTCCTTTCTTTCTTCTTTGTCCTGGGGCTTGAACTCAGGACCTGGGCACTGTCCCTGAGCTTTTTGCTTAAGTCTAGCATTCTACCATTTGAACCACAGCACCATTTCTGGCTTTTTCTGTTTATGTGGTGCTGAGGAATCGAACCCAGGGCTTTGTGCATGCTAGGTAAGCACTTAATCACTAAGCTACATTCCCAACCCTAAGAAATACCTAATTTTCTACATCTACCATCAAATAAGAGCAAGAGGAAGAGAGAGGGGGAGAGATGGAGAGAGAGCGAGAGAGCAAGAGAGCGAGAAAGAGAGAAAGAAAGAGAAAAAGAGAGAAAGAGAAACAGTCACTCCCAGGTGGGAGGTAGCTTAGCACTTGCAGGTAGGCTGTGGCATTTGTCAAACAATCTCACAGCTCACCATCATCAGGCAGGGATCTCTGTAAGCAAAACCAGAGCCAAACGACTGTAGTTATCATGATGACAGGCAAAACTACAGGAAAAAATCCCAGGGAATCCAAGTAACTGCTTTTTTTTTTTTTTTTTTTACAATTACAACTTTGGCCTTGCCTTACTCATCTCACCTTACAGATAAGAGATTAAAAATACCCAGTTAAAGAACTATATTTTTTGACAGTGTACTGTCTGAAGTAAATATCCCTACTCGTCTTGAAAATTCCCCAATGAAAAGTCCAAATTCTCTAATTCTATTTATTACAACCTTACTAAGACATTCTATAATGACTTCTTTTGTTGGAGAGAACATTCATAAATTTAACTTTACTATAAGCATAAATATACAGATTCTGGCTGAATCAACTGAACATGAATGCTATTTACCAGAATAAAGAGAACAAGTTCCTTTTTCTTTGTAAGTAAAAGTTACCAGGTTGTTCTATATATCTGAATCCATGTTGTCCCCACTGGCCATTAAGATACATGTTATATGCCTAGTTATTAAAACTGCTGAGAGCTCAATAGAGTGCAATAAACACTAGAAATTTAGATATATGAATCTACAAGGGCCAGGAGTTTGAACTAGTGGTAGAGTGCTTGTCTAGCATACACAAAGACCCAGGTTCGATTGCTCGGCACCACATACATAGAAAAAAAAAAAAAGGCAGAAGTGATGCTGTGGCTCAATTGGTAGAGCTCTAGCCTTGAGAAAGCCCCAGGACAGTGCTCAGGCCCTGAGCCCAGAACTGGCCAAAAAAAAAAAAAATCTATAAAATACAACTAGTTGCCGGGTGCAGTGGCTCATGCCTGTAATCCTAGCTACTCAGGAGGCTGAGATCTGAGGATTGCGGGTCAAAACCAGCCTGGGCACTAAAGACTATGAGACTCTTCATCTCCAATTAATCACTAGAAAACCAGAAGTGGTGCTGTGGCTCAAGGGGTAGAGCAGTAGCCTTGAACTGAAAGAGTTCAGGGACAGGGCCCAGGCCCAGGATCCAAGCCCCACGATCGACAAAAACAAAACAAAACAAAAAACAGCTAGTAACTGAAGGCAACATAGACCAGAGTATCCAAAAGATTAAGGAGAATAAGGAGATAATCAATTTATATATCTAACTAAAGAGAAATCTTAGAGAAACAGAAATGATACAACCATAGGTATACCAAGGTGATTGAAGGTAATGGCACGGAACAAATTTTTCAAAGCCAGCCAGAACTAAAAACCAGAATATTTAGTTACAAAGAATAGTAAATCTGACTGGAGAGATTTTAGAAGATGTGCTAGCTTGCACTATCCTCTATGTGTTCCACGCTGTTTCCTTCTTCAATAGAAACATAAGAATATAATTCAACATAGGAGTTTGAAAACCATATAAAATAAGATCAAACACAAAGGTGCAGTGTCTATGTGTCTCTGATCATATAAAATAGTGTTTATCAAAATGAAACAAGAGTGTTTCCTTGTGGCTTTTTGTTGTTTGTTTTCTTTTCAGTCTTGTTTGTTCACTTATTTATCTTTGGGAGGGGAAGGCGACACAGATAGATACTGGGTAAAAAGAAATGCAGCAATACCTATTTATCATAGCGGAGATATGGAACCAACCCAGATGCCCTTCAGTTGATGAATGGACTAACAAAATGTGGTATTTATATACAATGGAATTCTATGCTGCTGTCAGAAAGAACGACATCCCCCCATTTGTAAGGAAATGGAAAGACTTAGAAAAAATCATACTAAGTGAAGTAAGCCAGACTCAAAGGAACATAGGCTCAATGGTTTTCCTCATTTGTTATAATCAGTTGAAATCTTGGGCTCTCCTATCAGAGATTTACAATAGAACAAAACCTAGATACATAAGGCCATATAGGATGAGGCTAAATGAAAGTACCTCCAGGATATAGAAACAAAAGCCATATAACGAGTGATTGTTGTCCTTAATGTACTACGTTATCTCTTATCTCTTTTGCTGTCCCTTGGTTATTTCATATTGTTACAGTAGTATTTTACCTTGTTATCTGATATATTGGATATATGCGTATTTGGTTATTTGAAATCGGATAGGGAAGGGGAGAAACAAGATAAGGGGCTGGGATGGGGGAGGGAAATGGGGATCAAGACATGAGAAAGGGTATCAATGTATATGAAGTAATGCACCCTCTACCTGGTGAACATAATGTAACCCTTCTATTGATTACAATAAAAAATATATGAAAAAAAAAAAAGAAACGCAGCAACGCAGCAGTACTCACTAGACCCTGTATTGAGCATAAACTATACAACTTGTTGGTAGTCATGGGAAAAATAAACTGGGAGAGAGGAAAGAAAGGGGTGACACTGTCCAAAAAGAAATGTATTCATTACCTTATGAAACTGTAATCCCTTTGTAAATCACGTTTATAATAGCAATTTAAAAAGTGAAAAAACAAACAAGATTAAATACAGCTCTTTGGGGCTGGGGGTTTGGCCTAGTGGTAGAATGCTTGCCTAGCATGCACGAAAACCAGGGTTTGATTCCTTGGTACCACCTACATAGGGGACAAAAAGCCAGAAGTGGTGCTATGGCTCAAGTGACAGAGCACTAGCCTTTAGGAAAGCCCAAGGACAGTGCTCGGGCCCTGAGATCAAGTCCTAGGACTGGGGGGAAAAAACAGCTCTGTATCTACTGAATTTTAAGAACTCTATCAATATGGCACTTGGTGAGGTCTGTTCTCACAGAGAACTGTCAAGGAGAACTAAAACATACTTAGAAGACAAGTTATTCAGTTTAGTAGCTTACAAGTTAGCTAGTTCAGTAGATTTTGTTTTTAAAAGAAGGAATCCCATTTCTCACGCGTCAAAGTGCCTAATACATGAAGATAAAAGAGAAAACTCTGGCTAAAGCACAAGAAGTGAACAGAGATAAGGGGCAATCCTCTAACCTTCCCATTCCATGTTAACAAAGCATCACAACCATTCTCCTCGGTGTCCCCCAACAGGCACAACACTGTGCTACTGAGACTTCACTGCTATTCTTTCTGTCCAGAATGCTTTCCTTCCACATGGTCAAATGGCTATGTGCTTTAGTTCTTTCCTCAAGTCACTTCACAATGGCATTCCTACCCAATATCACCTAAAATTCCAATGTACTCCAGCAGTCCTTTCCCTTCTTTTGCTTTCCTTTTCTGTCATTATCCAACACATCACATTTGATTATATCTAGTTCATTAGTTTCTTTATTAATTTATTTTGCTAGTCCCAGGCTTGTACACCAGACCTGAGCACTGTACTTGTGCTTTCTCAAGACTAGCTAGCCACAACACCATTTCCAGCTTTTTTCTGTGTATGTAGTACTGAAGAATTGAACCTGGGTTTTCAAGCGTGCTAGGCAAGCACTCTGCCACTAGGCCAAACTCCCAGCCCTAGTTTCCTTATCTTTAAAAATGTTAATATTGAAGCTGGGTACCAGTGGCTCATGACTGGATTAATCCTTGCTATTCAGGAGAGTGAGATCTAAGGATCACAGCTTGAAGCCAGACATGGCAGAAAAGTGTGCGAGACTTTGATCTCCAGTTAACTACCAAAAAAGCCAGAAGTGTCTTAAGAGGTAGAATGCTAACCCTGAGGGGAAAGAAAAAAAAAAAAAAAAAAACCAACTTAGAACAGTGCCTAGGCCCTGAGTTTAAGCCCCAGGACTGGTAACAACAACAAAAGGTTAAAAGGTTTTTAAAAGTGTTTTCCCGGGCCGGGAGTTTGGCCTAGTGGTAGAGTGTTTGCCTAGCATGCACAAAGACCCAGGTTCCATTCCTGGATACCACATACATAGAAAAAAGCTGGAAGTGGTGCTGAGGCTCAAGTGGTAGAGCTCTAGCCTTAAGAAAGTCCAAGGACAGTGCTCAGTCTAATAAAATATTAATTTTTTGTGGGGGGAAAATGAGGAAGGCAAGAGGAAAATGGAAAATACAACATTACTTTATAGGACAATCTTGGGATGACAACTCAGTAACTTGAGGGCATTTATATATTTAAGCCAAAAAGAACACATGGCCACAAGGACCCTGAATTCTAACGCAATCTAGATTTAATAAGTTACCTATAAAAAGTTTTCCTTCCCATAATATGCCAGCTGTAAGCAGTTGTCAGCTGGCCATCTTGTGTCACTGCATATAAACTTGGGGACCTGGCTTACATAGTGACATTAGCCACTGCTAAGGCTAGGAGCAGTATTTAAGCTAGGCCCCAGAGGCCCAATCCCTGTACAGTAATATGCAAAGGCCATGTGAAAACTACACACACAGTGGGTATGTTACAAGGAAAAATGCCTTCAATGTAAAAGGAACCCAAATATTTTATAATGGCATGCCCATCCTTGATGCTCGGCAGGGTGATATTACTTTTATTACCTTTATTACACTGAATGTTAAAACAACCATACTCTGGAGGGAGATGTTATTTTTATTATAGCAGGCAGTAAGCAAAACCTGTTCTTTTGCTCTGGAGAAAAACAATATTGCTTTCTTTCAAAGCTGCTCCTTATATAAATGTCCTTGAAAAGGCATCCAAAAAATAGGCAGTTAGTCAGTGCCTCTGTATAGGCTGTGTAGAACATGAGACCTAGGAAGAACTGTAATTACCCTGTCTGGTAATTTTTACCAGAGAAAAACTAAGGCTGCCATCGCTGGGTCCTATGTGTATCACATAAACACAAATTGTAAATGAGAAGCAGCTGGTCAAAGGCCAAATGTAAAAATGTGACATTTTATGGAAGATGACTTCAGGCTAATTTTACATACTACAATCATTTTAAGAATATCATTTAGCATTATAAAAAATATGTCAGCTTCCCCCAAATCAGTAGGGGTGGTGGACTAGAATGTGGTCATGGAAACTCAATATACAGTATGTTATAAGCCTAGTGATGGGGGTGGGCACACCCATGCCAAGTAACCTGCCGTCAAGAAGCTTGACATTTCATAGACAGGTAAGGTATATAAAGCGCAACATGATCAGGAACAGTGTAAAACTAGTGCACAAACGTTCTAGACTGGCAAAAAAAAACCAAAAAGATTCTGTAGGTAAATCTGAGTTTAAAAATACCTTATCTTAATTATATGGAAAAAATACCTTATCTTTTATATTATCTGGACTCACAAACTATGAAAGAAACTACTTTAAAAATATTGCCTTGTAGTCATCAGAGAAAAGTCTGTGTAATTCTAGGACCCAAATCTGAAATGCAAAGGAATGGAGATTTAGATATGTTAAGGTTACCAATCATAATTTGAAAAACAAATGAAACAAACAAAAACAAACCTGAATCCAAACAAAATCTGTCTGACTAGACTCCCTGAATTCTGAATTATACAATTCATGCTCAATCTATCGCCATTATCAGTTATATGTCAGTAAATGTTTCACATGTATCTACATAAGTCCTCTTTTAAAAAGAGTATATAAAGTATTTGTAACAAACAAATTTATCAAGAAATATTAAGTGCCTATCATGTTCTTCTTTTACTGACACAAGTCTTAGTACCAGGTTTGCCAGAAAATAGTCACTGAAAAGAGGGAGAAAAAAATTACATGTGAGATGTTTCAGAACTATTTTAGAGTTATCTATTCACTCTTCTAATGAAGGTAAGTTATCACTCTAAATGAGGAGAAAAGAAATGGAGACTAAATTGTGAGGAGAAAGTGAATATGGAATTTTAACTTTTCTCCAAATTAAAAAAAAAATAAAAACAAAAATGAAACCAGAGGTGGAGAAAGATAAAAGTTTAGAACCAAAGAAAGAAACAAAACAGAACAAAAAAACCCAGGACCAACAAAATTCAGAAAACCTGCAAGAAAAATTGAGGGGTACCTGTTCTGTGGGACAACTTAACTAAGTGTCCAACATGCTAAATCACATTTTATGTGATTTAGATTATGTAAATGTGATTTAGATTATGTAAGTATTCAGTAAAGAAAACCATAAAATCAAACTGAAAAAGCTGTGTATCCTCTTCTATTTGGCAAGAAAGTGCTTTAGAAACCTGTAATGGAGAAAAAGGACAGATATAAAATGAGATTATGGATAAAAAAAAAACCACTATGAGTCAAATCTCCAAACAATTAAATATTTAAAGAGAGTAGCGTGCTTTACCAAGGGAAATTAAACAAACAGAGGCTCTTACTAGTTTCAATACCAAGATTACATGACTAAGTAGCTCAGCACTCACAAATAGCTAAGGTTTATTCCCACTGGCTTTTAAGTTATTATTGACTTGATTAAGCTACTACACTTCTTCATGTGAATCCTCTAAATCTGTTCAAATGAGCCACACAAAGTAAGAGAACTCTCCTGAAGGCTGTCATATTCTTCCTAACAGTCACTCTAAACACTCCAGCCAATGTAGATACTCTTAGATTTATGTGATTACTTTGTATGATCTTCGAAACTCACACCACACACACACACACACACATACATCATTTGATAAGTTAACAATAACCTATAAATTCTTATTTTATCATTTTGTGAAATGCCTATTTGTTTTTTTTTTTTAAAAAAAAAACCTTCAACTATAACTGTTCTCAAAGTTTACTTAAAATAGGATCTGTAGTCTCCAGCTAAATTCAGTGATAGAGGGGCTGCCAAGCTGTTTTTAATTCAAATCACACTAGCAATTTTCATCCACAGTAAAACTACATGGTACATATGCGTTTATAGAAACTGTACAACTGCATTTTTTAAAAAAATATTTGTGTGGGTGACTCACACCTGTAATCCAAGCTACTCAGGAGGTTGAGATCTGAGCATGGTCAAAACTAGCCAGGCAGAGTCTGTGACTTAAAAAAAAAAAAAAACAACTTTATTTTTGTTGATGTGGTACCCAGGAATCAAACCCAGGGCCACATGCATGCTAGGCAAGTATTCTACCACTAAGCTACATTCTTAGTTCCAAAACTGGCAACATCCCTACTACTGAGAAATAATAAAATGTAAAGTATACAAAGTCATCCATAGGATCTTATCTACAAAAGCAAAAAATTAAAAAAAATAGATTTAGAAAGTGTTTGAAAGTGTAGGCAGGAAAGCAGGGGAATGTGATCTATTCAAATCAGATTTATATGTCATGAGCTGGGAACCAGTCACTACTCTAGAGCTGACACTGAGGAGGAAAACATGGCTTCAGGCCAGCCTAGTAAGTATGAAGCACTGAATTCAAACTCCAGCGTTGCTCCCACCTATTTTGAACACTAAAAAGAAACTGAAGCCTGGTATGCTAAGGAACCAAGAGATCATAAAGTATTCTAAGCTATCATTACAACTACAGCTAATAGGAAAAGTCTGGTGTTTTGTGGGTGTTTTTTCTTCTCTAAATTCTGCCTGACATTTTGATTGCATAATTTAAAAATTAAAATTGGAAAACACAAAGCTATTTCCAAATCATCTAACCTTAATATCTAAAAAGAGAATAAAACATTTTGCTGAACTTGGAAGTGCCATTAACTAAATCACCCATGACTGAGACTGCTAAAATAGAAATACAAAGTCCACGTATGTAGTCAAAAAACTTGTTAAATCTAAAAGGAACTAAACATAAAACAGCCTGTTTTGCCTGATTATTAAGCTTCTAAAACCAGGGACTCATGATAAAGGCCAGGGTATTCCTTTCATTTTAATAAAATAAAGGATCTATACACATTAAATATTACACATTTTATTAAAGATAGGGATACCAAAGATTTCTAAGAAGAATGTAAAATATGGAGAAAATCTATAATCTTTTGAGAAAAGCAGAAAAGGGGTAAGAAAAAGCTATAAAATAAAATAAGATGATTGGCCTATGTATGTGAATGCTGGTAAAAACAATCATAACCAAGCTCAGCCTTGGGTCCCTGAATTTCTAGGTGCTTCTCAGGATGCCATCCCTTCTCTTTGTCCAGTGACAGAGAGAAATTATACACTGTAGTTCAGAACATTTGATCAGAGCAACAGTATAAGGTCTAGGTTTCAAATCTAACTTCTAAATGTGCAAATCTAACTTCTAAATGTTCCCTAGTGGCTAAGATAAATCTGAACTGTTAGAGAAAAATGGAGATAGAAGCTCATCTGTTATCCCTATCACCTGGCCAAAAAAAGGCCAAAAATAGTAGCTATCCTCAGTAAGCAACCAAGAAATAGGATGGGTTTGTAAAAGACCCACTTTAGAATGAAAACTGCAATCTGCCCAATTTAGATAGTGCATCAGTATTAGCAGAAAAAGTTCCTTCTTCCCCTGAAATGTACAGAAAATATTTCTCATTTTCCTCACAATGAAGAGAAGTACAATGAAAACTGAGTGAAACAGAATGGAAGCAATGAGAAAAGGACAAAGATTTCTAAGGAGTATATAAAAAGTAAAGTGGGGAGGGGTGGATTATCAAGGTATGCATAGCTTAAAAACAACAACAACAAAAAACTTATCAGAAATGGAAAGCAAAGGCTACAATCAACTTAATAGCACATTTTGTCCTTAAAAAAAATATCCAATGACAGCCAAACAATAAATGTAATGAAAGGTGAGCACCCTCTCAGAACAAGGCTTCCTAATGCTCATGAATTCTCACTCACAGTAATTTACAGGCCTCACCACAGGGGAAGGGGTGCCAAATGAATGTTAGTGTAGGCTGATCATGGAACCACTCAGAGCACATCAAGGTTAAGTGATTTTTTTTTTCTCCTCTTCTATACTCATTCTTTTCCATCCATTCAACTGTAGTCCTCAGAGAAAATCCAGTTTTTATTCTGACTGGCCACAAAACAGTTGTTTCAAACTTACCAGTCTTTCATAAAAGGTTTTCATGCCCTTTTCTCTATCTCAACTCACTGACTAAAATTACATTTGGCTATTAGGCCAGCTTTTTTTTTTTTTTAAATAGTTCATTCAGACACTAACCCATAGGTGAAATTTAAGAGTAACATAAATATCTCCTAAATACTTATATAGTAATAGAATCCCCTTTTAGAAGGTCTCATGAAATTAAATAAGATTCAAACAATGAATAAATATGCAGAATGAGTGATTATGCAGAAGCATATTACTTCAGATTATCGTCTACAAGGGATTGAGTAACATCTACATGCAGTTAAGCGTACAAAGACAGAACCACTATGGAACCAAATTCCAAACCAGAAACAATCTGTGCAGTAAATGGCAGAAATCTTCAGATCTTTCGAGTTTATTTTTGAAAGAGTTCCAAATATATTATTATATACTGAAGCAATTCTTATAACCAAGATGATTAAGATTTCTTTTTAGAACCAAGATCTCTCCTAGTTATCTTATCAACATAAGGAATTAGGTTCAGGTAAATAATAACAGGGAATTCTATTTCACATACAATAACTGCTTCGCAGTAAGTAAGAAGTCACAGGCTCTATTTCTAAATTGAATACTGGGTTATTTTCCACCTAAATTTCTTTTTAAATGCTTTTATATGTACCGCAAATAACTCAATAAGAAAATTAAGCGTATACAGAAAAATCTCAGTTTTTTAAATGTTCCATGTGTGAAAATGTCTCATTTTCTCATATAAAAGTTTTAAGCTAAATGACACCTACACTCTTGAATTCTACATTATGGCAGAGGAAAAGTGGGTAAATGCAGTCATATTTAGTGTACATATGTGAAAACTGAACCAAACAAACTAAGGGGATTTGTGGGGTTAGGAGAGATGGGGAGAATGATGAAAGAGTGACACTGATCAAAATGCACTGTAATTATAAACTGACATGTGGAATTGAAATTCCTTTGTGCAACTACTTAAATTTTAAAAACAAAATAAAGCAAAACTAAAAGCCATAACAAAAGGATAATGTAATTTAACAGCTGTCTTTCTATAGATTCATACCTCTAAAAAATAAGACAGAAATTATCCACTGAATATAAAATTCTTTACTAGATAAAAAATAGTAAGGCAAAATAACCCTGTAACTCATACTTTGAAGTTTTACATGTCAAATATTATGTATTTTGGAGACATAAGTGTTTGGTCCATTATGTCACCAACAGACCATCTTTGCCTCACTTAAGGCAAATTACATATGTTGACAATTCTCTTCCATTAATGCATGGTCAAGAGACATTAAATGCCCATTTGTTAACTTGGAAAGAACCGTGTAGACAAGCCAATCATTCAGTTTAGGCTGCAGCAGAAATAAGGGATAAGGGTGGTAAGCAGAAGCTGGACAGTGAAGATGAAAAACCCTTGGGGATGAATATATTCCCAGACTATGCAAAAACTTCTCAAAGATGACAGCCAGACTGACTGCTGTATGCTCACTCACCATTACTGAACCATTCATATTTACAAGATACATGACTGATATTGAGATGAGTCAATTCAAGAAAACATGCACAAATTTACATCACTTGACTTATAAACTGCTTAAGGCTCACCTGTCATAGGATCAAAGAGCTGGTTAGCTTCTAAGTCTGTAAAAGTACTACTACAGACAGGACATTTAAAGGAAGCCCGGTTGGTGGAATCTCTCTCATCCGTTTCAATCCTCCTTCTCATGTGGTCCAATTTGTACTTAACAACATTAACCAGGGTACGATAATTGATAAAGTAGTAGTTATGGCGAGTGGTTTTGCCATCTGCAGCAGTCTCTACTCTCATTCTGCATTTGATGAACTTGTCTCCCTTTAAGTTATTCAAAACGGATCGAAGTTGCTTCCGATCAAACTTGAGCAGCTCCAGCATATCTTCCTCTTTCACGCAGGGATTCCGGATCAAGATGTCCAAGGCCAGCACATGTTCGATGCCATAAAAGCCCCGGATCACATACTTGGCTAACCTCTTCAATGCTGCAGGAACCTCAGTGAGAACATCTGGATCTGCCATCTTTCGTAGCAAACTTCAACTATGCTGAACGAGAGAGAGAGAGAGAGAGAGAGAGAGAGAGAGAGAGAGAGAGAGAGAGAGAGTCATAAATATGAGGACTTGGTAATTATTTTAAATCTAGAATAGTCAGCCTTTTACTGGTAGTGTAGCTACTACTATTCCTGAATACCACAAAGGTACTCAAATGTTGCTTTAAAGGACTTTTAATATCTAAATATTTAACAGAGGAGAGAACAGAATTATTTTTTCTAGAGTATAAAAAAGATTTCAACTAAAAAGCTTGACATATTTCTTAAATGTAGCTTTCATGATCAAATGTTCTTGATTCAAAAAAAAGCTTTATTATTTACAACAATGATATATTACTTTATTTCAGAAACAGAATTCTGTGAGATGCTTGCTATCTCTGACAATGCTGGCAAGCCCATGAAAAAACAGCAGTTAACGTATCCTTAAAGTACTGTATCTGTATCTGTACTATATCTTTACTTAAGTTAACATTTTCTACTAAGATTCTAGGATGTGTTCCATAATCAGACATTCACAACAAAATCACAACAAAAACCTTCGGACGTTTGACAAAAAAAAAATCATTAATTTGCAAGAATTTAACACTTACATCCAGACTGCTTTTGTACCTAATTTCCATGTCATGGTTTAGCGAACTGTCCTCTCAAAGCTCAAACTAGCATGTGGCTGTTAAAACTCATATGTGACTGTCAAAAACTTGGGCTCTGGAATGAGCCTACATTTTAGTAGCTGTGTGTGAGCCTAATCTAATCCATCAAACTAATTCAAGTCCTATTTTATTCTCTAAGAAAGATAATAAGTAAAGTGTTTAGAAAGATCTTGTTAACAAAGAGAGCTGCCATATCAATTTAATGTCTCCAATTTAAAATCGCCAGTCTGTCACACAGACTTGATAGAGCAACTGCTGATACATTGTTCTGAGCTATTTAAAATGAGGAGTCAGCCCGGTGTGGTGGCTCATGCCAGTAATCCTAGCTACTCAAGAGGCTAAAATCGGAGGACTGTGGTTTAAAGCCAGCCCAGGCACTATGAAGCTATGACTCTTATCTCCAATTAATCATGAGAAAATGGGAAGCGGGGCTGAGGCTCAAGGGTAGGGGCAGTAGCCCTGAGCTGAAGAACTCAGGGACAGTGCCCAGGCCCAGAGTTTAAGTCCCATGACCCCCCAAAATAAATAAATGGATAAATAAATAAAATGAGGAGTCATATTCAGTTACTATTAACACTAGCTTTTGTTTGAAATTAATCCTATAAAAATTTTTCTTAACAGTACTGGGGATTGAACTCAAGGACTCCAGCTTGCTAGGTAGGTATTGTGCCATGTAAACATGCCCAAGTCCTCTTTTTGCACTGGTTAATTTTGAAGTAGGATCTTCTTTTATGCCAAGTCTGGTCAGAATTTTTATCTTCCTACTTGTGCATCCCTAAGTCAGGCTAGGGGTGGCCTTGAACTGAGATCCCTGATCTGTCTACCAATAGCTAGTATTATGGCTGTGAACCACCTAACTCTTATTGAACTTTATAACCCTTTTAATAAGAAATAAGTTTTATAGCTGGGTGTGGTGGCTCACGCCTGTAATCCTAGCTACTCAAGAGGCTGAGATCTGAGGCTGAGATCTGACTCATCAAACAATGACTCCTCGGTGTATGATTTTAATAATAAAAACATATTTAATTTGAAAAAAATTAGAAAGGGAAAAAAAGTGATCTTACAATTTGTACATTGTGGTACATGCCTGTAATGCCAACAGGAAGACTGCAAGTTAGAGATTTGCTTGGGCTACATGGTGAGACCATGTCTCAAAAAAATCCATTCCTCAGTTCAAAGCCAGCCTGGGGCTGAGATTGGTGGCTCAGACTGTGCCTGTTATCCTGGCTACTTTGGAAGCTGAGATCTGAGGATTGAGGAGGATGGAGAATGAGGGGATGGAGGATGAAGATCAAGGAGGATGGAGAATGGAGGATGAAGGATGAGGAGGATGGAGGATGAAGATAGCAGTTCAAAGACAGCCTGCACACTAAAGACAGTGAGACTCTTATCTTCAATTAACCATTAGAAAATGAAGTAGTGCTGTGGTCCAAGGGTAGGGTGGTAACCCTGAGCTGAACAGCTTAGGGACAACACCCAGGCCCAGGGTTAGCCTTGTGCTGAAGAGCTCAGAGACAGCGTCCAGGCCCAAGCCCAGGCCCAAGAGTTCAAGTCCCACGACTTGAGGAAAAAAAAAAAGTTTTATATCTAAATAGCCAATGTACATACATATATGGAGGGAAGGTGGATAAGCTCCATCTATAATAAAGGAAATCTAAAAGGAAAGCCAGTTACAATAAAATATATTGTTAATACTGTGAATATTAATGTAATACCTTTAATACTATAAGTACTCATGCATAACTATCTTTCTTTATGTATTTTTGTCTCAAAACAAAGTAGCACCTAGATTCAAACTATTGGTCGTAGAACTTTCCTGTCACCTCAGGGCTTAATAATGCCTTAGGTTTATATCAAAATAACATAACGTCATAGTACCAGACCCATTTTGCTCGTTTTCAGTTTTTTTCTACACACTGTTCTTAAACCTAATTTCAGGTTTTTTGTTATTGTTTTACATGTTCAAAATGGCAAACTACAACACTTGGCTCAGAAACAAGCAAAAGATCAAAGAAGAGCAGATAATTTCAATATAATCTATTTTTTTATAGTATTATTTCCTACTATTTCTACTTTCTTCAATATGGCAGTGCCCTATACCTTTCCACACAACAAACTAATGGTTCTCAACCACTAGAATCATCTGGGCAACATCTTAAGAATGTTAAGTCCCATTTGCAGAGGTGTTGCTTCAGCTGGTAAAAGGGCCAGATTAGACATGCTTACTTTAAAAGCTCTTCAACAACAAAGGCCCCTGACCATGGCTCCAAACAATCTGGACCCCTGGCTTTATATATCCTGCCTGGAAGTCTCTGTACCACTTATTACTCAAACTATTTCTTTTGCCTGAAATATCTTAGGGAAAATTACAGCAAGGAACAACCTGAAAGTTCTACAATCCAACAGTATGGAGATCTGAAGTTCAGTTGATTTCTTAGCCTGTTGATTTAGAAAATCCTCAGACCCAGTTTATTCTTATTTGAAAATCACAAACAGTACCTTGCTCACACAGTCGAAGTATGAGTTAAATGAAATTAACATAAAATATTCAATTTCATTCATAATAAAATCTTATAAAAGTGATCTTATCATACTGAGAGACCAAAGGACCGTACTTTAGAAAAGGAACCCAAAGGCCCAATATTTCTGTGCCTCTAATGCTTCCTGAAATGAACCCCAGGAAATGATAACAAGAAGTTTCTTTTTTGTTTGTTTATTTGTCCTTGGAGAGAGTATAGATGGGTACAGAAATGGAGGGGAAAGGGAGAATAAACGAAGCAGTGATACTCACTAGACACTGTGTTGAAAATGAATTTGTGGGCAGGAATAGGAGGGGAAAAGTGGGTGCAAGTGAAGGGGTGATACTGTCCAAAAAGAAATGTACTCATTATCTGACTCATCAAACAATAACTCCCCTATATATCACCTTAATAATAATAAAAATATATTTAATTTTTAAGAAAAGAACTAGGGAAAAGTGATCATACAATTTGTGCATAGTGGTACATGCCTGTAATTCGAACAGGAAGCCTGCAAGTTCCAGATCTACTTAGGCTACATGGTGAGACCATGTCTCAAAAAAATCCATTTCTGGGGGCCAGGAGTTTAGCTTAGTGATAGAGTGCTTGCCTAGCACGCACGAAGACCCAGGTTCAACTCCTCGGTACCACATACATAGACAAAAGCTGGAAGTGGTGCTGAGGCTCAAGTGGTGGAGCTCTAGGCTTGAGAAAATGCAAGGAAAGAGCTCAGGCCCTGAGCTCAAGCCCAGAACTGGCTTTTTTTTTTTTTTTCTGGGTATAGTGGGCATGGTGACTCACACCTGTATTCCTAGCTACTTAGGAGGCTGAGATCTGAAGATCTGTGGTTCAAGGCCAGCCCAGACACTAAAGAACCTGAGACTCTTATCTCCAATTAATCACTAGGAAACAGGAGGTAAGCCTATTGCTTGGGGTTAGGGTTGTAGCCTTGAGCTGAAGAGCTCAGGGACAACACCCAGGACCAGGGGTAGGGTGGTAGCCTTAAAATGAAGAGCTCAGGGACAATGCCCAGGCCCAGGCCCAGGGATAGGATGGTAGCTTTGAGCTGAAGAGCTCAGGGACAGTGCATAGGCCCAGAGTTCAAGTCCCATGACCCACAAAAATACAAAAAAAAAACCAAACCTATTCCTCATGTTGCTATGAGGAAGAGATTTAAGTAAGGTACTACACAAGTACTATGAGAGAAAAAGAAAAAAAGAAAGAGGATAAGATGAATGAAACACTACAGATAACGAAAACAATATATTGGAAACCAGGAAAACTCTTGAACTACTATTTTGAACCACTGAAACAGGGTAAAGTACTACAAATAGAAACAGGTAAGACCTCAAAAGAAGTTAACTCTGAAAGAGGGTGTTCCATTTTAGAAATTTGTCTTTGAGGAAATATCATACCCTAGTCCGTTAAAGGAGTGATCAGATGAAACTAGAGCTCAAGAATGTCAAGCTGGGCTACCTTGTTCAACATTTCTGCATTCTGAAGTCTGTCCTCTACTACTCCTCTTCCCAAGTTATACTAAATCACCCTACTTGGCATCTTAATTCCTTGTTCCTTAGGTCAGATGTCTAAAACTACAGCACATACACACTCACCCTAAGTGTTCTGAACATTTTCTAAATTGTCACCTTTAAAGAATCAAGATATTTCATATAAATTTCAACTTTGAGCTTCTCCTGAAAACTGGAAATATCTGTGGAGAAAAAAAAAAGTGAGCCCATATTCTCACATAGAAATAAAAAGCTAAAACTGAATACCAGTGGATGGGTTCTTTAGACAGGAGGAGCTTAGATGGTCTCAGGAGACTTCTGTGTGTTTTCTTTTTAATTTCTTAAGGCAGTCGTTTTCTAGCCTCATCTACCACCCTTCCAAGTCAACATACACACCACCACTACAGAAACATTTACTGTGCTCCAGGTAGAACTGGACAAAGTTGGAAATACTTGCATTTAACCTATTCGGCCTCAAATGCAGCCACATTCATACTTGCAATTGTATGAGCAACACGTGTTTCCTGAGCCCCCAAAGCTAAGACCAAGCCCAACTGTCTCAACCATCCTTCTAGTCTGGTGACATTTCTTCAGAGGCCATTCTCCACAAGTTGCACAGGATCATGTCCTTTCACGGGTCCCCGGAGCTCTTTTCCCTTCTGTACTTTCTCTATAGCTATGTCTAAGACCAGAAAATGAACTTCATCAGGGGATTTCCAGTGTGGAGCACAGCCAGACCAATGCTTAACAATACTAACTCCTAGGCACGTGGTTCTTCCAACATGCCCACCATCCACACAACCCACACCTGTTTTCACAAGAGGAAAAGACAGCTGTTAGGCCATCCTGGGGTTCAACAGAGATGTTCTTGGATCGAATCTGTTTTTTATTTATTTATTTGGGGGGGGGGGTAAGCCTCTGATTTGCGGGGTGGAGAACGAAAGGTGAGAGGAGGTGCTCCCGGGTAATTACTTCAACGGACTGTCGTTCCCGCAGCAGAACTTGGGTGTGGGACAGCTCAGAGCAGTTTCCCCGGAGCTGTATTTGGGGGGGGGCACTCCCCACGCCTTCACACACAAAGCTGCACCCCAGGGACGCCCACCCCCCCCCCACACACACCCAGCTGCCCGCCACGCGCGGCGATCAGAAGGGTCCGGCGCTCCCCACGCCCCCTCGGACGCCCCCAGGTAGGTCCCGGGCCACACACTCGGCGCAGCCCAGCCCATCCTACCGAAGGTCGAACCTGGGCCGCCCTGAGGTCAACAGCTCTTTTGGAAGACCCAGGAGAGGACCACGGCCAAGGGCTGGCCGGAGAGAGGGGGAAGAGCGTGGGGAAGAGTGGACCGGGACAAACGTGAAATACGACGCCGGGCCCGGAAACTGGCAACAAGGAATAAAGGTTTACCGAGGCGAACCCACGAACACTCCCACTTACCGCTGCCCCTGGGCACCCCAACTACCGGCTTACATGCGGCCACGCCACCAGTGCGACGAAGAGAACGCCTTATTCCCGCGACCAGTCGGGAAAACCGTCCGCGCCCTTTAACTAGAACGGCCAATCAGAACCGTGGGTCCATCAATCAATACAGTCACGCCCCGAATGGCCAATGAAATAAAGGCTCTGCCTTCTGTGCCCCGTCCTGATTGGCCCAAGATCCCGGAAGAGGCCTTAACCACCAAGAAGACGGTGGCAAGATGGCGTCTCTGGATCGGGTGAAGGTACTGGTGTTGGGAGACTCAGGTGAGTGGCTTAACCCACCTCTGGGGCTCCTGACACTGTAGGATTGTTCAATACTCCATATTCCCCAATGCTTTACCTCCATCTTCCTGGCTCTTCAGTCCCGTGACTGAAGTGCCTCTCCAGGTCTCAAGACTACATTTCCCAGAGGACTTTGCTCCTTCGGACCAGATGGCAGCCGCGTCGCGCGGGTGGGGGCGCGCAGTCCGGGGCTCTTCCCCCGCCTTCCCGTTTTCCCTTTGACCTTAAGGCCAAGGGGGTGTTGTTAATTCCTTCATTTAAAAAGAAAGAAACAAGGGATGCAGGCTTTAAGTATTGTGTTAGATGCCCGGGTGAGCACACACAAGTCCATGTTCAAATGTGCACTAACAGTGACACGGACAAGAGTGACCGCGACGCTGTGAGCTTCTCCTCGGAGAGCTGCCTTGAACCCAGACTCCACAGGCTTCAAATACTAAGCCGTCCTGAGTTTCACCCTTCACTATCTTTGATGTCCTTCCTCTGGCATAATCCGTTGAAAACCTTTCGTGTGCTAGATTGTTTGTGGAGACTGGAGAAATGCAGATAATGCCCACGCTGGGAAACTGCTAGAACTTGACTCGGAGCCGAATTTAACCTAGTGTGAGAATCTTGGGGACACTTGGGACAGTTTGGAACTACCGTTGAAAATCTGTCTGTGCTCTCTCTTGCATTTCTCCTTCTCTTTCCCACCATAACCCTGCGTTAAGAACTTGAGTAAATGCTAACCATGCATTTTGTCAGGGTGTTGTTCGGGAGCCGACTTTCAGTGCGTGCTGGCAACAGACCGTGTGCCAACAATGATGCTCAGAGGCAGAGAAGGTAGACCTTAAAGAGCTTGCAAACTAGCACTACGGAAAATGCGTAATTGTGGACTACATAAGGTGCTAGTGTTATGAGTGTAGAAACAGTGTATTGCATAAAGGAGAATCCGTTGCTTCATTAAATGTGGAAAAGCAGTTAGGCAATTAGTAAATTCTTGTCCCCTTATTGAGCTAGTTATAAAACGAAGACAGCTGTGTCCACAAGGAAAGTAATTGATCTTGTCACACATTCACTGTTGGGCTGTATGTGCAAAGTCAGTTATTATCGTCTTACCAGTTTTAACAGTGATTTTCTATCTGACAGATTAAAATACACTTTGCCTTCATAATCATACTTCAACAGTTCTTTCTGAATAAAGGCTTAATTTCCTCTTTGAAATTTTTGGGAGTTTTACAAATACACAAAGGACTGACTTGAGATTTAGGGGCTTCTTTTGTATTCTAGAGGTTTGAATATTTATTAAAGGATCCTGAAAGCTTCAGTCACTTATACACACCGTTTTCTCTTTGTTCTTTCAGAGATTAGGAGTGAGCTTTAACAAATTACCAACAGCTATATTTGGATCTGACATTTATTTGATTGTACTGAATTTTTTTTCCCTCCAAGCAAATCAAGGTCATCCTTCTGATCTAATTTAGTTCTAAAGGTAAAGACAAAGCCTCCCAAATTCTTTTTTTTTCATATATTTTTATTGTAATTAATAGAAGGGTTACATGATATTTGTCAAATAGAAGGTGCATTAATTCACATACATTGATACCCTTCCACATGTAAGCCTCCCAAATTCTTAAAGAAACAAATAGCCACTATTCCCTAGAACTTCTGCTGTCTTTGCTGTTTGGAGTTTCATCCAGTTCTGGCTAATACACATAAAGCAGTTAATTCATGGAGACCTATACCATATCATTGCATAGAGATGTTTATCCTGACCTGATAAAACTAAACTGAGGCTGAAACCTTGTATCAGACTGATAACTAGATGTCTAGATATGTGTCTGCAACCTAAACTATATGTATACACAAAAGTCACTAATATATCCCATAGATAAGAGAGGTAATGCAGAAAATACAAGAACAAAAGTCTGAGTGCTCAGATTTTTTTTTTTTTTGTGGTCCTGGGCCTTGAACTCAGGACCTGGCTAGCACTTTACCATTTGAGCCACAGCACTACTCCCAGCCTTTTCTGAGTAGTTTATTAAAGATAAGAGTCATAGCCGGTGAGGTGGCTCACACCTGTAATCCTAGCTGCTCAGGAGGCTGAGATCTGAGCATCACAGTTCAAAGTCAACTCGGGCACTAAAGAACATGAGACTTTTATCTCCAATTAATCACTAGAAAACGGGAAGTGGGGCTGTGTCTCAGGGGGTAGGGCAGTAGCCTTGAGCTGAAGAGCTCAGGGACAGTACCCAGGCCTGGCATTCAAGCTCCCTGACCAAAAAAAGAAAAAAGAAAAAAAGAGTTTCGTAGACTTTTCTGCCCAGGCTGACTTCGAACCTTGATCTTCAGATCTTAGCCTCTTGAGTAGCTAAGATTGCAGGCATCAGCTACCTGTACCTGACCAGAAATCTTTATATGTAATGTCTATATGTAACTTGTCTCTATGTATATAAGAAAAATTAAAAAGGAAACCTGGGAAGATATTTGATTCAGTTACATGAGGTAGTTTATGTTTGTTTTGTTTTGTTTTTACCATTTGTGGGGCTTGAACACAGGGCCTGAGCGCTGTCTTTGAACTTTTCTCTACCACTTGAGCCATAGCACCATTTCTGGCTTCGTGTATGTATATGGTGCCAAGGTAAGCACTCTAGCACTAGGCCAAACTCCTGGTCCCAAGATGATTTATGTTTTTAATACAAAAAGTTCATATCTGGAAATGTAGCTTAGTAGTAGAACATTTGCCTAGCATTTACAAGGCCTTAGGTTTAGACCACCAATACTGGAGGAAAAAAAAAACAAGAGTCATATAAATTGATATTACTTAGCCAAATGCACTGAGCACATTAGCAAGATAACTTGTAGGAGAAAAAAGATCGTGATTTGCTTGCAAAGATTATTTAATATCTCTATCAGAAAAGAAAGAAATGCAAAATGAATCAAGATGCCACTTGAGTTTTTTCCTTCTCAAATCATTGAAAATGAAAAACCAACTGTTGAGAGGAAACAAGGTCTATGGCTCCTATGTGTGGCTGGTGGCAGTGTAGCCAGATGAAAGTTCTTTGCTAATATGTCTCAAGAAATTTCAAATGCTTTTTTTTTTCCATTTACATATTGATTTTACTTGTGAAAAGATAGATTACGAAAATAATTTTTTATTTTGAACAAAGGAGCAAAGAAAAAGCTTTCCTTCTGGTGTCTTAAAATTTTCAAAATACTTGAAGATCTGATAATAGGAGAACAGTAACTTGTCATATCTATTCTCTGAAGTACTGAGGAGACATCAAAAGTATTTGTGAAGATTCTATACTATTATGCAAATTTTAGTTACTATATAAATGGAGGCGGGGGGAGTCTTTTTCTGAGTACTAGAGTTAAAGAGAGGAGTAAAACCCGGCCTTAGTCCTTAAGGATCTTAAACAGAATAAATCAAACCCATAAACAAGCAAGCAATAATGTGCATAAAGTGCTCTGTAAGAAAATCTACAGGACTCAGTAGGAACCTGGTAATGCTATTTTTAGTTCTATCTATGTGGAGTCAGAAAATATAGAATGGTGCTCAACCTTGAATAATTCACCATGCCAATGGGAAATATAAGACAGAGGGAGAGGATGGATAAGATAGAACAAGCTGTATAACAAAGGTTTATGTTGTATTAAGTTCTGCCATATATGTTCTTTTTAAAGTATATTATATGCTTATGAGACTAAATAGTGGTCTTCAGGTGATTTTTCTTCTTTTTTCTGTTTTCTTTTTTCTAGTCCTGGGGCTTGGACCCAAGGCCTGGGCACTATCCTTGCGTTTTTTCAAGGCTACCCCTTGAACCACAGCACCACTTCCGGCTTTTACTGTGTATGTGGTACTGAGGAATTAAACCCAGGGCTTTGTGCATGCTAGGCGAGCACTCTCCTGGCCCGATTTTTCTTTTTTTCTAGTACTCTTAAGTACACACAAGGAAACATACAACTAGCAATTCATAAAATTCCCAACTACTCTTGTCATTATGGAATTGCAAAATAATGTGAAAAGGTTAAGTGAGAGACTCCACCTATAGATATGGGGCGAGAGGAGAACTCATTCCAAGTACTTCCTGTTCCCAAGAGATTTTAAAGATGATATAGTACTGCCACAGAGTGAAGGGCCAGGGAAGAGGGAATAGAATTGTTCTGGGCCAAGTGGTTAACTACTCTTTCACAATCACTGGATATGAGCCAGGTGCAGTGGCTCAAGTCTGTAATCCCAATTATGTGGGTGGCAGAGATAAGAGGATTATAGTTGTAGGCTAGCCAGTGTTAGTACAATCTCATCTCAATGATCAAGCTACACATGGTCCTTTACACTGATAATCCTTGCTATGTGGAAGACAAAAATAAAAGAGTTTTAAATTGAGGATGGCCCGGGCAAAAGCAAGACCTTATCTGAAATATAACTAAAGTGAAAATGTCCAGTGGTATGGCTCAAGTGCTAGATTGCCTCCCTAGTGAGCATGATACCTTGAATTCAAACCCTACTCCCATCAAGTCAGTAAGTTAGTAAGTAAATAAAATCACCGAATGGGATAACTGCAGTATCTAAGAAATTATGAGATGGTGAGTTCTATTGCTGAGTGTCCCAGTACAACCAATGATGACACAGAAGGGACCTCAGCACAATGTTCAAGATCTAAGATCTGTTGAGATTCTCTAATTCTAAAGGACATTGAATAGATTAAATCATCCACAAATGAGATATTTGTCTATGTGAAATTACCCCAACCCAATGATTATCAAAATCTGGCCCCAGACCAGTAGCCTAACATTTAGAAGTACAGAATCTTGAACCCTAGGACAGGCTTAACCTGAATGAAAGAGAACTCAGCATTCTAAAGCAGAACTCAACATTCTATGTGTTGAATTTAAGAACATTTAACAGCATCACTATTCTTAATCATCTTTATTTTATGTAACAAAGTAGATATTATTGATATGGTATGAGAACTCTTTAGGCGTGTTCTCTCTCTCTCTCTCTCTCTCTCTCCCTCTCCCTCCCCCTCCCCCTCCCCCTCCCCCCCCTCTCTCTCTCTCTTTCTCTCTCTCTCTCTCTCTCTCTCTCTCTCTCTCTCTCTCTCTCTCTCTCTCTCTCTCTCTCCTTCCAGTGCTGGTCTTATGCTTGCTGGGATTTATTTCTCAGCTTGCACTCTACCAATGCCTCCAGTCGGGCTTTTTGCTAGCTATTTTGGAGATAAAAATCTCAAGAACTTTACAGGTGTGAGCCACTTGTGCCTGGATAACAACCAGATTTTAAATATCTCAGTTCCTAAATGTCCTCAATCTTACTCTCATAATAATGCATGCCAACATGTCTTTTCTATGACTAAATTTCTTTTCTTTTCTACAGGTGTTGGGAAATCTTCACTAGTTCATCTTCTGTGTCAAAATCAAGTACTAGGGAATCCTTCGTGGACTGTGGGCTGCTCAGTGGATGTCAGAGTATGTGCCTCTTCTATTGAAATTTTTTGTCATACTAAGAATAAGTCAAATTACACCATTATAGTCATGATTAATTATAATAACTGGGACTCCATGATCAAATTACTATATTGTTGTCAGCATTAAGTAATAATGATGACTGGGACTTATTAAGTTCCTTCTGTGTGCTGAGTTCATTCTTTCCTTATCTTTGGGTTTTGGGGATAGAAGGGGTTGTTTTTTGTTGGTTTTTTTGTTGTTGTTTGTTGGTTGGTTCTGTTGGAGGAGGAGCTCTTCAGATAAAAGGTAGCACTCTACCACTTGAGCCACAGTGCCACTTCCAGTTTTCTGGTTAATTAAAGGTAAGAGTCTCATGAACTTTTGTGCCCAAGCTTGTGATCCTCAAATCTCAGCCTCCTGAGTAGCTAGGGTTACAGGTGTGAGCCACCAGTGCCCGCTATTTATTTAATCTTTTTTGAATTGTGGTACATAATTGCAGAAACTAATTCAGAAAGACCAAAAAGTAACATGACCAAGATCACTTCGCTCCTAAAAGCTAAGCCAGTACTTGAATACAGTGTGACAGATGCCACTGTCTATTTATTGGGAGTTCAATTTACCTGTTCCATAAGTAAGCCTATGCCATAAAGACGGCCAACTTTTGACTAGAAATATGTTGTTAAGCCAGACTTCTAGGATCTCATGTCTAGATCATCTGTTGCATGTCACATTTTGGAATCAAGTTCAGTTTCCACTGGATTGAGCATCTTCTCAAGTGTTATTGGTGTTTGCAAATCCCAGCTATTTCTAGACAAGTCTGTCATCTCTTGGCATACCTTTCATCTCTGAGTGAAGAATAAATAGAAAAGGAACAGTAGGTGGCTAGATTGAAAGTTATTTTCCTTCTTGTTTTTGAAGTTGTTGTTGCATAGGTTCTGACTTATATTGCTGTTGATTAAAAAATCTTCTGCCTGATCATTTACTTTCAGATAATTTTTTTCTCTTTAGCTGCCTTTTCAAAACATTTTTGTTTTCTTTTGTTTTAATCTAGGACATCCCATGGTTATACTAACCTGCTTCTAGGTACAGCTTGGTTTTCATTCACTATCCTATTCAGAAGTTGTAGTGCTTCTCATTTTTTCATTTTTCAGAATGTTTAATGATGATCTGTCTTCGTCATTTCTTTTATCTCCTCCTTTGGTCTTCCTTTTAGATATGCCTTCATATCTTTCAGTTGCACTCCTGTGCATTCTGTTCCTTATTTCTCCTTCCTGCATTCTAGACAATATCCTCAAGTCTGCTAGTTAACTAAGATTGTCAACTAAGAGTCCAATATGACTTTTAATATATCCACTCGTTTTTCATTTCAAGTGACATTTTAATTCCTAGATCGCAAAAAAAAATTCAAAATTTCTCTCTCATTCAGGGTCCTCTTTTTTATTTTAATTATTTTAACATATTTATTTTTACAGTTTCTTTCAGATTATACTACTCTTAATCAGGAATAAAGGCAGAAATCCTGCTTCTCATAGTGTTCCGCCTTAGGAAACTGTATCTTCTTGTTTGGTTTGTAAAAAATTTGTTTCCTCTCCCAGTGAAAGTCCTATGTGCTGTGTTGTGAAAGTATCCCTATACCTCTTGCTTCTATTGTTCAAGGACTCTAGCAATGTCAAGGGTCCTTGTAATTTCTCAGCTCAGTTTCCATGCCATCTAAATAATTTAAATTTCCCCAGCATCTTAATTGTAGCACAGGCTTCTGGTTTCCATTTCTTGTAGATTTTATGTCTGCTCTCTACCACCATACCTCTGAAAGAGGTCTTTAAAAGAAAGGATTTCTGACTCCCTAGTATGTGCAGGTTTGTCTATCTCTGTGTGTGTGTGTGTGTGTGTGTGTGTGTGTGTGTGTGTGTGTGTGTGTGTGTGTGTGTGTGTGTGTGTGTGTGTGTGTGTACAGTCCTATAGCTTGAACTCAGGGCCTGGACACTATCCCTAGTTTTTATGTTCAAGGTTGCTACTCTACTGCTTCAAGTCAAGATGCAATTTCAGGCTTTTTGATGAGTAATCAGAGATAAAAGTCTTATGAACTTTTTTGTGCCAGCTGGCTTTGAACTGTAATCCTTAGATCTCAGCCTCCTGAGTAGCTAAGGTTACAGGCATGAGCGACTGCTCTTGGCTTGTCTTTTTAAAAATCTGTTCCAGGACTTGAACACAAGCTCTCTCAGCTTCCTTGCTTACAGCTGATACTCTACTATTTGAACCACACTTGAGCCCCTCTTTTTTGCTGGTTATTTTGAATGAGGAGGCATGAGGACATATTATTTTTATCTTTTGAACTCAGGTTAACTTCAAACTACAATCCTCCAGACATCAAAGGCTCAGATTTCAAGAAAGGAACTATGGTCTAGGACTGAGTGATTGATTGAGGTGCTGGAGATGAAACCCAGTGTCCTATGCATGCTGGACAACTGGTCTAACACTGAACTACATTACCAGCTACTATAGTCTAGTCTTTATCACTCTTTCCAACAGACTCTTGGCCTATTGTCCATGGATAGGCAATAAAAACTTCAGATACCAGCCACTGAAGATGTATGTGAGTCTCTGTCAGTTCCCATTTCTTACTCTGATTTTTTCTTTCTTTCTAGTATCTGAATCTCCTTTCATCCTTTTGACATACCCTTAAACTAGTTTCATCTTCTCTCTTTCTCCTCTCAGTCTTCCATAAATATATATATTTTTCTATGTTTTTGAAATGGGAAGGGATCTGTTTGTCATTTTAGCCTTCCTTATTCCTAAGTTCTTAGATACAGACGAAAAATAAGTTCTTTTTGGGGGGGTCATGGGGCTTGAACTCTAGGCCTGGGTGCTATCCCTGAGCTCTTCAGCTCAAGGCTAGCACTCTACCACTTGAGCCCCAGTGCCATTTTCATTCATGAGAACGTTTGACGTATTGCTTTCTCTTCTAATCTCCTTGTGGAGTAATGGTATCAGGGTTACTCAAGCCTTATACAATGGCAAGAAGTATTTCTGTATCTGTTCTCTGAAAGAGTTTATATGAGATTGGTGTTATCCCTTAGATATTTCAATTACTAGAGGAACTATAGTCTTCTGTGCCAGTCCTGGGGCTTGAACTCAGGGCCTGAGCACAGTCCTTGGGCTTTCTCAATGCTAGAGCTCTATCACTTGAGCCACAGTACCACTTCTGTCTTTTTTCTATGTATGTTGTGGAGGACTCGAACTGGGGTCTTCATGCATGTTAGGCAAGCACTGTACCACTAGGCTACACTTCTGGCCTTGGGTAGGAGGTTTTTAAGTGACACTGAAAATACATGGAAATTATTACATTTCTTCTTGTATAAGTTTTGATGATTTATGTTTATGAAATAAATTGTCAAATTCAAGTAGATTATCAAAAATTGTTTTCTTGCCTTATTTTTGTCTTATGGCCTTATTTAATAGACAATTTAATAAAATTATTACTGTAAATGTTATAGAGGGGTTTTTTTGTATTTTTCATTTCTGGCATGGGTAATTTATGGGGATCTTTTTTTGTGGTGCTAAGGATCAAACCCAGGTCTTTATAAATGCTAGATAAATGGCCACTAAATCACATCCCAACCCCTGGCTTTTATTTTCTTGATCAGTCTTGATAGGAGTCTATCAAAAACCAGTTTCTAGCTTTCTTGACTTTGTACATTATAGATTTGTTTTGAATTTTCACTTATTTCTTCTCTTATTTTTCAAATATTCTCATTTTGGTTTTAGTTTGCTACCTTTTTTTCCCCTAACTTCTTGAAGTGAGTAGTTGCTTCATTGATTTGTTTCAAGGCTTCCTTTCAGAGAGCTGAGGCGCTAAAATTTGTATCTAATTATAGCTTTAGCTGTCCCTGATATTTTGTTCATTATCATTCAGTTCAAAACATTGTCTAACTTCCATTGTAATTTCTTCTGTAACTCATTTGTCATTTGCTTCTTGGTTTCCAAACATTTGACAATGTTGATTATCTTTTAATCACTGATTTCTAGCTTACTTTCACTGTGCTTAGGGAAGAAACATTATATGATTTCCTCCTTCAATATTAGTTGAGAGCCAGTGACCAGTAGCTTACACCTACAATTCCATCTACCCACGAGATAGAGAATGGGAAGACAACAGCTTCAGACCATCTGGGAATGGTAACACATCTTTGTCATCCCTGCTATGGCAAGAGAAAAGCAAGATTCTTATCTTACCAGAGCCCAAAGACCTGTAGTTATGGCTAAGATGGTAGAGGTCATGCCTAGTAAACATTCCAACCTGAGTTCAAACAGTAATACTAATGTCCTGTTTCATAGGCAGTTGGGGGAAACATTTTATGTCCATTTGAAACGTGCTCTAAATGTAACAGTTAGGTTACCTTGTTCAGTTCTTCTCTATGTGTATGGAGGTTTTTGTTTTGTTCTGTGCTGTATGCTGATGTCTACCTGTTTCACTAATTACTATGGAATAAATGTTATCATCTTTTACTGTAGGTATAAATTTGTCTTTTTTTCATTTTCTGATTTTCATTTATGCATTTTGAGGTTGTATTGCTAGGTATATGCTAATTTAAAGTTTTTTAAACTTCTGAAGGATTTTGTATTTCATCAGTGAAATATATACCTCAGTATATACCCTGGTAGTACTGTTTACCTTGATGTTTATCTTCTCTGATATTGAAATAGTTAAACTAACCTAGTTTTACTTTGTGTTTGTAAGGTGTCTTATTTTATACTTTTCACTTTTTTTTTTTTTTTTGCCAGTCCTGGAGCTTGAACTCAGGGCCTGAACACTTGTCCTTGGGCTTTCTCAAGGCTAATATTCCACCACTTAAGCCATAGCCCCACTTTTGGCTTTTTCTACGTATGTGGTACCAAGGAATCAAACCCAGATCTTCGTACATGCTAGGCAAGCACTCTTACCATTAGGCCAAACTCCTGGCCCTCCATACTTTTCATTTTTATATTTCCTGTGCCCTTGTGTGTCCTGACGTAGAATATCAGTAAATAGTTTGATGACCAAGTCACCAGTTTCAGTTTTTTAAATTTTGTCCTTGGACCACACCTCCAGATATACTGATTCAGAGTAATGCGTGATACCCAGGGATCTACATTTAAGAAGCATGCATAATGATGTTAGTAAAAGCAAATAGTACTTTGAGGAATATTTTGTGAGATATGCCATCAGTTTTCTAAGTAGATAAAGAAAGTCAGTGAAAGGGCCTAAAGCAGAGATATAAGACTAAGGTCACCTGCTCATAGGAAGCTACTGTATTAGGGATGAAGCAGGAGGATCGCTGTAGGAGCTGTGGTCCATAAGTTTCTTTTATGAGGGTAGAAGAGTAATGTGCTGAAAGTTCATTTAGGAAGTAAGCAAGGCATTCCCTATTTTTTAACACCAAGACCACTGGAGTCCTGAAGACTGAACAGCATCTGTCTGGATATAAGAAAATGTGTCTTCATGGTAAGGGAAGGGATTAGTTAATATGGCGAGGAAAAGGAGAAGATATAGTGTTACTTTGTAATTATGGAGTAAGCTTCAAAAGGAAAATAGAAATATTTGGAGGAAGAAAACAAGTGAGGGTTGAATGATAAGTAAAGGAAGCAGAAAGCAGTTTGGGGACAAGACTATGAGATCATTTAAGCATTTAATAATCTAACACTATGTCTGATAAATGGAGTTAACATGTACAGAAAATATCTTTGAGTATAATTGGTAGCAAACTTTCTATAAAAGAATCAGCAATCTCGGGCCGGGCATAGCCTAGTGGGAGAGCGCTTGCCTTGCATGCATGAAGCCTAGGTTCAATTCCTCGGTACCACATACACAAAAAAAGCCGGAAGTGACGCTGTGGCTCAAGTGGCAAAGTGCTAGCCTTGAGCAAAAAGTGTCAAAGGACAGTGCCCAAGCCCTGAGTTCAAGCCCCAAGACTGGCCAAAAAAAAAAAGAAAATAAAAGAACAGCAGTCTACTGTATTCAAGAGTTCAATTCCTCAGTACCACATACATAGAAAAAAAGCTGGAAATGGGACTGTGGCTCAAGTGGTAGAGTAGCACTATCCTTGAGAATGCCCAAGAACAGTGTTCAGGCCCTAAGGACTGGCAAAAAAAGAAAAAAAAAAGCTACAGTAGACAAAGATAAATGTAATAAAGTCAATGCATTTCCTGGAGTGAGATGGTACCATTTTACTTCTTTTAAGCCAGTGTCCTGGATTGCATTGTAGAAATATGGGGCATGTGACCTTGCTTTATGTTCATTGTTGATATCAGTCTTCAATCTTTGAGAAGACTACGTTCCTTGAGTGACAACATAAGTAAAAGGTATTTGCAAACTATTATTTTGCCAGGCACTAGTAGCTCACATCTGTAATCCTAGATAGTCAGGAGGCTGAAGATTTTAGGATTGTGGATCATGGATCATAGCCAACCCTGGGCAGGAAAGTCTATGAGATTCATCTCCAGATAACTACCAAAATACAGAAGAGGAACTGTGACTCAAAGTGGTAGAGCATTAACCTTGAGCACAGAACCTCAAGAACAGCATCCAGGCACTGAGTTCAAGCCCTAGGACTGGCATATACAAACATACAACTAACTATCTTTTTTTGCCAGTTTTGGGGCTTGAACTCAGGGCCTGAGCACTGTCGTGGGCTTTCCTCAAGGCTAGTGCTCTACCACTTGAGCCATAGCACCACTTCTGGCTTTTTACTGTGGATGTGGTACAGAGTAATTGAACCCAGGTCTTTGTGCATGGTAAGCAAGCACTCTACCACTAGGCCAAACTCCTGGCCCACAGCTATTAAAGGAAGTTTCCATAGATACACAAATTATTTTAAACATTGTTATAATAAAGTGAATAGTTCTTCACGCTAGAAAGAATGATTTGAGCTTATAAGTCTTTACTTAAATATCTCAGAAGAACACTGTCTTCTGTAACAGCTTCTGTATTGCAATTGCAATTACAGCTTCCGTGTTACTGAAACCTATGAGAAGAAATCTTCAGGATTAGCATAGACCAAGATTACCCACTCCTCAGAACTCTTAGCTTATTTCAGATCTGTTAAAAGCTAACTGAAAATATGTATTATGAAGGTGATAGTGTAATTGTTTGGCTTCAAATACTAAAGCTAATGAGTTTAATATATTTCCTGAGAATTACTAAAATTTTTAGATTCACTATTCTCTGCAGAGGAATTCATAACTAAATCGAAGGTAATAGGAAAAATTATTCTGTAGTAGTCATCATTTATTCCCATCTCATTGATTTTGTTACTTCTAGTCTAACAGACTATATAAATGCATTCTTACTCATAATTATGGGAAGACTTTCAGAACTTAATCTTTACACAAATTAAAAATAAGAAATTGATTTGTCCTTTCCAGCTTACTTTAACTGGGTTTAACACTAATTTACACATTTCACATAAATCAATATTTATTGATTTCCTCTTTGACTCGCATAACAATTTGAGAGCACAGATTTTATCCTCACTGAAAATATAAGGTGGCTTTAAAAGGTGGGACAAGGTTGCTGTATAAACTTTACAGTGACAATAATAATGATAACTAACAGTTTCGGTGATTTTTTTCTTTTGGCTAGGCATCCATATGTATGTAAACTAGTTAATTTAATAATCCTATAACAACCTAAGCAGTAGATACTATTGCTGGCCTTATTTGACATATGAAGCAATTGAGGCGGAAGATGAGATGTTACATGGTTTGTTCAAGGTCAGGTTGCTAGGGAGTGATAAAGTCTGGATTCAAACCTCATCACTATGTACTACCTCTTAACTCCAGAACAATATAAAGACATAAATATTCTGACAAGTGCCAGTTTCTCGTGGCTGTAATAATAACTGTTTGAAGAGTGCAGTTTGAGGCCGGCCAGTCTAGGCAAAAAGTTTGCAAGAACCCTCCTTAGTCAATTGTGGGGGGAGGTGGCAAGGATGACATGCTTGTTCTCACTATTACATAAGAGACTGAGATCCAGAGGATCTTGGTTCTAGGCTAAACAAAAATGTTCATGAGACTCAGTTTCAACAGAAAACAAGCTTGGTGTGGTGGCACATACCTGTTACCTCAGCTACAGTGGAAAATAGATGTGGAAGATTGCATTTCAGACCTACCAGGGCAAAAAATGAGAGCATATCTCAGAACTAGCTGGAACCAAAAGGGCTAGAGACAAAGGTCAAGCAGTAGAAAGCTTGTCTAGAAAACTCAAAGCCCTGAATTCAATGGTATTAGTAAAAGAAAAAGGGAAGGAAGGGAGAGAGGGAAAGGAAGGAAGGAAGGAAGGAAGAAAGGAAGGAAGGAAGGAAGGAAAAGAAAGAAAGGGGGAAGGGCTTAAGAAAGAAATTAGTATTCTGATACTGTTCAATACAGTAACTAATAGCCTATGTGGCAATTGAAGTTGAAATTGAAAGCAACTAAAGTGAAAGTTCTAATTCTTCAGTTGAATGAACCACATTTCAATGGCTCAGTGGTCACGAGTTGCTTGTTGTTGTTATACTAGGCACTTCCATCATTGCAGAAAGTTCTATAGGATAGCACTGGTAAATAAGTGTTATAACACTTATGAGTGAAAGTGAGGTATATGTGGAAATTGTAAAATGTCTGGTAAGGTGTTACTGATTGAAAAAAAAAATTAAAAGATTACAGAGTAGGTACTGGTATCTCACGCCTGAAATCCTAGATACTCAGAAGGTTGAAGTCACAGTTTCCAGGCTCAATTATATGGCAAGCAGGAGTGTGTGTGTGTGTGTGTGTGTGTGTGTGTGTGTGTGTGTTGTTTAACAGTGCTTGGGATTGATTCCAGGACCTTGCACATACTAGACAAGTGCTGTATCTTTGAGCTTTACCTCTGTAGAGAGCTTTTTTAAAAAATATAGGCTTTTGAAATTCTTCCCAAAAGCTTGGTGGATAGCCCAGGATTCCATTAAAAAAAAAAAAAAAAGGAGATCCTGTTGGTTCTAATTTAGCTCATTATCAGAAGAACTGGAATTTGATCTGAGGGTATAGCTCAGTGGTAGAACATTTACCAAACATGGGTGGGGCTCTAGATGCAAACTCCAGTGCCACACAACACAACCAAATTACAGAATCACTGGAATTTAATAACGTGATAAATTGAGTCTAACAAGACTTTGGAGGATGATATATCCTTAATGTATTAATTTATTTAAAAAAACATGTCCAAGCCTTTCATGTGTACTAGGTATTAGGGATACAATAAATGGGCTCTGTTCTCAGACTCAGAGTCTATGAGACAAGGTATGGGGAGGTAAATAAAATGGCATGCTCAGTGCAATCGTATCAATGGACAGGATGTTTTACAAGGTCTAGAAGGACCTACATGCCTTGGCCAGGGGCAGAAAGGAAGGCAGGATCAGGAAAGCTTCTTCGTAATGGCTGAGCTTTATCATGAGCCATAACTTGCTCCTTATAGCATTGTGTATTCCTCATGTTAGTTGTGTTACTTAAGAATCTTGATAAATACATGCAGCACTATTTACCAATAGCAAATATATGGAACCAACCCAGATGTCCCTCAGTTGATGAATGGATCAACAAGATGTGGTATTTGTACACAATGGAATTCTATGCTGCTGTCAGAAAGAACAACATCGCCCCATTTGCAAGGAAATGGAAAGACTTAGAGAAAATCATATTAAGTGAAGTAAGCCAGACTCAAAGGAACATAGGTCCAATAGTCTCCCTCATTTGTCATAATCAATAGAAACTTTGGGTTCTCCTAGCAGAGATTTACAATAGAACAAAATCTAGAGACATTAGCCCAAATAATATGACACTAAATGTAAGGACCTCTAGGATAAGGAAACAAAAGCCATATAAGAGTGATTGTTATCCTTAATGTACTGTTATCTCTCATCTCTTTTGCCATTCCTTGGTTATCTCATATTGTTACAGTATTTCACCTTGTTATCTGATATATTTTATATGTGCTTAATTGGTTATTTGAAATTGGATAGGGAAGGGGGGAAATCAAGATAATTAGGGGGGAGAGTGGGAGGGAAATGGGGACCATGTCATGAGAAAGGGTATCAATGTTTGTGAAGTTATGCACCTTTATCTGGTGAATATAATGTAACCCTTCTATTAATCACAATAAAAATTATTTTAAAAAAAGAATCTTGATAAATACAGGGGCTGAGAATTTGGCCTAGTGGTAGAGTGCTTGCCTGTCATGCACGAAGACCCAGGTTCGATTCCTCGGTACCACATACATAGAAAAGTCAGAATGGTGCTGTGGCTCAAGTGATAGAGCACTAACCTTGAGGAAAGCCCAAGAACAGTGCTCAGGCCCTGAGTTCATTCCCCAAGACTGGCAAAAAAAAAAAAAAGAATCTCGATAAATACAGCAGCGGTATGCAGTAGACACTATGTAGAAAATGTACCACTTGTGGACAGGGATGGTGAAAGCAAGGGAAAGGATAACATTGTCCACAAAGAAATGTACTCAAGCCAGCATGGCTCAGTGGCTCACGCCTGTAATCCTAGCTACTCTGGAGGCTGAGATCTAAGGATCTCAAGTTCAAAGCAAGCCCCGCACAAAAGTACCTGAGACTCTTTATCTCCAGTTAATCTCTAGAAAATGGGAAGTGGGCTTGTGGCTCAAGGGTAGGGCGGTAGCTTTGAGCTGAAGAGCTCAGGGACAGCACCCCATGACCCAGGGACAGCACCCCATGACCCACAAAAAAAAAAAAAAAAGAAATGTACTCATTACCTGATTATATGTAACTGTAATCCCCTCTGTCTATCACAACAATATATAATAACAATAAAAAGTAAAAACTTTTTTAAAAAGAATCCTGTTAAACTATATTATGCATACCTCTGCTTTCTTTCTTCTTTTTTTTTTCTTTTTTTCCATTCATAGGGATTGAACTCAGAGCCTGGACACTGTCCTGGAGCCTCATTGTACTCAAGGCTGAGACTCTACTACTTACACCACAGCACCACTTCTGGTTTTGGAGTAGAATTTTAATTGGTGATAAGAGTCTCACAGGGACTTTTTTTCTCAGGCTGGCTTTGAACTGTGATCCTCAGAACTCAGCCTCCTGAGTAGCTAGGATTACAGGCGTTGGTTGAGCCACTGATGCTTGGCATATCTTTGCTTTCTTTTTTTTTTCTTTGTGTATTTTTTTATTAAAGAATTTATTAACATTGATTTTTATATCATATTTCAAATGATGTGTTAAACAAGTATTCAAGAAGGGAATCTCAATACACAATCCCTGGCACTTAGATTTTAGAACATAATCAAAATTAGGCTGTGAGTGTGTATGTCATAGATATCTCTGCATTCTTAAATAAAACTTTTTATTTAATGACTTCGCATGGTCACATCTTATCAGTTATTTATACCAGATAGTAAAGTAGGGATATTTTCTAGTGTAGTATACAGTGTTACTTCCCATTATCCAATATGTTCTCCAATTGCTGTGACTTTGTTATTCTCATTTTTCTATCTTACTATCTTTGTTGTGAGGCTGATCCTTATGTTCTTAATGAGGGTCTTTGAAATTGAGGCCCAAAGATAATCAGGAATCATGGGAATCAAGAAATATAATCTCAGCTTCCTTATACTGGAATAGTTCCATTCTATAAAGTCAGCAATTATTAAACAAAAAGTTGTGGCAGAATCATTTGGTGAACTGCATGCTTATGACTTACTCTAAAGAACTTGATTCACTGGGGCTGGGAGTTTGGCCTAGTGGTAGAATGCTTGCCTAGCATGTACGAAGACCCAGGTTCGATTCCTCGGTACCACATACATAGAAAAAAAGAAGAAAGCTGGAAGTGGTGCTGAAGCTCAAATGGTAGAGCTCTAGCCTTGAGAAGGTCCAAGGACAGTGCTCAGGCGCTGAGCTCAAGCCCAAGACTGGCAAAAAAAAAAAAAAAAAAAAAAAAAAAAGAACTTGATTCAGTAAAACTGGCCTGTATAATTCTAAAAAAAAAAAATCAGTCTTAAAAAAAAATCAGTCTTAGAGGTTCTGATGTATACATTGTATGCTTGTGTGGTGGAAAAGTAAAAAAATGAAACTCCCATTACATATTTGATGTATGCTGATAAAATATACACAGGCACATGTATACACACATATAGAAACCCTGAGCTATCATATTTTAAACTGTTTCTGTCTCTCAATTTATTTCAGAATTGTTAAATAGGCAGTAAAAGCCTATTTTATAACCATGCAAAAGAGAAAAACTTTGAATTGTGCTATGCATAATGAAAAAATCAGAAGGTTTTACTGGAAAGGTGAGATTATCTCACTTAGATTTTGAAATGATCCTTCTAAGCTGAGTGCCAGTGATTCAAACCTGTAATTCTAGCTATTTGGGAGGCTAAGATTGGGAAAGCCACAGTTTTGGACCAGGTTGGACACATACATGAGATCCCCTTCGGAACCAATAGCTGATTGATATGGCACATGGCTGACATCCTAGCTGTATAGGAAGCTGAAATCTGACAGATAAAGACTCTGGGATGGATGGATAGACAGACATAGTAGCTTAGCCACTACCATGAATCCTTATTCATGTGTATATGTGAATGAACCCTCTAACTGCTATATGGAAAACCAAGTGGAGATACTGCTGGGAGACTAGTAAAGATACCATACCTTAATTTAAGCAAGAAGATATATAGGAGTTTTGATGTGGGTGATAATAGTGAAGGTGGTAAGAAAAGAAATGCTTTGAAGGTCAAAGCAACAAATTTGCTAACAAATCAGATGTGTAGTATGAAAGTTGTCCCATGGTCACTCTTAAGATTTTAGCTCAACCAAACCTAGATACATAAGGCCATACAGTGTGATGCTAAATGAAAGGACCTCTAGGATAAAGAAACAAAAGCCATATAATGAGTGATTGTTGTCCTTAATGTACTATGTTATCTCTCATCTCTTTTGCTTTCCCTTGGTTATCTCATATCGTTACAGTATTTCACTTTGTTATCTGATATATTGGATATATGCGTATTTGGTTATTTGAAATTGGATAGGAAAGGGGGGAAAACAAGATGAGGGTGGAGGTAGGGGGAGAGAAAGGGGGACCAAGACATGAGAAAGGGTATCAATGTATGTGAAGTAATGCACCTTCCATCTGGCGAATGTAATGTAACCCTTCTGTTAATTAGAATAAAAATTATATATGAAAAAAAAGATTTTAGCTCAAATAATAGAGAAAACAGCATTGCTTTTTACTGGGACAGAAACATGTGAGAAAAATAAATTTGAGAGAAATATCAGGATATTCTTTTTGGATATGTTAAATATGAAATGCCTATTAGACAACCTCATTATAATCTGGTGGATATGGTAGTCCAAGTTTTCAGGGTAGACAGAAACTTGAAATTTACAAACTGAAGATGGCACTTAAAATTATAAGAGCGGAGCCTGGTGCCATGACTCGGGCCTGTAGTCTTAGCTACTCAGGAGGCTGAGATCTGAGGATCGAGGTTCAGAGCCTGCCAGGGCACTAAAGTCTGAGAGATTCTTATCTCCAATTAACCACTAGAAAACTGAAAGTGGCGCTGTGGTTCAAAGATTAGGGTGGTAGCCTTGAGCTGAAGAGCTCAGGGACAATGTCCAGGCCCAGGTGTAGTAGGGTGGTAGCTTTGAGTTGAAGAGCTCAGGGACAGCACCCAGGTCCAGAGTTCAAGCCTCACGACCGGAAAAAATAATAATAATTATTATCAGAGCAAATGAAATTGTCAAGAAGAAAGTACTGATAGAGAAGATGTAAAAATGAAGGATTAAACCCTGGGATATTTCAATAGGTGGAATCCAGAGAGATGGGAAAGGACTAGCCAATGAGATGGAAAGAAATCTACATGTGGTGTTCTAGAAGCTTAGGGAAGAAAGTATTGCAAGGCACAAAGTAGTAATGGATCATGTCAAATAGTGGAGTCAAATGAAATCATCTACTGAATAAAGGTGCTTACCATCTGTTTAGTGAATCTAATAATTATTTTAATTGATTCATCTGTTAGGTTCATGACTACAAAGAAGGAACCCCAGAAGAGAAGACATTCTACATAGAATTATGGGATGTTGGAGGCTCTGTGGGTAGTGCCAGCAGTGTGAAAAGCACAAGAGCAGTATTCTACAACTCTGTAAATGGTAAAACATTTTAAATTTCTATCATATTTTAACTGTGTAGGAGTACAAATTATCTAATGTGAAATGCTATAACAAGCTAGACCCATATCAAATTTGAGAAAGATCTAATATACTCAACTTGATTTTAATCTGCATATCACCTTCAATTTATGTTTATATATTCTAATCATATAACTCAGAACAGTAAACAGTAAACAACTACTTAGTCTTTATTGTCATTGCAAACTAATATTTAGAAATAAAATCATATTTTAGGTACTTGACAAAAAACAAAGAATGTCCAAATCACTCTGTCCCCTCAAATATCATTGAAAAAAACCATAATGGTCTATGTTGGTTTTGCAGATAAGACTGAAATATAATTCCTGATTCTTAGTTGTAAAAATAGCCCTGTTTTTTTTAATAGTTTTATTATCTTTATGTAGTTGTTTAAAGGAGTTGCCATTCACTAAAGCAGTTTATAAATACTATGTCTTGATCAGTTTCACCCCCTCCCTTTTTTTTTTTTTTTTTTTTTTTTTTATGGTCAGTCCTGGTGCTTGAACTCTAGGCCTGGGCACTGTCCGTCCCTAAGCTCTCAGCTCAAGGCTACTGCCCTACCCCTTGAGCCACAGCACTACTTCTGATTTTCTGGTGGTTTATTGGAGATAAGAGTCTCACAGACTTTTGTGCCTGGGCTGGCTTTGAAACTCAATCTTCAGATCTCAGCTTCCTGAGTAGCTAGATTACAGGCATGAGCCACCGCCGCCCAGCAAATGTGTCACCCCTTTTAACAGTCTCAGCCACCCCTCCTAATCCACTCCTTCTTCACTTTTCTTAATTTTTACATTATATATTGAGTTTTTGGCCATTTAACAAGGCAGTTTATGTATACAGTGCATCTTGTTCTGCGTCTTCACTCCTCTTCTACATTTTTCCCTCTATTCCCCTTCATTACTCCCCTTCTTCCCTTGGCTCCACCCTCCCTTCTTGCAGGTGCCCATTTCCTGGTACTTACTTTATCTTGCTTTGTACTTAGTCTTTTTAAAAGAATTCTTCTATTTGCACTCTCCATAGAGTCTATTACACTTCAGTAAATTTGTTTGTAATCCCTCACTTACCACCCAGTGCATTGACGTATAGATTCATGGGCATATTCTAGCTACCACAAATGAGGGAAACAATGCAACTATGTTTCTGTGGGTCTGGCTTACCAAAACCAAAAAACAAACAAAAACCCTCCACAAGAGTTCTATGATCTTTTACTATATCTCTGGAACATTTCTTCTAATAGAAGCTCTCAAGATTCCTTACCCTAAGAAAGAGAAAATAAGGATCTCTTCATTCAAAAGCTCAGTCTTTATCTTAGCAGTCATTTCTCTCAGCACCTTACCTTCTGTGCTCTCTGACAGGCATAATTCTTTGGGAAGCGCATGTTCTGAAGTGTCTCTGCTTTTCTCCCTTAAATTAGAACATATTCTTATCAGCTGTCACTCTCTTTTTATTTGAATCCTACCTTGGCTCTTCTAGCGCTAGCACTATTCTACGAAACCAGAACTCTCAGGCTAAATGAAAAAGAATTACAAAGAAGATGCTTGGATACTCTTCAAACCTCTAAAGCCTTACATAGAGATAAAATAAACTTTCTTATCTGCCAGCCTAGGTCTTTTGTAATCCTATCACTTTCCCAACCAACAGTCCTACCTACAGTTTTGTAGCATTAACACCTAAAAATAGAGAAGAAACAATCTGCTATTTCTTCATCCTTAAATTAAAACCTTAATTTGTCAAAATTAAAAAATACCTGAATACAAGCAGTAGAAGTGTACCTCAATTTGAAAAATGCCCTACGTTCCATCCTCAGTCAAATAAACAAAAACAAAACCTTGGTCAAAATTTTGGCTACCTTGCTTATCATGTGACTTAAAACAAGTTATTCAACATCTCTGAGTCTCATATCCTCTGATTAGGTAACAGTTCTTACCACATAGCACTCCTCTGAAAATTAAATTAGATACTACAAGTAAAGCACAATACTAGACCGTAAGTACTAAAGAAACATCAGCTATATTCTTTATATTATCCTCTATCTATATGAATACGTAATATTCATATGTGTGTATGCTTTTGATGTACCCGTAAAGATACTTCACTGGGAAAGTTAGAGTGAGTGCAGATAGTTATAAGGGCAAAATGTCAAATCTCTCTTTGTTCAAGATACCAAGAGAGACTCAAGTTAATATATAGTCAACTATAACTTATACAAGCATACTAGTTATACCCTTGTCTGTGAAAACTAGAGATGTTGATTCTACCTCTTCTGCCTTCCTTTTCAAATTGAAATATCCCATATATAAAGATGAATAAATCATATATTCTTGGTCCTCTCGGTCCTTCTATAGTAGACTCAGGGTATCATAGGAAGGTATTGAGAGTTTGAGAACCTATCCGGGCCATAAATGATATTCTAAATTCCACTACATATTATTATAATCTGCTTTGCCTTTCTGACAAGAGTGGGGAATATCCAGCCTACTGGCTGTATAAATCCTGTAAAATTATTGGCACATGACAGGATAGATACGTAAACTTCTTATTGGCTGCTCACAGATATCTGCCTATATTGATAATTTTGTATGGCACATGATTATTGTTATAAATATCCAATGGCCCTTGGCAGAAAAGATATTCCCTACCTTTGAGACTGTAGGACTTTAACTGGTCTGGTCTGCTTAATTGTATTTCTTGTATTTCTGAGCCTGGATATATTTTGTTTGTTTTCTTATTGTTGTTGTTGTTTGTCATGAGGCTTGAACTCTGGGCATGGGCATTGTCCCTGAGCTCTTCAGCTCAAGGCTACTGCCCTACTCTTGAGCCACAGCCCCAATTCCTGTTTTCTAGTATTTAATTGGAGATAAGAGTCTCACCTATTTTGGTGCCCAGGCTGGCCTTGAACCATGAGATCTTCATATCTCAGCCTCATGAATAGCTAGGATTATAGGAGTAAACCACCTGCCCAGCTTTGTTATTTCCTTAATCTCTCAAAAAAGCCATTTTTTGTATTCATACTTTTTGGTGATCTCTTTCATTTGTTCTCTAATGGAATATATCTTATGTACTTTTAACTAAATCTTTTGTATGTAGCAAGCTCAGATAGTTAACCATTTACTTCAAAGAACTAAAAAGTGAACCTTTTGAGCCAATCAGATCCAAGTAGCACAATATTTTGTCTGTTAAAGAATAGCATTTATACAAATGTAATCAATATTATTTTAATAAATCCATGTTAACTTTGTTTGGGGAATGTATAAGCCATATATTTTTATACTATTATCTATAGCAGTACTCTAGAAACAATGCAACTTGTTGAATGAATGTAATTTCTTATACTTAAGTATCCCTTTTGGTTTTTTTAGGTTTTTTTCGTTTTGGACAGTACTAGGAAATGAACCAGAGCCTCCTACATGATAGGCCAGTGGTGTACTATTTGAGTCACACTGACAGCCTTTTTCTTTTTTCAGATAGTCTCCCTAACTGATGATCTCTTGCCTGTTTCCCAAATAGCTAGGCTTGCAGACTGTGTTGCCACAGATCGATGAAGTATCTTAGCAAGTAGAACCAAGCCCAGAGGAAGCACTTAGGAAGATTAAGTGATAAATAAGAAAAGACATTCCAAATATTTAATGACATTTTACCAGCCCTTATAAAAATGTTTTTAATGTTTTAAGGTTATAGTTGACAAACTTTTTATAGTAAATTGCCACTGCTTATTGAGGAAATTTCCTGTTTTGTTTTGTTACTCATATTCATTAAGCTACAAAATGCTTATGCTTACCAAAATTAAGAATCTCTTTGCTAACTGAAATGAAGAGAGATTTGTTATAGTACTGACATTATTTTCTCTGTTTTAGGTATTATTTTGGTACATGACTTAACAAATAAGAAGTCATCTCAGAACTTGAGTCGTTGGTCAGTGGAAGCTCTCAATAGGGATATGGTGCCAACTGGAGTCTTGGTGACAAATGGGTAAGCTCAGAATTACTTTACAATTAGCTTGAAATGGTAGAGCAATTACAAGAATATCTTTAATAATCAAATAATTGCTTAAAATTCCTCACTTATCTGAAAAAAGAAGATTGGATTGTTTAAAATAGTATCTAAGCCTAACTCATTACATTTTGTTTAAGTTTCTTTTAATCTTAGATTCTCTTTTGTAAAAAACAGTTTATGGTTGAAAAAGATGGGTTGTTTGTTTCTGTAGTTTCCTTTTTCTGGATTTTGCTAATTGTATCCCTGTAGAGTCTTTTAAACTTGCTTCCTGAATCTTAAATCTTTTCTCAATGGCAATTAAATCTAATGTCTAAAGATGCAGTGCTTTTTGCTTTGTTTTTGTTTGCCTAAAGTAGCATTGTACACATAAAATGATATTTCATTACTTATATCCTTGTGATTTTGAGGAGTTATTGGTGTTCTTCATCCTTAGATTCGATTTTCATGTGATGTTACTTAGAAAAGGATTTCAAGATCAAATTTTAAATTGTATGTAAGATTTTATGAAAGAAAATGATACAATGGAAAGCCAAAGTTAATGTGATATAGCTGTGTTTGTTGAAACTTTCTTATTAAAGCCCCAAAACACACACAAAAAAAAAAAATCGAAGAAAGATTGGACAAATGGGACTACATGAAACTGCAGTTTCTGAATGGCAAAGGACATAGCTAGCAAGATAAATAGAAAGAAGATCCTCACTAGACATACAACAGACAATATCTAAAATATACTTAGAACTCAAAAAATTAAATCCCCCTAAAACCATATCCTCAAAGAAACAATCACGTAAAGAGAGATATCTCTGAAGAGGAAATATGAATAGCCAATAACCACATGAAGAAATGCTCAATATCTCTGGTCATAAAAGAAATGGAAATTAAAACAGCATTGAGATTCCACCTCACCCCAGTTGGCATGGCCATTGTGAAGAAATCTAATAACAACAGATGCTGTCAGGGATGTAGCCAAAAGGGAACGCGACTACATTGTTGGTGGGAGTATAAATTTGTTCAACCACTCTAAAATTAGTCATTAATTGCCAAATCCTAATTGTCTACTTTTGTATCATAGTGAATGTAATGGAAGCTAAAAGGAGCAATAAGAGAAAAAATGCTTACACTGTGTATACTTGTTAATATGCGAGAATAGGCAAATCTTTTTAAAATTTTGTCGAAATAATGTTAGAGGGATTTCAGTTACATTACTTCTCAAACCTTGATCTCCTTTCCATGTTTTTGTTTCACTTTCTCTCCCCCCCCCCAGTCATCTTGTTTTCCCCTTCCCTTCCCTATTTAAACAAACAAATAAATGTATATACAATATACCAGGATACAAATTCAGATACAGTAACCTCATGAGATTAACCATAGTGGAGAAAAAAAGAGAAAAGAAAAGAAATAACTTCACATACTACATTAAGAACAGCAATCACAAAGATAAACCTCTTGGTGCCTGAGTTTGGCCTAGTGGTAGAGTACTTGCCTAGCGTGCATGAAGATCCAGGGTCAATTCTTCGGTACCACATGCATTAAAAAAAAAAAAAAAAAGCTGGAAATGGTGTTATGGCTCAAGTGGTAGAGCTCTAGCCTTGAGAAAGCCCCAAGGACAGCACTCAGACCTTGAGTTCAAGCCCCAAGACTGGCAAAAAAGGAAAAAAAAAAAAAGATAAACCTCTTGTTTCAGTAACCTATAGTTCAGACTCATCCTGTACGACCTTTTCTACACAGCTTTTGAGCTACTGTGATCCTCTGTTAGGAGAATCCTAAAGGTGTATTTATTATTACAAATGAGGGAAACCATAGAGCTTATGCTCCTTTGGATATGACTTACTTCACTTAATATGATTTTTTCCAGGTCTTTCCCTTTCCTTACAAATGGGGCAATGTCATTCTTTCTGATGGCAGAATAGAATTCCATTGTGTATAAGTACCACATCTTCTTGATCCATTCAACCACTGAGGGGCACCTGGGTTGATTCCATATCTTTGCTATGGTAAATAATGCTGTGATGAACATCATTGTGCTAGTAGCTTTAGTTTGCCTTTGTTTCTGGACGTTTGGGTAAATGCCAAGGAATGCGATTGCTGAGTCATAGGGGAGCTCTTTTGAGGAATCACCATACTGCTTTCCAGAATGGTTGAAGCTATACTCCCACCAACTTAGTAGCAATCCCTCCTGGCCACATCCCCACCAGTATCTGTTGTTAGTAGATTTCTTGATAATGGCCATTCTAACTGGAGAGAAGTGGAATCTCAAAGTTGTTTTGATTTGCATTTCTTGTATGGCCAGAGATGTGGAGCATTTCTTCATGTGTCTATAGGCCATTCTTATTTCCTATTCAGAGAAGTCTCTCTTTAAGTCTTTAGCCCACCTTTTAATGGGATGGCTGTTTGTTTCAGGATTTGGTTTTGAGAGATTCAATTTTTTGAGCGATGGGTATATTTTAGATATGAGGCCCTTCTTTGTCTGTTATATGGCTAGTGAAGATCTTCTCCTACTCTGTGGACTTTCTATTTAACTTGAAAGAGTATGCAAATCTTTAAGTGACATCAAGGTATATGTGTCAAAGACGGAATTTGATAGAATGCATATAAAATATTTATCAGAAAGAATTAGTGAATATAAGAAAAAAGGAGTCCTAAATGCGTATATTCTGGAGATATTCTCCATAAGTCAAATTTTAGCTTTGGACTATGTCTCTTAAATCCAGTTGATACTAGAAAAACATGTTGGTTTCAAAGTCTTGAACTTGAGCTGTTCCTAGCTTTGATGCAAAAAAAATGGAATTATGATATCCCTATGATATATGAGGTTATGTAGCTCAAAACAGTTGTGTTTTAAGACTGTCCAATAGCTTTCGGTCTGGAAGATTATTTTGAAGGGCACAACAATTGAATAGTGTCCCCTCCACTCCAATTTATATTACTCAAAAAGAAGGAAAAGTGGTGGCAAAAGTAGAAGAAAAGCTGTGCTCAACTTGGTTGTATTGATTAGATTATATAATATTGATTTACTGTCATAAAATGTTCAAAGGTAGATTTTGCTGACTGTGGTAAATTGAGCTTTCAACATGTCAGGAACTCAAATCTGCTTTCCTTCTAATATGTGAATAGAATTTAAACTCATTCAGCAACAGTGGGCTTTATGTTCTTTATAGTAATGAGAAATATCATTTACACTGCTACTCTATCCTTTGGATACAAATAGAAAGGAATTGTAATAGCCAATGACTATGATTAACTTTCTCTGTTTACCATAGCTGTCATGTCAAGACAAAAAAAAAATTACTTGGTTCTAAATGTTTTTTTCTATTTATTTTACTGTTCAGCTATTTTCCTTCCATTTCTATTTAATCTATTTTTCTCCAAGCTGTAGTATCACCTATATTCAACTTATTCAGCCATAAGCTTCCCTGTTTAATTTTCCCCCATATCTGATCCTTTATTCTTTTTTGTCTATCATGGGACTTGAACTCTGAGCTTGGGTACTCTCCCTGAGCTCTTCAGCTCAAGGCTACTGCCCTACCTCTGGAGCCACAGTACCACTTCCAGTTTTCTGGTGGTTATTTGGAGATAAGAGACTCATGGACTTTTAGTGCCTGGGCTGGCTTTGAACTGAGATCCTCAGATCTCAGGCTCCTCGGTAGCTAGGATTATAGGTGTAAGCCACCGGGCCCAGCCATTTTTACATATAGATAGAAAGGTGTGTGATAGATATAGATATTATTCAAATTCCAGAAACCTGCTATATTCCTTTCTTGCACAAGCTTTGTGTGCAGGCCTCTTGGTTTTCCATGAACTAAGGTATGAATCTACCCTGAAAAAACCCAACCGTCAACAGAACTCTGGAAGAAGTCAAATCACATGATCACAGAATATTTGAACCTTCAGTTGTTCAGGTTGTTTGTAAGAAAGATATTCAGGAACAAATCTTTTACTTAGATAAATATTGAAATTCAAATAATGGTGGATTGGTAAATGAATAACTATAAGGGGGAAAATGGCAAAAAAAAGGGTTGTAGGTGATGGCAAGTAGGAATCAGTTAATTACTTGCATTTAAATTCACATATCTTCATTGGAAAGGTAAAGTCTATTCACCTCTTCCTTATTATTTATCACAGAGACTATGATCGGGAGCAGTTTACTGATAACCAAATCCCACTCTTAGTAATAGGAACAAAACTGGATCAGATTCATGAGACCAAGCGCCATGAAGTTTTAAGTAGGACTGCTTTCTTGGCTGAGGATTTCAATGCAGAAGAGATTAATTTGGTATGTATTGTCACTAATACTTATTATCAAGCAATGGGAAACCGCAGACTTACATTCAAATCATAATTCTAGTGAAAGAAGCCATGATACTCACATGCAGGCTATTAGAGTTTTTGTTCAAAGCATAGTCAAGGTTAGAATTGACATCTATAGTGTCCCATGGACACAGTCACTTTGGAATTGTACACTGTTACAGTGGAATGTTCAAACTTTTTTCTATGAATAATGTAAATCATAGATGCCTTCTTTCTTCTCCCCTGCCCCCAGTCCTGGGGCTTGAATTCAGGGACTGAGCACTGTCCTTGGGCTTTCTCAAGGCCAGAGATCTGCCACTTGAGCCACAGCACCACTTCCAGCTTTTTCTATGTATGTGGTACCAAGGAATCGAACCTAGGCCTTCATGCATGCTAGGCAAGCACTATACCAATAGGCCATGTTCCCAGCCCTAGATTTTTTTTGCCAGTCATGGGGGTTGAACTCAGGGCCTGAGCACTGTACCTGAGCTCTACCACTTGAACCACAGCACCACTTCTGGCTTTTTGAACCTGGATCTTTGTGCATGCTAGGCAAGCACTCTACCAGTAGGCCATGCTCCCAGCTCCATAGATTTTTTTTTTAATAGCACCACAAATCAAAATTATGTATATGGCCAAGATGACACTGTGCCTTGATTATTTTTGCTTTAGCAATACCTCTTAAATCCTTAAAAAAAAATTTTTACCCTAAAAAACAACAAATTTGCACCACGTGCCAGAGGCTCACACCTGTAAATCCTGGCTGAGTCCTGAGGTTCACTGTCCATAGCCAGCCTAGGCACAAAATTCCTTGAGACTCTTCTCTCCAATTTACCACCAGAAAGCAGGAAGTGATGCTGTGGCTCAAGGGGTAGATGGGTAGCCTTGAACTGAAGAGCTCAGGGACAGCATCCAGGCCCAGAGTTCAAGCCCCATGACTGACAAAAAGAAAGAAAGAAAGAAAGAAAGAAAGAAAGAAAGAAAGAAAGAAAGAAAGAAAGAAAGAAAGAAAGAAAGAAAGATTATAAGAGAAAATTTTGAACTTCATCATAAGGAGTAGTTTATAAAGCATACACATAAACAGAGGATTTGTTCTTCTTGAGGTAGCTAGTTTAGTTAGAAATGAAGAATGAAAAGGCTAAGAAATGGTACTCACATAGCCAATTAGCCTTACCCAGAGAAGGTTCCTGGCCAGAGACTGTAGTCATAGTTATATATCATCATTCACAAGTGGGACATTCCAGATGTGCAGAGATGATGATTTAATACTACAATGAGCAGCATTTATTGAGCACTTACTGCATGTCAAATATGGTTCTAGTGCTTTACATACATTTTTTTCACACAAGTCATCTCCACAGCATCCCTTTGTAAAGTAGATACTACTTTTATCCTTGTTACAAAGATGAAGACAAGAAGTCAAATATATCACTCTGTCTCTAGAGTTTAGGCTATACAATTAAGACTATTTCTCATATAATTTTCCTTCAACTAAGATGAAAAGTTTAGAAACTTTATAAAAGAACTTTTATAAGTCACATAGACTAACAGTTACCCTAACCTAACTGTATATATTACCAACAGTGTCTGCTTACCCCCTAGCTGAAACTGTTTAAGTTGCATGTTGTGTGCACACACTTTACCAGTGAAGTATATGTACAACTCTAGCTAAAATTTTAATGATCAGGCGAATCTAATATTCTGGCTCTATGAACCAACATGCTTCATCCATGTCTAGTCCATAACTAGGTCAGCTTCTGCCTGCCATCCCATTGCTTTTTACATTGTGCTCTTCAGGAAAGGATGCCTTTTTTCTCTCAGCTCTCACTGTGGAAGATTCAATGTAAGTATTCCTGGTAGTTAGCGTTGGACCATGATATTCCAAAGGATTCTTGGATATAGATAGATGTACACATTGCCCATGCTGCAGAAATGCCAAGATGACTTTGAACACTATTTCCAAAAATACATTTATCACTAGTTATATATAATCTATCTCTGTGGAAACTTACAAAATATTTCTGAATGTAATTGTATCTGTGGGTTTCTATGACAACCAGCTAGGTATATGTTATTCCTACTTGCCTTGTAGAGGCCTTTATTTGGTAACAAGTTGCAAAGGTATACAAGGAGTGGGGCATCAGCACACAGTCTCCAGAGTTCACATACAATTGCTTTTGGCTTTTTATCTGTGTACAGCTTAAAGAGCACGGCAGAAACAGTGCTAGAACAGTGTCATGAGATACAAGGAAGCAAATTTCAGGAGGAAAATAGGATATAAGAGAACTTCAAAGAGAGTGAGATCAAAAAGATTCAGTAGTACATAGAAAAATCCAAATTGAAAACTAATATAACAATATTAGTTTTTAGTGGATCTCTAGCACAAATGGTAGAGTATTGGCCTGTGAATTCACTTAAAACTGTGGAAAAATGTATGGCATGGATGGTTTACCTGTAAGCCTAGCTACAGTCTGAGGATCTCAGTGTGAAGTCAGCCTGGGCAGGAAAGTCCATGAGACTCATCTCTAACTAACCACTAAAAGCAGAAAGCAGGACTATAGCTCAATGGTAGAGCACTGGTCTTGAGCAGAAAAGTTCAGGGACAGTGGTCAGGCCCTAAGTTTAAAACTGATGGAAAAGTAAGAATATAGCAAATGTGTGTATCAAAATTGACTCAGAGTTATCTTCTGAGTAAATCCAAGTTAGTTAAATTAAAAATAGGTAGAAGGGCTAGGATGTAGTTCTGTGCTAAAGCACTTACCTAGCAAGTATAACAGCCTGAGATCAATCCACACTAACAAAAAAGAAAAGATAACAAAAAGTAGAGTTAAACATAGAGAAAAGATAGCTTATTTTTTAAAATCCTGTTAGATTTACTATGTCTAGTACACATTTTTCTGGTATGTTTTTGTTTAAAAAAGATCATCAATAATTCTTTCTGAAGCTCAGCTATTTAAAATTATTAAATTTTAGGCTTTTCCCTTAATCATGTCCAGTGGCAATCGCTCTTGCAGCTCCAAAATTTTCACTCTATAAATCATAGGGTTTCAAAACTTTATACTCTATTACAGAGCTATAGTGACCAAAACAGCTTGGTACTGGCACAAGAACAGGCCTGAAGACCAATGGAATAGAACTGAGGACCCAAATATTAACCCACAGACCTATGGCCACCTAATCTTTCATAAGGGAGCCAAAAAAATAGAATGGAAGAAAGACAGCCTCTTCAAAAAGTGGTGCTGGCAGAACTGGTTAAGTATCTGCAGAAAACTAAAGTTAGATCCTTCTTTGTCACCCTGCACCAGGATTAACTCCAAATGGATCAAAGACCTCAAGGTAAAAGCAGATACACTGAAAACTTTACAAGACGGAATAGGAAATACACTTGGTCTCCTTGGCACAGGTCGAAACTTTCTTAATAAGGACCCAGAAACACAACAAATCAGAGAAAGGCTGGATAAGTGGGACTGCATTAAACTGCACATTTCTGTATGGCAAAAGACATAGCTAACAAGCTAACTAGAAATCCCACAGAGTGGGAGAAGATCTTCACTAACCATACAACAGACAAAGGCCTCATATCTAAAATATATCAACGGCTTAAAAAAAATTGAATCACTCCAAAACTAACCTCCAAAGTAACAACCATCCCATTAAAAGATGGGCCAAAGACTTAAAGAGACTCTTCTCTGAAAAAGAAATAAGAATGGCCTATAGACACATGAAGAAATGCTCGACATCTCTGGCCATACAAGAAATGCAAATCAAAACAACTTTGAGATTCCACCTCACTGCAGTTAGAATGGCCATGATCAAGAAATCTACTAACAACAGATACTGGTGGGGATGTGGCCAGGAGGGATCACTACTACACTGTTGGTGGGAGTGCAAACTCATTCAACCTCTATGGAAAGCAGTATGACAGTTCCTCAAAAGACTAAACATAGAGCTCCCCTATGACCCAGCAATTCCACTACTTGGCATTTATCCAATCGTCTAGAAACAAGGACAAACTAAATCAACTAGCACAACGATGTTCATTGCAGCACTATCTACCATAGCAAAGATGTGGAATCAAACCAGATGCCCCTTATTTGATGGGTGGATCAACAAGATATGGTATTTATACACAATGAAATTCTATGCTGCTGTCAGAAAGAATGACATCGCCCCATTTGTAAGGATATGGAAAGACTTAGAAAAGTAAAGTAAGCCAGACTCAAAGGAACATAGGCTCAATGGTTTCCCTCATTTGTCATAACCAGTAGAAACCTTGGGCTGTCCTACCAGAGATTTACAATAGATCAAAACGTAGATACATAAGGCCATATAGGATGAGGCTAAGTGAAAGGACCTCCAAGATATAGAAACAAAAGCCATATAATGAGTGATTGTTGTCCTTAATGTACTATGTTATCTCTCATCTCTTTTGCTGTCTCTTGGTTATCTCATATTGTTACAGTATTTGATGTTGTTATCTGATATATGCTTACTTGGTTATTTGAAATAGGATGGGGAAGGGGGGAAACAAGATGAGGGGCGGGGTGGGAGGAGGGAAATGGGGATCAAGACATGAGAAAGGGTATCAATGTTTGTGAAGTAATACACCTTCTATCTGGTGAATATAATGTAACCCTTCTAATAATTACAATAAAAATATATTTCAAAAATCATAGGGTTTCAGATTCCTTGAAATTGTAGAGCCCTAGAATTAAGATTTTGAGGTTAGGTATACTTATTCAATGTTTGATATCATTTTTATATTTAGTAATATTCTGTTTAGAGTTACTGTTTCATATTCTGAGAGCTATGTAGTCAGTGCTCACTTTTTAAAAAGTATCTAATGCAGGGGCCGGGAGTTTGGCCTAGTGGTTAAAGTGCTTGCCTAGCATGCATGAAGACCCGGGTTCGATTCCTCGGTACCACATACATAGATAAAAGCCAGTAATGGTGCTGAGGCTCAAGCGGTAGAGCTCTAGCCTTGAGAAAGTCCAAGGACAGTGCTCAGGCCCTGAGCTCAAGCCCAGGACTGGCAAAAAAAAAAAAAAAAAAGTATCTAATGCAAGGCTAAATTTTGTTACTGTCGAAATGTGTCCAGGTGTTATTCTAAATTCAACAGTATATACAGTGATGTTTCCATGTATTTAATTCATCTGTGGAACTATCTTTATTAGATGCTTTTTTTTGCCTGAAAACTCTGTCTGATAGCATTTTCTTAGAGTAGAGAAAGGAACTAATATTCCAGGACCTGGTTTGTACCAGACATGCACTATTTAACTTTCATAATAATCCTATAAGATAAGAATTATTATCATACATTTCACAAATGAGTAAGCCCAGGCTTAATGGCTCAGCAACTTAATCAGTGTTACATAATGTAGGAATATTGGCACAGATTTTCAAATACCAAATTTTCTGGGTCTGTGATCTTTGAAAACTTTGTTATGTAATCTCTTTGGGATATGGGCAGGGTTAGAGATTATATTACAGCTTCTGACCAGAATTTAAAAATGTGATCCTAGAAATGTTGTGTATGGATAAAACAGGTCATTGTTACTGAGTTTATTAGAAAAGAATCATGTAGGCCTAGACGTCACAAAGCAGAATAAATATAGCAGTAGTAATTTCAGTAACTTCTCATGGGGAGCAGAAACCCTATAGATATAAACAAAACACATATACTTTGACCTACATGATGTCTTCACAGTCAGGGCTTAGGTAGAATTGGCGGTAAATATCAAAGTCTACTGTCTAGCAAGGTCACTGGTGACTAGTAAAGACAGTGCAACACTGCAATTCCTATAGGCCCATAAGCAAAGGCAGCGCAACTTCTGTAGAACCATAAGTATTGTCATGGTCTCATATCCCATATTGTTCTGTCATCTGGACCCTATTTTTTTTCTATTTAAAGACTCCTGCTAAACAATAGTAACCTATCAGTAGTTTCTTGCCATCAAAATAGTATGTCTTTGTGACCTATGAAGAGGTTTTGGCAACTATTTGCTCATTTACATCTTTATTTTCCTGCTTCCTATTGTATGTAATGTATGGTACTTAAGTAATTGAACCCTTAAGTTGTTAGTTATTAGTCCTAAATAAAGAAGTATTTTGCTGTTTGTAATGACTATTTCTGGTTTTGGGGAAATGATTAGCACATTACTTTTGTTGTTAGTAAAAAGGGCTGGGAATGTGGCTTGATGGTATAAAGTGCTTGCCTAGCATGCATAAAGCCCTGGGCTCGATTTCTCAGTATCACATAAACAGAAAAGGCTAGAATGGCACTGTAGTTCAAGTGGTAGAGTACTAGCTTGAGCAAAGCCCAGGGACAGTGCTCAGGCCTTTAGTTCAAGTCCTGGAAAAAAGTAAAAATTTCAATGAATTTTGTCTTATGGAATATTTGATTCAACACACTTCTAAAATTGCTTAAATGACAGTAAGGCACCTTACCTTTCTTCATATTGACTCAAGACATCATAATTTGAACATTATTCAAATATTTTGTGAGAGTATTCCAATTGTTTAAGTGTAGGAATAATCGTAACTATTATAAAATTATTGTACTAAAAATGCTTTTGCTTCTTAACGTTTATTTGTGAAACTTATATTTTCTAGGATTGCACAAATCCACGGTACTTAGCTGCAGGTTCTTCCAATGCTGTCAAGCTCAGTAGGTTTTTTGATAAGGTAATGGCTTCAATTAAGTTATTTTTAAGCTTTATTTATATGAGAGTTTTAACTCTTTATAGAATACTGTGTCCTTTTATCCTTTTGCCCAAAACTTTACAGGCTGAATAATACCTGTTTTGATCTCTCTTATCTATTGGGATCATTGCCCTAGGCTGGCTGACGTATTTATTCTGTCACCAGTGTTCTCTAAGCAAAGGGTAAAAGCTCCAAGATTTAAGTGGGGCTCTGAAAAAGATACATGATTCTTCTCCTTGAAACAATTCATAGTGCTCCCTTCGGCAGCACATATACTAAAATCAGAACGAAACAGTTCATGCTTACACACTTCCCATTTTCTTTATGTTCTTACTCATGTTTTTCACTGCTCACCTGCTGAAGGCACTTAAAAGAGAAAGGATCTGCCTAGTTAACTCCTTGAGTTCTCTTTGCCTCCTCAGCTATTGATACCTTCCATGTATAAAATTTTGAGAGGGCTGGGAGTGTGGCCTGGTGGCAGAATGCTTGCTTAGCATATATACACAAAGCCCTGGGTCGATTCCTCCGTACTAGATATACAGAAAGAGCCAGAAGTGGTGCTGTGGCTCAAGTGGTAGAACTTTGAGAAAGCTCAAAGATTACCCAGGCCCTGAATTCAAGCCCCAGGATGTGGGGGGAAAGCATTTCTTTGTGTATTTGCTTCTTATTTATTTGTACTTCTTTTGAGAAATCTTTGCTCATTTCATCTGTCCATTATTAATTGGGTTATTAGTTCTTTTGGGGTGTGTGTATTGTGTGTGTGTGTGTGTGTGTGTGCGTGTGTATGTGTATGTGTATGTGAGGGGGGGGGGTGGTCAGTACCAGAACTAAGGCTTGAACTCAGGGCCAACATACTCTCCTTAAACTTTTTGCTCAAGCCTGGTGCTCTGCCACTTGAGCCACCTCTCCACTTCTGTATGTTTGCTGGTTAATTGGAGATAAGAATCTCTTAGATTTGCCTGAACCACGATCTTCAGAGTAGCTAAGATTACAAGATTGGGCTAGCTCGAATTTTTGATGTATTGTAGACATTAATATTTTGTTGAATGAATACATGGCAGAGCTTTTCTTTCGTTCCTTAGGTTGTCTTTTCATTTTGGTAATTATTCCGTTGATATGCAGAAGCTTTTTAATTTAATGCAACCCATTAATTCCCATTCTTATTTCCTGGGCAGTTGGAGTCCTACTGACAAAGTCATTGTCTATACCTATATCCTATGTATTTTCCTTGTTTCCTAAAGTAGTTCCAAGTTCAGGTCTTACATTTAAGGTCATTTAATTAAGAAAATTGCCAGTGGCTCACTCGGTAATCCTAGCTACTTGGCTGGCTGAAATCAGAAAAATCTTGATTCAGGGCTAGCAAGGACACACATTCAACACCAGTAACTGGGCAGGGGGACATACATATGTCATGTCAGCCTTGAGATTGCATGGATTGCTGCTCCAATCCAGCCCAGGCAGAAAAGTCAATGCACCACCATCTCAACACAAAGCCAGGTGTCACCCCAGCTATGATAAGAAGCCTAAAATAGGTATAATATGGTCCAGGTACACACTTGACAGGCAATGAGATCCTGTCTCAAAAATAGCCAGCACAATAAAGGGCTAGATGCGTGGCTCAGTAGTAGAGCATTTGGTTAGGGAGCTTGAGACCCTGAGTTCTAACCCCAGAACTGCCTAAGGGGGGGAGGGAAGATCTTTGGTCCATTTTGAATTTATTTTTGTATAGGGTAAGTCTTTTGTCACTAGTCTCCTGCCATGCATATTCAGTTTTCCCAGCACCTTTTGTTGCAAAGGCTTTTTTTTCTTCAACTTACATCATTGTCTAGGTAGGCAAAACTCAGATGGCTGTACTGTACAGTTTTATTTCTGAGTCTTTCATTCCATTCATCTGTCTCTACTTTTATGCCAATACCATGCTATTTTGAGGGCAGAGAAGTTGTTTGTTTAGGGCCATACTTAAGGTTTTAATTTAGGGCCTCACACTTGCTAGGCAGAGGGGTCAAGGTGCTCTACCATTTGAGCATATGCCACATACCCAGCTCACTGAGATAGGATTCTCTCCAACTTGTTTCCTGACTGGCCTCAATCCACAGTTCTCCCAATATCTACCCACTAATAGCTGGAATTACAGATATGAACTACTATGCCCAGCTAACCATGCAGTTTTTGTTACTTTGGCTTTGAAGTATAATTTGGAGTTAAGTATTGTGATACCTCTAGGATGTTTCTTTTTGCTCAGAATTACCTTTGCTGTTTGGCTCTTTTTGGTTTTCATATAAATTTTAGGATTGATTTTCTATTTCTGTAAAGGATGACATTGGTATTTTGATGGGAATTGCGTTATATCTGTAGATTGCTTCTAGTAGTGTGGATGTTTCACAATGTTAGTTCTACTGATCAATATAAGAAGTCTTTCCATCTTCTGATGTGTCCTTCAGTTTCTCTCTTCAGTGTTTTTAATTTTCTTTGTAGAAGTGTACTTTATTAGTTGACTTTATTCCTAAGATATAGTTTTTAACTTTTGCTTTTGTTTGATTTTAAAGCTATGGCCTAAGTTATAGTTTTTACTTTTGCTTTTGTTTGTATTTTGAAGCTTTTGTCAATGGAATTATTTTTCAGTTAGTCACTTTTTCCAGGTAAATGTGCTAAACCCTTAAAAAATCTTCAGGGCCGGGAGTTTGGCCTAGTGGTAGAGTGCTTGCTTAGCATGCAAGAAGGCCCAGGTTCGATTCCTCGGTACCACATACACATAGAAAAAGCCAGAAATGGTGCTGTGGCTCAAGTGGTAGAGCTCTAGCCTTGAGAAAGCTCAAGGACAGTGCTCATGCCCTGAGTTCAAGGCCCAGGACTATTAAAAAAAAAAAAAAAAAAAAAGACCTTTTGGCCAGGAGTTTGGCCTCGTGGTAAAAGTCCTTGCCTAGCATGTATGAAGACCTGGGTTCGATTCCTCGGTACCATATACATAGAAAAAGCGGGAAATGTTATGGCCTAAGTGGTAGAGCTCTAGCCTTGAGAAAGTCCAAGGACAGTGCTCAGGCCCTGAGCTCAAGCCCAGGACTGGCCAAAAAAAAAAAAAAAGTTAAAAAAAAATCTTCATTTTTTTCCCCCCCACAGGTCATAGAGAAGAGGTACTTTTTAAGAGATGCTAATCAGGTTGGTATCTATCTATTCTTAAAAATTGATTCTTAAATTTCGAGGGATAGTTTCTAAATTTATCTTTTGGTATGGTCTTATAGAGTTAGTGAAAAGCCCTATGTAGGCTCAAGGACCTTATTTTCTTTTGTTCTGATAAAGACAGAAGGAAAATCTATGATACAAGTTAAATTGATAGATAAAGTTGTATAAAATAATGAAAGTAACCATTTTTTAGATACTCAAACATTTATTTCCAGTTTCGGTTACAATACAGATAGTTTACATAAAAGTTTGTGATTTTTGGAAAGTCACTTCATCCTTGCCAGTTAGATGACACTGTCTCCAGTTTGCTAACAAATGTTTCTACTTCAGTAGGCCTTCTTTTTATTATTTAACATTCTGTCATTTTCTGAATAAAACTTCAGAAAGATGATTCTATAATGAACAAGGTAGAATACAGGGACAGAAAACAGGAAACAAATTATTGTATATTTCTCCCTGCTCAAAACTTAATGTGATCATGTGTTTTGCCTACAGATTCCAGGCCTTCCTGATCGAAAAAGATTTTGGGGAGGAACATTTAAGAGCCTTCATTATGACTGAAGTACCCTTATCCCTTGGAAAAAAGAGCACGCAGAGCGGCAGTTGTCACAGCTTTCCTTTTGCTGTGTAAATTATTTACATGTCAGCCTTTTGATGGAAGCAACTTTAAATGCTACCCTTTAGCCTTACCCTTTCATGGAAAAATGAAAAGAGGCCACAACTCTTCCCTGTCCTTTGTATTCCCCCACCTTTCTTCTGTCCCTGTTTATAGATCATGTAACAGCCTGGTGGAAATAGGAGATGTTTTACCAAGGATGCAGTAAATGAGCAGTGGCAAGGCACTGCAGAGAAAATGTACTCTGGCTTGGAACTTAAGGGCTTTCTTTTCGAGTCTGTAATTTTCCCACACTCATTGCCAAAGGCTTAATTAAGTCCTTTACACATGTATCTCTTATTTTGCCTCCTTGAGGGGAAAGGTTAGGTAACCAGTCCTGAGTTGTCCACCTCAGACAATCTCCCTCATTTTCAAGGAAGCCAAATGGTGTTATTTAATTGTCTCTATCCTCATTACACAACAGTAATGTCTAAGAATAGCAACCCTCTCCTTAGCTTTCTAAATGGCTTGGTGGCTGAGAATGGCAGACTAATAGCTGGAGTTAAATATAAATAGAGATTAATAATACATAGAGAACAGCAGGACCAGAAAAGAAGAATTCTATGAGAAATTGACAGCTTCTTCACCCTTTAGGTTGTAGCTGTCTGCAGTCTCATACTGTTTTCTGTTTGGATATGGTAGGGAGAAATCTAAAAGCTGCATAAGGGCAGTAAGAAATTTGATGTTTACATTTTTCAAGGAAATTCAACTCCTGACTTGTCCCTTAGCTATACTCAGTAAGCTGAGAATATGACTTTTGTATCAACAACGTATTTATGGGAAAAAAATGTGAAAATAAGCAACATATTTATATGAATTATGAACTAGGATTCTTGGTTTTCATAGTTACTACAGAGCTCTGTGTGTGCGTGTGTGTGTGTGTGTGTGTGTGTGTGTGTGTGTGTGTGTGTGTGTATCTAATCATCTGTGTTCTTTCCTTCTCTGCTGCAGTCCTCTGATTTTTGCTCTGTATTAAAAAATAATCATTTTAGTTCTTGTTGTAAATTGAGGTAAAAAAAGAACTAAATTCATTTTCTCTTCCATGTTAGTGAAATTTCAGAAGTGTTCTGGATGTCAAGATATATACTGAGAGAGGATATTAAAATATTATTGAGTGCTTTCCGAGCAGCAGTCTGGGAAATTTGCAAAAACCTTTTGAAGACACTTTTTTTTTCCATTTGTTGAATTTATTTGAACAAATCAACTTAGAAATACCATAAAATTAAACAAAGCTTATGACAGGTAAACAGAGCGCCATATTCCTAGAAACAGATGTTAACACGTTATTGATTAATAATTGCTAATGAGGAAAGCTGCCCACGAATAAGGCTAGTCTTCAGCACAGCTAAACTCATTTTGTTTCTTTTGTGAAGGCACTTTTTTTAACTGAATTTTTCTCCTCTTCTTCCCTCCCTCAGTGACAACAACTAGCTCTGGTTGTTTTTGTTTGTTTGGGTTTTGGTTTTTTACATAAAATAGAGTCGTGCAAATCATGTTCTCTGTGTGGAATGTGGCTCAATATGTTGTGGCAGAGGCTGTAAAGTGGGGAAGTAGAAACCAAATGCAACACAAGGGTCTACATCATCCAAAACTCTTTGTAGTTTCCTTGTTAAAAACAAATCAAGGGGTTGGAAATGTAGGGGAAGTACACTTGTTCAGCATATGCAAGACACTAGAATTGATCCTCAGTGCTACAAAAATAAAAATTGAAATTGAAAATTAAAAATTAGATCTTTCCATCTCTTCTGTTCAAATTAGTTTTAAGTTCAATTTTCTTTATTTTCTTCCTTACTAAGAAATAGAAGTAGGCTAAGGATATAGCTCAGTGGCATCCCCATCAACAAAATAACTCCTTCACTGATGGCTCTAGGGTCGGCATTAAAAAATTAATAGTGCTGCTAGCTGCATTTCTTCTTGTTACCAACTTAATTCCTGGAATTATAGTTTTCTAAGAAAAAGAAAGTTAATTATCTAAAGTAAATTACTTGCAAGAATTAGCAGCAAAGTAAGGCTATTTACGAAAATGGGCTTCAACAGCCAGACTTTAAAAAAAAAAAGAATGCTTTTAAAGCATATTTTAAGAGGTAGTCATAAAAATTGTTTATAGAAAATATGCAAATATAAGCACCCAAATGGTTTTTGTATTTAGTTAACTCTTAATTTCCCTACCTTCTTGACTGGACAAGTTGCTAGTAATAGAGCTTTTGTTTGTTGTTTGTTTCTTCTCTCTGTGCAAATTGAGAGTTTTAAACCAGTTTTCTCACTCATTATAGAGGCAACCAGGTGTCAAAGCATATAGACATTTATCTGTTCCTCAGGTGAGCAAGACCCTTATTTGGAATAGAATTAAAGATTTGACCTGCTCTCTCCTTAATACCAATGAGGTTTAGGACATGCTAACATGTAACACCAGAACATTTGAGAAAACAGCAGGGGCACAGGAAGGTCATTCACACCTACCCTTCCCACCCTCTTCCTCAATGCAGGCCATAAAACCTAACTGTTCTGAGCAGGTACTAGTGGCTTACATGTGTAATCCTAGATATTCAGGAGGCTGAGATCTGAGAATTGCTGGAAGTGTCACTCTAGTTCAAGTCCCAGTATCAACAAAAATTCACCTAATTGAATGCTCACAAAATAGATTCCTAAATCTGTATTCAGAGGTACAGCTCCTTCAAAGATAGAGATACCAAAGAAGAATCTGAACATTAGCTGTGTCCTTCCCAATAATATTTCTGCATAACAGGCATACTTAGGTTTCAATGTATGTAAAATATCAGTTTTTCCAATTCCTTGGAGTTTTCAAACTTACATTGAATAAATGGGTATGGTTTTGTCTTGTCTTATAATAGGTACCTTTGCCATGAGTGACAAGAAAAATCTTCCTCCCTATATACCCTAGAAAAAGTTATTCCAAAGAAGGGTTGATTTATATTAGATTTTGCACAAGTCCTTAGCATTCCCTATATAAGGCATTCATGACATAGTCCAAGTGCCTCATGCTAATGGTTTTCTGCCCATGTTGAAAATGAGCTTCCTAGAACTGTTGTGCTGGGCCTTTGGACTGAGATGAAGAGCTAAATACTGCCCTTATCTTTTGAGTTCTTTTCAGTGATGTGTATTATACTAACCAACACAGGGGTTTTGTGTGTGGATTTACTAGATGATGGCTTCACTGAATTTTTTTAAATCACAGGTAGCATTCTGCTTTAAGTTTAAAGATCTAACAGGATGTCTTCATTGATTTAATAGCTGTTAAAATTCCAAGAGTAGAGGATGGTGTTTGCACAAAAGAAAGCAAGAGAACATTAAGAAATTACAAGACTAAGCTAAAGCTTTGTGGTGAACAGGAAAATTTCCTAGAAATCTAGCTCTGGGCCTCAATATTCCACAGTATGTTTACCAGTTATATGATATGTGGAGACAGTTTGCCAAGGCCACTTCATAGGGCAAGAAAAAAGATGTAACTTCCAGTTACAATTAATGGATATTTCTACTTAGGACTTTACTCAATTGCTTTAAAACTCAACAGTGCATAAAGATCTCATAAGAGTTTTAAATACAGATTCCAGAATCTCATCTCTGCTCCCTCTATCCTATCTTGATTATGTATGTATGCAGTACATCTAGAATTTTATGTTTTGACAGGCAAACCAAGTGATTCTAGGGATCTGCTATTTCAGAAAAACTAAGGAAGTAGAGAATACATAAATTGTAGACACGGTACTTTTATTCATTCATTCGTTTTGTGCTAGTATTAGGACTTGAATTCAGGCCCTAGAGTTCTCAATCAGCTTTTACCACTCGGCTGTCATTCTGCCACCTGAGCCACACCTTCACTAACAGCTTTTTGCTGGTTAGTTGGAGATAAGAATCTCTGGGATTTGTCTGGCCAGGCTTTAAACTGTGATTCTCAGATCTTAGCCTACTGAGTAGCTAGGATCACAAGCACCCATTAGAAGGCAAAATTTATAATAACACTCTATATGTTTAAGTAATTAAGACAAATTATAGTTAATATCTCAGTTTAAGTGAAATGCTTTAGGAAATGGCCTACCCCAGAACCTGAGCTGATCTGCAAAAAGGATCTGCAGAAAAACTGGTGCTGGTCTCTGTCTATAAGCAGCTCTTACAAAAACACCTGGGTCAGGATGCACTTTTTTTTCTCAGTGATTCCATGGAGACTGAGCACACTGTCAGTTCCTTCTAGGCCTGAGTAAAAATTTTCTGCCTCATCCAACAATCACTCCCCCAGTTTCTTCTCCAGATCTTTTGAAAGAACACTGAGTCTTTAAGTACAGCAAATGATTAGCCAATATTTACTTCTGCTGAAGAATAACCAGGATTCTGCAAACTTTCATTAAAAAAAAGTAATTGTGTAAGAATTTGCTGGACTTTCTCTCTAGTTTATCAGTGAGGTGATTCTTCCTGAGTAAGCTACTGGCAAGGATTCACAGTGAAGTGGTGAGAACAAGAACAGCCAGAGAGACGCCTGAAGAAGAAAAAGAAGCAGTTTGTTTCTCTGGCCTGAGCTTCGGGAAGTCTTGCAGCAGAAAGAAAAATGGCAGAGTTGAAGGTAAGCCCCATCTGGCTGGGGCTTGAACTAAGATCAGAGATTCCATGTGGCTACATGTAGGTCAAGAGTAGAGTATTCTTGTTGTATGAGAAGCCCTGAATTCCACTCCTAGCACCAAAAAAAGAGAAAGGAGGGAGAGGAAAAGAGATTTTTAAAAAAAAAGAGGGAGAGAGAGAGAAGGGAGGGATAAAAGGAAGGAAGGGGGTAAAGGGAGAGAGGAGAAAAGTCTGGCAAGTTTGTGGTGGGTTCAACTCCTGAGAGCTCAGGGACATGCGAACTGAAAAGACTTGGAGCAGGGTCAGGTGCAAATCCTTGTGTTCAGAGGCTTCACAGTGTCTCTGACTTGTGAGAGACAAGGAAAAGCAAGATACCAATTGTTCATTCAAATATTGTTTGGGGGAATTTGTGGACATCCTAATGGCTTCCCTTCAACAACCACACATGTGAGCACACACACACACACAGACACACACACACACACACACACACACACACACACTTCTCACCATCTTTCTGCTGCTCTCTAGCATGGTTCTAGAGCTGCAATTTCTGGACTGCTTCCAGCCAGCCAATAAGATATGCTTAATCTGTTCAGCGGTTTTGAGATTCAGAGTCAGCCTTGGTTGGTACAAATCCTAGAATTTCTTCTGAGAAACAGTTCTTTTATTTAGGGCACAAAGAAATAGTACAAGTGTTTGGTGCCTGGCATTTTAATTCTGAATTAACTTATGTTTTTATCTTCACAGTAAAGCTAGGATATAAATATCCTTGTTTCGATTTAACCAGTAAGGAAAGGAAAGCACACAGACTATAGGATCTCTCAAGCTCATGGCTGATAGGTTATAGACACCATGCTAGAACTTGGGTTTGTCTGAGTCTATAGCTCAGCTGGGGGAAAAAGCGGGGGGGGGGGGGGGGGAACCTTGGTAGACTGGTGCCTTCAAACAAGCAAGGAGTGTGTCCCAGTGTCTAAACCAATGTCTAGCTGAAAATGTGACTCCAGTGGCACAGGAAGCATGAGGCTCTGAATTCAAACCACAGTATTCCCTTCCTACCCTCCGCAAAAAAAGAAAAAAGAAAAACTGGGATCATGCCAGTACCTATCCCAGGCTTTTGTCATACAAGTAGACATATGTCAACATATACCAGTAGAACTGCCTGGACGTTTGGCTCATTATAGGTGGACCAGGCTTCTGTCCCTAGGTTTTATCCCAGGATGCACTGATTGAGTATTACCCTAAAGTCCTCAAACTGTTGCTGACCATGAAGAATCAAAGAGCTCTCTAATAATGAGCATCCTACAAACACCAGGGTATGGAGCTTCCTTATCTGAGAGTGAAGTCTCTATTTTTAATTTATCAAATAATATGTGCTAGCATATGATGCAACAGATTAATATAGAAAATGAACACAAAGTCTACAATAAGCAGTCAAAGGAAACTTGTAGAAGGGGGCTATTCCTAGGCTGTCTTTAGAGCGAAATGTAAAAGAAAGAGAAGCCAAAGAAAGCAAAATATTCAGAACAATTCCTGAATGTTCTGGAAAGTATTTCAATGGAATTGGAGCTACCAGAGGGACAGCCTAAGGGACATATCTAGTCGGTGGTTGAATGTCTGGATCTAGGGCAGCATGCAAAGGTTCATCATACCATGTAGGTAACTTTGAAGTATGGAGAATACATAGAAAGTTTGTTTTCTGATGAAAATCCTATAAGGAAGTTCAGCAGCACTTGGTAACAGCTATATCATTTATAAATAAATCATATCTAAAATCCTGCTGTAATTTTAAGCAACTTCTTATTCAAAGCAGCACCACACTAATATAAATTGCATACAAGTCTTTGTTCTCAATTTCAAAGCCATTTCCAGCCTGCTGTCTAATCTCTAGAAGAAAAGGTTGGCCCCAGAGGTCAGGAATCTAAACACAGAAAGCCAGACTACTGCATCATATCCATCCTAATCGATAAACATTACGTAACTTTTAAAAACTGTTTCTCATCTTTTTTTTCCGCTCACTTTAATGGATATGTCAACATAAAACCTCAAATGAAATGACATTTACATAAAAGCACAGCTAGGGCAAAAAGACTTTAGAAGATAATAAAATTAAATTTAAAATGGACTGCCCTTTGTTCCTGAATAAACTACTCTACTTTCTTAACTTTGATTCCCTCATTTATAAAACAAAAAGTAGACATGCAGACTCAGAACTTCAGCAATAGGTATTTGGTATACTAGCTTTGGATGTGAAGTGATTCTGATAACTAACCAAAGAGAAGACCTACTGCCCTACATAGGTTTGTTTTTTTATTGTTGCTATAAACAAATTACCAAAACTATACTGGCTTAAAACAACACAGACTTATTCTGCTGTTGTTTTAAAGGTCAGAAGTATGAAATCCATTTTACTGAGCTAAAACCTAAGTGTCGGCCTAGCTAGTTCTTTTCAGAGACCGATGGAGAATGTGTTTCCTTCTGCACCAGCTTCAAGAAGATGTCCACATTTCTTGGCTTATGGCTTCTTCCTCTGTCTTCAAAGCAAATAATTGAATCTGCTTGTCATCACCTTTTTCTATTTTTCAATTAAATCTCCCTTTAACTCAATCTTAACAGGAGAGTAGTGATTACAATTAGCATGCAACCAACTCCAGAATTTTCCCCAATTTCCTTTACTTAAAACACATCTACAAGTGTAACAGACTTTTCTGGTATACTAGCCAACCCTTCTAGGTTAAGATGCAGCTCTCTTTTAGGGACATTATAGTAAGAATATTCTATTTTCCTTTCAATATTAACTAGAAATGGTGGGCTCTCTGCATGAGGAAATAAAGGCTACAAGTAGCTCCATTTCTACCCTGACATGTCTCTCTTTCATGACAAGTAAAAGGAAATGGGGTATACCATCTGCTCTTCCCATCAGGTGTTACCTAGATTCTGACTCAGGACAAAGAACCTCATAAACCTACTCTGACAAGTTAATCATATCCTGGGGACCAAGTGAGAATTAAAAGGCCATATGCAAGTGAGCTGCCAAAAATGCTGATGGAACTGAAATCATGTGGACCTCAGTCATTTTTTTCCATTTAGGAAAGTATGCATGTAGTTCTCTTGGAAAGAAAGAAAATCATGTTTAGGATCAAATTATTCAGAAATCTGAACTGAAGGAAACATAAAAACATTCTGTTAATGGTCGATTTTTTTATTTCATTTCATTTTTGGATTGAGCCAGCTGGAGTTGAAAGCTTGGATTTGTACTGTTGAATAAAATAGACTTTATGTTATGTCCTTGGGCTCAAAGGTTTGAGAATGCAGCTGCAAAATACAGCTTCCTCAATTCATTTGCCTTCAGCAGTGAGGGACATGGCATTTTAAGTCTCTTAAAAAACTCCTCCATAAATCTGCTCTCAGAGGATTTGGAAAACCAACCAAATCAACAGTGACTCAGTAATTTCCATCCCTGCCACTGCCCCCCCACCCCCCCCAGCCAATGCACTGAACTAAGATGGAGAAATTGATTAAGAATTCACACCTCTTTCCATCAGTCCCAGTGGCTCCCTTCCAAACCACCAGCTATTCTTTCTGCTTTTCTTTTTCTTTTTTTTAAGAGCACAGCCTGAATCAAATGTTTCAGAATCACAGGCACTACATTCTTTTTCCTTGTTCTGAACTCGTTTGTGCCCTCTGTTCTGAGGCCAGCAGTTGCAAAGAATGGGGAAGGTTAATGAGTAAATCCACCCATACCTTCCAGAAAGCTTAGCCGGACTGGATATCTCCTAGACTTTCCTTCTTCCTGGCAGGAAGAATGGAGCTGAGGCCCCAAAGGTAGCATTGTAATAATATCCTCAGTGGCTTCAAACATAGGCTTGTCTAGAATTCCATTTCACAGAATCAAAGATAATTTGAGGTCATTACCCATTCCCAGCAGCTCAGACACAATCCTATTGGTGGTGAGCTTGAAGTTCATTTTGAGAGGAGAAAATTGTATTCTGTGGAGAATCAAGATAGTGGATGGTCTCTGCCATTCCCCTAAAAAAAAAACGTCATTGCAGGCTGCATACTACTGCTGAGAACCAATGTGATTATATTGCTAAATGGATTTGTGCATGTGTCTGCAATGAAAGTTTTCCAGAAAAAAATCATGGAGGGCTGTTCAATGATAGAGAGCATGCTTAGCATGTAGAAGGCCCCCGGAATTCATTCCCCAGCACCCCCACCAACTCAGCCCCCCCAAATTATCTGAAGGCAAAAGAATAATTTCACTTCATTGTTTTTTAGGTCATAACATTTTACATTTCCTATTTCTTCCAAATATAGATACTGTTGGCCTGATCATCACTCACACATCCAGACTTGACACATCTAGCTCATTCTTCTCCAAGCTGCCAGAACTCTGGAGGCCCCAGTCTCCCTCCACAACCACCCTTCTTCCATCCCTAAAGAATTGTGCTCAGATGGAGGCCTTTCACTCACCCACCAAAGCATCACTGTTCTTAACCTGGGCTAAAAATCAATCCACGTTTAAGTTAGAGTAGAAGAGGTTCTAACTCCACTTACCACAGCAAACATGGACTCACAGAAATGACTTTAAAAGAAAAACTAAGTCAATAAATAACTACTAAATAACTTTCATGAGCCAAGACTCAGGGTACACAGAAGTGACTAAGACCAGCATAGTCCCAGCCTTCGTAAGATTTTTCCAAAAACAAAGAAGCTCGGCAATGACAGACCTATAACAAAAGTCAGCTGTGTTAAGCATTGCAGAAATCTCAAAAGGCCTGGGTGATGGCTCAGGGGGTAGAGTACTTACCTAGCAATGATGAGATCTGGAGTTAAATCTCTAGTAATATGTTACACACACACACACACACACACACACACACACACACACACGCGCGCGCTTAAGAGTCTCAGGTTATAGTTGGTGTATAGTAGCAAAGCCAAGATGTTACAGAATCTGTTGGCTCTGTATCAAATTGCCGAAAGGACTATATCAGGCAGGCATTTCGAAAATTAAATTGCAGAGACACAAAACCTGTTTCAAGCAGGAGGAGAATGGAATCTCAGTATGCCTAAAGGTTGGGGAAGCAAATGCTCTACTACAGAGAGCCACCAGGGACCCCACATTTGGTGAAGCACACAGGCCATGTATCAACTGGCTAGATGCTCATTTCCCAAGAAGCAGAATCAGCTTCAATCAAACTAGCAATCACTTGGTTCCATTTCATTCAGCTCTCTGTGGGTCAGGAATCTTCTAAATTACTGAGCTCTGCTTTGGAGCTCAATATTTATTGACGTGTACCAACTACCACCAATAAAGCAGTCTTTACCTTAAAAGATAGTAAATTTCACAAGATCCTCATAATTCATCTTGTTAAGAAACTCTTTTCATTCCTTTTTCTGGATACAAAGCTAAGAAATGGCAATCACAGTAGCTCCATTGTGCCATTCTAAATCCGGGGCTGGCCCATTTCCTAAAAACCTTCTCATAAGCTTCCTTTTCATATATCCAAACAGATACAAATATATATGTGCAAGAGCTCTATAGATAAATCAGATAACATGGACTTCTGCCTGCTAGATGGCAAGTCTGGAGAGAGCTTTCTGGCAAGGTTTTTGCTGTCAGTTTAGTTTTCTACGTATTTCTTCTGAGAGAGAGAGAGAGAGAGAGAGAGAGAGAGAGAGAGAGAGAGAGAGAGAGAGTGTGTGTGTGTGTGTGTGTGTGTGTGTGTGTTACTAGGACTTGAATTGAACATTTCTTGCTTGCTCAAATGATGCTATACCACTTGAGCCATGCTTCCAGCTCTGCTTTTCCAAGGGAGAAAAAATGTCACAGGCATTTCTTTCCAGTCTGGCCTCAAATCACAATAGTTTGTATGTCAGCCTCCTGAGGAATTAGGATTAGAGATGTAAGCCACCAGTGTCTGGTTTCAAGTTACTTCTTATGTTAGTGTACAGAAGAGAAATGAAGCTCCAAGGTCAGAGAAATTGCAATCCAGGCCTAGCAAGATCCTGGGCTGGAGGTAATGCTTATTCTGTTTCCTCCCTCTGAATTCTCAAATGGGACCAGAATCAAAGAGGTTTTAGTTACAAGCCTGTAAAAATCTGTCAGGTACATACAGGTAAGGGCAGAGAAGTATATGCAATGTCCAGCATTTTCTGATTAACTATTAAGCCTCTAAAATTCATGCAGTATATATATATATATATATATATATATATATATATATATATTCACATGCCAAGACACACCCAAGACACTAGGTATGGAACATCCATATAGAAATTCTCACCTTTGTAGACTGTGAATGTTGTCCTGTTTGCTTTAAATCCCACTAATAGTAGCATTTCTCTTGTCATTTTCACATTAGTATATCTCTGGATTTGGGAACGAGTGTGCTTCAGAAGACCCTCGCTGTCCAGGTTCTCTACCAGAAGGGCAGGTATGAGTGCATGGAGTAACGCAGACCACCAACCCTCAGTTCCAACAAGGCTCTTTCAATTAATCAGGTCAAACTGACTAAGCGCTTTCACAAGTCACTAGGACAACTGGGACACAGGGCCATGGACTATAAAAGCTTAAAAAATGCATTGATGTTGAAAATGAACTTTACAACGTTTGGGTGGTGATGGGAGAGGAAAACTGGGAGAGAACAAAGGAAGGGGTGATATTGTCCAAAGAGAAATGCGATCATTATTTGACATATAAATGTAACCCCTCTCTCTGTACATCACCTTTATAATAACGGGTTTTTTTAAAAAAATTGAAGTGAATTGGCTGTTACCAATGAGAGAAAAGCTCTAACCTAAATTAATAAGATGAAGTGTTGGTCTTCCAGGACAAGCCCCAAAGTGCAGGGTTAGGGTGGCTTCCTGGTAATTCCCTTGAATAGCATCAAATAGAACAATGCTGAGAAAATAAGCGATTTTACAAATGGATGCACAAAGGTAGTCATACCAGTGTTGGTTATAATTGCAAAAAATATAGCAAACAGGGGCCGGGAGTTTGGCCTAGTGGTAGAGTGCTTGCCTAGCATGCACGAAGACCTGGGTTTCATTCCTTGGTGCCACATATATAGAAAAAAGCTGGAAGTGGTGCTGAGGCTCAAGTGGTAGAGCTCTAGCCTTGAGAAAGACTAAGAACAAGGCTCAGGCCCTGAGCTCAAGCCCAGGACTGGCAAAAAAAAAATAATAACAAACAAAACTTTTCCAAAATTTTGGAAGAGTGTTTCATGATATGAAAAATGCTTATGAGATTGTATTTCTTTTAAAAGAAAATAGGATGAAATTTACTGTAAAGATCTCCATTTTTTTTGCCAGTCCTGGGCTTGAGCTCAGGGCCTGAGTACTGTCCTTGGACTTTCTCAAGGCTAGAGCTCTACCACTTGAGCCTCAGCACCACTTCTGGCTTTTTGTCTATATATGTGGTACCTAGGAATCGAACCTGGATCTTCATGCATGCTAGGCAAGCACTCTACCACTAAGCCAAACTCCCAGCCCCAAGATCTCCATTTTTGAGGATAGGAATCAAATATTAGCATTGGCTTCTGGTTGGTGAAATAATGGGCGGTATCATGTATTTTTATAAATTTACTACAAGTATGTATTCCTTTTCAAATCATAAGGAAATCACATACAAACTCCCTACAAGAAGTATGTGTGGGTTGAATATATTCATGTGTCCCCATGCAGAGCAGGCTTCCCTATTGAGGTAGGGCAAGTAAGATGCTTTCTGTGGTAACGTTTATTATCTCCTTTGTTTTAGAATAACCCTCAAGTCTGCCCCTACAATCTATATGCTGAACAGCTCTCGGGATCAGCCTTTACTTGTCCACGGAGCACCAATAAGAGAAGGTACAAGAACTAGATTAATTTTGACCTTCAGCTTCCAAGAACTATGGCCAGACCATTGTGCTGTCTCCTATACCTGAGGTCTAGCCTCCCAGAGCTGCCCAAGATCCTTCTTCTTCTCCAGTGCATTCTAGGTCATAGGTCATAGTCAGGTAAACCAGTGCTTGTTCCCAGCTAGAGAATTAAAGAACCAGTGGGAGAGGGAGAGGGAACAACTACACAGAGGCTGGAAACCAAGCCCAGTTCCATTTACAGAGTCTTATGAAGATCCAGAAAGATGTGTCTCATACTCTAGCCTTCTTCCAAAGATTATCCAGTTGAGTTTTGGCTTTTTATTTCTTTTCTAATTAATATATAATGGTTAAATTACAATGAGAAGATTCAGAATAGAATCCTCCTCTGCTGATTAAAAGCTTTACATACATTCTTTATATGAAATGGTTCAACACTGGGAAAGAATTAAAAGGACATATATTATTACCCCTTGTGATTTGAATTCACAAGGATATACTCTTGGAATTTGCCTTTGCTAGCAACAAGCACATTCATTAGCTTGACGTTAGTATGTCATGTTCCATGCTCACTCTAATCCCACAAGCCAGGTCTATGAACTTGCTCTCTTGATTACATCCTCTGGGGCAGGTCGGAGGCAGTAGCTATGGATTTAAGGCAGCAGGAAATGTTGGGATGTAAGCAAGCAATAATTGATTATAGGAATTTCAAGCCAAGGCACCTGTAAAGAAGGCTGCTGCTAACCCTGGAATGGGGGAGCAAGAGGTCAGGTAGTTTTGTCCTGAGTAGAAAGAGCGAGTGGGTTTATCTCCACAGCCCCCTGAGAAGCAGATGAGAAAGTGGATACAAAAGCACTAGCAGCGAGGCACTGGTGGCTCAGGTTATAATCCTAACTATTCACGAGGCTGAGACTTGAGGATGGCAGTTCAAAGACTACCCAGGCAGAAAGAGTTATGAGACTCTTCCCTCCAGTTAACCAGCAAAATATTTTAAAGTGGAGCTATGGCTCAAAGAGTACAACATCAAGCAGGGCGCAGTGGCTCACGCCTGTAATCCTAGCTACTCAGGAGGCTGAGATCTGAGGATCAAGGTTCAAAGCCCACTCGGGCATAAAAGGACCTGAGACTCATCTCCAATTAATCTCTAGAAAATGCAAAATGGGGCTTGGTTCAAGGGTAGGGCGGTAACCTTGAGCTGAAAAGCCCAAGGACAGAGCCTAGGCCAAGTTCAAGCCCCATAACCCACAAAAAGAAGAAGGAGGAGGAGGAGGAGGAGGAGAAGAAGAAGAAGAAGAAGAAGAAGAAGAAGAAGAAGAAGAGGAGGAGGAGGAGGAGGAGGAGGAGGAGGAGGAGGAGGAGGAGGAGGAGGAAGACAAAGAAGAAGAAGAAAAAAAAACCATCATTCAGGCCTTAGTATGGGCACCAAAAACAAAAAGCCAACAATCAACAGGGCCTCCCTTGGTGGCAAAACCTGTGCACTCTGCAGTCAGGCCCCCTAAGCTTAGGTACTGGCTCCACCTACTTCACAACTATGCTCCATAGTTGTAGTGAGGATGAGAGAATAGAAATGTATAAAGGAGCTGGTTGCCAGTGGCTCACACCTGTAAGCCCAGCTACTCAGGAGGCTGAGATCTGAGGATCATGGTTCAAAGCCAGCTCTGGCAGAACAGTTAGAAAGACTTTTATTGCCAATTAACCACCAAAAAGCCAGAAGTGGAGCTATCACTCAAGTACTAAAGTGCTAGCCTTAAATACAAAAAAAAGCTTGGGGATAATACCCAAGCCCTGAGTTCAGGCTCCAGGACTGACAATAATATAAAACAAAAATAAATAAATAATATTTAAAAATAACACACCACATGGTTTGTGCTCAATTAATATTAGTTACAAATAAAATCACCATCAACATAGGATGGGGTAACAATGTCCAATAAAAAAGTACCTACTACCTGAAGTATGTAACTGTAAACCCTCTGACAATAAAATTAAATTAAAATAAATTAATTAATTAATTAAATCACCATAATTTGAGAATTTACTACCACCAAAACTGTGTTCCTGCTTCCAAACTCCATGGTATCTCTAGGAGGTTATCAGAAAGTTGAGAGCAAGCTATGACGGACAGTACAGTGCTATCGATATTGTTTTTCTCTTGATAGGTATAGGCAGTAGAGAGTTATAAGTAGAGGTAGTAAAACTAATCATGCTTATAATACAAGCCCTTGAGAAGCTGAAGCAAGAGGATCAAGGATTTGAGGCCAGTTGAGTTTGGGCTACATAAAGAAACTCCTTGAGGTGGGGAGTTTGGCCTAGTGGTAGAGTGCTTGCCTAGCATACACAAAGACCTGGATTTGATTCCTTGGTACCTGATACATAGAAAAAGCCAGAAGTGGTGCTGTGGCTCAAGTGGTAGAACTCTAGCCCAAGGTCAGTACAGAGTTCAAGCCCCAGGACTGGCAAAAAGAAAAGAAACTCCTTCTCCACCAAAAAACAAACAAAGCAAGAAAACCTAAAGGAACAACAAACAAAAACCTACAGGGATAGTGAGCGCTCTCTCTCTCTCTCTCTCTCTCTCTCTCTCTCTCTCTCTCTCTCTCTCTCTCTCTGTTCCCTCTTTCCCCCTCCCCCACCCCCAATAGACCCAGTAAGGTAAGCTCCAGACAGTTTCTTTCCATTCTTATTTTTGACAACCTTGCCTCTGTGAGTGTGTTCTTGATTTTTATGGTCCATAGCATTAACTGGCCACCTGGTCTCCGGATTTTGCTACCTGCCTCCATTATTCAGCAATATCTTCAGCCAGCAGGAGCTGAGCTCTGTTCCAGTAGGCTGAAAAGGAGCACTTGGCATTTCATTAAGAATCTGGCAACATTTCCTGAATCAGAATTAGATCTCTGTCCAGGGCACTGTAGTGCTGCCTAAAGAGTTTTATAAATTCAGCTAAAAAATAAGGTATGGCCCACCTATCAGTTTAGAACTCCAAAGGTATCCACAAGAATTTTTATGAAAATGTTCAAGCCCAGTAGGAAGAGCTTGAAGCTCTCAGTCACTGCCTTTGAAATCAGAGAGTAAGGAACCACAAAATTACTAGTGATTTTTGTCTGTCTGTCAGGGATTAATTTCTTTTTTATTGTATTTTATTGTCAGAACAATGTATAGAGGGGTTACAGTTACATTCATCAGGTGGTGGGTACATTATTTCTCAAAACTTGATATTCCTTCTCATGTTTCTGTCCCCCTTTCTTTCCCTTTTCCCCCTCCCAGTAATCTTGTTTTCCCCCTTCCTTTCCCTATTTCAAATAAATAAATGTACACACAGTGTACCAGTATTCAAATTCAGACACAGTAACCTTATGAAATGAACCATACGTGGAAAAAAGAAAAAAGAAATAATTTCACATAGTACATTAAGTACAGCAATAACAAAGATGATCCTCTTGTTTCAGTAACCTAGAGTTCATTTCATTTAGTCTCTTCCTGTATGACCTTATGTACACAACTTTTGAGCATTGTGATCCTCTCTTAGGAGAATCCTAAATGTGTACTAATTATTACAAATGAGGGAAACCATGGAGCCTATGCTCCTTAGGACTGGCTTACTTCACTGAATATGATTTTTTCCCAAGTCTTTCCATTTCCTTACAAATGAGGCGATGTCATTCTTTCTGACAGCAGCATAGAATTCCATTGTGTATAAATACCACATCTTCTGGATCCAATCATCTACTGAGGGGTATCTGGGTTGCTTCTATACCTTTGTTATGGTAAATAGTGCTGTGATGAACACCATTGTGCTAGAGGCTTTAGTATGCCCTTGTTTCTGGACATTTGGGTAAATGCCAAGGAGTGGGATTGCTGGGTCATAGGGGAGCGCTATGTTAAGTCTTTTGAGAAATCACCATACTGCTTTCCATAGTTGTTGAAAGAGTTTACACTCCCACCAACAGTGTAGTAGTGATCCCTCCTGGTCACATCCCCCCCAGCATCTGTTGTTACTAGATTTCTTGATAATGGCCATTCTAACTGAAGAGAAGTAGAATCTCAAAGTTGTTTTGATTTGCATTTCTTGTATGGCCAGAGATGTGGAGCATTTCTTCATGTGTCTATAGGCCATTCTTATTTCCTCTGCATAGAAGTCACTCTTTAAGTCTTTGGCCCGCCTTTTAATGGGATGGTTGTTTCTTTGAGGATTTGGTTTTGAGAGATCAGAGATTAATTTCAATTATATCAGTTAGATGATACCTTGGCTCTTGAAAATATGAAACATAGGACAGAGAATAAAGAAAGGACTGTGATAAAAGTACAGCTGATTAAGCAAGGACAGACAGTTCAATAAATTTCTAATAAATGAGTATCTGCCTTGTTCTAGGCAATTTAGGTGTATGAACTCTTTCAGCCCTCAGCAATCCTAGAAGACAAGGCTAGGTGCTGGTGGCTTGAACCTGTGATCCTAGCTACTCAGGAAACTGAGGTCTGAGTATGGAGGTTTGAGGCCAGCCTGAGCAGGAAATTTTGTGAGATTCATATCTCCAATTAACTACCAAAAAGCAAGAAGTGGAGCTCTGGCTCAGGTGGTACAGCACTTGCCTTGAGCACACACACACACACACACACACACACACACACACACCTGGGGACACAGCCCAGGCCCAGAATTCAAGCCCCAGGAGGTGCACAAACCCAAAAACAAAAACATCCAGGAAACTTAGTAACTTGCCCATAATCACATAGCTAAAATACACAAAAACAGTAGAACAGGCTGATGAAGTCCAAAGTCTGAGGTCACATTTTCAAGAGCTGGAGGAATCCCAGGGGAAAAGAACAAACCTGGCTTGTTTATTTCCCAGAAGACCTGGATTCCCCCTCCCTGGCAGACTGTCCTTGGACCCAAGGGTCAGTGGCTGCTAAAGCAGATCTGGTCTTCCTCTGCTAAAAGTAGAATTCTCTGCCCTGTGTCCTTTTAGAGGAATGGACTCTGGAACCATTTGGGTGCCTCTGACTGAGTTTCAGAGACCCTCTTGTCCTCTGGAGGCTTGTCCTCCTGGAATTGGCTTCAAGATTTCTTCACCAAACTCTTTCCTTTCTTAGCCCTGAAACCTAGTCCTGGCTGAGAGACCTTTGGCTCAGGCCTTGAAATATGCAGACAGTAGAATTTAGAAGAGAAAGGGAAAACAAAACAAAATCCTTCTCCTTCTCCTTTTTTTTCCAGTTCTGGGGCTTGAACTCAGGGCCTGGCCACTGTCCCTGAACTATTTTGGGTTCAAGGTTAACACTCTACCACTTGCGCCACAGCACCACTTCCAGCATTTTCTGTTTCTGTTTCTGTTTATGGAACTTGGGGCTTAATACATGCTAGGCAAGCACTCTACCACTAAGCCACATTCCCAGCCCCCAAACTTCTTACAAATAATGTCAAATGACAGTTGACCAACTGAAAAAATATGAGATTTGTTCATATAATTCATGAGAAAAAATTACATAAGGCTAATATAAGGAAATGAGCAGATTCTCAAACATATTCCTAGTAAAGGAAATACAAAATAAAATGAAGAATTGTTTTTCACTGATCAGATTGAATGTATTATTAACCTTGTTATTAAAATGAGGAGATCAGCTACTCTCATACATTATTGGTATAAAAAGAAAATGGCCCAATTTGGCATCTCTGCTTACCTATGCATTAGAGGTAGCTGAGACAATATGCAAGTTGTTAAACTCTCATGCCTCTAAGGAATGGCTTTGAAGAACCTAGAAAGCTGAGCGCAGTGGTTCATGCCTGTAATCCTAGCTACTCAGGAGGCTGAGATCTGAAGATTACAGTTCAAATCCAGCCCCTAAAAAGTCTGTGAGACTCTTATCTCTAATCAATCACCAGAAAAGCATAAGTGGTGCTGTGGTTCAAGGGGTATGGCAGTAGCCTTGAGCTGAAGAGCTCAGGGACAATGCCTATGCCCAGAGTTCAAGTCCCACTACCAACGAAAGAAAGAAAGAAAGAAAGAAAGAAAGAAAGAAAGAAAGAAAGAAAGAAAGAAAGAAAGAAAGAGAATTACTTGGATTAATTTATTTTATTATTGAAATGCATCATACTGTAATTCCAAAAAACAAAATTAGTTCCTATTTCAAAAGTAGCAATGGCAAGACCCATATTCTTGCAATCTATGTAGGATGCATTTTTCTGACCTTGAGTAAGGATTAGCAAGGATTAGAGCAAGAATTGGGATGTGAATACTGTTTATGGATTTCTCTTAACTGATATCATTCAAGGTGTAGCCTCTTCTTCCCTTTCTAGTGTTGCGAAAGACAATCCTATATTTTTGCTATCAGGGGAATAAATAAAAATGATAAGTGTCAAGGAAAGGAGAGAAGATGACAGATCAGCAGGTGGCCGAGGCCTATTAAGAAGGGATGTTGTCATTGTTTCTCACAATAAAGCCCCCAGATTGATGTTGACTGGAGTATCATCCTGATGGTGCCTCCTAAACCAGTCTCTGTACCACTCACAGCATTATCCCAGGTAACACGTGTTCTTGTTTTCCCCTAGCTGGCTATATCGGATTCTACCTTCAGTTACTCACAAACCCTTTGAGTCCATTGATCAAGGCCATGTCACTAACAACTGGGATGAAATTGAACCTGATCCTAACCAGGTAACTTAGACTTATGAGTTGGAGAATACTATGTATCTGAAGTCTGAAATAGAAATATTTAAATCAGGGCCAGAAGTTTTGGAAAATTAGACTACTTTGCAAACAATTAATGAAAATATGCCTATTTGAGGCTCAAACATGGCTAGCAATTTCAAAGATGATTCATTTGTATGTAAGCTTGTATTATTTCTAACTTAAAGACATGTAGACAAGCGCAATAGTGCTTCAAACTTGATAGAAGTGCCCAGGTAAATCGATAAGACTGGAAATTATATAGACTGATCATAATCAAAATACCTATATGATCATAAGCTTTTTGTTTTGTTGTTGCTAACCAAAGAATGTAGAAAACACTTTCAATACCTTCCATTTCTGATGAGATGTCTCTGAAATCTAGGATAGAAAGGAGTGAGACTCTAGTTGTTTGAGAAGCCTGTGGTAACAAGTTAATGCTACATTAGCTTCATACTCAGTTCTGTTCTTTACTCAGAAGTTACCTCCTTTTGGCCCAGAGATGTGTGGGGCTTTTTCTCTGGGTATTCTTATTTTTTTGTAAACTCTATGAGATAGACCCAGTACAATAATGGAGCTCTCTGCTAAACTCTGAGAAAAACACATTGGCTTGCCTCCTCTCTACTTATCATCTGCATCGTTGAGACATGATGTTTCCCTTACAAAATATGGTAACAACCCGGGCCATGCAGTGCACATTGTGAACATTGCAAGAGAGAAAAGACACGAACACGATTTATACAGTGCCTGGGAAACAGCAGGCAAGCAAGAAATCGTGATTCTGATACAGCCATCTTGGTATAAACATGTAAAGGCAGTGGTAATAACCTGTGAATCTCAAAGTTTAACTGATGGCCTACATCTGTATGCCTCGCTACTCAGGAGGCTGAGATCTCAGGATCAGGGTTCAAATACATTCCAGGCATAAGACTCTTATCTCCAATTAACTAGCCAAAAAAAAAAGCCAGAAGTAGATGTGTGGCTCAGGTGGTAGAGCATCAGCTTTGAGTAGAAAAGGAAAAATAAGAACAGAGAGCAGGGGGGCCTGAGTACAATCCCCATTACAGGCATATATATATATATATGTAATTTTACATACATATATGTATATGAATTATATATATATGTAATTTTAGTTTTCATTTTATATTATTTTTCATTCTGTCCCCCTCTCTCCTCAGCCCAGGAATTGTGCAGCTTTTCCTTTGCTTACCAACATATTTTGTATATGTCTGCAATGTATATGTCCCTTAAATGCTTAGACTTTTTATAAAACAAAACCCAGAATAGCTCACAGTTCCCTTTGTCTTCCTGCCTACTTCTGTTTCTTCCTTGAATTACAGAAATTTCTGAGGACAAAGTACAGTTTGAATGCTACCCACTCATTTCCAACAGGGACAAAGCATTCTGAGTGGGAAAAAAAATGACTTAGCATCATTGACCTTGCAGCCATTTCAGAACTAAGGTATTCTATCTAAATAACTGCTCCTTTAACTTGTGTGAAGTTTAACGTGAGCAGATGCTACTCCCTGCCCCCTACTTGCCTGTATGTGCATTGGACCATACTGACCAAGAGGTATCCCTGGCTCCAACTGTCCCCCAACCCTTCTCAGTCCCCCATACACAAAAGCACATGAAGCCAGCTCTTGTCCTCTTCTCCTAAAGCAGGACAGTGCCCTTGTGAAGGACACACTTTTCATAACCACTTGTACAACCAACTTAGGGACCCTGACTTTAACTTATCCTCTGTGTCAGGCTCCCATCTGTTTCCCTCCTCCTCTCACACACTCTCTAAGGGGGAGCCCTGCAACTGGAAGAATACTCTATGTTCCTCATTTACCCCCGTCATTCATCTGGAGGGCTACTTGGCCTGAGCTCATTCTCAGAGAATCTGTTTGACTCTGAAATGGGTTATATGAATACAATGACAGCATGAACTAAGAGAGAAGGGTGTGTGAATTTATTAATGAGGTATGAAAGGAGGGTGGATCATTGGGGAGTAATTACTCCCCCCCAAACCTAGAGAGATCCAAATGTGTACAGAGGATACCAGAAAAACAGGTAAGGAACTTCCCTGGGGGAACAAAAGACAAAAGTGATTATTGTTGTTGTTGTTGTTGTTGTTATTGTTGTTGTTGTTATTGATTGTGTCAGTACTAGGGCTTGATCTCAGAACTTGATCATTGTCACTTAGCTTTTTTCCTCAAGGATAGCACACTACCACTTGACCCATGCCTCTCAGCTTTTTGCTAGTTAATTGGAGATAAGAGTCTCATAGATTTTCAGGCCAGGCTGGTTTCAAACCATATTCCTCAGACCTCAGGATCCTGATTCGCTAGGATGACAGGTGTACACCAGTACCAACCAGAGTGGTGAGCATGGCTTCATCTCAAAGATGATCTTACAATGTAGGCAGTGTCTCCCAAGTAACCTCTGGAAGCTACCCTCAGAAAATAAGTTGGAAAAAAGCTGGATGGTGTGGTGATGATGTATGGTCTCTTTTCTGATGGTTATCTGATAATCTTCCTTGAGAGGAAATTTGAAACAGTTACATCTTTTCTTAAGACAGTTGTTAAAAATGTTATTATAAATATGAGGTACAGAAGAGTTGCAGTTTTATAAGTCAGGTAATGAGTACTTTTGGGGGGGGGACAGTGTCACCCCTTTCCTTACTCTCTCCCAGTTTTTCCCTCCCATCCTACCCCCCAAGCCATATAATTTATTTCAGCATAGAGAATACTAAGTAAATTCCATTTCTTTTGAAAAGGCATTTTTTATTTTGTTTTATTATCAGGGTGATGTATAGAGGGGTTACAGTTACATTCTAAGGTAGTGAATACATTACTTCTTGAACATTGTTACCCCGTCCCATGTTTTTCTCCTGCTTCCCCTCACCCAATCCCCTCCCAAATTGTAGAGTATATTTCCAACATATTGTCTTATGAATATCGTTGTTACACTGGCATTTTCTTAATCTAAAGGAACTTCCCTGTGGCTCGAGAAGAAACCTAGGGACATTGGATAGTTCTTCATTCTCAACTTTCTTCAGCTTGGCAGGTCAAAGACATCTCAAACTCATGTCTAGAATCACATCTCACATTCTCCTATTTTTCTCTTCAAGTTGCAATAGCCATACTGCTTTGGTTTTATTTTTAAAGACTGCCGAATTACAGAGCTTTGTCTTCTACGGGAAACTAGGGGGGGAAATGGTTATCTGTACTTTCGTAGGATTTCTGGACAGCTAAGTGTCAAGTAAGCATTTACCATAGACTGATTTGGAAGCTGATAGATGGCATACAGAATCCTCAGTTATGTTTCTAACATTTCTCTCAGTGAAGCCAGATCACATATTAAACACAAGAACAAAAATGGTCATAAAATTAGCAGATAAGATAAAAATTATGCGCAAACCAAATTATCTCTGAAAAATCCCTCTGATCACCACCAAAGTATAGGACTATTGTTTTGTGTGTGCTATCCACCATGGTAATTCTTATGTACACTAGATGTGAGTCACTGAGCTAGACTAAATGAAGGATTATAGGAGGCTGGTAAAAGTTTCAATCATGTGGCCTTTAAAATAGGATGCGGTGGCTCACACCTGTAATCCTAGCTACTCAGGAGGCTGAGATGTGAGGATCAAGGTTTAAAACCAGCCCAGGCACAAAAGGACCTGAGACTCTTATCTCCAATTAACCTCCAGAAAAGGGGAAGTGGGGCTTGACTTAAGGGGTAGGGCAGTAGCCTTGAACTGAAGAGCTCAGGGACAGAGCCCAGGCCCAGAGTGCAAGCCCCATGACCCACCAAAAAATAAATAAATAAAACAACAATTCAATCCCTAGTACAATGGGGTGTGCTAGGGACCCCAGTGCTTTTGCCTGCTCAGATGGTCGATGGCTGTCCTCAGCTTCCAGCTGAACCCTTCACAAGGTTAGTGGTTGTATAGGCCACAGTAGGGTCATCTTCTGTATTTGGAGTAAGGATTAAGCTTAAACCTAACCTTTGCTGCTGATACTACCACTGGGATACAGGACCCGGAACCAGCAGCCCCAAAGTGCCTGGGACCCCTTCTGAGGTCCCCCTAAAGATAAGAAATGCCTATCAAACCAGATCATTTGATTGGGAGATAACAAGCACCAGAATGGGAAAAAAAATTTCTGTTTGTTGGTCCAGGTGCGGCTCTGCCGCACTGGTTATTGGAGATCAGAATCTCTGTGTACTTACTGAACAAGTGGACTGGGATTTTAATTTCTTAGAAGATTCCATCTCCCATTTAGAGCATCAGGTAGACTCTCTAGCCAAGGCTAGAGAACAGAAGGGGGTTGGATCTCCTCTTTCGCAAAGAGGGAGGCCTCTGTGTGGCTCTGGGAGAGGTCTGTTGTTTTGATGCCAATCGACCTGGCATTCTCAGACATACATAGCCAGGGTTGAGAAGATCTCAAGGATCATGAAATCCAGTGACTGTCCTCATCCACCTGGTTTCAGGATATGTTTAGCTGATTCTCCTGGTTAACCACCCTTTTATCTGCTCTGATTGGCCCCTTTTGCTGCTTCTCATTGGCATTACCATCAGGTCATGTATCCTTAATACTTTACTCAATTATATAATGGGGTGAATTAATTGTAAAATTAATGCCCTTTTCTGAGAATGCACAGGAGACAAAGGTTTAACTCAGTATACAACAACAGGGAGGGAATATAATGTGGAAAATGGATTTTTTTTTTGCCAGTCTTGGGGACTGAACTCAGGTCCTGTACACTGTCCTTGGGCTTTCCAAGGCTAGCACTCTACCACTTGAGCATGCTAGGCAAGCACTCTACCACTTGGCCAAACTCCCAGCCAAAATGTATGTATTATTGTTGTAATGTAGAAAATGTATTGTTGTAATGGAATTATGGAAATAAGGGACTGTGCCTTAGAGCCCTTCCCCTGCCAATGTTACCCAGACTTAACCCTTTTCCCCCTGCCATTTGTTTACCCAGACTAAGGCTGGAATTTATAGTTGTGAACCCCGCCCAAGCATGTTTGCTAGCCTTACACAATAACTTCTAAGATAAAAGGGCTCGTGGTTTCAGGCTCTAAAAACTGCCCACTTTTACACATCAGGGCTGCACTCTGGGATCCTGACCTTGGCATTCAGTCCTGGCACATCAGCTCCTTCCTTGCTCAATAAACTTCTAATATACCCCCCCAAAAAAACCTAACATTTAAGAAAAATAAATGATGTGGCTCTACTGGGAGTGTGATGTATAATCTGATCAGAAACATTTTTATTACCTATCATTATTTTTATTTCCTTGGTGGTTATTGATGCATTTTATGTACCACAAACACATTCTTTGTGAAAGGCTTTATCCAGGCATGGGTGACATATTCACAGAAGCTGTAAAACCACAATTTTAAAGACCAAGAGATCTCTGAAATAAAAGTGTTAATTGAGCCAATAGAGTGTCTAGCCAGAGAAAAGACAAGTCCTGGATCAGGTTCCTGAAAACCTCAAGAAACAAACCTGGGGAGACGTCGCTAAGTGCCTGCTAAACCGGAGAAGGAAAGCATTGCAAACTACACTGGCTACAGGTCGGGTGTGAGGGAATGACATTGAGCAAGCCAGTTTTGGCATAGGAGGGCAGTTCAGAAGAAGAATCATTGTTACCGTATTGGTTGAGATTATTCATCTCCTCCTGTCCCCCAGAGTTAATACACAAACAGGGTATGGGGACCCCTGTGGTCACTGTGATGGGATTTAAGTCAAGGTTTCAATGGAAATTACCTTTTTTTTTGGTTGGTTCTCCCCATCCTTAGGTATTAACTTAACTTCCGTGTCCTACCAACTATGCCATTTGTCATTAAATTGGGACATTGCAGGTTTTTTTTCTTTTATTAAAGGAAATTTATTCCAATAGAAACTTTCTAATATTTTCCTTCCTTCCCTTCCTTCTTTCTTCCTTTCTTCTTTCCTTCCTTTCTTCCTTCCTTTCTTCCTTCCTCCTCCTCCTCTTCCTCCTCCTTCATCTTCTCTTTCTCTGTCTCTCTTTCTATGACTGTATCTCACTATGTAGCCCATATTCCTGCCTCCACCTCCTGAGTTCTGGACTCACAGATAGGAACCACCAGGACCACCCGGTCTTTTCTGATTAATACAATGTGTGGTTATTAAAAAGTCAAATTATATGCTGGGCACAGTGGCTCAAGCCTGTAATCCTAGCTACTCAGGAGGCTGAGATATGAGGGTCTCCGTTCAATGCCAGCCCAGGCACTAAAGAATATGAGATTCTTATCTCCAATTAATCACTAGAAAATGGGAAGTGGGGCAGTAGCCTTACCCTACTCAGGGCACAGCGCCCAGGCCCAGAGTTCAAGCCCTATTACCACCCCCACACACAAAGTCAAATTATGGAGAAATTAATAAAGTAGAATATGGAAACCTGTCCTATGTAGCAATCATAGGAATAACAATTGTATATTTTAATTCACAAATAGAGAGAATGTTATCAGCATTTGGGGTAAAAGTGCCAGCTCCAGGAGCGCCACCAAACTAGTCCAGACAACTTTGCCTAATACATCAATTAAAGAAAGTAGTGTTGAAAGCTGATTTTAAAAGTATCTAATAAAGGTATCTAAATAAAGGTTTCTAGAGATTGCCAAGTCCATCTTTGGGGAACTGATAGGAGTGTCTAGATTATAGATGAAAGTTCAGGCAAGAAGCATACTTAAATAGTCTTGATCAGACTGTGGCCTTGTTGATCAGGATGTCAGGATTTTTCAGGGAAGGACTCGTCAAGATAAAAAAAGAAAGAAAAGTCTTTTCTACCTGATGTGTGTTGGCAGGGAGTGGTGTTAGATTCGATTCTTGTCACAAGATGTTTATTGATCAGTTTTTTTTGTTCCCAGAATCCAAGGTGGCTGCAGGAAAGAGGGGAAGAGATTCAGGAGGAAGAAGTTAAAAAGGCAAAAATAGAAACTCTATTTTTGAGGGGGACAGAATGGAGTCATTCAGTCTTGACCAATGTGCCCTTCTTCAAAAAGATACTGGCATTGTGTTTTTTAAAAATGTGTGTGTTAATAGAGAAGCATCAATAGACTGCATCAAAATGTTCTGCTTGCTTTGCTGTAGATCCTCAATCTGTTTGTTTCCCCTCCATCCCTTTCCATATTTTTCATCTCCATATTTTCACAGTACATTTGTCCTTGAATGTGTCACCTTTGTCTTGGTTTTATTTCCTCACACAATTCCAAAATAGCAGTGGCTGAATGACTCTGCATCAGTATCTCCAGTACTCATCTGTGAGTCTGGGGTCATTCACGCTGTGAAACCTGTGTTTCAGAACTCCAAAATGCCTCCCAAACACCATCCTCCTGATGACCTGTGACCTGTGTCACCTGCCATCTGCTCCCCAGGCCTTGAGATACACACCCTGGCTGATATTACAAAAGTCTATCCCTTTGTCTCTTCATTTACTTCCTCTTGACAAGTTAATATCTCTTTCCAGTTTTATCCTTCATTAATTAACCATATCATTATGCATTCATCATTCCCCCACATACTGTAACCTCTTCCAAATATGTACTCCAGGCTCTCACTGAGAAAATCTGATAAAACTGTATTTAGGTACTTGCCTGACAGTCCTTTTCAGCTAAAGCCTACATGATAAGCATGCCTTCCCCAAAGTCCAAATTCAGTTTTTTCTATTTACAGATTACTTCTCACTTTTATATTTTAAGTTTTTTAATTGCATTTGTTTATTTTGTGGGTGTGCTGGTCCAGGGGCTTGAATTCAGGACTTAGGCATGGTCCCTGAGCTTTCACATTTGTTCAAGGTTAAAACTTTATCATGTGAGCATCAGCTCTATTTCTGGCTGATGGTTAATTGGAGATAAGAGTCTCTCAGACTTTTCTAACTAGGCTGCCTTTTAACTGTGATCCTCAGACCTCAGTCTCCTTCATAGCTAAGATTATAGCTATGATCCATTAGCTTCCAGTTTACATTTTATTTTTATTTGTTTTTATCTTCTGCAGGGTTAGTATCAGACCTAAGCACTTGCATATGCATACTTTCTTTTTTCTCTTTCTTATCACAACCTTTTACTCTCTAATTCTGTATTAGTTTGTTAGAATTGCCACAACAAAAGGAGACTGGGTGGCTTAACCCATAAAGACCTACTTTCACTTGTACATTTTGAAATGGATGCAACAAAAGAGTGGATTTCTTCTGAGGCCTCAGTCACTGTCTTATAGACCGCTGTCTTCCTTCTGTTCATTGTTTGTATTCTAACTTCTTTTTATCTGGACACTGGTCATATTCAATTAGGGACTATCCTAAGGACCTCATTTTTACTTAATCATTAGTCACATCCTAAGATGTGCTTTGGACGTTAACATACAAAAATGCAGGGTGGGGCAGAGCTAACCCTCAGCTAACTCTCCTCTGCTTCCTCCTCTTTGCTTCGAATACCAGCTAGTGATTCCTACTATAATTGGATTCTCTGCCTATAAGGGATAGAATAGTTGATGAGAAATACCCAAATCCTAGCCAGGTGTGGTGGCTCATGCCTGTGATCCTAGCTACTCAGGAGGCTGAGATCTGAGAATCGTGGTTCAAAGCCAGCCTCAGCACTAAAAAAAACCTGAGACTCTTATCTCTAATTAATCACTAGAAAATGGAAAGTGGGGCTATGGTTCAAGAGGTAGGGCAATAGCTGAAGAGCTCAGGGGCAACTCACAGGCCCAGAGTTCAAGTCCCACGATCGGCAAAAAAAAAAAAGAAAGAAAGAAATATTGTTTCTACTATATCTCTGTTCTTTCTTACTTTTCCTGAATCTTTCTCATTTTTCTTAACAATTTATAATAGCCTCCTAACTGACCCATATGCCTTCCTGAACCTTTTCTCACACCCTGCTCCCTGATTCATACCAATTTATTATGTCAAAAGCCTTTAGCCAGGTGTGATGACAAATGTCTCTCGAACCAGAACTGGGGAGGCTGAGGCAGGGAGATATCAGCTGGAGCTACATTATAGCAAGACTACCTCCCAGAGAAAAACAGTCTTTAAATCACACCCATACATTCAGGCATAGGATCCCAAAACAGAACAAGAGCCCTGATTTATTGTCATGGCCTTTCATACTACTTTCCTGCTCCTTCCTTGGTGCTAGTCACAGCACCACCATCACCATTCCAGGACAGCACCATAAACTTTCCTCCTTACTGTTTTATACTTTTTCATCTGTATGGAATTTTCTCTTCTTTAACTGTAGTAACTACCTAGCAAAATCCTTCCCTTACCCCATCATTTAAAGAATCACTTAAAATACTGTTTTCCTTACTGGACTCTTTTCTCAGGACATCTGATCCTAGGATCAAATCTCTGTCATCTCCATGTGATCTGCAGCGCCCAGCACCCATTTTCTTCCAAATAGTAGAATTGCAGCCACTTATTGCATTTACTCTCTGATAACCTGGATCTTGGATCTTGTCCTCTTATAAATAGACTAGGTTGCATTTCCCTGAATGCTTCCAGGGTGTTTGCCAGAATGGCAGTGCACATTACTCTGTGAAGCCCTCTGGACAGCTTGTTGGATCTTTTGTACAGTTTGCTGTTCATCTCTATCAGTGTCCATTTCACTCCTTGGAAAGGTATTGGAGCTGTCTGCAAACGGGATTACTTCATTGCTCAAATCTATTTTCCATGGACAAGAATGTCAAGTAGGCCCTGAGCCAAGACTTGCTCCTGAGGGAATATTCCTGTTTACATTTCTGTTCCTTAGGATGGCACTGTTAGGAGGTGGTAGAACCTTTAGAATGTGGGAGATACTTAGGTCTGCAAGAGCATATTCTGAAAGGGGAACTGTCGGGCTCCAGTCTCCCTCTTTTCTCTTTTGCCTGTTGGATCATGAAATGTTTCAAATATTTTATTATAGTAATGTAGACTACACTAGCATAACATTTCAACCACATTAGTGGGCAATGAATATTAAACCCTTAGTTTTATATTCAAGGGAAAGACTGAGTGGAAATCTACATTTTATCCATGATGGCTCATCTTTCTTATAGTTTCAAGAACATGTTTAGAAAATCTAAATACATTTTTATTACTTGGATTCTCCCTATTGGTGCTTTTGTCTATTACTTTGTAGAACTCCAATGAATCAGTCAAAACCTGATTATTTTTCTCTACATAAGCTATACTGCCTATTTTTCTCATATTGCTAGATTTGTTAAAGAATTTGGTGCCTACTGTTTTATTGATTTATTTACATTTTTTTACTGCTTCATTCCCTCCCTGGACTGAACCCAATCATTACCAGTTCCTCTGCACCTCTCCCAACTGCTATAATAATTTCTTATCAACATTATAATCACTATTTCCCTTACTAATTACTTCAGAATTCTTGGTCGGGACTGGAAGTGTTGACTAGTGGTAGTGCTTGCCTACATGCATGAAACCCTGGGTTCAATTCCTTGGTACCACATACACAGAAAAGGCCAGAGCTGGTGCTGTGGCTCAAGTGGGAGAGGGCTAGCCTTGAGAAAGCCAAAGGACAGTGCCCAGGCCTGAGTTCAAGCCCCAGGACTGGCAAAAATAATAATAATAATTTTTGGATGATGATACTGATGTCTAATGACTTGTCTACCTTTAGCCAGCCAATGTCATTAAGAGCATTCATCTAGCCTCTTTAGATTCATGGCAATTTTCAATGATTCTGAGGGATATTGAAAGAGATATTCAGATTATAAGCTCCCAAATCTTCTAACACTGGATATATTAAAGCTACTTCTTTCATATTTCCTTTTCATCTCAGAACATGAATTCTGAATCTTGATCATTAAATGTTACTGTGAATTCTCTATCTTTTAGTCATCTAAAGAATTTTTAATTCTAACTTTGGACATTCAAAGATGCTTTTCGAACTATTTTTTACTACTTCATTTCTAGTAAAGTTTAAAGTTTATTTTGCAGTACACTTTATGGAACGTAACTGCAAAATATGTAAAGCAATGATAAGGAGAAATATACAAATCCACAATTCTGTTTGGAGATTTCACTCCTCTCTCAATAACTGACAGAAAGTTATAATGGATTTAGAACATACAGAAAGAACCTTTAGGTTCTGATTTATATTTTGGAAATAGTCTTTGGACTTTTAGAAACATTTGTCAGTTTGCTAGCTGCTAGCTGCCATTTAGACTTCCAAAAACTCTTGCTTCCCTTTTCTTGTTATGTGAAATATAAGTAACATTTTCAGGGCCTTTTGTTTTTTTCTATTTATTCATTCAATACATGGTTTTGATAGCTATTGTAGTCAAAATATTACTTTAAGCACTAAAACTGATGCCATTGCTTATGAAATATTTAGTAAGTAAATTCATATAGGAGATGCTACCTAGCAGAAATATTAAGAACGAATAACAAACTATTAAAAAGGTGTAGGAAGCCAAACACTGATGGCTCACACTTGTCATCCTATTCAGGAGGTTGAGATCTGAGGATCATGGTTCAAAGCCAGCCCAGGCAGGAAAGACCTTGAGACTCTTATCTCTAACCACCAGAAAACCAGAAGTGGCTCTGTGGCTCAAAGTGGTAGAGTGCTGGTCTTGAGCAAAAAAGCTTAGGGACAGCATCCAGGCCATGTGTTCAAGCCCCACAACCTACCAAAAAAAGCTGTAGGATTATGTTATTCTGTTTGAGCTTCCATAACAAACTACTACCAACTCGCTGGTTTAAATGGCAGAATTTATTTTTCTCACAGTTCCAAAGAGTCCAAGTCCCAGATCCAGATGCCAGTAGTTCTAGGATCTGGAAGGACTGGTTTTTAGTTGCAGCTTCTCACTGTATCCTCCCATGGCCTTTCTCTGAGGGCCCAATTTAGTCCATACCAAGAACTATATAAATTAGAAAGCGTCCTTTATTTCTATCAGAAGTTCTTCTTCTATTCTCTATGGTTACTAATGAAGAACAAATACCAGTGAAGATTGTAAGGAAAACAATCCAGACAGATAAAATGAGCTGCCTGAAGCTACCACACAAGTAAGAAGAAAAGACACTTGCCAAACCCAGTGTGGTTCAGCCCCAGGTCAGCCCAATTCACTGCTCTCTCAGTATGACCTTCTAGCAGAGTTACTGGTGCACAGCACATAGATAATTAGGCCGAGCATCTGGCCTTAGTAGGAGATGTTTCTACCCTGTGCTTCATGCACTGCTTTCCTGTTCACCTTATCCTCAAATCTCTCTCCTCTCATCAGCTAATTATTAAATCAGGATTCCTGATCCAATTGGCTTCCTTGTATCACAATCACCTTTGGGTCATGATTCCTCTTCATGATATAGGTCTCATAGAGTCTGAATATAAACCTGACAGTCTACTGCCATCAGACCCAACAGGCAAATAATTCTCCCTGTACCATCCTTCATTTGAAAGAAATTGTGTTTGCGTTAGAGACGTTTTCATCAAACTGCTGCTTCGTCTGGAATGTGGGCCCTGCTAAGGGCAAACTTCCTCCCTCATCACAGGATTGCCTTTTCATCTGGCACTTCAACTCTCTCTAGTCATGGCCTGAGGGATGAATGCTACACAGACCTTGAAAACTGATCACCAGGCCTCCCTAACCCATCAGTGCCTCTGGTTCACCTTTCCCCACAGAACAATCTCCTCTTTTCTCTCACACCCTGAGTGTGTCCTTTCCGAAGTATGATTACATTGATCTTGAGTTTTGCATTCTTTTTGAGCAGTCTCAGAATGAGATGTCTTTTGCTTTGTTTTTAAGAAATGCTGCCTGCCTGCATGTCAGAGATGCAAAATGGTCCCAGCACTGTTTCCTGTCCTATCTGCCTGCCCTTCTGAAATAACAGAATGAGCTGAGCTCAGAACCTAGCAGGAAGGAAGGGGGTTTGGAGTGGAGAGGGGTGGAGAAGGCCCATCCTGCCTTTACCAGATACTGTGGCCAATGGAACCAGCCCTGGGGTGCAGGTCCCCCCGTGAGATGTGCCTTAAGGCTGCCCAGCATATTAGCCATCAGCCTGACTGGGTCAAGCCCACTGCCAGGTTGATTGGTAAGTGCTGGGCTGACACTTGCAGTAGGACTTGAATCTGCAAGTTTCTTTCCCTACTTCCTTAAGTCAATTCATCCTTAGATTAAAGATTATTGTGATTTAAAGTAAACCTTCAGGCGTCCTGAAGACAGATGCAGGGTTTGGTGAAACAAAGCCCGAAGCTAGTCTTGCATTTATCAAATCCAATCTCAACAGGGTGCTTTTCCTTTCTCTTAAAGATATCATTCAAATCTTCAGGGGCTGGAAAACACAGTAGAACCTTCCCCTGCAGTGTCAGTAGCCCACACAGAGAGGCTGGCATGCAGGAAAAGGGAGCCGATTATAAATAGCATGAAAAGCAGCATCAGTCAAAAACTCACTGATGTGCCTGAGCAAAATGTGAAAAGAATCGAATGACTTCTGAAAGAGGACGCAGTCATTTCTCTTCATTTTTATAATCGAAAGCACTTGGGAACAAAGGTAGTGTATATCCATGTAGATTTACATACACACATACACACACAACACACACGCATGCACACCAACAGAGTGTGTGCATTTCCCTTAAGGAAATGATAGATAATCATTAACTCTACAATAACAAAATCACAGTGGTCAGAGCCTCACAGAGGGAGCAACTGTCCTTTTTTTCCTCCTAGGTAATTGATGCTATTTCCAATGGTTTCCCTTGGTGAAGTAATTTTATTAGATGTGTACTTTTCTTTTTTTTTTTTGGTTGCAGCTTAGATGGAAACCATTTGAAATTCCAAAAGCATCTCAGAAGAAAGTGGACTTTGTGAGGGTAAGTCAATATTCTTCGCACCAACCCTGTCCTCCTCCCCTCTGTTGTGGCGAGTGATCTAACCAGCTGCAGGCTGAATGCCAAGCAGAAGCAGAATTATTGGGAGTCAGCAGAGGCAAAGCCACCTACCTGCCATGTCACAGGGACTGGCCAAGGAATGGATGGCCTATGTATAGGCACCATATGGCTCTTGACACAAACAGCCCCACAAGCTATGTAATCACAAAAAGGTCAGTGGAAAAGGATCATTTTTGTGACCTTCTGTATTTATTTTATTTTATTTTTACTTCTAAAGCAGGCCTCTTAATCTTTTTTGCTCTATGGTTCTTTTTCATAGTCTGGTGATATCAGTGTTTGTTTGTTTTGTGCCAGTCCTGGGGCTTGAACTCAGGGTCTGGGCACTGTTCTTCAGCTTTCTCAAGGATAGTGCTCTACCATTTAAGTCATAGCACCCTTTCTGGCTTGTTCTGTGTATGTGGTACCAAGGAATGGAACCCTGGGCTTTGTGTAAGCTAGGCAAGCACTCTACTACTAAGCCACATTCCTGACCCAACATCTGTGTTTTCAAATGTGTAAAAGAAATGACATTGGTGACATCTATGTTTTTAAATGTGTAAAGGAAATGACACATTACAGAGAAATTAACTTTACTGAAATACAATGATAAAAGTATTTTTTCTTAAAAAAGAGATTGAGTTTGATTTTTAATCATATATATGCTTCCTTAATAATGTACTAAATTGTAAGATCTCTAGGAAAAAAACTAATAGCTATGGTATAGGTATTAATGTTATTTCATGATACAGACATAAATGGTATTTTGAGATACCTGTAACAACCATACTATGATTAGAATGATGATGAATGTTCGTAATACTGTTATAGCTTTCTGTTTTCATTCAGAATAATTGAAGGAAATGATAGATTTTATTCCAAGAATAGTAAAGTAAGTATCAAAAGTCTTCCCTGCCAAGTTCATAAGCCCCCTGAAATGGATACCAGGTGGCAGCTCTGATTTGTACAGTGTTAACTGGCATTTCTTCCTGGTAGTTACTAGTGCTGGGAAAGCCAGGCACCTCAGGATCCCAAAGCTAGGCACGTGTGAGTGAAGGGAGAGGCTGCTATTAGAAGGCAGGGTTCAAAGAGGCCAGTCTGTGTGTATGAGAAGCTGGGGGTCTCGTGTATGTGTATTGGGCTCATGGCTCACTCAAAGTCTAGATGTCTAGGCACAGGCCATATTGATGTAGCTCATCTTGAAATCATTTTATTTAGTAAGTGGTTCAAACTGTACAAATTTTAAAAGATCCAATCTTACACACTGATTTAAAATACAAAATACAAATTACAAATTTCCCTCCTGTGTGAACATCCATGGTTTGCTTCATAAGAAGCAAAGCCGAGTGCTGTTTTGACCAGGACCCACTGGGTAAGCCTGTGGATCATCTGCTCATATATCAGACAGAACCACCCTCAGTTACAATGTATTCCCCAACCCTGCTCTAGTGAGGCTGTCCTTTCCTGCAGAGGGATGCCACAGGGTGGGAGGGCACTTGATATTGCAGCCTCCCTGACTCTACCAAATCTCTTCTGTACCTGATATATCACCACAGAAGATCTCCTCCATGTTGATCTTAAGTATCAAACTGATCAAATGTCACTCTGAGTTCATTAAAAGTAAGGACTTCATGCTCTGTAAATTCATCTGACATAGCCTTTAAAACCATCTAGAGTTGGGCTACTTCAGCTAGCAACTAGGGTGAGCCTTACCTACCAAACTTAAGTCAGTCAATTCCAGACCAGCCTGAGATAGCCTAGATCCCAAATGCTCCACGTGTCTCAAAGGGAAGACCTGGTAGAAATTTGCCTCTTGATCCCCAGATGCTAGAGAAAGGGCTGCTGTCTTCTGGGTCCTTCTGGTACTCACCCTCCCTTCCCTCTCCCAGGGCCTGCATACCTTATGTGGAGCTGGAGACATTAGATCGAACAATGGGCTTGCTATCCACATTTTTCTATGCAACGCCTCCATGGAGAACAAGTAAGTGACTGAGATCCTGGAACAAGAGACCGTCAAGGGCGCATAGTCAAAAGGGTGAAGGCCAGTTCTCACTCCCACAAAGTAACAGATATACCAACATTGTTTTTATTTGTCCTTTCCTTAAGTAGTAATTCCCAATAAGCATTTCATTTTAACTATCTCGAGTTGCATAAACAAGAATGCCACTTAACCATGCAAATGAAAAAGGGTCCTTAAATGGAGTAGTTCAAGAGGTTTTAGATGGGTATGAGTCAAAATATGCTTAATAGCTAAGTTTCTCAGGGCTATTGTTGAATCTGAAGTCACACTGTATGTTAGTGGAGGTCAAGATGACAGACTTGGCTTCTGCTAATAGCTCTGTGTACCTTAATGTCTCTGGGCAGATAAATTTATATACCGGCTTTATTTCAAATTAAAATAATTTAAAAACAGTAAATGGATCTGTTGACCTTTCTTTGGGAAGCAGACTATCATAGAAGCTTTGCACACAACCTCTAGGAACATCCTTTTGAACCCAAAGCTGAATTCTAATCTTGCAAGCTAAATGAACTGGGTCAAGGTCAGAATCACATGAATCAAGGTCAAGATCATAGCTCTGTTTTGAACACCTCCTTTGGGTCCAAATTCATTTCCGGGTACTGCCCTTCTCTCTACTCAAGCCACACTGTCCTTCATTCATTTCTCTTAACTTGCCACAGGCCTTCTTATCTCAGAGCATGTGAACATGCTGGGCATTTTTCCTGGAATATTCTCTCCTCTTGCCCAGATGGCACCTTCAGATCTCTTGTTGAACATCTAGTCTTCAAAGAAGCCATTGTAACTCCCCAAACTAGCACACTTTCCTATTCTTCCATTCCCTTGACTTTCATAATGCCATTATAGATTGTGGTGATAGTCTTCTATTGTATTTGTTTGCTCTCTGGTTCTCTACCATACTCCAAGTTCTACATGAGAGCTTCTGTTCACCATTTTATGAACAGCACCTTGTACACAGTAGGCACTAAACAATAATTTGCAGAATGAATCCCCTTGTTTCGGTAACGTGAACTGGGAATGTTAAAAGTCACATTGTTTGGGTAATGTGAAAAGTCACAGGAAGTACTCTGTATGTTTCAGATGCTTTTACAATTCAGATGGGGACTTCTTGATTGGTAAGTTTTAATGATTTCAGACCCTGTTGTTGTTAATCTTGGACTCCAAGATGCATTCTAATTTTCTACACATAGTTATTGTTTATTCTCCAAGCTGGTTTATTTCATTTAGTGCAATCTATTGACGGAAGTCTAGAGGCCGCTCATGGTCTGGAAATGACTCCTAGTATGCTTTCAAGTCCCTACTCTATTTCCTGTTTTCCAAATCTCTTCTGAGACTTTCTGAAGAGGGAAATAAAGAGTGACACCAACATGTAACTAACTTATTGAAAGCACTCCATTTGCCTTCAGATTCACCCAAGAAAAGCCTGTTTGTCCTTGATAGCTTTATTTTTAAATACAAATTTTCAGGAGACCATCGCAAATGTAAGATCTGTCAGAGACTACTTGAGTCTTTCCATTCCATTTGGTGGTTTTAGTATCGATATTTTGACACAGACATTAGACATGCAATTGCCAACCTTCTGCTAAAACTGTCAGAAATGAGTACTTTTCCATCTTATTTCTGTGACTTGTTTTGGGTTGGGTGGAGGTTAGTTCACAAAGATGTGCCTACACACACACGTTGCTTACCTGACAACCAAAAAAAGCAAGAGTCATTTGAAGCATTTTCAAATTGTTCTATGTAGCCTTAGTGGCTCACTGAAATTGTCAGAATATACTCCCCCCGCCATGACATACAATAATGTTCTGATTCAATTAAATAAAAAGTAAGTGTGTCCCTAAGCCTGCATGAAATGATTCTCACATGAAAACGGTTACTCACTGTTGCCCTGTCTTTTTTTTTTTTTTTTTGTCAGTTCCCCAGAAAGGGAAGCTTCTCATTTATACCGAGTTTGGCAAGATCTTTGTGCAGCCCAATGAGATCTGCGTCATTCAGGTTGGTAATATGTCCCCTCTTTTCCCTGCCTCTCCCTAATTTGGGAGCAATCAGATGTTTCAGCTGCTGCTATTTCCAACTCTAAAATGCCTCTCTGTCATGTCTGGGCCGCAGGGAGGAATGTGAGTTACACAGAAAGCTGTGTGTGCTGAAGGGGAAGCAGGCTGCATTCAGCTTTGTTTTAATACAGCACACAATCACAAAGAAGAGAATGCTTATCAGTACATTCTCATAAATGTTTGCATCCCCCTCTGTGGCTCTGGGGCACCTTAGAACTGCAAGTGTGATTTAAAACGGCTTACCTATGTCTCCATCCATTCCAGAGGGGAATGCGCTTCAGCATAGATGTCTCCGAGGAGACCAGGGGCTACATCCTGGAGGTCTATGGCATCCACTTTGAGTTACCTGACCTGGGACCCATTGGTAAATCTTCCACTCCAAGCCTCTAGCCTCACTTGAAATCTAGAACACTGATCATTGCATGAAAGCTAAACACCTTTCTCTCCTCCCTGTCTTGCTCAAACTTCAGCTTCCCTCTTCTGTCAACTTCTCCAGACGCAGTATCTTCCCATAGAAATTCAGGAGACAATGGACCAAATAAAAACCTCACAAACTTCTCTCTAGAATATAAATTCCAGTATTAGTGATAAAGTTATATTAAGTTTCTGGTTATATCACAGCACTGCACAGAATGTAGAAGTTTGTGTGACTGTGGGCTTGTGTCATCAAGAAAAGCTTCAAAGAAAAGATGAGACTTTAATCTTCACAGAGCATTCAAAGTAGTAACGAGAAAAAGGGAAAGCATAAGCCAATGTAAACAAGAATAACTGTTTTCTTACATGAATGGATTGTGTGAAGACAGTACAGGAGGAGAAATGGACGGAGCTCTAATCCAAGGGAAAGAGTGGACTGAGTGACATAGACTATGCACCTCACCTGCCACTACACACACTACAAAACCCCCACACTTCACAATAAACCGGGCGATGTGTAGAGCTAGAAAACTCAGTCCTGGGAAGCAGATTCAAACTTCCAAAGGTGAACTAAGGTCTCCTGATCTCTATTCTCCAGGCAACAAAGGCTGGAGGAAGAAAGTAAGGAGCTGTTGTTTTCAGATCTCCCTCGGAGCACAAGGAGTACTGGGAAACTTGCCCTTCCTTTCATCTCTGGCCACATCTCTTAGTTCTTCCTTGTCAACAGCTTTTTAGAGCAAAACAGGGACAGACCAGCATGTGCCTTCTGGTCATTCCCCTGGGGGATCCAAATATGCAGAGGAAGGTGGGAGGCAGCAGAGAGGCAGCTGGAGTCCTGGTGGGCCTTCTGTCATCCTGCTCACCACCCACTCTTCCAACTTTGGTCTGGCTTCCTGCTGCTCTGCAGGCAGCACAGCCGCTAGGTTCCATGAAACAAGTACCCTCTGGAAAATATATATAATTTACTAACCAGCTGGGGGCTTTTTTTTTTAACCCCAGGAACTGGAAATGATAAAACACTCTCTAGGCCTCTCATCTCAGAGTTAAATTATGTTTTATGCACTTAGGCCTTTTGTGTTTGGGCTTTCGATTTCTTTTCTTTCTCTAGAGAGAACACTCATTCCTAAGCAGAGTCCTGAATTCTCTCTCTCTCTCTTTATGGAGCAGATAGATTTATTTTTTTTAAGCTGAGCAAGTAGGTTTTTCAGGCTAGGCAGTAGTTTCAGGAAGGAATGGAGAAAGGCCAGCCAGGGACAAAGAACATTCTAGCCTTTCCTATCTCTAGTCTTTGGACTTCCTTAGACAGAGTTCTACTGCTTTGTTACATCTTCCTTTTCCCACTGCTCTAGGTTCTTATTCTCCTTTCTCAACTTGAATGATGCGCTGATAAAACTGATTTTGTTAAGCATAGATAGTCCACAAGTTTAGAAAATGATTTTGATGCTGATGTGTGTGTCCACGTGTGATGGGCATGCACCTGCGCACAGGCCAGTACCAGGGCTTAAACTTAGGACCTGTGCTTTCACGTGGCTTCTTTTCTGCTCAAGGCTGATGTTCTACCATTTAAACCCACCTCTACTATGGGCTCATTGCTGTTTAACTCGAGGTAAGAATCTCCTGGACTTTTCTGCCCAGGCTGGCTTTGAATCATAATCCTCAGATCTCAGCCTCCTGAGTAGTTAAGACTACAGGAATGAGCCAGTTGCATCAGGCATGATAAAAATAAATAAAATAAAATAAAAATCTTTTCCCACCTAAATTCCTTTGGTACTCGTAGGAAGGTATTTCACCGTGAATCCAGTGAACCTTTGCACAATGAAAGCCATTTATAGACAGGCTGGGAGTTTGGCCTAGTGGTAGAGTGCTTGCTTAGCATGCATGAAGACCCAGGTTCAATTCCTCAGTACCACATACATAGAAAAAGCCGGAAATGGTGCTGTTGCTCAAGTGGTAGAGCTCTAGAAAGCCCAAGGACAGTGCCCAGCCTCAAAAGCCATTTGTAGAATAGCTTTTGACACAGAAGAAGTCCTTTCTTTTTGTAGGCATCTTTCCTGTGTTATTTCAGAAGGTTCTAAATGGGAATGGGTTGTTGTGTTCTAGGAGCTAATGGTTTGGCCAATCCTCGTGATTTCTTGATACCTGTTGCCTGGTATGAAGATCGTCAGGTACCAGGTGGTTATACTGTGATTAATAAATTCCAGGGCAAACTGTTTGCCGCCAAACAGGTAAGATGAGAGGGTTAGTAGAAAGGGGAAGAAATGAGTAGTTAATGAGCACTTGGTCAAGGCCAATGTGGGATACTTTACATGCACTTGGTAGTACCACTAACGTACTACAGATAGGATATAACTTCCTTATTTATAGTCATGAAACCAAGCCACATTTTGCGAATTTATGTACCCACATTCCATTAAGTGGTAAGATCAGAATTCAAACTGTTCTCTGTCTCCTTCCAAGTTATGTTCTTCCCAGTCATGTAGCAATGAAAACCCTGGCAATAAGTAGATCTCTATAATGGTTTAATCAATATACAGTGTAATAGGTTCCAAAAGGGAAAATGAGTTAAGGAAATCAACCAACACTGATATTCCTCAATGATCATTCTGTTTTAAACACAAGCAATGGCTGATACAAAATAGATAGAACTGTGTCCATTAGTTTTGCTTGTTTTATATTTTTATCTTGCTCAGATCAGAACATAAAGATCTAGATAATAAAATAACAAAACATATGTTACTATGGATTACCACTTACTATATTAATATGTTACAATAAGCTAAAAAAACAAATTACCATTATTGCTCATTCTATTTTGTTAATTCTACTTTTTCACTGCTTATATTTGTCCAGTCACACTATTTTTTTAAACATCACCCAGAGGTCATTCTACCCAAGAGAGGTCAACCAATATGGCACTTAAAATTAGTGGTAGACTTGAAACAACTCTACTTCTGGCTTTTTGCTGATTCATTAGAGATAAGAATCTTATTAAACTTTCTTTTCCCTACTTGGGTTAGCTTCAAACCACATCCTCAGACCTCAGCCTTCTGAGTAACTAGGATTATAGGCATGAGAGCCACACCTGGCTCCCTTCTTTATACTTAATGCCAGGAAGGATTTATGATTCGACTGCTAGGATCTAGTTATTCCATTTAGCCCTAATTACATCTTGGTGAAGGGTCTGTTTACTAAAGACTTCAGAATCTTGAGTTGGATCTTCTTTTCCAGATAGATCCTAGTGACAGGAAGGATCACTTTCCAATAGTAGAACACAGCCTTCCCACCTTCCACCCTCCCAGTCCATAGACCAAGAAACATCTTAGGATCACTCTGAAATAGTACATTCCTGGTACTGAAACTCTTAGAAGTCTGCTCATCAACCCAAGCAATTTAGGCTACAACAACCTAGGGAATCGTCATAGCAAATGCCTTCTGTTCCATAAAACAATAGCTCTGATTGTTTGAGAACTGGTGGTACCCAAAGCTTCCCACAGCTATGTAAAATTGTGATGAAAGCATTGATTGGTGAGTATGCTATGCTTCTGCAGCACAGGTATCACAGGCAGCCACAGCTTATGGAAAAAGAGATCCGAGGCCAAAGCCTAGGAGAAACAACCTCATAGTGATTCAAGTGGGTCACACCTATCATCCTAGCTACTCTGGAAGCTGACATCTGAGAACTGTGATTCTAAGCCATATCAGGCAGGAAAAAGTCCATGAAACTTTTATCTCCAATTTATTACTGAAAAGCTAGGAACCAAGGTATGGCTCAAGTGGTAGAGTGTTAGCCCTGAGCAAAAAGCTCAGAGAAAATGTCCAAGTCCTGAGTTCAAGTTCTAGGACTAGCACAAGTAGAAAATGAGGAAATATAGAATTATGCTTTTCTGGCTAGACATGATGGTACACAACTGTAATGCCAACATGCATGAAATAGAGGTAGGAAGATCGTAAGTCCAGCTGGAGTTCTTTTTTCTTTTTTTCTTTTCTTTTTGCCAGTCCTAGAGCTTGAACTCAGGGCCTGAACACCGTCCTTGGGCTTTCTCAAGGCTAGAGCTCTACCACTTGAGCCACAGCACCACTTCCAGCTTTTTCTATGTATGTGGTACCAAGGAATGGAACCCAGGTCTTCGTGCATTCTAGGCAACCACTCTACCACTGGGCCAAACTCCCAGCTGCCTACATAGTGAGTTCTATGCCAATGTGGAATACATTTAAAAACAAAAGTTATACTCCCCCAAACAAGGCTATAATTAAGCTTATATTAATAGCAAATAAAAAGAGAGTTATGGGGGCTTGGAGTTTGGCCTAGTGGTAGAGTGCTTGCCTAAGCACATAGAAATACCCAGGTTCTATTCCTTTGTACCACATACATAGAAAAAGCCAGAAGTAGTTGTGTGGCTCAAGTGGTAGAGCTGTAGCCTTGAGAAAGCCCAAGGATAGTGCTCAGGCCCTGAGTTCAAGCCCAGGACTGGCCAAAGAGAGAGAGGGGGTGGAGAGAGAGAGAGTCAGAGACAAAGACAGAGAGACAGAGAGAGTTATGCTAGTGTGTATTGCAAACAGCACCCATGAAACTTCACAACCAGGATTGTCTTTTCCTCCTTTGGCGATTAGGATGCCTCCCCGTTCAATGTGGTGGCCTGGCATGGGAACTACACGCCCTACAAATACAACCTGGACAACTTCATGGTCATCAATGCAGTGGCCTTTGACCATGCGGTAAGATTCCTGGAATTAGGCAATCCTTCAGTGGGAGGGATCCACAGTTGGCCTGTAGCCTTCTAATATTTCCAAGGTCACCTTTGGAAGTCCTAAATAGAGGCATTTATCCTTTGGCTAAGGAATAAATAATAGCTAATGAAGAAGCCAGGTCAGATACTCAACATTCATCCATGAACTCAGCTTAGTTCTGTATAGAGTAACTGTAATAAATCCCATAGATGGGTAGTAAAAACTTATACACACACACATACACACACACACGTGTGCACGCGCGCGCGTGTGCGCACATCAACTGCTAGCGTTCATGCTGGAGTCAGGAGAGAAGATCACTTACAGAACTAGAAAAGTCTCTCCCAACCCTCAGAAGTGGCCATTTGCTCTGGCCACTTATGTAAGTTCTTCTGCTTGGCTGGGATTGGCAGTGATGGAGGAAAGAGCGCTCTTCTAAGTTACCCATGATGCCCAATGTTTGAACTTCAACCAAAGAAATCCTAGTGTACAGACTTGCTCATATTTTTCAGTCAATTACGGGGCCACAAATAGGTCCCTTGTCTACAATGCTGGCTCCCAAGGCCCAGTATTCTTGATAAAGGGCTAGTTCTGAGATCCTGGGGGATTGTTGCTTTTGCAGCTTAATTCATAATGGATTAACTTAACCCATGAACTGGGAGATAATTAGGGCAGGAGCCAGAGAATCAGAGGCAGAAGGATTACTTGGAGCCAATTCCACTTATCTCTAGGGGGACAAAACTACCTTTCTGAACAACCAACGGGGAAAAGAAAATCAAGACTCCAAGCCCAAAACAGCATGAAAATGTATCCTGAAATGCTGATAAAAGTTTGTTTCAACCTCACTACCTTTCCCTTCTTTTAATCATTTCAGACCTTTTCTCATAACAGATAAGGAAATATTAAATCTTCCTGCAATGAGGATTGATTTTTTTATCTCAATGTATACAGACAGATTTAGTCTCCTCTGGACTGATGCTATTGTTTTCTTCCCCAAATAGAGATCTGATCAGCTCACTACTACATTAAGAAGCCCTCAAAATATTCCCTATGGTTTAGAATTGAGTCGGAGCTCTGAAGCACGGTATTTGATGCTCTCTACCATCTGGTCCCAGGCTCATTTTCTATCATCACATCTTGCCCTTCTTCCTTCTGTCAATGTAACTTGGGTTTTAACCTTCTCTCCTAACAAAATCTTGGTGAATCTTGATGTCTTTCTCATGTTCCATGATAAAACACCTTTTTCTTTCTTTCCTCTCTTGCTTTCTTCCATTCTCCTCTGTCCTGTCCATTCCTCAAGGCTTAGCTTACCTGACACCTTTCCCCCCCACCACACCCCGACATCTTCCCTGATTCTTTCAGGTAGAAATAACCACTTTCTTCCCTTCCTAAGTAAATCTAAAAGAACAAGGAAGAAAAGACCCAATCATCTTTAAGTGCCTAAATGCTAGCATGGTATCTGAAGGCAAACGTGGTATTTGATGTCAGTGAAATCCCAATCTTCTCACTGAAGGAATCTAAAGTTCTTTTAATCTTATTCCTCGACCTACTCAACCCCCTCCACACTATACCACCCAAACTAGTGATGTAAACAGTGTAGTTCAGATCCAAGAGGCAATCGAGAGTCAGAAAGCAATGAACCAGTTCTTCTGTGCCAAGCACACCAATGGAATACTTGATTCTCCAAAGAAAAATTTGCCTGCATCTTCACCTAGACCTTGATGCTGTTTTATTTCTATTTCTACTTTATTCAAGGAGGGAGGGGTGAATCCTTTTTTTTTTCTTTTTGCTAGCCCTGGGACTTGAACTCAGAGCCTGAGCACTGTCCTTGGGCTTTTTCCTCAAGATTAGGGCCCTGACACTTGAGCCACAGCACCACTTCCAGCTTCTCTATGTACGTGGTACCAAGACATCGAGCCTGAGTCTTCATGCATGCTAGGCAAGCACTCTACCACTAGGCCAAACTCCCAGCCCCAGGAAGGGGAAACCTTTCTACCAGAGCTCCCTGCTATGCTGGCCTGAGGTTGGAAAGCAAGCATGTTGGCTCTCAGAGCCCTGCCTAGTTGGTTGTATGTAGTGTGTGCTTGGCAGCGTGATGAAGCAGCTCAGAATCAATCTTTTGCATGGCTGTGAATTCATTTTGCTTCAAGTACCACAGGGAGACGGTCAGATGGCTGCTTACTGCACCTTCCCCGGAAGCCTGACCTGTCATTTGATCGGATTTCAGACCATCCCTGGAAGACACCTCCGTGTGTACATAACACGCGTGCCATGGTCCACCTCCCTCCCTTGCACTTACATTCACTCTGTCTCGTGCATTCACAGGACCCCTCCATCTTCACAGTGCTGACTGCCAAGTCCATGCGCCCTGGAGTGGCCATCGCTGACTTTGTCATCTTCCCACCTCGGTGGGGCGTGGCTGATAAAACCTTCAGGCCTCCTTATTACCACAGTAAGTCCCTCTTTCACCGAGCCAAGGTAGAAACAGTGACGTATGATAAGCACTGTGCATTGGAACTAAGGTCTGGTTTTTCTGAACACCCAGCCCTGCATTCAGGACCCCAGAGTACTATTTCTACTTCCCTCACTTTAAGCTTAAAAACCAAAATGTCTGCGGGGATGGGAACGGGGCGTTGACTCTAAACCTACATCTCCATTTGTCTGGCCCCACAGAAGGGCAGGAAGGCTGGTAAGTCTGAAGCAAGGGGTTTCTGTACAGTTCAGGTCTTTCTTTCAAGGGATGGGCAAGGGGGTTGTTAGCACATGGTTAGGGGACAGCTCATTATCTGAGTCTAGTTCGATAGCCAACAAAATATGCTTTCTGGAATTAGTTTGACAAGACAAAGATTTAAGTCTGTGCTAGAGGACAGACTATTCTGGAAGGAGATACTACAGAACATTTTTTGACTAAAATAAGACCTAACAAATCTACTATTTTTATTTCATTGCTATTATGGTGACTAAGAACTTATGGTTATTAGCTAGGTTTTAGGTCCTGTTACACGTTCTTTAAAAGCTTCACTTATTGCTCGCCACCACTGGATCCTGCCTATAACTCTAGCTACTCAGAAAACTGAAATCTGTGGATCTTAGTTACAAGCCAGCCCAGACAGGAAACATCCATGAGACTCACATCTAATTAACCACCAAAAAGCTGGAAGTTGAGCTGTGGCTCAAGTGATAAAGCACTAGCCTTGAGTACAAAAGCTTAGGAACAAAGAAGCCCTGAGTTCAAGCCCCATGACTTTCACCCCCACACAACAACAACAAAAAAAATTCTTGTTTCAGCAATCCTCAAAAATTCTTACTATTTTAACCAGGCATGGTGGCTCATGCCTGTAATTCTAGCTACTCAGGAGGCTGAGATGTGAGGATCAAGGTTCAAAGCCAGCCCAGGCACTAAAGAACATGAAACTCTTATCTCTAATTAACCACTAGAAAATGGGAAGTGGGGCCATGGCTCAAGGGGTAGGGTGGTACCTTTGAGCTGAAGAGCTCAGGGACAATGCCCAGGCCCCAAGGTAGGGCAGTAGCCTTGAGCTGAAGAGGTCTGTGACAGCACCCAGGCCCAGAATTCAAGCCCCATGACCTCCCTAAAAAAAAAAATTCTTACTATTTTAATATGACTTTAAAAGAGAAGTGAGGAGTGATTTCTGTAAAAATATTGCCTCCAACCTATTTAAGGCACCTTAGTCAAGGAGTTTCAGCTTTAATCAGAAAGGCAAGTTTTACCCTCCCACTGTCCTTTGAAATAAGGAAAGTGATGTACAAGTGTTATCACCAAACTCAGTGCTACCCAAATTCATATTCAGTTCAAAGCCAAATTCCATCTTGCTCTCTTCTTCAAATTAAGCCATGAAGGTGACCATGAGGACACATCCTGCAGTGGGGAACGTGACAGCAAACTTAAATAATGAGCACAACTGCTTTGCAAGTAGACACTGTATGCTTCCATTTGCTTCTCTTTACCTCTTCCTGCTACATGTTGTGATCTGGATCTCACCTTCTCTGCAATGGCTGCCAAATCTAGGTCTCTTTGGACAGCAGCATTTGGTATTTAGGGAAGGGGAGGTGTAGCTGCTTAGCTGGTTATACAAGGACTGGACATGGTGCTATTTTACTTCTCACTTTTCTCTCTATATTCTGTGATTTGCAGTCTCCTCTCTTGCGGGACAGATTTTGAATAGCTATAAGGAAGCCTTTTTTTTTTTGGCCAGTCCTGGGGCTTGAACTTAGGGCCTAGGCATTGTCCCTCAGCTTCTTTTGCTCAAAGCTAGCACTCTAACGCTTGAACCACAGTGCTACTTCTGGCTTTCTCTGAGTATGTGGTACCGAGGAATCAAATGCAGGACTTCATGCATGCTAGGCAAGCACTCTACCACATTCCCAGCTCCATAAGAGGACTTTTCTTATTCCCCATATCCCAAAGCTTATTTAGCACAATATCTAATTGTATGCAATGGATGGATGGATGGATGGATGGATGGTCAGAGATGGATAGAATGAGAAACATGACCAGAGAGAAGAGTAGATGACTGGATAGAAACAGAAAGTCAATGAAATATGCTCAGGTTTTATATTTCATTCTGCTTCAGAGGTATGTTATTCTAATAAGCTTTATTTTACTAGATATATAAGATTGAAAGTATGGTGATTTTGTTAAATTTTGACTCTAGAAACACAAGTAGGACCCACAGCCTATGTGAAATCAAATTTCCATTTAATATAGAAAAGAGCTTTCTAAAGCCCAGAGCTGCTAAGTAGTGTGATAGGCTATTTTATAGAGTGGAGCACATCCATTCTTGGAACCCAGGCAGGCAGTGTCCTGGAGGCAATCTTTCAGGAATGATAAAGGCTTTGTGCAAGAGCTGGAAGCATGGTTAAAGTGGTAGAGTGCCAACCTAATGAGCCTGAGGCCCTGAGTTCAAATCCCAATACTACAAATACTACCAAAAAAAGAAAGAAAAGAGAAAAATCTTTGTATGGAGTAGGAGTAGATATTGTTTCCATTTTTCAGATTTAGACTTCTAGAACAGAAGAATAAGATCTTATAAGCTATAAAAGATGATATTTGTTATAATAAGTAGCTTTTAAGGTCTGTAATTTACAGAGACATAGATTATGCTTTGGTAGTAGGCTTTGAACCGAGGGTTCTTATACATCAACACACACACACACACACACACACACACACACACACACCACACTACTACTACTACTACTACTGTTCTACTAGTAGTAGTAATAATAATACTATTGCTTCAACCTTCCCAGGGAACTGCATGAGTGAATTCATGGGACTCATCAAAGGTCACTATGAGGCCAAGCAAGGTGGATTCCTGCCCGGGGGTGGCAGCCTGCATAGTGCCATGACCCCCCATGGCCCCGATGCCGACTGCTTTGAGAAGGCCAGCAAGGCCAAACTGGAGCCTGAGAGGATTGCTGATGGCACCATGGTAAGCAAGCTGCCAGGCTCTGGGAGCTGGATTTCCCAACTTGTCAAGAGAAAAATCATCTATTGTTTTTTGTTATTTCTCCAAAGATATACTGGAGTAAAGACAGTGTGTGTGTGTGTGTGTGTGTGTGTGTGTGTGTGTGTCTATACATAGCCTCGTGCAAATACTACATCCCTGCTGTGGTGGTATAGAAAGACTGGTACTTGGAGTCAGATCTGGGTTTAAATTCTAGCTTTTAGTGCCTGTGTGGCCTTAAGCAAGTCACTTACCTTCTCCATGCATCATTTTACCCATCTTCAGAATGGGTAGCCTATCGATAGTGGCAGATAACTAGGAGTTGACCTTATGGACTGTTCAAGACTGTTCAAATGCAAGGTTTCTATTAATACTACATGGGAGGTCTTCCTGTATCGGGAGGTCTTCCTGTATCGTGTGGATCCTGTTTGTGCTCTGTCTCAGTGTCCAGCAGTTATAGAGGCCCATAACAGCAGGGGGGGCAGGATGTCACTGTCAGCCAGTTTCTCAAGCCCTGCAGGGTCAAGAAGTCTTTGCCTTCCTATGGTGAAGGCTTGTGAGGTGCAGTCCTCAGATGTTTTCTCCTTTTCCTTTGTTCTGTGTTGGCATGGGGTGGAACGGATGGGATTTAAAATCTGCTTTGTATTCCTCTCATGTCAGGCTGTAAACATTGAGGCTGAACACAATTGCAGTTGGTTGCGGTACTTGATTTTATTTTATTTTTATATTCTTAGAGATAGAGTTAATGGACCACAGGAGGTAATTTTTATTCTAAACCATCTGCAGATTTAGTCTGCATTTTTTAAACAAATGGCTAATCTCTAACCAGACCTGCCTGACTCTGTGCACAGCCTGTAACATGCTAGGAGGGGGTGGAGGCTATCCATCTATCCAATGCAGTCCCAACCCTGGAGTCGGAGCTGGTAGCTGCACCCAGGAAGAGGAAGAGCACATTATTCTTAGGTCCTTGGCTTCAGCCCTGTTTCTCTTGTTGCAAGGTCAAGAATCCCCAGGAATCAGACCATGAACTCACAAAACTGATCTTAGTTAAGGAAAATGTTATGATAGTCAATTGGGAGCAGCCAAGACTACACCTAGGTGCTAAGAGCTAAGGAGCAGTTCAGAGTTGTGGCTAGCAGGGGCTTTTATACCCTAGGTAGGAGGGGAGTATATCACTGGAATTTCCCTAATTTTCCAGTGTTAAGTTAAGCAAAATGTTTGGTCACCAGCAAAATTGTAGGTTCTAAGCCCATTTCTCAGAATCACCTGCCCACAATCTACATCCAGTATTCGTTTTTCTCAAAGGAGGTTTTACTGGTTCATCAGGAGTTGCTGACATGACTTTACGTGGCTTCCCAGTTCCATCAAGACACCTCTCTTGCCAAGCGCCTCATACTAAGCGCATCCCTTCACTCTTGCCAGGACCTCAAAGGGTTTTTATGGGACATAGTTTGACAATCTTAGTTAAGCAAGCATATTGGCTCTGACAGCTCCCGGAAGAGTTAAGGCTATTCCAGAATTACTCGACAAGAACACTTACTGCACTAAATTGTCTCTGGTAGTTGTATGGCCAAGGAATAATGTTCCTCTTTTCTTTTTCCTGGCTTCTTATGCATAATCTTGAATAAATGTAAGCTCAAATCTCAGTTTCCTTTTCTGTGAAATGGGGAGTTTGCCCTTTGTCACAAAGATATGGTCATGCTGAGCTACAGCCGCTGACAAAACATTCCAGCATTCTCTCACCTCCACCCTTGGAACTAGCAAATCTAGTTCCACAGTGCTGTGAGGAATATTGTGAGGCCCAAGTATGTAATTCTATCCCACAAAATGGAACTCACACTCCTGGGTAGTTCAAAGTCTTGCCTAAGATTTCATCAGCTTGCAGGTATTAAGATTTGAATTGGGATCATCACTGGGTTTCCTTTTCTCACCATGACATTCACATGGTCAATTAGTCCAAGATTTTGCTTCCCAGTATCTTCTTATTTTATTTTATTTTTTATTGTTGGGCTAATGTATAGAGGGGGTTATAGTTACACTTGCCAGGTAGTAGGTGCATTATGTCTCACACATTGATACCCCTTCTCATGTTTTTGTCCCCATTTCCCTTCCCCCACCCCCTCCCAATCATCTTGTTTCCCCCCTTCCCTTTCCTATTTCAAATAAACAAATAAACGTATATACAATATACCAGGAAACAAAGTCAGATACAGTAACAATATGAGATTAACCAAAGGGCAAAAAAAAAGAGAAATAACATAGTATATTAAGAACAACAATCACACAAGATAAAGCTCTTGTTTCCATATTCTAGACATCCTTTCATTTAGTCTCATCCTATATGACCTTATGTACCTAGGTTTTTCCCTACTATAATCCTCTGCTAGGAGAGGCCTAGATATGTACTAATTATTACAAATGAGGGAAACCATGGAGCCTATGCTCCTTTGGGTCTGGCTTACTTCACTTAATATGATTTTTTCCAAGTCTTTCCATTTCCTTACAAATGGGGTGATGCCAGTATCTTCTTATGACATCTAAGCTAATGTGTTTGATTGTCTACCTCATCTCTTACTTCTCATCTCCCTCCTCATTTCCTGCAGGCATTTATGTTTGAATCTTCCCTAAGTCTGGCGGTCACCAAATGGGGTCTCAAAGCTTCCAATTGTTTGGATGAGAATTATTATAAGTGCTGGGAACTTCTCAAGAGCAACTTCACCGCCAATTCCAGGAAGCCAGCAGGACCTTAATTGAGACTGAAGTCTTTTGACCATCACTGAGAATGGATTTGTATGGTTTCCTAGAAAATCTTGTATATGCTTTCTGATGGTGTGGAGGAGGGGTCAAGAAACCCAGAGTATTTGTGAAAATATGTTTAAGAAGTTCTATGACTCTCCTTGTAATTACTCAATAAACATTCTGCAGAAGTGTTAAATAGCCATAATCAGGTTCCTAATGAATCAGACCCATAGTGGCCAAAACTGGTTGATAGGTCTTTTCCCACGTGATTAGCTGAGAGCCTTCATTCTACTAGCACAAGTTCAAGTATCAGTGAGAGACCAGGAAGGAAAGGATAAGCACTAAGATCATGAGTTAGTATGCAGCCAAAGATCAAGAGCTTAGGAGCTAATCAAAGCATGGGGAACTCAAAGGGGTCGGAAGACCTCCAAACACTTGTCAGCTTAAAAAAGATGGACAGCCAAGATAGTGAGTATTTAGTCATGATATCACGTAGCAGCCGATATGACCAGGACCAATCATCTCTGGCCACTACAAATCTGTCTCCTCAGGGGACAAGAACATCAGTAGTTAAGAAGTAAGAATAATTCACTCACTTTGGGTAACCTGGTGTGTCTAAGATTGCTCCAGTTGACCATCTTACTATTTGCCCATTTCTCTGTCTGGTCACGTGTTCAGTCTGTACAGCCACTCCAGAGCAAGATGTTGATGATGCATGGCAGAAAAGGAAGCTGTAGACATTTTCCTTTGGGAGTTCTCAGTCTGGGGGCATCAGGGCCAAAGGGAATCAACACTCTAGCATAGGGCCACACTAAAAATGAGAAGGTCCCACATGGGAATCTGTAACGCACAGCTTCCTTACTGTGGTTGGCTTGCCCCCGCACCCCTCCCCCACACCTCTACTTTAGGTGAGAATTGATTAGCTTTTTCCTGGGGTAAGAAAATGTGCAAATCAGAGCACTAAGATGATGTAGAATGATGCTTGTTGCTGCTTCAATTCTGTAGTTTTAGTACATTTCCTCCATGTTGCCATGGTAGCAATTTTGATATGCTGCTACCAAGTTTTCCTTCAAGAAAATGTAATGAAAGTCAGCTATGTGTCAAGACCTGGAGACTATGAATGCCAGATAAATCACAAGATGCTAATTATGCTGGAATTTCAGACAAACCGTAACTATTTCTTAATGTTAGTAGTTCTTTGCAACATTTTGAAATTCTTACATTAAAAATTATTCATGAACTTTGAATTTAGCTTGGGATGGTGCATATCTACTTGCTAATCTGACAATTCTATAGAGATACCACCAGTAAAGGACATAGACATAGCCCTTGCCAGGACAGAGGTTACATTCGAGAGAGAGAGAGAGACAGACAAAATAAACCAACAAAAAATTACAACCATCAAAACATAATAAATGGGAATTTAGCTAGAACAGCAAGTGGGATGGATTAGGGGGGATCTTTCTTTAGAAAGAAAAATCTCCACTGAAAATTTCATTTAGCCAGTGTAAAGGTTAGGGAGGAACAGATGGGAGAGTAGAACTGGGGTGGACTGGGATGAGGAAGAGGGAGACCTCCACCAAATGCTTTGTGAGGTCAAGGAAGTGAAAGAAGAATGGGTGTGAGAAGTCCATGAGGAGGCCATTGCAAGAGTCCTATTCATAATAAGGTATGAACAGAGATAGAAGTAGATGACATTTGAAAATGTACCCAGTAGGACTGGGTGGACTGGGGCAAGGTGTTAGGGAGCGAGGTGGAGGGCTGGGCTGCGATGCCCAATGGTTTTCTGGGAGTGGTATTTCATAGCTATCAAAAAATACATCTTTTCAGTGGGGAGCGTAGCCTTGTGGTAGAGTACTCACCCAGCATGCACGAAGCTCTGAGTTTGATTCCCCGGAACCACATACACAAAAAGAGCCAGAAGTAGTGCTATGGCTTAAGTGATAGAGCATTGGCCCTTGAGCAAAATGTGTTCAAGGACAGTGCCCCAGCTCTGAGTTCAAGCCCCAGCACTGGCAAAAAAAATGTTTTTTTCAGGTATATTTGAGGGTACCAGTTATCTTTGCTATGCCTTTCTCATGTTCTTGTACAAGGTCTTTACTAAAAATGAAATACTGTTAACTAGCCAAGCTATTAATGCCTTCAAGTAAGCTTTAAAGTTGATCACTGCAGTAGAAGTTACCATAATCCTCCCAACATCCAAGCTATCTCTGGCCAGGACTGTGCTCAGCTACTGGTGTAGCTTCCAGTACGCCCAAACTCAAGTGCCGAGGAATGTCTGCTCTGATGGTACTCCTTGGCCCAATGACCAGTTGGAATTTGTGGGTAAACATGGCAGCCCACTTCCCCTGTACCTGAGGTTTGTATTCTTCTCTGGATCCCAGAAACTCCAAAGGCTTTAAACTCTAGGTACCCGTGGTGGCAACTTCTTATGAGTGGCCCTGTTCTTTGGTTTCTTTCTCTCCCACTTCAGCATTGTTATGGTGCTTCCTGGATCCTTTCAATGCCAAACTAAGACAACCACCAAAATATCTTTCCCTTTCTAGAGCCTGTTCATACTCTATGTCATGCACATTCCGCTCTGGTCTATTTCCAGAGCCCGTTCATACTCTGCTCATGCACATTTCGCTCTGGTTGATTTCCCTTCACTGGCTCATTGGTGGGAAGACCTCCTAGGCCCAAGCACACTCTGGGTTTCCATATACTTAGATTTATCTTCCCACTCCTGGCAGCGACTCCCCATTCTGAGACAATATTTCACCCAGGCCAGACTGTGCATGCTAATTAAAAGATTTAATTTCCTTTTGTGTGTGTCATCAGCAAGAAAGATTTATTCCATGTCCTTTATTCCCCATTCTCCAAGACACTTGTATCATTTCTTTGTCTACAATTTAAAAAACCCTTAAAGAACAACAACAGTGAAAAACTCTGTCTAATTAGGTTTTCTTCAATGATGTGGGGTAGGGCAGCCTTCCTTGGTATCTTCATATATTTTGCAGTGAGCCAAGACTTCTTATCAGCAGCCTGTCTTTGTTTTCTTCCTGAGAGACTTCTCACAGGCACACTACTAGCAATGGCTTGGGACCACTGGTCTCAAGAGGTTCCCCCATCCCAGCCCAAGACATCCAGCAAAAGCCAGAGATAGTTCCAGTTGTCCCAACTGGAGAGGACTCTGAGCTGATTAAACATCCTCTAATACACTGGACAGTTCCCCTGCATAGGTGTCCAGTGTGAAATGTCCACAGATTCTGGGGTTCCACTGTGTTCCAGATCTCCTAGCCACCAGCATCTGAACCAACCGGTGCCCAGAATACACCTCAGACCAACTACACCACAAACACAGGAGACAGAACCTAAGGATGAGAACATCCTTTGAAACAACCTGGGATGAGTGCGGTGCACAGGCAAGGCTGAGGCTCACTGACTTACAAAGTTAAAATTAGTAGTCAAAATAGCCTCTGTTTCCAACCTCACACCCCAGGCTTAGTCAATGTCTCCAGGCTCAACAGTGAAGAGGTATTTTTTTAATCCCTAAAATTCTAAGCTTGCCAGTAAAAAAGAAATAAGATAGGACAATATAAGGGAAGGGATACCTCAGAAAGGATAACTCAGAAGGTAAAGCAAGCTACAGAGCAATGGTGGGGCCCCTAGACAGTACCTGCTATGAAACATCATTAGAAGATACAGCCTAAATGTATGTTCTGAATTAAAAGTCAATGTACAATTTTTGTATTATGATTCCCCAGTGATGAATGAGTTACCATTACTGGGCTTGAAGAAAAATTTGTCCTCTCAAAAAGATACTTTGCTATTAAAATGGAAAAAAAAACTAGATCTTTAAGTCTAAGAGAAAGAAGCAAAATAAAAGTTCAATGTAAGATCTCAGCAATATATATTAATAGAGCAACCGAAGTAGAAGTTAAGACAGACTCTAAAGAGCTTTGATGAAAAGCAGTTTCCATGTAACAGAACCTTTGCCTAATCATGGAGGTCCCTCAGAGTCTCATTAGCCAAATCTAGGTTTTTAAATGCTGGAGTTAGATCAAAAGCTTTGACATAACCCATGCCATACTATTTACAGTGATAGCTTGGCAGGGGAAGTGGATGCTATCCTAAAACAGCCCCTAGAAAAGAAAGTTAACAAATGGGAAAGTTTCACTCATTCATGAGTATTAATCTTCTTATTTTGGATAATATAATGAAGTTAAAACTAACGGACAATTATATTTTATGGCACCAATTCTCACTAAAAAGGTATGTGTCAACAAGAATGCATTCAATTCTGTGTCTGAAAATCTAACACTAGCTTAACAACCTTATAAGACTTTATTTCATTAAAGAAGTCTGAGATGAACCATTCACAATGAGGAAAATGATGGCAGAACATTGTTCTGAACCCAATTTCCTTCCGATTTTCTCTTATTCTACTCTTGATATATGTATCTTGTCATCTTGTCCAAAGGAGAGAAAGCAAAAGGCACAGGGATGGAATACTCTCTTCTGGGAACATTTTATTTGTCTAATTAGGAAAGAAAGCTTTCCCTTGCAGACTTCTCCTTAGGTGCGAGACAGACAGGGTCAAATGTCTATCTGGCATCAAGGCCTGGTTCCTGACTCATTCCCTGGGGTTGGGGTCATGCCATCTCCTTGACAGGAAGGGATCTCCATGGGAAGTAGGCAATAGCTAGGGCTGGCCGTGGGCACTTTTTGGTGGCACTGCAGCAAGAATAAAATGATGTAGTAGGTCTTGGGTTTGAACATATCCCCAGGAAAGGCCAACTCTGCCAATACTTCACACAGAAAATGTGCCAATCATCTGCTTCATTGATCTCCCTACAGCTCTCTCCCTATTAAAATGGCTTCTCAATCTTCTGTGTGTGTGTGTGTGTGTGTGTGTGTGGTCAGAAAATTGGTTGGCAATTGTCTAGTAACTGCATGTCATTTCTAGTCACAAGTAGGTGACAATGACAATAAGAGCAGTAGTTCCAAATAAAAATCTACAATTATAATCTTCTATTATCAGGGTGGCCAGAACATTGCTCAGTCAAGTCTCCCACGTAGACGTTTCTTAGAGAATTAAGCTGTGAGATCAGATCTTTGAACAATTCTTTACTGCTGGCACCCAACGTGGGGCACGAAAGAGGCATGAAAAGAACACGAAAGGGGCACAAAAGGGGCATGACTGCGAGTTGAGCCAAGTGAGAGATACATAGAGGAAAGACTGAAAAACCAGAGAAACCTGAAAGGCACAAAGAAAAAGAAAAAGGAGGGACTGAAGGGCCAGGGAAACCTGAAGGGAAAATGCAGGCTGAAGTTGCTCACAGGGAAAAAGAAAAAGACAGGGAGGAAGACAAGGAGAAAGAAAGGGACAAAGAGAAAAAGAAAAAAGGTGGTAAACAAGAGAAAGGGAAACAACTACCTGCAAAAGTGAAAGAAGGAAAACTCCTCAAAGGCTGAAAAACCAGAGAAACCAGAAAGGAAAATACAAAGAAAAACCCATAAAAAAGACAAAAGAAGAGAAAAACCAAAAACTCCTCCCAAAGCTAAGGAGAAAAAAAGGCAAAGAAGCTGCAGCTATGTCAAAGCGGAGGGGCAAACCCAGCAGAAGCAGCTAGAGGTTTTAACAGGAAAAGATTTTAATAATCATTCCCAGTCCGCCTCCAAAGCACAGGTCACTTCGGCATGGTGGGGAAACTGAGGAACCTCGCGGAGGGCGAGGCAATAATCATTCCAGATCATCTCTGAAGCGCAGGTCACTTCGGCACGGTAGGGAGTCACTGAGGAACCTCGCAGGAGTCTGACCAGAGCGGTGTAAGGGCGAGGTAACAAGGGGTTCGGAAAAAGAACCGGAATAAAGGATTTTAGAATAGAACCGAAATGGGTTCAGACCGGAACGACCGATGTTAATTTTGTGCAAATAGCATGCTAAATAATAGATAAATTTAGACTTGAAAAAACAAAGGCAATTGTGTAAATCTAAGTCTAAACTATGTGGCAACTTACACGGGAGTAAACAGTTTAAGAACAGGTGAAAAGCGCAGAAATGCTTGGAAAAATACTTGAGAAAGAGAAAGAATTAAGTGGTAGTGATTTAGAAAGCCTGTGCTCAGGTGCAGAATTGCAAAATAGGGCGCCGCCGCTCATAGTTGAAAACAGGCTAAAGCTTTTTAGGGTCCCTGGCAAAATACAGAGACAACGCCCCTGAGTCAGCTTGAAGAAGTTACTGAACATGAATCTTCGCCCATAACCCCCTTAAAATGAAGGGATCAGAGTCATTTTTGGAAGGTGAGATAGGACAGTAGTTTAAAACAAAAAGGGGGGGATTGGAAGACTCTTCTAATTCTTCCCTTGCCCTGCTATTCCCTATGATACAGTTTGCTTGTGTGATAGTCTTTGTTTTTTCTATTTGTTTCAATCTCTAATGTTTTCTTAGTTGATGTTGGAATGCTTTCCTGTTTTCTCTGGCTGTTGTAGTCAGAGCCCCTCATTATACACCAGTGCCTGTACGAGCGGAGGAGGATGCTTTCCCCCTCATCAGTAAAAGAGACTTTGGTGTTTTCCTGGCCGTGGTGGTGGCCATTGCCACATCTGTAGCTGCTATTACTGCCACGAGTATTGCCCTTGCCATTACGGTTCCTACAGAGAATGCTTTGAATACTGCGTTGCAGACCCCAGAAGCCATTAATCAGCATGTGGGGACTGGAATTGTTATGCTTGGTCAATGAATTGATTTATTGCAAGAACAATTGAATATTCTGGAGCAGGTGATGAGCACCTTTTGTGTAGTTGCTTATTCCAGATTTTGCTTGACGGGAGTGCCATATAACATTTTCAGTTGAGTGACTAATCTGTCTGATGTTCAGTTTGGTAACTTGACCTCTATTTGCACTAATAATTATTGTTAATCAGACACATGTTAATATTCTAACTTTGGGTAATTGGTTATCTTTACTTGAGACTATTTGGGACTTGATCAAAGATGGGCAGGATTGATTGGTTTGGATTTATTTTTATGTGCTATAATTGTAATATGTCTATATTGCTCTCCTACAAAGTCAACGCAGAAAGTGAATGCTAATGCGACAGGCATCTGCTCCCATGGAAATAGGTGCATCCCCTCAGGTCTGATTTGCTTAAATGGACGGCTGGTAGCCTATCAACCTAAGACAGGAGCCAAGTAAAAAGGACTTGGTGATCCCATGACGGGTAAGAAGACTAGCGAGCTTGGAGACACCTAAGACAGGCACAGTTGATCTCATATGATGGTAGCCCCACATATCCTAGGTTTTGTCTTTTTTCTAAAATAAAGATGGGAAAGATGTTGGGGGCCAAGTAATGCCATGTCTAATAACTTTCTGCTGAGACAAGGCAAGGCGCCAGAGGGATTTGATTCCCAGCAGTACAAAATAAAAGAAAAAGAAAAAGAATAGCCCAAGCATGATGCTTTACACCTGTAAATCCAGTTACTTGGTAGTTGAAGATCAGAATAGCTTCGTTCCAGTCAGCCCAGACTTAAAAATTGGCATAACTGCTGGGCCTTGTGGCTTATGGCTGTTATCCTAACTACTCAGGAGGCTGAGATCTGAGGAATGCGGTTCAAAGCCAGCCCAGGCACTATAGACCATGAGACTCTTATCTCTAATTAACCACCAGAAAACCAGAAGTGGTGCTGTAGCTCAAGGGGTAGTGCAATACCTTTGAGCTGATGAGCTCAGGGACAGTGCCCAGGCTCAGGGGTAGGGTGCTAGCTAGCCTTGAGCTGAAGAACTCAAGGACAGCTCCTAGACCCAGAGTTCAAGCCCTATGACTGACCAAAAAAAAAAAAAAGGCATAACTCTACCTTTGTCAATCACTGGCTGGGTAGGGCAGCACCTGTTATCCCAGCTACTGGGTGCAGAATGTCATCCTGTGACAGGAAAATACATGTAGAACTGCAGCCCAGGCCAGCCTGGGCATAAAGGCAGACTCTTTAGAAATTAACCCATGCAAAATGGTGAAGATGTGGCTCAAGTGGTGGTAGCAAGCACAGGTCTTTGAATTTAATCTCCAGCCAACACTGCCAAACAAATAAGTGCTGTTAAGAGGAATAGAAGGGCTGGGTGCAGGTGGCTCACGACTATAATCTCAGCTACTCAGGAGGCTGAGATCTTATGATCACAGTTCAAAGGCAGCTTGGCACAAAAGATCATGAGACTCATCTCCAATTAACCACCAAAAAAAAAAAAAAAAAAACCAGGAAGTGCAGTGGTGCTGTGGCTCCAAGTAGTAAGTGATAGACTTGAGCTGAAGAGCTCAGGGACAGTATCCAGGCCCAGAGTTCAAGTCCCATGACCGATAGGGAGAAGGGGTGAGAGAAGAGTGGAGGGACAGATAGATATTGTTAGGGAATATAAGCTGGGGTATATCAGGAAAAAGGAATCATATGGAAATTGGCAATAAGAATCATGTGATTTACCCAAGTCTCACTGGCACAGGTACAGATCCAAACTGGTTTGCAGGTCTGTTATACAGAAACTCACTCCAGCATTCTATCATAACACAGGTACTTCATGTGTCTCCTGCCGGGTCCCGCTGGGATTGCTGTTCCTCATAACTTCTATTATTTCTGTCCCAAAAATTCTATTCACTCATAGGTTAGGTTTCCCATTACCTTGGTGCCCAAACCTGACACAGAAAGTATGAGGTCATCTCTATAAAGGTTTAGAAGTCATACCTATCAGTGGCATTTGTGGGGCCAAATGGCTCTCTGCAAAGAAAAGTGCAAGCTGTTCACTTCATACCCTCTCCCAGAGAGGGCTCTGCGAGATTTAGGCACCACTTGGTTCATACAACACAGTCGAGTTAATATTCTAGGTATCTGTAGTAGGTAAAGGTGTAAGGTCTTGACAAAACGATAGCTGCTGTAGGTTCCAAAGCAAGGCCATAGCTTACACAGAAGAGAAAAATGGATCTATTCCAAAAGCAGCGAGGCATCTACCATGAGAACAAGTGGCTTCCCATGGTGAGCTGCTGGACATCAGGTCTGTCAAGAGGTCTGGTCAACATGGCAGCTCTACAGCACATGAGAACACAGCCAGGCCTGCTATGTGATCAATCTGACAAGCTAACCACCATGCAGTGCTCTGCCATGGTAACAGGACTTGAGTCTAAGCAGCAAGAGGAAGTAGGACTAGTGACTAACTGGTAAAAAGTGTACAAATTCAGGTTATGATAAATTCACAATGTGGGACATGAGAATACCATCATCAGGATAGCACGATTATCTGAAGCTAGGAAGATCTTATCATCTGGGGCTTCGCATACCTGGAGAACAAGACTCCAGAGTCTACACCACTGCCACAATGACAAGGAGCTAAGGGGATCCATGGAACTTCTGGTGCATCCAGATTCAGGACAACTATAAACAGGGAGGGACTGCTATCACCAAGTCCAAATGGGGTTTGTGGAACGGACATTCTGGTCTTCCAGTCTTGCCGACTCCCACCAGGCAAGCACCCATTCCTGTGATAGGGAGATCTGTAAAGTGTACGTGAGGGACATGACTGCTTCCATGCCCACGTTAAAGGCCGCAGGGGGACTTGCTTCACTGCACTGAGTGCTTTGTACCTCATACAGCGATCACCTTAAGTAACATGGTCCAGGTAGGGTTTGATGCCTGGCAGGCAGGGTACCAAGTTTTAAAACTGCACACACACACACACCCTTGTGTGAGGGACATGACACACACACACACACACACACACACACACACACACACACCCTTGTGCCTGCCTCACATATTTTTGGCTCAGCTTTTTCTTTTTGCCAGGGACATGACACACACACACACACACACACACACACACACACACACACACACACACACACACACACACACACACACACACACACACACACCTTGTGCCTGCCTCACATATTTTTGGCTCAGCTTTTTCTTTTTGCCAGGGACATGACACACACACACACACACACACACACACACACACACACACACACACACACCCTTGTGCCTGCCTCACATATTTTTGGCTCAGCTTTTTCTTTTTGCCAGGGACATGACACACACACACACACACACACACACACACACACACACACACACACACACACACACACACACACACACCTTGTGCCTGCCTCACATATTTTTGGCTCAGCTTTTTCTTTTTGCCAGGGACATGACACACACACACACACACACACACACACACACACACACACACACACACACACACACACACACACACACACACACACACACACACACACACACACACACACACACACACACACACACACACACACACACACACCCTTGTGCCTGCCTCACATATTTTTGGCTCAGCTTTTTCTTTTTGCCAGTCCTGGGGCTTGAATTCAGGATTTGGGAGCTGTCCCTGAGCCTCTCCATGCTCAAGGCTACTGCTCTACCACTTGGGCCACAGGGTCATTTCCAGCTTTTTCTGAGTAATCTTTGGAGAGAAGTCTGATTTTCCTGCCCCAGCTGGCTCTGAACCACAATCCTCACATCTCAGACTCCAGAGTAACTACGATTACAGGCACACGCCACAGGCAAGAGTCACCAGTACCTGGCTTTGGCTCAACTTCTAACTTGTTATGGCTACCACCGTCAGCTGCTTACAGTTATGACCCTCAAAAAAAAAAAAAAAAAAAAAAAAAAAAAAAAAAAAACCAACTCAGCTCAAATTGTCCATCAATCAATTTCTGCCTTTAAGTTTCTCGCTCCACCAAGTGTGATACCTATAAGGACCAAGCCAGCCTGGAGCCACACTTATACCAGGAGGCACGGACAATTGCATAGGGTATTTCTTGACCAATGACCACAGGGTATTTGCTTTTTTCCTGTCTGAAGGGCAAATTCTGTGTACATTCCTTCTGAGGCCACATAAGTGATGGGCTTTGTCTCCTTCTCCCTCTCCTGTTACTTCAGATCCCAAACTACCACCCAAGCCTTTCACTCTCTGCCTTTTGTTTCTGAACAAGGGCTGAATACTATTGTGATTGAATAATACTAATATATATGATTTGAGATAAACCTAGTAAACTCACATATATCAGCCCTGGACAGCACGCTCACCAGGTGTCATTGGGAATGAAACTGTCGATTTTTCAAGACTGAACTACAAAGCATGGAGTGGCTAGAAGTTTTATTTTGTGACACTGTTTATCTTCATGACCTTATGAGGCGGTAGGCACTACTTTCTCCCTGCCATAAAGAAGAGACAGGGTCTAATGCTAACTGCTAAATGCAAGCTAGCCTTCTAGCCCAGATCTGACTACCAAGGCCAATACTTGTAATCATTACACTTCTAAACACTCAAATCCTCCACGCCAGGCAAGCCCACGTGCCTTGCCTTTTAGGATCATTTATTGGGTCAGCTTTGTGAAGTTCAGGGACAAAGTCAGGTACCATCTCCCCTAAACTTCTCAAATGGAAGGTATTGCTTGTCATAACATCTCTTTCCTGAATCTGTTGTATTCCTCAGAATGTTAATTCTGCTGTGGTTATTAATGTGTCTGAAGCCAGACAAATACTTAGGTATGACATAGTAGCAGACACACAATCAGCACATAAAATATTTTTGCTCAATAAACAGCCATCAGTCAACATGCATACGAGGTCTAGCTTACTGACAGTCTCAGCACAATGCCAGGTTCATCATTAACACTCATTTAACTGACTGATTAAATGAATAAACACCAAGTTTTCTTCATTAAACTGAGCTCTAAGAAAAGAGGGGCTCACTAGGCACTGGCAACTCATACCTGAAATCACAGCTACTAAGAAGGCTGAGACCCAGTTCTGTGCCAACCCAGGCAGGAAAGTCTATGAAAGTCTCTTAGCTCCAATTAACCACCAAAAGGCTTGTACTAGTTAGTAAGCTAAGGAACAGAGCACAGGACCCAGTTAAAGCCCCAGTACCATCACCAAAAAAAAAGAAAAAAGGAAAAAATAAAAGACTTTACAATATCTAGGAATACTTCCAGGCACTGGCAGCTACTCAGGAGGCTGAGATTTGAGGATTGTGGTTCAAAGGCATCCCAGGCAATAAAGTCCTTGAGACTCCTATCTCCAATTAACTACCAGAAAACTGGAAACAGCATTGTAGCTCAGTGGTAGAGCACTAGCCTTGAGCTGAAGAGCTCAGGGATAGCACCCAGGCCCAGAGTTCAAGTCCCACAACCAACAAATAAACAAATGTTTAGGAATACTGATCATCAATGTGATGACCAGACACATTAATATATCTTAATGCTGAAGTAAGGAATAAGAAAAACAAACTACTTCATGATTAATAGATGATTTATTTAACAGGAACTCAAACAGGATTTCTTGTGAGGCCTAAGAGGAGATGTTAAATGTTCGATCCAATTTTCCCTCTCGGATAAGTTTTTCCTTTCTGTCCTATATAGGCACATTAAACAACAAGAAGAAGAAGATATATTAGTAACAATGTAATCTGGCACAACCCATGGTATAACTCCAAAAATAAGAATAAAACACTCCAAACTCAATTATGATCCCAACATATATGAAAAAGTAGAACCAGAACTAAAGAGACAGTAAGAAAATGCTCCTATCCCAAAGTACCTTATCTATATTTTAGTAACTGGAAATAAATTACCCCACAAAACAGAACAAAATACAAACATCTTCTGGAAAAGATGGGTCTAATAGAAGAGTAGACTGGTCAGCTTAAGACAAATGTAGTAAGAGTACTCTGGGCTAAACAGTTCAGGCCTGAGGACCTAGCTCAGGAAGTGAAGTGGTCTCTTCACAGCTAAGCTGGACCTTCCATGTTACAGTATACCCCAGCCTCTGGCTGCAGAAACTCCCTGGCTGCTTTCCCTTCTCTATCAAAGGGGCATCCACATGCTTTAACATTTATTTATAAAATGTGACTAACACATCTAGAATTCATGTAAAAAACAGGATCATCCTACTTGACCCAGTAAGCATCTCTTTATTTTACTTTATTTTTGCCAGTCCTGGGCTTGAGCTCAGGGCCTGAGCACTGTTCTTGGACTTTCTCAAGGCTAGAGCTCTACCACTTGAGCCTCAGCACCACTTCCGGCTTTTTCCTTTCTATGTATGTGGTAGCGAAAAATCGAACCCAGGTCCTCGTGCATGCTAGGCAAGCACTCTACCACTAGGCCAAACTCCCGGCCCCAAGTATCTTTTTAGAAAGCTTTTTTTTGGTCGGTGATGGGGCTTGAACTTGGGCCTGAGCATTGTCCCTGAGCTCTTCAGCTTAAGGCTAGTGCTCTACCACTTGAGCCACAGGGCCATTTCCAAGTATCTCTTTTTAAAACAAATGAACACAGAAAACTAAATAAAAAAATTTGATCAGATAATCTAAAGGTGAACCATAATAAAAATGTTTAGTTTCTATAGCATCTTGTAATAACAAAAAAGTTAATTTTAAAAATATTTCCGTAAGGCCAGGTTTGTGGCCTAGTGGTAGGAGTGCTTGTCTAGCATGCACAAAGCCCTGGGTTTGGTTCCATGATACCACATACATAGAAAAAGCCAGAAGTTGTACTGTGGCTCAAGTGGTAGATTGCTAGCTCTGAGAAAGCTCAAGAACAGTGCTCAGAACCTGAGTTCAAGCCTAGGGCTAGCAAAAATAAATAAATAGATAGATAATTCAGTATTGTTTGACTTAATAATCACAGTATAATTTCTTATATTTGAAAAACATACCAGGAAAATATTCATAAGCTAGCTTCAAGTCTTAGAAATTTAAACTGAATGTTTTCTTACTTTAAATCTAAAGCAATCATTAAGTTAAATATGAACGACCCAGGGACTACCATGATTTTTAATCAAATATATTTCCATACAAGTGGAAACAACAGAGCAATAAAACCAAACACCAAACTGAAAAGGTCCTGTTTGAAAGCTGACTGAAAAGAAATAAAGCTAAAACAGAGAGAAAGGAAAGGAAGAGTTCAGAGTTGAGGTGAGAGTGGCACTGGTGGCAAATTCCAAGACAAACAGTTATGGGTGGCTAAAAGGGACTGGGCCAGAGCAAGGCTAACCATGGTGTCTCAGAACTTACCCTCTCATAGGTTAAAACATAGTACAAGAAGACAAGGGGCCCAATTCCAAACAAAGCTCCTGTCAGTGAGTTCCTGAGAGTGGGTCTGAAATTGGGATAGATGTTTGCTGTTCGAGCATTGGTCCAGCGGATCAAGGCAGGGTCTTCCTAAAATGAATGGAAACAAAGAGCAAGAGACCTTAGGGATACATCCAGAAACAAATTCATCAGGATTTTTGTGAAGGAGCACAGAGACACTTTGTTCCCCACGTGAATATTTCTAAATAGCTTCAGGGCTGATCTCTCATTGCTACTATTTAAAAAAAAAAAAAATCGAATGACTGTTCAAATCCTTTAGAATTTAAAAAAACTCTAACCACCCTTCAACTTTCTAATTATGCATGATATTAAGAATCCTAACCTTTTAAGCTAGCAGAGAAGCCACCTTTCCTACTTAACTCTATCCCCCATCCCCTACCCCCTCTACCTACTCCCACCCCTCACCATACTTCAGGGGTTTAAACTCAAGTGCCTTATGCTTGCTAGCCAGGCACTCCACCATTTGACCCACATCTCCCCATTCATTATTTTTGGGGATAGGACCTCACGTTTTTGTATAAGCCAGTCTGAATTACAGTTCTCCTACTTACACTCTACACAGAGCTGGGGTAACAAAGATGAGACGGGGTCTCACTAACTTTTGTCCACAACAAAAGGGATCTTGAACCCGTATCCTTCTAGAGTCCACCTCCTCAGATGCTGGAACTAACAGGTATGAGAATCATTTAATATTTGCATCTGTTTTTCTAAATGGTTTTATCTTCCTTATCTTTTATGAAATGTAACCACCAAAATCACTCAGTAGCACCCTTGGGAGCAAAAGGGATTTCACATGTTCTACAAAACTTTGGATTTCAGTCCATGACCTTTCCTAATGCAATCCTAAACGTTAGTCTTTCCATAGTTGCAGGAAGATAAAAGCAGAAGTATATTGAGTTATTACTTTTTATGTATTGTTTTGGTGTTAGGCATGCATGTCCTCGTCACTGAAGTATAACTATAGTCCTGAAATATTAGTTTCTAAAGCTGACTTTGCAGCTATTCTAAAAGCAAAGTTAGTATATTTTATGAAATGTACTAAAAGTTTTGTAGAAAGATCAACATTGTTAAAGAAAACAATCGCCTTCTCTGGTTAAGGGTTAAAAGTCATTGCTCAGTTTAATATGTTTAGACCAGAATAACATCCTAAGAAAAGTGAATATACCCCAAACACATACCCGAATTTTCAAGTGATTTTACAAAGTTATTCTCCCCAAATAACTGACAGATTAAGAGAACAAAAGAAAAAACCAATCCAATAAAATCACCCATAGGATTTAAAAATATAAAATGCACATTCCTTACCAATGTCTAAAAGTCAGGACTACAATAAGTTAACTGAATCTTCCACCGTTACATTTCAACCCAAATCATAGCAATTTTATCATGAGATAATCAGCTGGAGCTCAAAAGAAACCTTAGGGTGAAAAAACTCCCTTTCCTTTCAGTTGGGTTAAAATTCCTCAAGGATGTAAACATTCACTATTAGACTCAAGATTCCAAAAATACCTTCTGCTGCTCTAAAAACTAATATTATCACACCACAAACACACTACCACCTCTCTATATCTCATCTGATATGGAGCTATATCAAGACACTTCCTTTCATAAAAATGCCAATAACCCCTTTACCAGGTTTCAGGGAGTGGAGTACTGCTATTAAGAAAAATTAAGGTGTCCCAAGTGAGTGCTGTAGAAACAGGTTTTCTTAAATGACACCACTCCATGTCCAATGCATTATCAGCCACACTTAACATGCACTCATGCCTGCATGGTTTTCCTAAGTAGCCAATCATTTTCATATCTCTCTTTTCCTCCTATCTTCCCAGTTTCTTACTATTGCATCTTGCTAGCATTTGCCATCTATATTCACTGCATTAATGATGTCATCCAGTCACACAATTTCACAATGTCCCATCACAAAAGGAATGACCAATATTCTATTCTACCACCATACTTTTCTCCTCTCAAATTCTTCTCTGTATTAGTAAGTGACATCTTCATCTAATTGTTTAGATGTGTAACTTTCTGCTCACATATCATTTTTGTCTGCCAGCAAACCTGGCTGAATCTACTCCAAGCATCCAGTAGTGACTTCATGCCATCTCCACTATTACTGCCATGCCAGCAGCTACAGATGAAGGGAGTCAATTACTGTATTTAAAAATATCTCATTTTATTCTGCTCTTCTACCTCTCCCATACCTAATTCTCAAGTAAACAAGTAAAGACATCTCACTAAAACATAAATACCAATTCTCAAGGTCCTCACAATGACCTTCAAAGCCTAGTGTGATCTCCCACTCTGTTCTCATTATTGCTACTTTGGCTACAATAGTCTCTGCTGGTTTGGTTTGGTTTGGTTTGACCTGCTGCTGGTATTTGAGAGATCTGGTTATGTAGTGCAGGTTAGCCTTTAACTTGTAATCTCCCTGCCTCAGCCTCCCCAATGCTGGGATTACAAGTGCGTGCCATCACATCCAGCTCTTCAATATTTTCTGAATTAGTTAAGAACACCCCTTCTTAAGGGCTTTGCACTTATGCTTTCAGTAGCTATTTTTCTACATGAGCCCTGCTCTTTCACCTCACTCCTTCCAGATCTCCATTGAAATGACATTCAAAGCGTTGCTTACCCTACTAAACACATATACTCCTGATTCTCTCCCTTCCTTTTATTTAAAAAAAAAAAAACTACTTATCACTAATATGGCCAATGATCTAGTTTAACTTGTTTATTGTCTTCTTCACTAGAAATAAGTTCCACAATGACAGGGATTTTACCATATTTTTCTCTCCAATGTTCCCTCAGCATCTAAAATAGGCCCATAATATTATGTCCTTGACAATTATTTGCTGACTAAATCCACAATTCTTAACTATTAGAGAATTTAAATGTATTAATGACACACAGTCATTTATTTAACAGAAGAAAAAGTATTATACCCTTTATTTTACAAATAAGCAAACAGATACTCCTGAGTCACAGAGTTGGAAAATACAAGACTTGGTATTTCAAAGCAACTTGGGTTTAACAGGCATTCCCTTGTTTTTACTCATCCTACTATCTAGCACAGCAAAGGCAGTAATGTGTATATGTGCACAACAGCTCTGTCTTTCTATTCACCTATCCAAGTAAACAAGGTTCTGGATGGAGATAGTACAGCCAACTAGGTAAAATCAAATGCTGTGGATTAAAGATCAGCATTCAAATTAAGCTCCATGATTTGCTAGTGGTTATCAAATCCATAAAAACTATCTGTCCCGGGACCAGGAGTTTGGCCTACTGGTAGACTGCTTGCCCAGCATGCATGAAGACCTGGGGTTCGACTCCTCTGTACCACATACATAGAAAAAAGCTGGAAGTGGTGCTGTGGCTCAAGTGGTAGAGCTTTAGCCTTGAGAAAGCCCAAGGACAGTGGTCAGGCCCTGAGTTCCAGCCCAGGAATAGCAAAAAACAACAACAACAACAACAAAAAACCTATTTGTCCTTCCCTTTTTTCATAGCTACAAAACGGAAATAGTAATAGACGTTTATTTTCTAAATACTTAGGACATTTTAGTTCAGACTCAGTTAAGACATGGTACATGCTTGTAATCTCAGCACTTGTTCGGTGGAAGCAGGAGAAGGAAGAGTTGAAGGCCAGTTTAGACAACCCCTGTTTGAAGAAAAGAAAAAAACTCAAACAAGGTTAGTAGTTTGAGGCACAATGCAACCTTCCTTCAATTCTTACAATTTCAGAAACTCATACAGAACATCGCCTCAACTTCTGTAATGTCTTTTTTAAAAAAGAGATTGACACAGATGGTGGAGAGAAAACGTAATAAGCACAGTTGCTAAATAGTCATTATCAGTTTATCACCCACATAGTAACTGCTGAAGACATCATCTAGAGCCATCTCATTAAATCTCCTGGGTCTCCACGAAGAACCGAACATAATTTCCATGTAAACACTTAGTAATTATGATACAGAGGGTCCAAGTAATCTGTCCTCGGTCACAGTGCCATCAGGAGGGAGCCATCAGGAGGGAGCCATCAGGAGAGAGCCATCAGGAGGGAGCCATCAGGAGGGAGCAGGGGCCCCGAGCCGTGACCTGCAAGACCTCCAATGGGAGGTGGGAGCCCCAGCGGCTGGGGGCCAGGCCTCGCCAGACCGCCGGGCGTCTCATTTAAGACGGGAAGGACCGTATTAGAAGCCTTAGAATGAGCCTGGGCATTGCAGGGCAACTTTTGTCAAGATCGCCCGGCAGGGAAGTGACAGTCGGCTCTCAACTCGGAGCCAGGCCTCTTGACCGACCACGGGCTGAGAAGCCAAGGTCAAGAGCTAACGAGTGACCTGCCCTGGGCCTGCCCGAGGACCGGGGGGGACGGGAGGAGGACGGGGGCGGTCCTCCCAGCTCCCCGGGCCCTCGGGGCACCGGAGGGGGGGGGGCGGCCCCCAGGCCTGGTGACCCCCGGAGTATCCTCGAGGGGTCCAGGGCGACTCCCTCGGCCCCGCGCGGCCCCCGAGCGCGTCCCGGCCGCCCGGCCTGGCGAGACCCCCCCAGATCCTCCCGGCCTACGGTCCCACCCGGCCGGCCCCACTCACAATGAGCACGCGACGCTTGGGGTCGTTGTACTGAAGCAGATACTGCAGTTTAAGCTGGGATCGTAAAGCCAGCCGCTCGGCTTGCGCCCTCCGAGTTTCTGCGGAGATGTCGTACTCGGCTGGGTCGAGGGTAGACGGCAGGGTCGCCAGGGGTGCCGGCTTATACTTGGAAAACACCATCTTGGCGTCCGGGATACAATAGCGCCTGCGTGGCTCTAAGTCCCGCCCTCTTCAGGTTGACCTTCAACCTTAGGAAGCGCGCCTGCGCTTTAGCGGGGCGTGGGAGGAAGGGGAGAAGGGGGTGGAGTTTAATAAACCCGGCGCAGGCTCCACCTTTCTCCTGGCGCTAGCCGGGGGCCCGGTCATGTGCGCATGCGCATGCTTAGCCCCCTCTCCTAGCCTCTTCTACCAGGCCCCGCCCATGCGCGTCCCTCTGCAGCTGCTTCTAAGAACTTATGTGGGGAAGCTGTGGGACGCCGGGAGATGGATTCGCTCTGGCGTCCTAGTGTTTAGTGTGGATCTATCAAAACTGTGAGCTTGGACAAGTCATTTAATATTTTTTGTTTATCCTGGATATTATGGCCCTATGGTGCACACCTAGCAAAGTTGTGTGGCTTAAATGAACAGTTAAGTATATATGTTTTTGCAAAACATTATTTTCCATCCCCTAAAAAGAGAATTAGCTTTTCTGTATGTTTCATCAGATCTATTTTTCATAGTGACAAAATGTTTTAATAGAAGTTGCTTGGGCTGGAAATTTGGCCTAGTGGTAGAGTGCTTGCCTAGCATGCACGAAGATCCAGGTTCAATTCCTCAGTACCACATATATAGGAAAAAAAAAAAAAAAAGCCAGAAATGGTGCTGTGGCTCAGCTGGTAGCGCTCTAACCTTGAGAAAGCTCAAGGACAGAGCTCAGGCCCTGAGTTCAAGCCCCAGGACTGGCAAACAAATAAACAACAACAAAAAAAGAAGTTGCCTGACTGTAGCATAGAATTTTTTTAAATGTTGAATGAAATCCTGAAGAAGCAATGTCTTAATTAAAATGCTAAAACTTCTTACCTAAAATCCTTAGCCCACTTGAAAAGCTAAAATGAAAGACATATTTACAGATGTGTCTAAAACACAAAAGGGCACTGGGTCTTGCTGTAAGAGATGATTTTGTGACATTTAAGTTCAAAACTACTCAAGTAGGGCCAGGAGTTTGACCTAGTGGTTGAGTGCTTGCCTAACATGCTCGAAGACCGGGGTTCAATTCCTCAGTACCACATACATAGAAAAAAGCCGGAAGTGGTGCTATGGCTCAAGTGGTAGAGCTCTAGCCTTGAAAAAGTCCAAAGCGTGCTCAGGCCCTGAGTACAAGCCCCAGGACTAGTAAAAAAAAAAAAAATCTACTCAGGTAAACATGGTGGATGCCTATAATCCTAGTAATTGGGATGTACAAACAGGAGAACCAAGAGTTCAAGATCAAGCCAGGCTCCACTACTTAGAAGGCTAAGGTCTGAGGATCCCATTTCGAAGCCAGCCAAGATAGCAAAGTCCAACAGACTCTTATCTCCAGTTAACTACTTAGAAAAAGTAGTGGCCTTTTGATAGAGCTCAAGCCTTGAGCACAAAAAGGTTCAGGGACAGTGCTCAGGCCCTGAGTTTTAAGTCCCAGGACAGACAAACTAAATAATTTAATTTTTAAAAATTCAAGACTAGCTTGGACCACATAAAAACTCCTCAAACAAAGTAAATTAGCACGATGTCTGGCGCATTATAACAAGGAAAAGAAGGTTACACCTTCCTCCCATCCCTATTTTCCTTCCCCTTCCCCTTCCTACCACCAAAGGGAAAGAAGAAATCAACATCAAGTTGTATGGCATGATGGGTGGTGAAGGATTGAGTCCTGCCTTATTCCCCAGGGTTAAGCAAAGCACCAGGTGCATACTCCTGTGCTTGTTTGTAGGCAGGTCATTCTGACCTTGGTCCCCAGGGGATAATAGCCCCCACACTCCATTGTGAGCCTGGCCAAGGACATGGCCCTGGACCTCCAAGAGACCAGCACCCATCTTTTGCTTCCTATAAAAGCCTACCCCAAAATCTAGCCCCTAGCGCAATTTCCAATCCTGTGGGAAGGTCGGTGCCCCCTCGCTGTTCCTCAGAAAACAGCCTTTGCCTGTTGACAATCGCGTCCAGCCTATTCCTTTTCTATTCTCTTCCATGGTACTTACAGTGGGAACCAATACAATACTACTCAGGAAGGAAAAATGTGAACAGTGTGTTCATAACTCCAGCTAGATTCAAAGACAGTGTCAGCTTGGCTGAACTGTCTGGAGATGTGTAGATATGTGGGAAAATGGTGGCCAGCCAAGAGAAGGGACCCAGAAAGTTCTGGCAACTTGAAAGGATGAGAAGCAGCACTGCTGTCAAATTTATTCAACATTTTAATAATGTTTTCAAATATTTATGAAGCACCGTGGGAAACATACTGTGCGCTAGTCAGTCAATCTTCTGTGCTCAGCAGGGAGCATAGAGGAGAAATGAAGGCTGGGTGTTTTGCCTTCCAGAAGCGGCAGAACAGGATACTAGATGTGGAAATCATTTAGTGTCCAAATGAATACAGAGCAAGATGAACTCATAACAATGCAAGCTGAGGAAATATTAAAAAAAAATTTAGCACAAATCACTCTGTTTTAAAGGAACACATGAAAAAGAGTTCTGGTTTGTTCAGTGGCATTTTAAACTATTACGAATACAAAATATTAGCTAGGCACCTAGCTAACTCAGAACTCTTAACATCTAAGAATTGCAGTTTGAAGCCAGCAGGGGTAGGAAAATTCATGAGATGCTTGTTTCCAGTGAAACACCAAAAAGTCAGAAGTGGAGCAGTGTCTCAAGTGGTGAAACAATAGCCTTTAGCACAAAAGCTCAGGCACAGTACCCAGGTCCTAAGTTCAAGTCACAGGATTGGCAAAAAAAAATACTATGGGGGCCGGGAGTTTGGCCTAGTGGTAGAGTGCTTGCTTAGCATACACAAAGACCCAGGTTCGATTCCTCGGTACCACATAAATAGAAAAAAGCCGGAAGTGGTACTGAGGCTCAAGTGGTAGAGCTCTAGCCTTGAGAAAGTCCAAGGACTAGCACCAAAAAAAAAAAAAAAAAAAAAAAAATACTATGAAAAGAAGAAGCAGGATATAAAATTCTGAAGACCACACAGACTATATATGTGTGTGTGTGTGTGTGTGTGTGTGTGTGTGTGTGTGTGTGTGTGTGTGTGTGTTTGTGTGTGTGTATATTTGGCAGGACTGAGGTTTTGAACTCAGAGCCTGTACTTGTTACATTTTTTGAGACATGGCCTAACTCAGCCATAAAAATTTCAAAAACTTTTTGTTTTAGGCACTGCTTTAGAAAGAAAGGAAGCTGGGGGGTGGGGGGGAGGGTAATGGGGACCAAGACATGTGGAAGGGTATCAATGTATATGAAGTAATGCACCTTCTGTCTGGCAAATATCATGTAACCCTTTTATTAAATACAATAAAAAATATTTTAAAAAAAAGGAAGGAAGCTTAAAAAGAAAGGGGAAAAAAGCAATACATAACTACAAGCCAGCTGACAGAGACAGACTAGACAGACTTAAATGAATTGAAATCTTTGGATGTGTTAAAGTAATGATTCCTATGCTTTGGGCTATCTGCTGATAGGATCCATATATGTATATATATATATATATACACACACATATATGTATTATATATTATGTATTATATACATGTATTATATATTATTTGTGTGTGTGTGTTGGGAATTAACAAGGCTTCCCCAAGATCCACACAGGTAGGTCAGGCAATCCTAAAGTCTGAAGGCTAGTGCTCTACTACTTGAGCCACAGCGCCACTCCCAGTTTTTTGGCGTTCAATTGGAGATCACTGACTTTAGTGCCGGGACTGGCTTGTGCTTACTTTTATAAGATGTCACTGTCTTTCAACTGATTTTTGTGAAGGACATAAAGGTTTTTGTTTGAAAATGCCTATCTACTTGTTCTAGTCTCATTTGTTTGAAAAAACTATTTCTGCATTGTATATTTTCTTTGCCCCTTTGCTATTTATGTGGGTCTCCTTCTAAACCCTCTGTTCCAGTGATTTATGTGTCTATTCCTTTATCAATTCTATACTGTTCTGGCCACTATAACTGTACATTACTTTTGCCCTTATTTTTAGATTCTCCAAATGAACTTCAAAATCAGATTGTCAACATCTGAACACCAAGTTGTTGAACTGGTTACTGGTGGCTCACACCTGTAAGCATAACTACTCAGGAGGCTGAGATCTGGGGTCCACAGTTCACAGACAGCCCAGGCCAGAAAGTCTATGAAATGCTTATCTACATTTAACAATCCAAACAGCTGGAAGTGGAGCTGTGGCTCACGTGGAAAAGCACTAGCCTTCAACAGAGTAAGATCAGGAACAGCATCTGAATTCAAGCCCCAGGAGCAGCACCAAAACAAACAAACAAAAAACCCCAACTTGCTTGGATTTTAATTGGAATTTCATTTATTTTACTGTGTGAATAATTTTAATCAATAACGTCTTTTATACTTACTTTCTCCTCATTTTCTGAGTTTTACATAGTTTTTGTTTTGTTTTGTTTTGTGGGTCATGGGGCTTGAACTTGGCCTGGGCGTTGTCCCTGAGCTTTTCAGCTTTTCCTGACCCAGAGCCAAGCCTCACTTCCCATTTTCTAAAGGTTAATTGGAGATGTCTCAGGTCCTTTTGTTCCCAGGCTGGCTTTGAACCTTGATCCTCAGATCTCAGCCTCCTGAGTAGCAAGGATTACAGGTATGAGCCACTGCGCCCAGCTGAGTTTTACATAGTTTTTGTAGCTTCTCAAGTTGAACGGCTGTCATTCATTTCTACGGCATATAGTGCAAGCTAATACCTCTGAATATCTCATTTTGTTACATCTCCACAAGTTTTTTATTGCTACTCTCATCATTACATAATTTTGAATTTTTCAATATTTTTATAACTGGTATATAACTTAAGAATGCATTTTTGTGTGTGTGGGGTTGGTCATGGGGCTTGAACTTGGCCTAGGCACTGTCCCTCACTAGCCAAGCCCCACTTCCAATTTTCTAGAAGTTAATTGGAGATAAGAGTTTCAGGTTCTTTTGTGCCAGGGCTGGCTTTGAACCTTGATCCTCAAATCTCAGCCTCCATAGTAGCTAGGATTACAGGCATGAGCCACCATGCCCAGCTCAAGAATGCATTTTCTAGTTGGGAGCTGCCAACCTAGGCAGAAAAGTACTGGAGACTCTTATCTCTTATTTATAGGAAGTTAATTCTGGTTAGAATTAGAAGTGGAGTTGTGGCTCAAGTGGTAGGTAGAGTTCTAGCCTTGAGCAAAAATAAAAGCTCTAGGACTGCACCCAAGTCCCAAGGTCAAGCCCTAGGACCAACACACACACAAAGACAAGACATTTTTACCTTTCCTAATGATATATATAGATATAGATATAGATATAGATATAGATATAGATATAGATATATAATTTGCCAGTCCTGGGCCTTGAGCTCAGGGCCTGAGCACTGTCCTTGGGTTCTTTTTCTCAAGACTAGATCTCTACCATTTGAGCCTCAGCACCAATCCTGGCTTTTTTCTATGTATGTGGTACTGAAGAGTTGAACCCTGGTCTTTGTGCAAGCTAGGCAAGCACTCTACCACTAGGCCAAACTCCTGGCCCCCTAATGATATTTTTAAACTATACTTCATTTAATTATTTGTTGTTATTGTTGTTGTTATTTTTTGGCCCTGCCTTAGTAGGCAGGGAATCTAAAACTTGAGCCATGCCATGAGCCTTGTTGGTTTCTAATTTAATTGCATCTTTGTTGAAGAACTTTGTATTTTATTGGTCCTTAGTATAAAATCAGTGGGGTTTTTTTGTTGTTATTTGTGTTTGGCTTGACCATTTGGTGGGGTTTTTGTTTTACAATATGGTCTAACTCTGTACTCTATGGTTTAAAAATGCACCAATTACACACATTCTGTTCAAACACTTATTACAAAATGAGAACTGCCTTGTACTCATGTATAATCCATTTTATAATAGTTACATGTGAATTTAAAAAGTTATATAGTTATATCTTAAAAGATAGTCTGGGGCTGGGAGTTTAGCCTAGTGGTAGAGTTCTTTCCTAGCATGCATGAGGACCCAGGTTCGATTCCTCGGTACCACATACATAGAAAAAAGCCAGAAATGGTGCCGTGGCTCAAATGGTAGCACTCTAACCTTGAGAAAGCCCAAAAGTGCTCAGGCTCTGAGTTCAAGGCCCAGGACTGACAACAAGAAAAAAAAGAGATAGTCTGTACTCACCAAGTTCAAGGTTAGATTCAACTTGGTAATTGTCTGGTTTGCTTCTCTTAGTCATTTTTATCTACTTGATCTTTTTCTAACAGTCATATTATAATCTCTCGGTGCAATTATGGTTTGTTAATTTTTCCTTAAGGAAGTTGAGAGTACCAGGGGTGAGTTGAAGGTGATATGGAAATATTTTAATGTGCATACTTCTATGAATTGTTTTGATCATAAAGACAAAATAGCTCATATGTAACGGCTCACTTGATTCATCCATATAGTGTGCTATACACAAACCAACAGAGGAGAAAAGATTTCTGCCTAAAATACACAGTATGCTTAGAAACACATCTGTCATGTAGACATATCCAAACGCTTATGAATATTACATTTTGCATTTCTCTTTCTCAGAGACAGTCTTTTCATCCTGGTGTTAGCCTATATCTGTTCTTATTACTAAAGTCACTTACATAAGCTCGTGCTTGTACTTGAAAGGTAAAGAAAGCTTTCTACAAAATGGAAGGCAACATTGTCTTGCAAGTTGTCCATCTAGCATGCCATGAGGTTTATCCTTTCACTTACGCTTTCTTCTCTGAAATAATTATTCTGTAGACTCAAAACCCCCTGGCTGGTTTGCCCCCTATATCTTCTCAGATCATGTTCTCACTTCTTTCCTGTATGTCAACCAAAATTACCTTTATAAATAAACATGCTCTGATCGCTCCTAATTAAACCTTTCCATGATTTATAACAGCGCTGTGGGCAGCTTGGCACGTGTTCTGCATTGTCTGTGCTCCAGCCCACTGACCTTAAACAGCTTCTTCCTCCTACTAGGCCTTTTGCATCTACTCTTCACTCTGCTTTAAACATTACACTCTACTGTCCTCTAGTTATCATCCCTAGTGCTGTTCTACAGCCCCTGAACTAGCCCATGAGGTCATACCACCCCACAGATTTTCATAGGACTCTTTAGTACTCCTTTATAACACTAATTACAATCCTAATATACATATATATGCATTTATATGTATACACACTCATATTTACCTTTTAACTAATTCTTGGCCCCTGGGCCACAGTGTAGGCTCTTTGAAGACCTAGGCCACATCAGCCTTGGTTCATCCTGAATCTCAACACCAGGAGTGTCCCATCCATCTCCGTACAGCACGTGATGAGTGAACAGTTGCTTTTTCTCACCTCTAAGTGGGCATATTAATCAAATGTGTCTACTTGTGTCACTCTGCCTCTACTCTCTCCCCCACATACCTCCAGATTATACTCCATATCCAACACCCCCCCCCCCACACACACACACTCACACTCACACCACCGGGGCAAAATTCAAGTTCAAAGCATTGTTCAAGAATGTAGATTTTTACTGAAGATTTTGTGTGGCTGCTGAAATGTCTTTTAAATATCTCTTCTTGGTCCCTAAATTCTTATGTCTGTGGCAGTAGGAAAGATCTCTCTCCTCCCTGTCCCCTCCAGACAGGCGGGGCCCCTCCACAGGCCTCTCAACACCCCCGGCAGAACAAGGTCAATACGTGAACCTGAGGGCCCTTGGTTTATAAGGCCATTTGACTTCCCTTTACATTTCTAACACTTACATGTCGTCTTTTGTCTTGTGTCCCCTAGCTGGCTAATAGTCTTCTCTGCTTCCATCACATCTGTTACCTGTACTATCTGACTAGTTGAAGTTTTATGTCCATCAAAGGCCACATTCCCTGGAAGCCCTTTCCAGAAAGTCACCAAGTACAGATGAGTTTTATTTCCTACTTGATAGTACAGGTCATTTTCTCCTTTTCTTTTCCCCTTCTTTCACCTTTTTGACAAGTTCTGTTGCTTGATGGATATGACTCTGGAGAGAGGGCACCTGACAGGCCCTAATTCTGGTTGAATTATAGTAAACTTCTATTTTTTTCCCTTCAGTGTTAGCTGAAATATCTCCTAGAAAGCTACTGCATTTTGAGTAAATGACAGTCAATTTATCAATTTGAAAGTCAGCTGGACGAGACCACTGCTCCTGGACAAAATGAGGATATTCCTACAAAGCCCGTCATGGAGAGCCATTAGGTGCCCACAGTGGGGCCATTTACAAGCTTTCCTGCATTCTGGAGAATGGTAGCTTGTTGCGAAAGATAGGATACTTTACATCTGAATCCCGCCCTCTCGTTCAAAATCCACCTCTGAACAAGTCTGTTTCTTGCAAGAACCTTAGCTTTCTTTTTCTTTTGAATATTCTAATCATATAAAACCCAATCGTAGGGCTTTCTTTTTTCTTTTTTTTTTTTTTTGCCAGTCCTGGGCTTGAACTCAGAGCCTGAATACTGTCCTTAGGTTCTTGTTTTTCAAGGTTAGAGCTCTACCACTTGAGCCTTAGCACCATTTCTGGCTTTTTTTTCTATGTATGTGGTACCGAGGAATCAAACCCAGGTCTTCGTGCATGCTAGGCAAGCACTCTACCACTAGGCTAGACTCCCAGCCCCCAATCATAGTTTTAAAGCACACTTTTGTGGGATTTTTTTTTCCCACAGATTTTAAAAACAGTTACAGGAGAGGGAGGGAGGAGGAGGTCCTCCCAGGAGCATTTAAAAAATATCAGGTTAGCTTCTATGTTGTTTTTTAATTTGTTGGGATCTTCAAATGCACAAAAGTAGAGGCAATGGTAAATATAAGGAGACGATGATAACGTATTCCCCAGCTTTTACAATTTTAAATATTTTGGAAGTTATAGAGTCCCATCTTCCTGCATATATACTATAGTTTTCTTTTTGCCAGATGATCTGAAAGCAATCCTTCTCTACACAGTTTCCTTATTAGATACCTTGGCATGGACTTCTAACAGTTAATGCATTTTCCTCCACAACCACAATGCTTTATCACACATAACGGAAGTACCAGCCCTCTGAGGAGCATTTTCAAAATAGGATTGTGGGAGGGAGGGAGAAGCAAGCGATGAGAATTTGGGGAAGACAGATGCTTTGGGCAAAGGGGGCACTTTGGTTTTCGCAAATAACATCACAGAGCACTAAGGCACTGGTTCCCACATATCTAATATTGCATTTATTTTCTTAACCTTTCTCCTATCCAAATGTATTCCCTAGTTCAGCTGAAGGCATGAATATCCACCTGGAACTTAAGTCTTTAATCAACCCCCACCCCCCCCCACACACATACCTCCATTGCCTATCTTTTGAGTTCTCCTGGAAGCAGAGCCTGAGGCAAGGATTTGACTTCAGTGCATTAGAAGGGGATGCAGGAAACTCTGGGTGAGCCTGGCCAGTGAGAGAAAGGAATGAAGAGTACAAGTTGCCAAGCTCTACTGGACACTGGAACGCTGTCCTGCAGGGAAACTAGAACACACCTGATGGCCTCCCAGCCCACGTGCACCACATCTAGGGGTGTGTATCCTTCGAGGCTTTGCCCATTGTTGTTGAGGCTTGGTCTCCATCACCCTAACACTTCTGGCTTGTGCTAGATCTGAGCACCCTGACATCAACCACTGCATTTCCTCTGTCCCCACACAGAGGCCAGAGAGGACTTTCTGGAGTATAAGTGTAACTGTGACATTCCCCAGTCTGTAAAAAGGATTTGTGTGCCAGATGCTGGTGGAGCCCTCCTGTTAATCATAACTGACATCTCCGATTTTGAAGCCAGCTTGGACAGGAAAATCTGTGAAACTCCCATTTCCAAAATAACTGGCAGAAAGCTGGGCTGGAGGCATGGTTCAAGAGGTGGAGCACCAGCTGACTAAGCAAAACCAAGCAAGGTTGAGGGTCCTGAGCTGAAAGCCCCGTACTGCAAAAAGGGATGGGGTAATCCGGGGATGCTGTTAAAGGGTAGCCTTGCTTATTTCTATTGCTGGACTGTCGTGAGTGTGATGCCAAAGCACTGGATCCTGGACGCCTAGACATACCTTCTGTAAGTGGCCAGTGTTTGGCCTGGACTCCTGTGAATCCAACGGCTAGACAGCTTTCTTCAGTTGTTCATCACAGCCCTGTTTGTTGACAGGGACAAATCCTGGCTGTTGGTTTGGAGCCTGCTGGTGCCTCTGTAGACTCCCTGCAGCTGCCCAGGGCCTCCCATGCTGTTTCTGTCACTGCACCCAAGCTCCTCCTGGCAACACTTCATTCTCCTCTGTGCTGCCACATTCTCTGTGCATATCAGAGTGATTTCCAAGCTTATATAACATCCCGAAATGAGTCAGCGTGATCATCAGGAAGGCAGCATGGTGGGATGGGAAGAACAGGACAGAGAGAACAGATCTGCTTCCGCCACTTCCTGACTGTGTCTAGACGACTCATCTCCCCGCTCCCAGCCTGTGTCTTCCTCTTTCAAACCAGCATAAGAGCACTGTGTCCACCCGGGAGGTTATTATAAAGATTAAATAAGTCAACGACTCTAAGTGCAATACTGAAAGTAGGCTCTGCCTGTGTGCCCTCCTGACACACAGCTCTGCCAGGGAGTTCTGGAACCTCACTGACCTCCAACAAGTAGAACATGCTGATTTATCTCAGTCTGAGTTTACCATCTGTATGCTATCTGTGCTTGTTTTAAAAAAAAATTGTTTTAGATAGATGTCTACATCAGTTCTTTGTCAAGGAAGAAGTGTTTCCACTTTGAGCAAAGCAGCCATTGTGTCCAATAAGAGCTGAGCAGATGATTGTGGTAGGGCTGGGCTGGAACCAGGCTGTGCCAGCCTGAGCTGGTATCCAGAGATGGCTTTGCTGCCTTTCAGAGGTGACTTGGAGAAAACACAGCAAGACAGACAAGTAGACAAACCATGTGCATAGAAGGGAGTGTGGGATTTGAACCCCCTCACCCCACCCACCCTCATACCAGATAGGGATGGGGATACATAACATATTTTGCTAACCAAAGCAGCAGCCAATGAATGAACATGTCTCTGTACCATCCAGGGCTGGGCATGATTCAGGAACATTTTCTCCCCAAAGTATTGGGATCAAATGCCTGCAAGTTTTGTGTGTGTGTGTGTGTGTGTGTGTGTGTGTGTGTGTGTGTGTGTGTGTTTTAAATTAATCTCCCCTTCTCTACCCCTGCCCCTTTCAGTCAGCAAAGAGCACTGCTCCAAATATTCTTCCCTGCTGGTTGCCTTGGTATTGGGGCAGGATTACAAGCACAATACAGGCTAAAGCAGTATGGGGCCAGCAGAGAAGATAGTTAGATGTGAGGGGTGATGGATGGATGTAGCCACAGAGCAGAGAGACAGACAGGGAACTACAGGATGTTAGTGATGGAAAGGATCTTGTTCGGTTGCTTTTTAGATGCTAAACAAAACCAGCCTAATGGGGCTGGGTTGACTGCTGGGATTCAAGAAGCCCAGCAATAGTTAGCCCCCCCCCCTCCTCCTCCTCCTTGTCTTCCTCCTCCTTCTCCTTCTTTTTCTTCCCAGTCCCAGGAACTGAACTTAGGGCCTGAGCACTGTCCTTGGGCTTTCCTCAAGACTAGAGCTCTACCACTTGAGCCATAGCACCACTTCTGCCTTTTTCTATGTATGTGGTAACCAAGGAATTGAACCCAGGTTTTCATGCATGCTAGGCAAGCACTCTACCACTAGGCTAAACCCCTGGCCCAGAATCCAAACTTCTTGATTTTGTTTTCAAAATGACTTTTTCTCTCTCTTAAAAAAAAAGGTTTAAAGTTACCCCATTAAATAGCTTGTTGAAGGAAACCAAAAGACTAACAGTATTCAAATGTAAACACTGGTTTGGAAAAGATTCTTATCATATTGTCTGCCAGTCACCAGTGCAGATTTTTACATTTATTTTCAAGGTTCATAAGCATGGCAATTAGGGAATCCAACAAGATTTGCTAAGATAACAGTCTTTTAAGCCAGGACAAGTCTAACCAGTATACACCTCTTAGGAAAAAGCCATGTAAAACAATATTTACAATAGGTCAATATCTTTTTAAAAACATTTTAACACATTGGCTTAAGAAGGAAAATGAAATGCATTGCAGATATAAGGACCAAGCGAAAGCTCTCAAATGGGGGAGCAGAAGGCATTGCAGACTTGTGCTCTACTTCCCAGTAACAGCATCTTCCCGGACTTTCATGGTGCCTTATGACAGTGAGCATAGGGTGTAAGCAGGAAAGCTTAACATTCGGGAAGCTGGTGGGAGGAGGTTGGGGTATCATGATTTCAGGCCAGCCTGGGATCCAGAGCCTTGAAGACCCTGTCTCATAGAACCAAAAGTAATACAAACAAAAAAAATCATTAGTTTTGGCTGGGTGTCAGTGGCTCACACCCCTAACCCTAGCTACTCACGAGGCTGAGCTCCGAGGATCACGTTCAAAGCCAGCCCAGGCAAGAAAGTCCATGAGACTCTTATCTCCACTTAACCACCAGAAAACCAGAAGTGGCGCTGTGGCTCAAAGTGGTAGAGCACTAGCCTTGAGCAGGGACAATGACCAGGCAAAATCATTAGTCAATAAAAGTCAATATTCAGTAGACACCAAGCAGAGTCATGCAGTTACTTACCCTCTCGTAAGTATTCAACAGAGAGCTCCATCCCTAAAGCTGACAACTCGGTCTTATAGTAAATGTTAGGAGAGGTCTTCAAGTAAATGTAGGAGACCAAAGATGTTCCTTAGACAAGGCTAAGGAGTGAATGGGAGAAGGAGGAGGAGAGTACAATCAGAGTCTCAGATGACTGAATTCTGATTAGTATTCATCCTATGTATTTATTTATGTGACCCCCGCCTTTCAAAAACAAGGGCAATGGCATACCATATGAAGAAAGGTCTGGAAGGACACACTAAAATGCTAACAGTGTTATTTCTGGGTTATTGATTATGAATGTCCTAAATTAATTCCTTCTTTCCTTGCCTCTCTTCTTGCCTTTCTTTCTTTCTTTCTTTCTTTCTTTCTTTCTTTCTTTCTTTTTTTCTTTCTTTCTTTCTTTTTTTTTCTTCCTTTCTTTCTTTCTTTCTTTCTTTCTTTCTTTCTTTCTTTCTTTCTTTCTTTCTTTCTTTCTTTCTTTCTTTCTTTCTTCATGCCAGTCCTGGGGCTTGAACTCAGAGCCTGAACACTGTCCTTGGGCTTTTCCTCCAAGCTAGTGATCTACCACATGAATCACAGCAGCACGTTCGGCTTTTCTATGTATGTGTTACCAAGGAATCAAACCCCGGTCTTGGTGCATGCTAGGCAAACACTCTACCACTAGGCCAAACTCCGGGCCTTGTCTACATTTCTTAAGTGTTATGTCTTTCTCATGTATTGCTTGTGCTTCCCTCTCCAGACAGAAGTCCAATAATGGCTGGCATTTTTCTCTGTTTCCTTCGCTGCTGTCTTCTCAGTGCCTAGAACAGTGCCCAGCACTTAATGGACATGTAACAAATACTTTCTGGATGAATGAACAGGTAATTAAAAGGTGAGAAAATCATGTCAGCACTGGCGGTCAGTCTTTGGGAACTGCAGCTCACACTAAAAATGGTTTGTTTGTTTGTTTGTTTATTGTGCTATCACAGTCCATAAATCAGCAGGCACATGCGTGCCATCCCTAGCAAAGATTTCACAAAATAATACTGTTGATACACCTTGATATTCTCAATTCTCTATTACATTTGTTGACCCACTAAATGTATTTCAAGACTCACTGGTAGGCTGTGATCTGAAATTGGAAGAAATAGCCACTTGTAAGGTCAGGCATGGCTGTCTTGTTAAAGTACAAGAATAAAAGTGACATCAAGCAAGAACCAGCTGAACCCATGAGTCCCTGTGCTGCCCTGCTTCTCCTCAGAAGGATAGGCTGTCTTAGAATCTGACTAGAATCTGTTAGCCAGCTCTGTCTGCCCCTGTCTGTATAGAACGGGTGGAGGAGAAGGGAGGGTGGCTTCCTAGCACATCCTACAAGAATGCATTTAATGTTACTTGAAATTTTATTCAAAGCCATGGGTGAACATGGACATAGAATGATGGGCCAACAATTAGACATTCCTGCCTTATCATCAGCTAGCAGCATGCCTCTGTCCAATCCCTTGTACCTCAGTTTCCTCATCTGTCAACTTGGGAGTTAGCCATGATACGAATAACAACCCCCTCATGTTTTTACACATAATCCCTCATGTCCCCATGAGCTCATGAAAGAATGGGAGTTCCAAGATGGTAGATAATGTCCCAAATAGCAAGTGGCCAAGTTGGGTTTGAAGTCAGTTCTCTTACATGCTTACCTTTGTGTTCTCAACCACAACACATATTGTCTCATAATAGATGTGCCTTCTATTTGGCCTATCCTTGAGCTAAGAAGGGAAAATATATCAGAAAGTAAACTTCAGAATTTATAGAAGTCTCTAGGGACAAAATGACACCCAAAAGCTGCACACCTGGGAAAGCGAAGGACATTTTAAATGTAGTATCTCAGGCATCTCGTTTAAAAGATTCAACTTAATCCTTAAAATCTTCAAAAATCATTCTTTCTTTTCCCGCAATGTATCAACCTAGAGGGGAGACGTTTACTGAGATCTTGAAGCCAAGAGGCATTTCATGTGGCGATGGGAGGGTGGATGGCCTTTCTCCCACACCACAGTGCCTGAGTCACACACAGTTGGTGATGGACACACTTGACTACAAGCCTAACTGCAGGAAGTGGCCAGGTTTAAATCCAAACCTGTCCAACTCAAATTCTTTCTAAAAACAACTGCTATGTCTTTAACTCCTGAAGTACCAGACAGCTGGAAGCACTGTGAGCATGGGTTCCAATCTCCATTAGAAGCTCTAGCGACATAATTAGTTGCCATCTCTTGGCTGAATCTATAATTAGGCAAGTTTTATAAGACATAGTTATACAAATTCCCCAACTCCCTAAAATACGTCACACTCACCCAGAGGACTAGACTTGCAGGAAAACATAAGACTGGAAAAGATTTTTATCACATACTCTCATTCCTCTCCCTGATCACCATAAACAAGTTCTAAACAAGAAGGCTGTGTGATTCTTGGGGCCCTATTAATCAGAAAACATAAATTTTTCACAGATACACTCTTTTTTTTTCCAGTCTTGGGCCTTGAACTCTGGGTCTGGGCACTGTCCCTGAGCTCTTCAGTTAAAGACTAGTGGTCTGCCACTTGAGCCACAGTGCCACTTCCAGTTTTCTGGTGGTTAATTAGAGATAAAAGTATCACAGACTTCCATGCCCACGCTGACTTTGAACCACAATCCCCAGATCTCAGCCTCTTGAGACTCTAGGATTAGGGCATGAGCCACCAGTGCTACAGATACACTCTCATAATAGAGTTTCCTCATAGTGCAACTTAGAAACAAAACTCATTTTGATGTGATAGCACCCAGAGATATTAACATATTGCAGTCTCTGTATTGGAACTGGTTGAAGGTGATGAAAGATACATGAAGCATGTGGTAGTGGAGGGTAGATTCAGGTATGTCAGGACGTTGGTCTATCGAATGTCTCTGGATGCGTTGATACAGGTCCAGTGAACAGCTCTGATAAAGGGCAAGCAAAGACATGCACTGCTCCCATCTTTGTCTTTGTGGGACCCCGCCTACTCCCATCTGTGGCTTTCCTTAACCCCAGGGCTGCTGCTCTAGTTCTTCACTGTCTGATTTTTTTTTCAAGTATTTACTAAGGCTTCTCCTGGGCCCGGCCTCTGCCAGGGACTGTGAGGTTACAGAAGGACAGAGTATGCATTTCTGGATGGTTGTAGATATTCTTCATAAAATACCAGACTTCGGTGTGACCTCAAGGCCCCCCATAGCTAAGTTGCTGACTTAGCTATTATCACCTTCCTTCTTTGTCATTTCCTGAGAGCCTGGAAAGTCTTCCTTGTTAGTGTGTCCTAAAGGGTGTGATTCACCCTTATTTCCTTCTGCACAGGGGGTTATTATACCATCAACCATTCTCAGCCCTCCTGCCTTGAGTGGCACAACACCATATAGATGATACAGCTCTTTGGGTCAGCTGGAGGAGATGTAGGAGGTAGCTCTGCCTTGTGAACCAGGCACCTCACCTCCTACTCAGGGTATGGCCCCCTCTGTTCCATCTTACATTAAGAGCCCCCCCCTCTCTCCAGTCCTGGCTTGAACTCAGGGCACTGTCCTTGGACTTTCTCAAGGCTAGAGTTCTACCACTTGAGCCACAGCACCACTTCTGGCTTTTTCTATGCATGTGGTACTGAGGAATTGAACCCAGGTCTTCGTGTATGCTAGGCAAGCACTCTACCACTAGGCTAAGCTCCCGGCCCTAAATCTACTCTCTTCTCATTTTTTTCCCCCAGTACCAGACCTTGAACTCAGGGTCTCAACCTCACTCAGCTGGGGCTCTAACACTCAAGCTATGCTTTTGGTTGAATTTGAAGCTTCTCAGATTTTTCTGAATTATACTGGCTTTGATTATACTTTGATCCCGCAGGTCTCAGCCTCTTAGGGTTCCAGGTGTGAGCCACTAGTACTTGTCTCCAAATTGTGGTTTTGATTGTGAGTCATCACTCCAAAAAGACGCCCAGTGCCTATGAGGGGTCATTCTTAATGTCTCCCTTCCCTCAGCCTCTACTAATCAATTATTTCTATAGAATGTACCTGGAATACAACCCATAGTACTTTGCTACTGGTTTCTTTCAATTAGCACAGAAGTTTCAAGGTTCATCTGTGTTGTAATATACCAGTATTTCATTCATTTTTTTAAATGATTAACTGTCCATTATATGACTAATAGACCATCGGTTTAGGCAGGAATCACTAGGCTAATTTCCACTTTCTGCTTAAGATGATGAAGATGGTACCGTGAGTATTTACACACAAGCTTTGGGTGGCTCTATGTTTTCATTTCTCTCAGATATATGTAGGAGCGGAATGTCAAATCGGTAGAGATATTAAGGAACTATTTTATCCATCTTTGTCTCTCTATTTCCCAGCGTTTCTCCATATTCATTAAACAAAAGAGCTTTTGGTTAAAGCAACAGCAGGATTTTTTTTGTAAGCCCAAGAGGCAGTACTTGCTTTTCTAAGTCAGTCACCAGCTGGAACATCCCCATTTCAAACAGTATGCAGCGATGTTGAGTGACTGTCATTATGGGATAAATCACTGCAGTCACTGTGCGTTCATAGTAGCTTGCAGCACCCAGAGGGGAAGCAGGGCTGCAGAACTAGGCTTTTCTGCCTGGATCCTTGAAACCTAGTCTGCCATAACTCCTTAACAATCTTGGACCCCAGGAATTATGCCTAGGCTGTGGGCATTTACAGTGCCAAATAAGCAATCCACTCCTGCCAGCTGCTCATTTATAACAGAAGCCTGCCCCCTTCTGGCTGTGAGCAGCAGGGATCATCACACTGGGAACAGCAGGTTTCTCCTTAAAGGCATTTGCTCTTCCAGAAGCATTTTTCTAAACTGCTACTTCTCCCCCCCCCCACCCTCCACTTGTAGAAACACCAGAAATGGCATCATCTGTGGTGCATTCCTCTTTTTTTTTCACTTTGCATTTTGGATTGTTTGTGGGGATTAGTTATCTCTTCTGTTGAGCAGAAGCAGAACCAAACAAGTTTCAGTTATTTATGAGCTACTTCCTTGCACATTATTTGCACTATGAATGCCTGGCCAGAACCTGCTGTTCCTTCAGGACTCAAGAGTAAAATAAAAATACTTTTCTGCGGTACATATGAATAAGAGCCAATCAAGACAGGAGACAGCATAACTTCCAGGCTGTCTGTCTGCTCAGAATTTTTCAGAGCAGGTCTGTAGACTAAATGTACATAGATTTCCTTCAGATCTTGCCCTTCCTCTCAGAGACAAAAGGTGAAGTAAAATAGGCTTAGCAATCGGGGGAGACAGTATCTCACTCCCTTACGTTGCAAGGGCTTTACGTGTTGTTATTCTTTCTCTCGGCACAGAGCAGAAACCGAGGTGAAATGAATTTAGGGAAGGAAAGGGCCATTGCTGCTGGCCTCTGGTCTCAGCTCCCAGGGATTTATTTTGGAAAGCTGTTCCAGTTGATAAGATCTGGCCCAAGCTCACAAGGACCAGTTTAGTGCTAGCGTCAGCTTCGAAGCAAGAAGACTAAAGGTTAGATGGCATTGACATTTTCTGCTTCACTGTGTATGTGGCACTGTTCAGTCAGCCTCCTGAGTGCCTTGTGTTAGCATGGGTCTCAGAGGACTGCCATCTCTGGACTTTGACAATCAGTTAAGACATGGCATGAGACAGCAGGTTTTTGAGAGACAAGAACTTGGAAAATTGTGGGGTTACATAATCCAGTTCCACTTTGTATCCAGTTGATAAAAATTCTGCAGATCTACCAGCAGGGGGCGCTCGAGCTGCGTGCCAGAACTCCAGAGCACTGCAAGTTGTAGGAGACCAACCAAGGGACAAACAGAACAATGGGCCTTTGTGGTTTCTCCTCAGTCTGGGGAGAGGAGACAGGATGGCTGGATTCCCATCCTGGGGGATCCAGCTTGCTTCTCCTAGACTGCCATCTTAATAGGCTTTCTGGAATCTCTAGAATTATATTGCCTTTTGTGTTGCACTGCCGCTCCTCAGCCTCTCCCAGTGTCCTTTGTGAGGATCTTTTTGTCTTTGTGGTTTTCATTCCCTCCCTGTTTCTTTCTTATTTTTCTGCACCAGTTTTGACCCTCTTAAATGTTAGTGAAAAATACATGGAGATAAATCAACCCATAGGCTGATCTTGTAATAGCTTCAAATCTTGGCACAGGATTAACACTAATACAATGTAAAAATATGCTATAATGCACTATGCAACTGTCGCATCCTCCCTTGCCACCCTTCAGCCTTTCAGCTGTCACTGGCCCCATAGCTATTTCTCTCCTTGATCAGCACATCGTCCAGGCTTTTTAGACCACACCAGAACAGTGTAACTCCTGTTCTTTTGCTTTTGGCATTTTACACAAGACAGTTCACTTACTTCCAGAACATAATGTAATTCTGATCCTCAGAGGTCATACAGGTAAGGAAAGTAGAAGCTTAGCCTCACACTCCTGTTCTCGAAGACCCAGGCCCTCTAACTGGTTCCAGCACACGCTGCCTGAGTACCTTTCTTTATTTGTGGAGATTTTCTCCTGAGGATCTTCCTTATTATCTTTCTGTCCAAATTGGCTTTTGCTTTACCACATGTTCTATTTGTATACAAAGAGAAAGAGCTAGAAATCAGAATGAAGTTGAAATGATCTTTCTAGGCTTTGAGAGTCTAAGGAATCAAGAAATGTGACCTTGCATGCATGTAAAGAAGCCAGAACATTGCATAGCAATTAACAGGCGCCTCAAGCTGATGACAGAAAGCTACTTTGCCTGGAGCCCCAGAAATCTATAGGCAGTGATGCTCAGTAAGAACCTTTCTCAGCCCCAAACACTGCTACTATGGTAGTGTGACAGGGGATCCTCTAAATCTAATCTGCTCTATTTATGATCCCATGAGTGAGTGTGTGTGTGCACGCGTGCATGTGTGCAAGTGTGCGTGTGTGTACGCACACACACATGCATGCATGTACCACTCCTGGGGCTTAAACTCAGGACCTGAGTGCTGTCCTGAGCTTTGTGCTCAGTATTTCACTCTACAGTTCCACTTTAGGCTTTTTAAAAATATGTTTTAGTGGTGGTTAATTGGTGATAAGAGTCTCAAGAATTTTCCTGCCCAGCTTCAAACCGCAATTCTCAAATCTCAACTTCCTGGGTAGCTAAGATTACACAAACCCTCAACACCAGGCAATGTTCCCATGGTTTTTCAGAACCTAGTGCTGTATCCCCTCAGAGGAAGAGACTAACATTGTATCCGATCGAACATAATACTCCTCCATTTGAGCATTTGCACCTTCCCCAAGAACCAAGGAAAGCAGTGGAGGTGTAATCTGATCACACTTGCCTCTGTCCCGCTAAATACTTACTTAGTGGCAGCTATCTATCATAACCCAGTTCCAGAACCTTGCTGGCCCAAACCGATGGCAAAGGTAAGGAGTAAGGTCACCTGACACTCCCCAGGCCCTGGATGCCACAGAGGAAGGCTGAATGAGCACAGGTCCTGCCCCAGGGAGGAAAAGCACCTACTGGCCTGACCCCTTGAGCCTCCTAAAAGGGATGGAAATGAGAGTGCGACACACAGCCCCAGTGCTGTCAGCATCTAGTGGCCAATGTCATGCTCCACTTCAGAGCAATCGGCAATCACTGTGACTTCCAGAAGAACAGATAACGGTGATATTGCTTTCTAAATTAAGCTTTGCATTACTTTGGAAACAAAGCATTCCTGCCCACAGACTCTTCCAGAATGAGACCTTTTATTCTTGGATAGCTGTTCAAAAGGTTGATGAACTTAAGATGGAAAGTTTCATTGTTAGTTAGGGAAGAGAGGTCAGTCCCTAGAGAAGAGTACTGAGCGGGAGGATGTGATCCAATAGATCGAAAATTCTTATGTCTGGCTAAGGGAGGTCATTATGGTCAAATGTTTCATGGTCTGTCCTCACATGGAAACCTTAGGGGGGATGGCTTTAACCCACCTATAGTCAGTGTGAGCCAGAGGAAAAAACATAAACCATAAAAGGACTATTTAAAGATCAAGGTCTGGGCCGGGCCTAGTGCTTGTCTAGCATGCACGAAGACCTGGGTTCGAGTCCACATACATAGAAAAAAGCCCAAAGTGATGCTGTGGCTCAAGTGGTAGAGCTCTAGCCTTGAGAAAACCCAAGGACAGTGCTCAGGCCCTGACCTCAAGCTTGGGATTTCAAAAAAAAAATCAATGTCTAGACTACGTTTTTTGAGATTTGACAATGGTTAATGGTCCACAGAGCGGCATACACATGCCCCCCTCTGTCCCTCTGTTGGCTTTGCAGCAGGAATAGACACTCCCTCTCCTTCTCTTCCCCTCCCCTTGGAGGCAAGATGTGGGTGAACTAAATTTCCAGATTCTCTTGGAGATCGGAACTTCTTACAATACTGGAGGCCTCGACAGCCGCTGGAGATGAACAGACAGATGGGACAATCTGTCTGCCTCTTCCACGTCCCACCCATGTGCCGAGGACTCCCTCCTAGCCACATCTGTGTCTTTGGTTCCATAAACTAGTGTCTCTTTGTCTGTCCAGCAAAATTTTGAGACATCTTGGCCAAAAATTCTACCTGCAATGTTCGGATTGGCTACAGGAACTCACGGTTCCTTCTTAATGTATCTGTATCTCTGGGTCTCTTCTGTAGGGGTCTCTTCTACAGGGGTCTCTTCTGTAGGGGTGCCAATCACGTGGTGGTGATAGAAGTTGAAATCCAGTTCCTTTAGGGACCATTTTGACAAGAGTTGAATAGTGATGGAGATGGAGATGAACTGGAGAGGGAGGAGAAGGATGATGACACCAGGTGGAGCAGGAAGTGCTTTCGGAGAGGCTGACACAATGAAGGGTCTGCCTCAAAGAGCTGGCTGGAGGCTCAGGGGACCATTTCCCTGCAGCTCAGGGCCCAAACTGGAGACCATTCTCTGATCCTGCTACTTCCCCAGCTTAGCTGTTTGGCAGTGGGTCATTTTGAACTCAATTTTATTGTCTGTAAGTGGGAAAGATTTAGACTAGATGTCTCTAAAGTTTCTATAAACCCTATATTTGATCATTTTGTGCAGTCTTATGATTTACTTTGAGCTAGTTGTTATGCTTTATGTTTTATTAAAATCCTTTCTCAACGACCCTAAGAGATGAGCAGTGCAGCTATTATCCCTCCCATTTTAGAGATTCATGAAGTCAGGGAATTCATTAATTTAGGATCAGGAAGAAGACAATGTATTATCACAGCTGCTAAGTGGATGTCTAGGGCAGCAGCCAAGCCTTCCAACAGTAACTTTGTTCTTCAGCTTCTTGGGTGCTGAGGGCTCATTGTGTCTTTGAATCAGATATTATAGAACTTCTCTCTAGAAAAAAAAAGTAACTTGGACTTTTAGATGCCTTTAGGTTAACTTGGACTCCTGAGTAAAATGTCCCCTGCTGCCCTTGTGGACATTTGCTAGTGATCAGATTGTAAAAAAGTCCTTGGAGGTTCCAGGCCTGCATTTTCTCTTCCCATCCAGCTGCTCACAGAACCAAGGACCTCACCAAGGCCTTCACAGGAAGAGGAAAAGCCAAGCAGGAATGTGGAATGGCCGGTGTCAATGTGACTTGCCTGACACCAACTGCTGTCCCTGGTCTCATCCTGCCTTCCATGCTCGTTCCAGCTCCCAGAACCAGCACAGCATCTCATGGTAGCATCAGCAGTGGCAGTATCCTCACAGCATGGATTTGCAGGCACAACGTGGGCTTATGGGCCAGAGACAGGAGGCGGGCTTCCAAATTCTCTGCCACTTCCCTAGCAAGCTTCAGGGCATTCCTCTCCATCCCCTGAACTTTACGCTCAACAGTTAGGATAAGACATGGTCCTTTCCTGAGCGTCTCTAGGAAGGAACTGTCAGGGACAATAAAGAGACAAGGACAATTGACCCAGTAAATAGAGGTGATTGGACATAGTTTGCCCATTACTGTAAGGTCTGCTGAAAGGAAACTCCACACAGTTCAGGAGAAGAGGGTTTATTGCATGAAGATAGAGCAGACTCCTGCCACCCAAGATGGAGTTGGGCAAGCAAGAGAGCTTAGGGCGGGAAGTGAGAGATTATATAGGGGGAGGGGTATAGACACAGCGGAAGTGGATGTGATCTCAGAGGATGGGGAAATTCCTCAGTGGGGACTTCCCACTGCCCCCAGGCATGCCAGTTGCCAGGGTTACAGGTGCTGGATGGGGATTTCCAGGGTGCAGTGGGAGAGAGCCAAGGGAAGAAGTCATTGCTTCCAGTTGGACCTAAAATTACTGCCTGTCTTCTCTCCATTATTCCATTTCCCATGTCCTTCCTTTCCTAGATGGGATGGAGAAGGAAAAGGATTCTAAGACTATAAGAAACAGGGCCACTCCCAAGAAAATGAGACTGTCCCACACCCTACGGGTGGACTCAGTTGAGCTCCACTGGCCAGATTGGATCTTAGCACTCAGGGAAGATCTGACCATCAGCCAGAGGAGGTCTCCGTAGCCCTGCGGTGGCCACCAATGACTCCACTGTGAGGCAGGTCCCGGATGACAGAACAGTGAAGTCAGCAGGGACCCAGGAGATTTACAGATAGAGCCAACACCCTCGCTGATGGACGAGGAAACGGAATGGCTATGATGTGTTCACAGCCTTCCACAAGTTAAGTGGAAGAGACAGACCTATATTAAGAAAGACAATGTGCTGGATGCTGGGCTCTGTCCAAAGTCAAGCCTGATCACCTGTCTTGAGAGAATTCTCCAGCAAATAGAGGAAAACTAAGAAAAACTGCACTTGAAGTGACTCTTACAAAACAGCAATGCCAGAAGTTCCACCGTACAAGAAATGACTGGAAAAGTCATGAGGATGACTGGTGAATGAAAGCAAACCTGTAAGGTGAATGAAGGGAGGGAAGTTTGTGGAAGGGGAAGAATTTCATGGGACCCTGAGAAGATAGGAAGGACTTACCGAGTAGAAAGCGGAAAGATAGGTTCAGAAATCGGGGTTGGTTTTTTTTTGTTGTTGATGTTGGTGGTGGTGGTTTTTAAGGCACAAAAAGAACAATTCAAGCTGATTGAGGACATCAAGCTGTGAGCAATAATAATCATACTTATTGCAGCGATGTGCTTGAGCTGTCAAGTACTATTCCCAACACCCAACATCGATGCATTCTCTAGATTCCCACAAGCCTCAAACTATCGCTCAACTATACTGTTGAGGAAACTGAGGCATAGAGAAATTTAAGCACAGCTCACAGTGACTGAGCCAGGATTCATTCGACCCCACTCCCTCTTTCCCCACCCCCCCTCCCTCTTTCTGTTCATTCCTATTTTCTGAGGGCAGGATCTTCATATGAATCGTAAGCTGGTCTTGAATTTATAATCCTCTTGCCTCTCCCACATGAGTTCTGGGATTACAGATTCAACCTACTTTGTGTCTCTCATTTTGAGTACAGAAGTTGTTTTGTTAGAAAGCCTGTTTATGGCAAATTGTGGAAGATCTTAAACACTGTGACAATAAACTTAGACTTGAATCTGTGGGCACTAGGGAACCATTATTTCCAAGCAGGTAAATGGATTTGGATTAAATTCAGATACATACAGAAAGCAAATCCAGAAATTACATTCACATAGATGAAAACACAATGAAATTTATTAGCACCTGTGTGTAGATACACATTGTCCCTTGCTTTTTTTTAAAAAAATCAGGTGGTCTATCATATTTTAAACTACAAAGAATCAAGTTCTCAGCCCTTTTATTTACCCAGGCAGGTACTCCAAAGTTAGAGCCAGACTTGGAGAATACTGGGGGAAAGGAGTAAGCTAGGGACAATGGGGGAAAGAGTAAAGAGATGAAAGATATAGGTGACTGAGTTAAAGACTAGCAAATAAGGGCTAGGAGCATAGCCTAGTGATAGAGTGCTTGTCTAGCATGCACGAAGCCCTGGGTTCAATTCCTCGGCACCATATTCACAGAAAAAGCCGGAAGTGATGCTATGGCTCAGGTGACAAAGAGCTAGCCTTGAGCAAAAGAGTCCAAGGACAGTGACCAGGTCCTAAATTTCAAGCCCCAGGACTGGCAAAGAAGAAAACTAACAAATAACTTGGGACCCTCGTTAGGTAATTCTGTAATATGTGAAGTGAGATTATATCAAACCTTCTGGAAGAAAAAAAATAAGTCAACTATCTCTTCAATGTTCTATAATTGCAGATAACATCTTCAAAACTTCCTCCCTTCTATACTCGAAATCTTTGTCCATGCATTCAGTGCTTTCCTCTCTCTTTAAGGTTCAATGTAGTTAATATATTCCAACATGGATTGTAAAATGAACTCGTTCTCAGGCTCATCAACTATAGATGACCCTTGGATCTAACAAATGTGAGGCAAATAAAGGAATCTGAAAGGGTCAAAATTGAAGTAGGAGCTTTAAACACACACACACACACACACACACACACACACACACACACACACACACTTCTAGGAACTATGTATGCAAAGGAGCCTGCTCTTCCCACTGGAGAGATAAGATCAAAACATTTAAATCTCCAGCAAAGATTAGAGAATTGTCTGAGAGAGGGCTTTGGGACTCTGGAATGACAGGGCTGGCTCAGGGCCTTTCTGGTCAGATGGACTTTAGGGAATATCAGGTTCCTGTGAATCTTGTTAGGCCTCTGAGTCACAAAGCAAGGATTGTGAGGCAGATCTTGGTCTGGATTCCAAACAAAATTATGTACTTACCCTTGTCAATTGTGGCATTCAGGATAAACACAGCCTAGATTTGTAGCCACACCTTCACAACCCTGCTTTTGGAAATGGGTTCCAAATCTGAGTTCCCAGCAGCTGGTTTGTGTCTACCCAAAGAAAAGTCACAGAGAACTCGGGTGGGGGTAGCGTGAGGAATGCAGCTGCTGCCATTCCAGGCTTGCTCTCTTGAGCACATAGTTTTGTTTGAATAATGAGTCTATTCGTTTGGGTTAAGATAAAGGCAGAAAATAATGGAAGAAACTCTAGGCTGCTGGAGCGCCATGGCCTCTTTAAGTACATGCTTAGCACTGAGAAACTGATGCTTTTGGTGTTTCCTGCCTCTGCTGTCTTCTCAGTTGCTATTTGACTTGTGTGCTTGTCTGACTTGGAGGTGGTTGTTGTTGTTGTTGTTGCCTTTTGTTTTAATAAGGCTGTTCATGAAGAATTTGGAAAGAGCTCACCTTCCCAGCCTCAAGTTCTAGGAACAATGCCAGTGCTTCTAAGCCTACATGAACCACAACTTTTCCCCCCCTTTTAGCCAGAGCTGTGATCCTTGGCACGAAGAATCACCCCGATGTGTTCAGCAGCTTTCTCCATTGGCACAAAATACCTGAGGGCATCCACTCATATAAAAAAGAAAGGTTTCTTTTGTCTCAAAGATTTCAGTTATTCTGGGCCTATGACACAGCACATCTTGGTAGGGTCCTGAAAACAAAGAAAGAGAGAGGAATGAAGGAAAGAGGGTCCTCACAGCTCTCCAGGGGTCTGCCTCAAATAACTTCCTTATGCTAGACACTACCTCTACATGATTCTGTCACATCTGGCAACCAAACCTTCAACAGATGGTCTTCAGTGAATAATCAAGATGCAAACAATGGCACCGGGTATTCACGCCAGGCTCCTAAGATGAATCACCTTAAATTCTGATTCCCTACCCAACCCGGAATTCTACTTCTCTATCTAAAGGACACTCTCAATTGCCTTCACTCAGAGCCTGCTAACTGGCTCTTTTCTGTTATCATTGCACAACCATGTAGCTGTGCCTGGGGCACGCCTCTGTCACAGCCAAGCATCTTTTGCCAACCACCACAAGGGCAGAGAGGGCAAGCTCTCTCTCCACAGGGCTACAAGGGCAGCTGCCAAGTTATCATCTGTCAAGCTTTCATTTTCCGTAAACAAAGCTCAGCACCTCTCTGACATCCCTCTCTGGCAACACCGCCCACCTGCACCCATCTTCTGCCAGCCAATGTACAAGAGAATTGATTAAATATCTTCTACTAATTCTCTCTAATAGTACTCAGATCATCTACCCTGATTGCAGGTTTGTAAGGTCCACCCACATCAGTCTCTTGCTCAACTCCAACAGACAACTAATCAGGGCCATTGTGTGCGAAGTTTTCAAGATGAACTCAGAAGGTGACCTTGTGCCTCTCATCTCCATATCCTAGGAGAAGGACTCTCTCTACTGAAGTTTCCACATCCTGCCAAATCTGGTGTCAAGAAGAGGGCTGAGACAGTCTCACACACATTCCCTGCTTTGTACCCTCTATTGCTGGCATGTCAACTGCTCTTGGTGGCTCACGCCTGTAATCCTAGCTACTTAGGATGCTGAGATCTGAAGATCAAGGTTCAAAGCTAGCCCAGGCAAGAAGGACCTGAGACTCTTATCTCCAATTAACCTCTAGAAAATGGGAAGTGGGGTTTGCCTCAAGGGTAGGGTGATACCCTTGAGTTGAAGAGCTCAGGGACACTGTCAAGGCTGAGTTCAAGCTCCAAGGCCCACCAAAAACCAAAACAAAATAAAACAATGAAAAAAAAAACCCATAAACTGTTCTTGGATTCAATTCTTAAGTGTCACATGCATGGACCTGCCCCTAAATAGCATATCATTGGTCTCAAGAATGGAAGTACAAGATAGTACATTACCATGGTCCCAGACTCACCATTGGATAGGATGCATGCAATAGTATGCAAGCATGCATGCAAGATAGATTGGGGTAGCACTGAACAAGCTTTGGGAAAAAAATTACATTGAAACTATTGATTGAACCTTGTAGCTAAACTCAACTGAGCCAGCTATTAAGACAAAACAAATATCCCAAATCCCCTATCACATGGTTCAAATTTTCCAGGATACAATCCAAAAGTAATCGGCATATGAAGAACTGGAGGGAGTTCAACCTTGCCTGGGAAAGACAAGCACAAGATGCAATGTTGAGATGACACATGGGTAGAAACTAACTAATGAAGATTTTAAAACAGTGATTATGAAAATACTTCAAGATATAAGGGTAGAAACTCTTTAAAGGTAGACACCTTTTTTTAAAATATTTTTTATTGTAATTAATAAAAGGGTTACATGATATTTGCCAGATAGAAGGTGCATTAATTCACATACATTGATACCCTTTCACTTGTCTTGGTACCCATTACCCTCCCCCTGCCCCGTCTTGGTTTTCCCCCTTCCCTATCAAATTTCAAATAACCAAATACAAATAAATTCAATATATCAGATAACAAAGTGAGATACTGTAACAATATGAGATACCCAAGGGACAGCAAAGGAGATGAGAGATAACATAGTACATTAAGGACAATGATCATTCATTATATGGCTTTTGTTTCAATATCCTGGAGGTCCTTTCAATTAGCTTCATACTTTATGGACTTATGTATCAAGGTTTTGCTCTATTGCAGATCTCTGCTAGTAGAGCCCAAGGTTTCAAAGGTAGACACCTTTTTATTGTGCCAGTCCTGGGGCTTGAATTCAGGACCTGAGCACTGTCCTTGGAGTTTTTCTCAAGACCAGAACTCTACCACTTGAGCCACAGGACCATTCCCAGCTTTTTTTTTTTTTTTAATGTATGTGGTCCTGAGGAATCAAATCCCAGTCATTGTACATGCTAGGCAAGCACTCGACCCCTAGGCCTCTCTCCTGGCCCAAAAGTAGACACTCTTTTCTTACAAAATAATTTATTGTAGGGCCGGGAGTTTGACCTAGTAGTGGAATTCTTGGCTAGCACGCATGAGGACCTGGGTTTGATTACTTGGTACCACATATATAGAAAAAAGCCAGAAGTGGTGCTATAGCTCAAGTGGTAGAGCTCTAGCCTTGAGAAAGCACAAGGATAATGCTCAGGCCCTGAGTTCAAGCCCCAGGACTGGCAAAAAGAAAAACAAGAAATAAAAAAGAAATTAAAAATACAGACAAGGAAAATGGAAATTTTAGGGTTGAAAAACAACAGCTTCTTCCTAAATGGGTGAATCTCTGAGTAGAGAAGACAGAAAAATGTGAGTGAATCTGGTGATAGATCAATAAGAGAGGAGGGGGATTTCTTTTTTAATGAATTAGCTTTAGGGACCCATGAGATGACACAGACAGTCAAGCATTAATGTCATCATAGATACAAACAAGAGGAATAGACTATAGCATAGAAAAAGCATTTAGAAAAGTAATGGCTATACTTCTAAATTTGGTGAAAGTCATTTACCTACCATCTCACAGCAGAAAAAACTCAAATAAGTCTATGTCCACATATATAGTAAGCAAACTTATAAGCCAATGACAAGGGAATACAGTTGAAGGCAACTAGAGGAAAATGATATATTTATGGTCAAGCAGCTTTCTGGTAACTAGAATTCTTGTTAGCAAACTGAAAAGAAAGCAAAACAGCATTTTATAAAGTGCAAGAAGGAAAAAGCATAGAATGGCTAAAACTTTACAGACAGAAAAGTATCCTTCAGAGAGGAAGAGAGCCTGAAAACATTTCCAGATAAAGGATATAAGCAACTGTTCACAGAGACAAAATGTGTGGGATGGGGGCAGAGAAAGGAAAGGAGAGATGGAGAGAGAAAAGGAGGGAGAGCGGGAGGGACTGTGCTGAGAGGCACATGGCTACAGACCTTTCAGACATTAAGAGAACAAAAAAAGAAATATTACAAGTCTATATGTAAAAATTCAACAACTTACATGAAATGGGCTAGTTTCTCAAAAGCTACAAACTACAAAACTCATCAAAGATGAAGCAAACTGCTCAGTGTTATTGCTATTTAAGAGATTAAATTCATAGTTTAACAATCTTCCAAAAGAAAGCTCAAGTGGTTTCATTTATGAATTTGCCTAATGGTTAAAGGAGAAATGGTAGCATTTCTATAGAATCTCTCCCAGAAAATAGAAGAAGGAACACTTCCCAACTTTATTTAAGGGGACCAGCATTATCAAAGATAGTTCTAGAAAGGAAAACTTGAGGGTAGCATGCTTCTGCAACAGAAAATGTAAAATCTCCACAAGATGTCTGCAAATTAAATCCAGCAGTATTAAAAAGAATAAGGCAGTACAGAATATTTGCAAAAGAAATCACAGATTTTTTTTCAAGAAGATGTGATACTTACACAGAATGGAATTCTACACTGCCATCAAAAAAGAATGACATCGCTCCATTTGTAAGGAAATGGAAGACTTGGAAAAATCATATTAAGTGAAGTAAGCCAGACCCAAAGGAGCATAGGCTCAATGGTTTCCCTCATTTGTCATAATTAGCACACATCTAGGAGGATTAATAGTGCAAAACCTAGGTATATAAGGTCATATAGGATGAGACTAAATGAAATGAACTCTAGGATATGGAAACAAGAAGTTTTATCTTGTGTGATTGTTGTTCTCAATGTACTATGCTATTTCCCTTCTCTTTTTTGCCCTGATGGTTAATCTCATGTTGTTACAGTATCTGACTTTGTGACCTGGTATATTGCATATGTTTATTTGAAATAGGGAAGGGAAGGGGATGGAGGGAGGGAAATGGGGACAAAAACATAAGAAGGGGTATCAATTTGTGAGAAGCAATATACCTACTACCTGATGAATGCAACTGTAATCCCCCTATACATTATCCAGACAATTTTAAAAAACAGATTAAAAAAATACTTGTATCCAGAATACATAAAAAGCTCTCAGGACTTGAAAAGATAAGTGGACAAAAACTTCAGGCAGATATTTTACCTAAGCAGATATAGTAACAACTCACAAGCACACGAAAAGATGTTCTTCAGGAAAAGCAAATAGGGATGACAGTTTAACCTGTAGGGTGACAGGATTGAACATTCAGATCTTAGAGGGTGGAGAATGACAAGACCCTCATGCATTGTAAGCTGGATGCAAGAAAGAACAAGCTGGATTGACAATTAAAAACAAACTTTACCACTCCTAGACATCAACCCTGAGCATCATAACCCAGGATATAATAAGGACACCTGCAACAGCCATGTTCATCACTGCACTATTCACAAGCGACGGAAACAAGCCAGATGCCCCACGACAGAGGGATGGATACAAAAAATGTAGTACATATATACAATGGAATTCTACACAGCTACCAGACAGGATAAGATAATGGCATCTGAGGGGAAGTGGATAAAACTAGAGCAAATCATGTTGAGTGAGATAAGCCAAGACCAAAGGAACAAAAGGCGCATGGTCTCCTTGATATGTGAATATTAGATCCAAGCAGTACAAGAGCGATGACTCAATACTTGGGTACTCAAGGTTATTGACATGAACTTGGAGATATAAATATAACTATGTAGATATATAAAATCTATGATGGGATATATAGTCTATTGACATATTGATAAATAGACCAATATATATCTATGACATACAAACTCTCAGTTTAATTTTGTTCTTAAATTTATGTGCCAGTGATTGCATATAGAGATTCCATTTTTGAATACTTGTCTGTTAAATTTGACATTTGAAATACGATGTAAAAAATCAGTGTTAATAAAATGTTTCAATAAAAAACTTTAAAGGGTCGGGAGTCTGGCCTACTGGTAGAGTGCTTGCCTTGCATGCACAAAGCCCCAGGTTTGATTCCTTGGTACCACATACATAGAAAAAGCCAGAAGTTGTGCTGTGACTCAAGTGGCAGAGCTCTAGCCTTGAGAAAGCCAAAGACAGTGCTTAGGCCCTGAGTTTAAGGCTCAGGACTGGTTAAAAACATTTTTTTAAAAAGAAAAAAAGGAAGTTTAAACACACACTCCTCCTAGATACTTATGCAAGAAAAATGAAAACAAGTCCACACAAAACACATACACAAATATTCAACATTTTTAATAGTAACAAATGCAAAGTTTATCATCTTGTTATCATGTAGGTTACTTCCCATATGCCCTTATTTTTTTAAATCCTATTAGCAAGAATAGTATGTGTAAATATGCCCTGCATGGTAAAAGTAGCACACACTGGTCTGCAGGCTGAGTGCAGTTGAGCTGTTAATTTAGGCATGGTAAATCCCAAGTTGTTCATTTGGGGTGCAAAGTAATACATGAAAGATGAAAGGTGACATCTCTACAGTAACCACAGATGCAGGTGGCTCACTCCTGTAATCCTGGAAACTCAGAAGGCTGAGACCTGAAGGTGGAGTTCCAAAGCCAGCTCAGGCAGCAAAGTCTGTGAGACTCTTATCACCAATTAACCACAGAAAAAGCTGGGAGTGGTGTTGTGGTTCAAGTGGTAGAGTGCTAGCCTTGAACTTTTGCCCATGGAGCTCTCAGGGACAGTACCCAGGCCTAGAGTTCAAGCACCAGGACCAGGAAAAAAAAGGGGGGGGCCAGGAGTGGCCTAGTAGTAGAGTGCTTGCCTAGCATGCATGGAGCCCAGGATTTAGTTCCTCGGTACACAGAAAAGCCAGAAGTTGTTCTATGGCTCCAGTGGCAGAGCACTAGCATTGAGCAAAAAGTGTCCAAGGACAGCGCACAGGCTCTGAGTTCAAGCCCCTTGAGAGGTAAAAAGAAAAAAAATAGACAAAAAGAATAATGGATTCATAACACAGAAGTTAAAAGAAAGAAAACAAAACTCAAGGAGAAAAATAACAAGATTTTACCCTTAAGCTGCTGTCTTTAATCATTTTGAGTATTTAATGGCCTAATTCACAATTAAAGACAAAGTATGTCGAATTAGATTACAAAACAAAAAACCAAAACCAAGATTCTATGCACTCTGTACACTGGACAGACATTATAGAAAGGTTGAAAATGAAAGCTTGATTTCTCCATGCAAATAGTGACAAAGTAAATCTGGTATAGTTATATTAAGAATTACACAAAGTAGACATAGAGGAAACAATTATTGCTAGGGACTGAGGAAGACATTGTATAATGATAAAAAAAAAGATATTTGAAATACCATTTCCATCATTCATTCTTACGTTAAGAACTATCATTATCTAATAATAGAATTTCAACCTTCAAGTGAGATGATGATTCCAAAATGCCTTGTCATTCAAATCCAAAAACCTGATGAAAGCAGTCGTTTAGGAAGTGATTGCCCATTCATGCATGGCATGACACTTTGAAGCTTGACACCTCTGAAAATGTTAGGACCGTTCCATTAACAATGACATCTGCTGATCTCTGAAGATTTTATTTATGCTGTAGAATTAGCAATGTGTAGAAAGTACTCATCACATTTGTCCTATTTAATATTCTTCTTTCTCCTAAAATTTTGAATAATGAATTCTCGTAGAAAAGAGGAATTTGCTGAAGCAGACTGGTTTCATCAGTTTTATGCGATAGTTCTGGGAGAGGCCTTCTGAAATCATTAATAAGTATTCAGTCCCTACTTTGTCTTTAAAATGATAATTTTACACACGTGGAGTTTCTAATATATCCTTACATAGGAAATCATGAAAGGAAAGCTGTAGAACGTTCTACAGTTGTGAGGATCTGTTTCTCCTCCCACCACCCACTTCCTGCAACTCTGAATGCCATCTTTTACCACAAATGGTCCCATGAGGTGCTTTTGTTCATAAAATCCCTTTTGTTTCTCTCAGTGAGCAGGAGCCTGAGGCTGAGACCCCTACACATCAAACCAAGAGCTATTTACAAAGAACCCCAAAGAGGCAGGAAGTGTCTAGTCTTATACTTCATTCAACTAAGAATAAAATGGAAGGATGGCCATTTCTAGGCCTTGATATCTCACATACTGGCCAGAAAAAATTGATTTAATCTTAGAGTCCACTAGATCTAAGTGGGGATTGGTAATAGGAGGTACAAAACACCCTCTTCCTCCCCACCCCAGGACTGAATAGACCTGAAGACCATGAGGAAGCATTCTGGTGGCCAACACAGGCTGCAAGAGCTGACATGGGATTGGAGCAGACAGGAGCAAAGGAAGAGACAAACACCTGGTCTTAGCACGCCCCCCCTCCATCTCCTGTCAATGGTCTCCACTAGCCAAACACAACTGGAAACCAGAAGGCAAGTTGGGCAAGCCTCTGTGAGCATGGAGTAAGATGTAGAAAAGCATAGATGAAGTCTGGAGAGGCAGGGGTTATTATCTAACACAGCACACTTCTGTGACTGAGACTTCCATCTGAGTTTGAATTCCAACTCTGGCATCATCAGAGCAGATATGGAAGCCATTTGGCTCCTCGGAGGCATAGTGTTCTGTCCTGTTAAACAAGGGTATATTATCCACCTCACAGGGGTCTGACATGTGCTACCTGGCATTCGGCACATGAACCACAAACGACCTTCACTCTCCCATCAAATTTACTCTCTGCTTGCCTTTTTAAAACTAAGGCAAGTTATTTCTTTTTCAGTGTTAGCATATCTTAGAAAAACCCTCTTATTCCTACATACCTTGGGGGGCGGGGGAAAGTGTAAGTATCATTCCCATTACAGATACATTATAGTAATAATCGGATTGAGTTGGGATATTATTTAAGCATAAAACAGATACCTGTTTGTTTCCTATTTTTCAGAATGGCTATGTGTATTGCAGGGACTAATTTGGCCCAAAGCAAATACTTCACTATAAATTACCACATACTTCCCAGAACCATAAGGTCTTCTCCTAGGACAGCGAGGCACTGACATCAGCTGTACCCTGTCTGTTTCTGACAGGTAATGAGATATTCAGCATGCAGAACACTTGCTCCCCAATCACCATTTGGAAGAAGCTAAGATTTGCTATAAACAAGTTTGTCCTTCCAAGAATTAGAGCCATTTTTTTTTACTGTGAAATCACTTGCAAAATCTGCAATGTCATTTCCAAATTCTGATGGAAAACCCTTCATGTATTTCTATAATGATCCAGTGTGTTTCTCCATCATACCCCAAGATGAAATATTTTCTGCTTATTCCCTTTACCCAAAGTAATTCCAAAATAGTGATGGCGATGCTGCTGCCTAACCCCCACAAAAGTTTGGACCATGCCCAGGCTGCAGGGTTTTCAGATGGGATGCTCAGATGACAAAGGAAAAACAACAAATATGAATCATCATATTGAGGAAGAGGAACACAATGATAACACCTCAATGTGCATCCACATTGCACTTTATTAAGCAACTCTGCCCTCACGTTGATGGGGTAGGAAATGGTAGCTAGTCCCTTAGTGTAAAGATGAGTCAAACAGCTCATAAGAAATGCTCAGTAGCTTGTCTATGGCAGAACAAGGACAGATTTGACAACTGTTCTGAAATGTTCGTCCCAGAGCTGAAGAAATAAACTTATGAATCTGACCACCTCCAAGCACTTGCTGCTTATTGGTTTGTAAAAACAAACGTAAAAATAAACATGTAAAGACCATCAGGACTTTAACATTAAAAAGAAAGAAGACTGAAGAATTTCCTTCTTTGTCTGAACAAGAAACACTTGACTGTTTTCTGAGGGGTGTTGGGGAAGCCAGAATATCCTAGGTAGTTTAAAAGGAGTTGGGGATTCAATATGGGTATGCCAATGAAGCAATAAAAGCAAATTCTCTGGATAGACCAGACATAGCCCTTGAAATCTTAGGTGATTGGCCTAAGTAAGTCCTCCTGCTAATTGATTGGTCAGGAGAGGGTCTTCCAGCCCAGTAAGGGTCTGCTTGAGGCAGATCAGTGAAAGTTCCCATCCCTTTGTTTGCTTCAGTGGATTATAGTAACTATGCAAAACATCCCCTTTTGATATTGGCAGGTTCGAAATTCTCAAACGTTTATCAGAATCACCTCCAGAGGTTGGTAAAGCACAGATTGTTGAGCCAAAACCAACTATCTGATTTGGCAGGTCTGACAACAAACCTCAGAATCAGCATTTCTACCAAGTACCAAATGGTGCCTGGAAGCTGGTCCAGGGTTATGACTTAAGAAACAATAACTAAAACACGTGATGATCTAAGAAGTGAGATTTAATTTTATACCCTTTTGATACAAAGTCTAAGTCCCAGATGATTCCCTGACACTCAGGAAAGACTGAGGAAAATACTCTTCCTATTCTACTTGTGAAAAATGCTCCCTTCCTTTCAATGGTAGTTTTCAAAGCAGGGAACTGTTTCTTATGATGAAGCAAATATAAATAAACTGCTCATGGAATACACAGCCAGCAGATCTGTACACTCCTTCTCTGTTCATTTTCCTTCCTTGGGAGGAATCAGTACTAAACTACTTTAGTTTGCCTTAAAAAAAATAGCACTATATCCATTGATTCAAACTCTTTTACATTTAGAGGTTGCTTTTAATCTCTTCTCCTTGATCAATAGCCCCATTCTTTCCATAATCACAACTTTTTCCCAGCTTATTTTGCTTAGTTATGATCTGATTTGTTTCCTTTATCACTCAGCTTTCTATTTCTCCATTTGTGTAAGAATACAAGGCTCTCGGGCAAGCATTACATCTCTTTGTCACTCATCTCCTCCCCTTCCTCATAGCACACAGTTTCTTACATACTTTCTTCTATCTTCTTGCAATGGTATGCAGTCTGTAGGCACAAGGAACTTACCAGGAGGCTTTGTTTTCCTCCAACCACCAGTCCAGGCCTTGCTGCTAATATGAGCTCCTTAAATATTGGTTTGGTTCTGTTGGCAAAGCACCCTTCAACTGATTTTCCAAAGAAAATCTTTTAAAAATTCTTTCTGATTCATGTAAGTAAAATTGATAGTGTTGAACATACAGTTCTCAGTCACGAAAATGCAGAGTGTTGTACATTGCTGTTTAGGCCTTATTTTTTTTTCAAGATCATTATACTAACTTGTTTATCTTTCTATATAAATTTTAGTATCAGCTTGTGAATATCTACCCCAACTAATCCTACCTCAAAAAAGAAAGAAAGAAAGAAAGAAAGAAAGAAAGCCTGTTTATAGTTAGCTAATCTTTGACTTGAAGTATCTACTTTGGCTAGCCTGTGGTTAAACTTCAGTGTGCTTGAAAATTATAAGCATATACATGCCTTGGCCCAGTTCTGAATATATTCACTCAGGGGTTCTGGATGGGGCTTACGCGTCCCATTTTTAAGTTTATCTCTAGTGGGAGCTAATGTCAGTAGTCAGACACTGTGATCTGAGAAATGTAGCTCTCACTCTATGGAAGTAGGAAATGTCTCACAGGCTTTGAAGAATCATATATAAAGTTGCATCCACCAACTCCATCACAAGGATATGATACTGGTCATTGACAGTTCTGAAAGCTTAAACATACAACCACAGAATATTATGGCACTTCAGTATGGTTAAGCCAGCGCTGGGACACAACATAGAACCTTACAGATGTCTAATTGTTAGTGTAGGTTATGAAAAAAAATGATGTAGATTCTCAGGTTAGTGAATAACTCTCTGTATAGTGTATGGACCAATTTCAGGTACCTTGTTTTATATTAAGAACAGAAATCTTTAACTATTCTTGAGCTCTACAAACAAATTAGAGTGGTGAAATTTATAAGGATGAGTATTAATCAAATGAATAGGTCCTTTAGAGAAAGATCAGATTAAGGACTGGAAATACTACTTTGTTTTCCATTGAAATATGGGTTAAATAGCTTGTTTGGGGACTTTTTTCATTAAATTTTCTAGGTAATTGGACCTAGAGTCTCCATTCCATCTTAATTTATTACTAAGCACTCATTGCGTTGCTTGTTTCCTAATGGTAGAAAGCAACAATTTAGAAAAGATGAAAGTAAATTAAAAGGCTCCTAGGCCAAGAGGCTCACCAACAGTCTTGGCACCAACTGGGGAGAGATAAATGGATTATTATAGATTGCTTCTGAGGAGGTGATCTTTTCAGCAGGTGATTGTTTCCTTAATAGGCTAAGTCTTCTTAGAAGGAGGAAAGGGAGAGTTCCTGTTTAGGAGAAAATCAACCTATAGACTTCAGAATCTTCTTTGCATCCCTATAACCAGAAGCTTGAACCAGAGGCCTGGCATGTAACAATGCTAGTTCCCAGTGAGAGAAATCAGTATATATGGGGCTCTAAATTCAAGAGCTTTTCATGATTCAAGTCCAGGACCAAGAAAAGAAAGTGGCTAGAACTTCACAAAAATCAAATTTGAAAACTTGATGACAGATATTCTCTTATTGTATTTGCTGTATTTTAAAAATATTTTCATCTAATTCAATTAATCAGTGATTCATGTTTCAGGAGAAGCCATCTTCTAGTACTTTGGTCAGATGAGAAAATAGGATCTGAACCTGTGTCATTCTAGAGCTTTATTCCAAGTCCTGGCAGTATTTGACAGAACATGGAAACAGGTAGGGTTGAACAGGGAAAAGATGGAGGGCATGGAAGAGGCACGTGGACCAAGATGCAATGTACTCATAACCTGACTTGTGGAATGGAAATGCCTTCGTACAACTACTTAATGCAAATGAATACTTGTAAAGGGAAATGGGATCGTTGAAGCAAATGAATGTAAAGAAAAGAAACCATATCATATATTAAGGGTTAAGGGAAATTAAAAGTAGCACAAATGGACCTTAGTGGGACTCACTGGATCTGCAGGGCAGGAGGGGGTGGTACCCAGAACCCCTCTGTAGGAAAACAATACCCAACAGGAACTGCCAGGAGAGAGTCAGTCTATAACCCAGCCAGGAAATAATAGACAAACGAAATGTCCAACTCTCTTCCTTCTATCTCTCTGACTCCAGCCAGCCTTCCCCACAGGCCAACCCCACTTGGAGGTAGAGGACAAGGAAGGCTTCACCTTCTGCTTCCAGCGGCACTGTATAGAGCGGAACAGGGTGCAGAATGGATTCAGAGGAGTGAGTGGAAAAACTAGCACAATAGACCAGAATTGCCCATAGCATGACCTCAAAGGCATCTCACTATCTTTACTTGTTTGGCAACTTAAACTTACCAAGTGTAATGCACGCTGGCACACCTGTTCATTGCCTGAACATTGTGATTCTGTTTCTACACCAAGGGTCTTGTCTCTCCATGACTGACAACAGAAGTGTGCTTTCCCATTTTGCATGTGTAGCTAGCTTGCTAGTGTGTAAACCAGAGTCCACCAGTGAGCTCTAGCATCTTGCCTTCTTGCTTGAAGAAGGGGGCTATGCATAAGATCACCTTATGCCACTGAAGATGGTGAAGGAGGTTTCTGACTTTCAAGGTTAATAGAGGTCACAGTGTGGTAGAGGTGACTGGGGAGAGTGTCATCCATCTGTGGCAGAAATGGTGGCGATGCTGGTGACAGCTCTATCATTACAGTGAAGTCAGATTCCTATAGCACTTAAGTCTCAGTGCTTGGAATAGTTGTACTTTTTGCAGCTGGGAGGTCTAGAGTTGGACCTTCCCTGGAATCTTATTTTCAGGCCCGATTTCTCTGGCCTTTACAAGTTTCTGAGTTACACAAAACTCCTGTAAAAATCTATTTTCTGCTTAATCATTTAGAGTCAGATTTTAGAGCTTGCAACTCTGGACCCTGAAAAGGTAACTCTGTTTGCCTGTATGTTTTGGTTTTCCTATCTCATGGATTTATGCAAAGTAGACATTTCATAGGACATGGCTGTGGAAGAGATCGAATTAGGACCATCCTCACCAACATCGCTTTTTCTCTGGAGGAAGAAACGCTCCTATGCACAGATCTACATTGAAAAAAAACCCCAGTGGATTAAAATTAAGACCTGAAGAAACCTGGTGTTATTTGTTCGGTGGAGTGAGTGCTAAGCAGCCTGGTAGAAACCGTTTGTCAAGCCTGCTAGCTCTATCACTTCTTATGTGTGCTATGGACAGCCTTATCCTCCTCAGAGGATCGAGTTACTTGAGCTCTAGCTTTGATACGACCTTGAGCAAGTCCTTGAATTTCTTTCAGTGTTCTCTTTCACAAATGAAGAGCCCATAAACATATGATCTTTGGTGTTCTTTCAAGGTCTAAAACCCTATGATTATATCTGTTCAAATCTTGACAGAAGATACTTGGCTTCTTCTGGACCACTGAATTTACAAATCAATTCAGACACAGAGCTCTTGTTTCTGGGAGAACAGTTTGACTCCTACTGGGAAACCATGCCCCATTATCTCCACTTAGCTCATGATCCGAACTTTACTAAGTATAATGTCCCATTCAGTTCTTTTTTTTTCTGGGGTGTGTGTGTGTATGTGTGTGTGTGTGTGTATGTGTGTGTGTGTGTGTGTGTGTGTGTGTGATGGGGCTTGAACTCCTCCTGGGAGTTGTCCCTGAGCTCTTCAGCTCAAGGCTACCACCCTACTCTTTAGCCAAGCCCCACTTCCCATTTTCTAGAGGTTAATTGGAGGTAAGAGTCTCAGGTCTTTTTGTGCCCTGGCTGACTTTGAACCTTGATCCTCAGATCTCAGCCCCCTGAGGATACAGATGTGAGCCACTGTGCCTGGCTCCCATTCAGTTCTTAAGCACAACGACCATGGCCTGGGCACTAATTAATGGTCACATGCTAGTCATAGACAAGTGAAAACAAGACTTCATAGACTTTTGGGGGAGTTGGGGGTATTGGTATTTGAACTATACAACCTCAGTTACTCAGGAGGCTGAGAGAGGAAGATCACTGCTGTGATATAATCTGGGCAAACGAATCTGAAAGGTTTTGTTTTTTAATCTTCAATCAAGCAGCAAAAATCTGGAGGGGGGCATGGCTCAAATAGTAGAAGACCAACTATGAGTAAGTGAAAAAGCTAAGAGAATGGCCAGGAGTTCAAGCCTCAGTACCAGCATACACACACACACACACACACACACACACACACACACACACACACACACACACACGCACACACACACACACACACACAAATGCAAAAGCAGGTTACATGAATATAATATGTATCCCAGAAAAAGAATGAAAGAGAAGCAAGGTGAGGTGAAATCCACTTTGATATGTTTGAGATTTGAACTGTGTTGGAGTTTTAATAGCTACTCCTATACTTTCCCAAGACCAGTTCATTAAGTTTAATCAGATCTATGATGTACATGGTTTCTTAAGTGGAGTTCTGTAATAACTAATTGAAATCTGGGAGAAACTTGATGGTATGTCAACCCTCGGCTCAGTTCCATTTGACAAAAGACATTTTGGCTCACAAAACTGCTGCCCTTTCATTAATAATCTAAACTGCTGCCCTTACATTAATAGTCTCTCTTAAATCCAGCAGGCAGAAAATGAAGTCACTTTGGACTAATGCCTAAGAACACACTGATTTCAGAGTCCAAAATCTTCAGTTTGGGAGGAGTCCTGAACAGTCACTGTTTTACAAGAAATGGAAGTGAATCTCTGGTGGTCAGTAGTGAAACTGCGCCTGTGCAAATAGACAAAGCAGGGCTGGTGCCTGGGATGGGAACGTGGGAGGGGGGGGTGTTGTCTCCTGTACATTTGTTTCATTTCACTGTTTTCCTATCATTTGTATTTCTTAACTGAATATCTAAATGCAATATCATAGTCCATAATTTCATCTCCACTAAGGAAAAGAGAAGTAAACGTGCTGACAGTGGTGACTTAATCACTGATAAAGTAAATCTAATTGATTCAAAGACAATCTTCTTCTCCAAAATTAAATAGTAATGTGCTGAATGTCTGCTGTGTCCAGGATGTGGTTTATGGCTTATGCTAAAGCAACATATCTTGAGATAGATCAGCTTTTTGGTTGAAAACAAATAACTAGAGGAAATGGGAAATTTGAAAGCCCAGTTTTTAAGATTTTTTTTAGCAGTCCTGACCCCAGGAGACTTACGATCAGTTTTGAATAGAAGCTGATTCAAGAGCCTTTGCTCATGATACTGTGGCACTGTTCATAATCATAGCTTGTGGGTTTTTTTTTCAATATATAAACCTCTGCATTCAATTTATAAAAATTGGATTGTGTTTGCCTGGCTCATTAAATCTCGTACATGAGTTCAGACTAACAGAGTGTAAAGAACATAAAGAGAAGCCTTCAGGAGGGCCAGGAGAGGAGCCCGGAGGGGAAACAGAGGCTGTGCTCAGCCCTGGGGAACAGCACACCATTCTCACTACATCCTCCTCTTTCATAGCCCAGAAATGGCAGCACTTGAGGATCTGTGACTGCAAGCAAGAATGATGTTCCCCATTGCCTCGCTTTATAATAACAACTTTAAAAATTATGTGGCCTTCCCGCCTCCATTTTTATCTAGGGTGAGCTGGAGCTGGGACTTGAGGTGAAATGCCTCCAGCCAATGCTTGGGTGTTTCCATGGTTACAGAAACAGCAGAATCAGAACCTTGTGAGTCGGGACTCATCAAGACTAACAGAACTAGGAGGAGGGTTCTGGATTTTTTTCAGAGGAGGGGTAAGTAACAAGCCTTTAAACCGCCAGTTCATCACTCTGTTTCTTGAATCAATCCATGGATGTGGAGACCATGAGGCGGATCTGTTGGGGAATCACATGCCAGTAGCAGCAATAGAGTCCACAAAGCTTGTCACTCCACATTTTCCCTTTCTACTCCATGGACTCTTCCACATTTCCAACCATAGGCAAATCCAAGAGGAATGTGGCCTATGACTGTAATTATGAAGCAGTCAGGATAAGGTCCAGTAGATGACACCAATGAAAATCACCAGAGAACCAGATACCAAAGGACAGCATTGTGGACCTGGATCTACTTTGTTCCACTGCCCTAGGATGGGAGAGAGAGAGAGAGAGAGAGAGAGAGAGAGAGAGAGAGAGAGAGAGAGAGAGAGAGAGAGAGAGAGAGGGAGGGAGGGAGGGAGGGAGGAGGGAGGGAGGGAGGGAGGGAGGGAGGGAGGGAGGGAGGGAGGGAGGGAGGGAGGGAGAGAGAAGAGGGAGAGAGGGAGAGAGAGAGGGAGAGAGAGAGAGAGGGAGAGAGGGAGAGAGGGAGAGAGGGAGAGAGAGAGGGAGAGAGGGAGAGAGAGAGAGAGAGAGAGAGAGAGAGAGAGAGGGAGAGAGGGAGAGAGGGAGAGAGGGAGAGAGGGAGAGAGGGAGAGAGGGAGAGAGAGGGAGAGAGGGAGAGAGAGGGAGAGAGGGAGAGAGAGGGAGAGAGGGAGAGAGGGAGAGAGAGGGAGAGAGGGAGAGAGGGAGAGAGGGAGAGAGGGAGAGAGGGAGAGAGGGAGAGAGAGGGAGAGAGGGAGAGAGGGAGAGAGGGAGAGAGAGAATTTCAAGACTGTTGAGAAGAGAAATTTCTTCTGCTGCTCTCTGTAGGCAAACCTTGACCCTAGACTGTACAAACAGCTACCAGGAGGCATGGAGGAGACTTGCTGTCTACCAGCCTTCATCCCCTTCCCACGTTACCATGCGGTATTTCCAAAGAGAGAGAGAAAAAAAAAACACTATTTTCCAAACTGGTCACGGAAGAGGTGCTTATAAATGGCTTTTGTTGTTGTTGTTTCTGTTGCTGAGAAATGTTTGTTGACTCTAACTTGTTCCCACAAATTAACTGGGAATGGCATAAAGGCTCAGCTCCCCGCATCTCCATTTTCTATTGGTCCTGAGGCAGTCTTTAGTCCCTTGGCAGCCATCTTGGAATCCAGGAAGGACTGGACCATCTACTGGACCATCTACCTGGCACCAGTGACTCTTGCTGTAACAATCCTGAAACAATGGACTCTCAGACCACCTGATGTCACCTCCAGCCACCTCTGAACATGCTTGTGACTTGGGGCTGCTTTAATTATACATCTCCTTCTCACCCTGTCCTCAGTTATCCCTATTTAACCAAGGACAAACCCGTGAAGAGGGCTAAAGCTGTACTGAAGTGTTGTATTCCTGTGGTGCCACATGGAAAATCTCTACTCTCTATCACATCTCCTTGTCATATAAAGGTAAATAACTGGACCTAGAAACTTAGACATCTATGAGGTTTTGCAGACATACTGACAAAGGTGACTGAGCAGGAGATAAGTAGCAAGTAAGGAGAAATAAAGGCAGAGAAGAGAAAGTTGGAATGGGGACAATTGAAAGGATACAGGAAAAGCAAAAAGAACCAGAAAAGCAATGTTGTTAAAAAGCCCCACGATATGGCCAAACATACAGGTAAAGGATAGAACCCAGATCCTTGTGCATGCTGAACCACTCTCTACCAGTGAGCCCTTCCCCTAGCTCTTGTCAAACCTCTTACAAAGATCTATAGGAACAAGTGTTCTCCTTTGTCTTCTGTAGATGGCGACCTGATGGCTGAAGTAACCTTGTCTAAGCACACACAGAGCAAGACTCCGGTTCCCCAGCCTCTCGTTTTCCCTCTCCCCTCCAGAAATCAAATGCCTTGATTCTTCCATACCAGCTTCTAAGACACAGTTTTGCATAGACTATTCTGAAAACTTCTTCACAAGAGAAGACTGTACTGTTGTTTTTCCAGAATTGTACTGAATGATCAGAAGAGTCAATTTCACAATGCGAGGCAGGAAAGCATCTTTGGAGATCACTGAGCTCAACTTCGCATTTTCTAAATTAGAAATCTGATTGGGTGCAGTCCAGAGCATCTTAAAGGTTTGCCCCCAAATCATGCATGGCCGTGCAGGGGAAGCAACAGAGGTCAACAGTGATGTCTTGGTTTCTAGACAGCTGTTTTCCTAGAGTCTCCCACATACTGCTTTGTTTCTCCTTTTGTTGTTCAATACCCTATCCAAAGTATTTAGCATTCCCAGTGCATTTCAAATAGCAAGCAACTCAATGTGGTCCAAAGCGCTGATTTCTGGTGCTCTCTTCAAGGGCGTTTTTTAGCTTTCAATCTGTTAACCATAAGGAATATTGAATTTAGCAAAGTACATCGAAGGTTTCTATGCAACACGGGAAGAACAGCTGAAACCAATTAAATGCTAATCAATGTTTTTCTGATGCAGAGTGGAAAAAATGTTTCAGAGGTCTCTCCACCCTGAGATGTTCTTGGCCATGTGTCTCTCGCTGTGGGGCCCCTCTCTTCTCTCTTAGTCATGTGTGCTCAGGAGGAAAAGGCCTGGCCAAGTCTTGTGAGATCCCAGAACACGTTTCCTCTTGAAATAAAAGTGCGTCTTGAAAAAAGAGAAATGCTCATTGGCTCTTCCTTTCTTTAACTTTACATGGACAACTAAAACACTTTTAAATAAGACCTTCATGGTTTTTGTTTTGTTTTGTTTTTAACATCCCAATAGTGGCTAGGCACAGTAGCTCATTTCTGTAATCTGGGATTCTCAGAAGGTAGATACAGAAGGATTGTTATATGAGGCTAGCCCAGATCTCCCCCAACTCATGGCTCTAAAAGAAAATTTGGGAAACCCACTCTCAAAGAACAAGCAGAGTATGCTGGTACATGTCTATAATTCCAGGTACACAAGAGATGTTACTGAGAAAATCATGATCCCAAGCCAACTGTTATCCTACTTGGCCAAAAAAGGACCTTTGTAGAAGTGAGTGCATTAAAGATCGTGAGATAGATGAAGACATTTTCCAGGATTACCAATGTGACCCTAAATACAACCACCAGTGACCTTAGAAGACAGTGGGTGAGGGAGATGTGACAACACGAGGCACAAATTAGATTGCTGTGGCCACGAGCAAAGGAAAGTGAGCTGTCACCAGAGTCTGGAAGAGATAGGATGTGGATTCTCTCCAGAAGCTTCTCAAAGGAGCACAGTTGGGAGTGAGTGAGCACGGTCTTGCTGATAATTTCATTTTAGCCCAGTGACATTAAGGTCAAATTTCTGTGCTCCTGACAGTGGGAGACTTGGTTTCAGTTGCTTTAGCCATCCAGTTGGCAGAAGTTTGTTGCAGCAGCTATAGGAAGCTAATACACTAAAACCATAGCTGAACCTTTAGAGTGCCCCCTTTCTCATATACATGACTTTATATGCCTGAAATCTGATTCCTTGTGCCTAGCAAGTGAGAGACACTGATTTGAGCTACCATAAGCACAAGAGGGACTTGCTATTAAGACAGGAGAGTTTCACAGAGCCTGAGGGCAGAGATGTAGCTGAACCTCAAGGACAGAGGATTCTTACAGTCTGGAAATCTTCCACAGTATCTCTGCTTCCTCAGCCCATATAGCATTATCCATCGCTCTCCGCGTTGAGTGGTGTTACCCTGGCTGTTAGGTGAGGAGGATGGATAATGTGCTCTTCCAGCAACCTCTGGCTCTGAAAAATGTGTGGGAATTCTGTTCAGGAGACTTGGATGGTGCATGCTGGGAGGGCTCCTGAGAAGTGGAAGACACACTGTAATGGAGGTGGACGCAAGGGAGAGGCAGGAGCACTGCGAGGAAGGGGGATGGGTCTGACACAGCGCTAGGCTACATCTCAGGATCTGTTGACAGCTGGCATGGAGAGGGTTCAATCGGACTCCAGGCTAGACATTTAGGAGGACATTACCCACACTCAGCGTGACAGCTCACAGAAGCTCAAGCTTTTCGCTGCCTATTTCTAGTTCAACTCAATGATTCCTCAGGACTGCATTGCTTCCTGTTTTAGAAGAATCCTTTTTTGGTTTGTAATGAAAACGAGCTGCATTACCCTATGCTACATATCTACTCCCTCAAGGCACCTTTCTGAGGTCAGTTCAGCCCAACCCTCAAACCACAGTGTGGCTAATATTGGATTGTGCAGAACCAAAAAAAAAAAAAAAATCAACTCTACTGAATGCCATCACACAAAACCCCACACTCTAGATTTTCTTACTGACTCTGTTTCCTGGCCTTGGAGTCAGTAGGAAGCCCCGAGCCCTCTGGTAAAGCCAAATTAGGTTTCAGTGGTGGGGACATGTGTGTCCCTAGATTTGGCTTCATGAAGCAGATCAGCCTCTTGCTTCCATGGATTCCTCCACGCACATTCTGCAAGACCCTTTCTACTCTAGTCAGACTTAATTGTTTCCAGGCTATGGCTTCTTGCTCCCCGCTGAGCCTCCAAGTGTCCTTTGCCTACCCATCCAGGGCCTTCACATGGAAAGTTTCCATCTCCTTACTGCATACCTCCTTTGACACTCTTCCCTGACCATCTCACTTAGAATGTCCCAACATATACCCACATCAGCCATTAACTGTCCTTGACCTTATCACTCTGGCTGGCAATCACCCACACACTTCTTCGTCTCTGCCTACCAACTGGACCCTTCATATTGTATCTTTTCAGTCTGCATGGCCTGTGCTTAGCAGAGAGGCTGGAATGTGGCAGCGTAGGCATAAACATTGACTGGTGAGAGGGCCACATGCCCCATCTCCACACCAGCATGTATTCTGCTAACAGAGCCCACTGGCTCCTTCCAAGCTTCCTCCTTTCCAATGGTGGTCTTTTTCACAAGGCATCGTGGGAAATGAGACTCAGTCCTCTAAACAGCGAAGAAGCCATGTTTTCTTAGATGAGCTAATCTTGTGGCCCACAACAACCTAAACAAGGTTTGTCCAAGCCTGGTGATGTTATGAGAGCTAGAGGAAGGAATATAAGAAGGAACAGGCCTGCCTGTATCCCAGCTTTTACCCTAAAGGGAGGATCTCAAAGAAACTCTGAGCATTGTTTTAGAATGACATATACTCACCCGCTTGAGGTCCCCTGTTGGCTTTATTTCTCAAACTCATGCAGATAAAGTGAATTCATCTTGAGACTCCAATTTATGTACAGCGTTCCAGTGACTAAATACATCTTGAGAAACATTACTCATTGGCTTGACTGGATCTATTGTGCGGTTAGCTCAGCTCATGTTTTCCAAGATGAAAGAAAGGGCTTGATGGGTAGGGCTTTAAAAGTCATCTTTTCACTGCTGCCTACTTCCTCAGAAAATAAGTCTGCCCCAGGCAGACCTATTCTGCCTGAAGCATCCAGCTACCTACCGCATGTCCAAGCATACAGAGAAGCCGTGAGTGGATGCTCCCCACAAATACACTGAAGGCCCTTGTCCCTGAACTGCCAAGTGCTCGCCTTGATCTGTAGATGCAATCGCTTCCTTAACCTTCATGGAATGGTCCACTGGTAACTCCTCACTGAATTAGAGAAGGAATTTTAATGAGGCAGCAATGATTCTCAGCCTGGGTTTCACCTTAAAGCCCTCTAAAATGCTTTCAAAACTAAAGTCTGCAATGCCCAATTCTACCATATCCCCAGTTAAGTCAGAATCCTTGGGAGCTGGGAGTCAGACATGCTATCTGGTTTGGAACTCTTTGTATGGTTCTTTCACAGAGCCAGATCTGAGAACCTGGGTCTGAAGAGCTTTGAAGCTTTGCTATTCGAAGTAGGAAGATGGACAGCTCTAACATACCACAGGCACAGTTTCCACAAGTGCTATGTGGATGTTAGAATGGTACATTTAACAAGATCCCAAGTGAATGCTATTCATGTTCAAATATTGCTGCTCAAAGTTCCTTTCCTGCACAGAAAGTCCCAGTTCTCTTCAAAGTACAATATACAGCTTTTGCAGAGGCCACTCTCAGTACCCCTACATGGTGGAACCTATTCAAAATCTTGTTTAAACAGTGCCCTTCTGTTCCCAAATACTGCATATTGCATGACTATATTTAGTAGTGCTGCTCATAGGTAAGCCATTATATTCTAAGCAATTCACAGTCTGTCTGCTTCCAAGAACAAAGCTTTCTAAACAAAATAGTATGTGGAAAAGCACTCCCCCTCTAAACCCCCAACTCTAGAGGCAGGGGATGTGGTTAGCACTGAGAAACTTGGCCAAAGCTTGCTTAGGAATATAGGGTCTCTAACAAAGGCACACCCTTTTGTACCAAAGGGAGAGCAGATGGGAGTTACAGAATAAGGGAAGGCAGGGAGAAAGCTGGTAAAACCACATGAGATGGAATGAAAGGTTGCAGAGAGCTGGAAGCCCAGTGGCTGGATTGACAGTGACCACTCAATCCATCCCTTGGCAATCTAGTTTCTGGCAGAGTTGTGAACCAACTCCATATTTTCATCTCAACAGAGTAAGAAGAATAGAGTGAGTCAGGAAAATGGGAAGAAACACTTGGGTCTATCTTGTCCTAAATAAATAAATAACACAAAAACCAGGCCCTGGTGCCTCATGGAATGCTGAGGTCTGGGAACTGAAGCCATTAGAAAAGTCTATGAGGCACTTGTCTCCATTTAACCAGCAGAAAGACAGAAGGGAAATAGTATTTATCAAAAAGAACTCCAAAAATCAGAAACAAGAAGGTTGTTGTTTTTTGTTTGTTTCCATTGCTGTTTTTACTTTCCTTTTGTCTTGTTTGTTCATTTATCTGTCTTTGGGTGGGTAAGGAAGACTCAGAATTGTTGGGACAAAGGGTAAACAAATGTATCAGTGGTACTCACTGGACACTATGAATTGAATTATGTACAACTTGTGGGTGGGGAGGGGAGAGAAAAATTGGGAGGGAGGGAGAGAAGAATGAAGGGAGCGAAGGGGTTGCATTGTTTAAAAAGGAATGTATTCTAGATGGGCACTGTAATTCTAACTACTTGAGAGGCTGAGATCTGGTTCAAAACTGAGGCAGGAAAGTCCATGAGATTCCTATCTTCAAGTAACTATCAGAAAATCAGAAGTGGAGCTATGTCTGAAAGTGGTAGAGTGCTAAATTAGAGAAAAAAAAAAAAAAAAAAAGAAGTGCTCAGGGACAGAGCCCAGACCTCGAATTCAAGCCCCTGGACTGACTGAAATAAAAAAAGGAAATGTACTCTTTATCTGACTTATACAAGAGTAATCCTTTTGCACATCACCTTTATAATAACAATAACAAATGTATGAAAAAGAAAAAGAAAGCCAGAAGGGAAGCTGTGGCTCAGATAAACAGATAGACAGATTTATTTGTGTGTGTGCCAGTACTAGGCTTGAACTCAAGGTTAGGCTCCTACTCCTTAGCTTTCTTAATCAAGGGTGGTGTTCTACCTCTTAGCCACACCTCTACCAGCTTTTTTGCTGGTTAATTGGAGGTAAGAGTCTGATGGATTTTCCTGAGTCTGGCTTTCAACTGTGATCCTCATAGCCTCCTGCATAGGTGAGAGATACCCATGCCTAGTTCAAGAATTTCCTTATAGAATCTCATGATTAAAGAATTGCTATGTCCATTTTAGAGATACTAAACATCGAGATTAAGCTACTGGCCAATAGATAAAGGCTTAGAAGCAGAGTAACTAAAACAAATTCAGTTTTCTCTAATTTCTGTTAATTATATTGAAGATGACAGCTGACCTATTTTCCCCTCTAAGTCCTTACTTACCTCAAAATGTCACCGATCTTATAGACAAGATTTTTTTTTTCTGTTGGCCATGGGACTTGAACTCTGGGCCTGGGCATTATCCCTGAGCTCTTCAGCTCAAGGCTACTGCCCTACCCATTGAGCCACAGTACCACTTCCAAGACAAGATCTTTGGAGAGGTAAACAAGTGTTAAACAAATTGAAATAAGAAACCTCCACACTGCTTTCCAGAGTGGCTGAACTAGTTTACAATTCCACCAGCAGTGTAGTATGGTTCCCTTTTCTCCACAACCTCACTAGCATCTGTCATTGTCTGAGTTCAAAATCTTGGCCATTCTTGTTGGGGTAAGATGGTATCTTAGGATTGTTTTTATTTGCATTTCCCTTATGACCATGGATGATGAACATTTTCTCATATACTTTTCTGCCATTTTAACCTCTTCTTTTGATACATCTCTCTTTAGTTCCCTTGCCCATTTAGTGATTGGTTTGTTGCGTTTGAGGGACATTAGTTTCTTGAGTTCCCTGTAGATATTGGATATTAAGCATTTGTCTAATATGTTATTGGTAAGTTTCTTTTCCCAGTTGGTTGGCTGTCTTTCTACTTTAGTAGCTATGCTTTTATCTGTGCAGAAACTTTTCATTTTTAAGTAGTCCCGTTTATTGAGTCTCTTTCAATCTCTAGTGACCCTGGGATTCTGTTCAGGAAGTTTTTGCCTGTGCCTATGAGTTCCAGTGTCTCTCCAACTCTATGATGTAGCAGTTTCAAGGTTTCTGGTCTGACATTGAAGTCTTTGATCCATTTTGAGTTAATTCTTGTGTATGGTGAAAGGCTAGGGTCAATTTTTAGTTTTCTGCATGTGGCTGCCCAGTTTTGCCAGCACCAATAATTGAATAGGCTGTGCTTGTTCCACTGGACACCTTTCTTTCAGACTTACAGACAATACTTTGCTACTGTTAAGTACCAAGTTTATGATACTTGTTTATGGAAGTTTCAGGAAAGCTAATAAGTGACTCAATAATAAGAATTAATCAACAAGTAAAAAACCCATACCATGGCCGGGAGTTTGGCTTAGTGGTAGAGTGCTGGCCTAGCATGCATGAAGACCCGGGTTCGATTCCTCGGTACCACATACATAGAAAAAAGCTGGAAGTGGTGCTGAGGCTCAAGCGGTAGAACTCTAGCCTTGAGAAAGCCCAAGGACAGTGCTCAGGCCCTGAGCTCAAGCCCAGGACTGGCAAAAAAAACAAACAAACAAACAAACAAAAACAACCAAAAACAAAAACAAAAAAACCCCAACCCATACCACTTCATTTTTAAAGGAGAATCAAGATAAGAAAGAGGTTAAACTATTTGAGGATCATCCAGGGAAAGGCTGAGGCTGACATGAGTATTGTAGGAAGTAGCTCCTATTCCCAGAGGTAATGGAGTAAACAGAAGAGGTTTGTGAGGATCCAGGAGTTCAGGGAACAGTCCATGCTGGGCAGGGCCTCAGCATGGGACTGGGCTGCAATGGGATACTGTAAACTAGACTCAGAATGTGAGGAACATGGAAATCAGAGCCTACCATATCCTACCATTAGTGCAGCAGGGAGCCAGCTGGCCAAAAAGAAATGTGGCTTGCTCCTGTCTCTCTTTTTATGAAGAAGTCCATGATCAGGAGACCTCCTCAGTCTCACTGGTACGGGCCCTGTGAGCTGATCCCAAGAAGCAAACATCTTTAGGGAGTCCTCCCTTTTATTTATTTATTGGTTGGTTGGTTGGTCGTGGGACATGAACTCGGCTGGGTGCTGTCCCTGAGTTCTTCAACTGAAGGCTACCACCTTACCCTTTGAGCCACAGTGCCACTTCTGATTTTCTAGTTGTTAATTGGAGATAAGAGTTTCACAGTCTTTGGTTCCCAGGCTGGCTTTAAACAGCGATCCTCAGATCTCAGCCTCCTGAGTAGCTAGATTACAGGCATGAGCCACTGTGTCCAGAGTCCTCCCTTTTTGTTTCAGATAAAACTAGTTAGAGAAAACAGAGAATGCCCAGATGACTTCTTGTCTGCTGCCTTTATGACACAAGCTAAGCATGCCACAGTTATTCCTGCCCACCTTTCAAACATATGTTCTGTAACCTTGAAGTAATACAAATATGTCTGCCAACTTTCCTTCTTGAACTATGATCTTCAACTGAGTATGTTTAAGAATTTATTTCATAAGTGGGCATGCTCAGAAATATGCCTGCCTCTACTTCAGACCTATTCTTGTGTGAATATGTATAGGTACCAAGAATAAAGTCCTTATGTTCTTTGTGTTTGAGGAGGACATTGTTTTAGCAACAGCTCTGTGTTCTCCTTACCTGCTTTGGATAATAAATCTCTTATTTCTTTTCCATGCTTATTTTTAGCTTTTTACTCACCAAGATACAAACCCATTATATTCAGTTACAGTCCTGAATTTGGCAAAGCTCAAACTTGCACCATCTGGTATACCTCTACTTTTAAAAAAAATGTCTTAAAAGCCAGAAGTAGTGGCATATGCCTATAATCTCATCTATGAGAGGATTGAAGTTGGAAGCTAATGCCAGGTTAAAAACAAAAACATGAGACCCTATCTGAATAATAAATGAAAGTGAAAATGGCTGAAATGATAGAGCTTCTATCTATAAAAAAAATTCCAACAGCAATAAAGTTGTCCTAAAGTGCAACTTTCATCATTGTTTTTTTCAAAAAAACTTTAGTAACTCAGTTATCCCCATGTCACTCAACTTCAGCCAAGCTTATATTCTTTTTTTAAGTCTTTCATTGTAATCATACAAATGATGTACAGAAGGGTTACAGTTACATAAGTAAGGTAAAGAGCACATTTCTTTTGGGAAAATATCATTCCTTCCCTCATTCTCTCCCAGTTTTTCCCTCTCATCCCCATCCACAAATTGTATAGTTCATTTCCAACTTAGTGTCTAAGTGATGCCACTTGTATTTGTTCACCTTTTGTTCCTCCATTTGTGTGCCTCCCTTTATACTCCCAAAGATATAAACAGACAGACAGAACAAAAAGAAGAGAAGAAGGGCCAGGTGCATGGCCTAGTGGTAGAGTGCCTGCCTAGCATGCATGAAGCCCTGGGTTCCGTTCCTTGGTACCACATACATAGAAAAAGCTAGAAGTGGTGCTGTAGCTCAAGTGGTAGAGTGGTAGCCTTGAGAAAACCCAAGAATAGTGCCCAGGGCCCGAGTTCAAGCCCCAGAACAAAACCTATTATTTCCATTTCCTGGAGTTCATTACAATAAGTATTATGCTAAATCATCAAATGCATTATGCCTTTCTGTTCCTCTCCTAAGAGCATTGTCCTTTGGTCCCTGTGTGAGAAGATGGGTAACCATTTTCGAGAAGAAATATCCTCACTACTTTATGTATGTAACTGTGACCCCTCTGAACAGCACCCTGATAGTAAAATATTAAAAAAAAAGGAAAAGGGGTGCTGTACAGAGGGGTTACAGTTATATAAGTCAGGTAGATAATGCATTTTGGGGGACCATGTCACTCCTACTTTTCCCTTCCTATCCCCACCCACAAGTTGTATAGTTCATTTTCAATATAGTGTTCAGTGAGAACCAATGCTACACTTGTTTACCCTTTGTCCTCTATTTCTGTGCCTCATCTTACACTCCCCAAAGACATAAATGAACGAACAGACTAAAAAGAAGAGAAAATAAAAACAACAAAAAGAAAGAAAGAAAGAAAGAAAGAAAACCTCTTGTTTTAATTTCCTGGAGTTCATTTCGATAAATATTATTTATGATAAGATGTACAGAGGAATTGTACCTTTCAGTTCCTTTCCCAAGGGTATCCTCTTTAGTTTTACTATGTGGGAATGAATGCTCAGAGACATGTATAATTTATTATGTATTTTAGATTTAGCTTCTGCATATGAGAGAAAATACACACGCTTTGTGTCTCTGAGCTTGGCTTACTTCACTTAACATGGTTGTTCTAGGTCCGTCCATTTCCCTGAAAATGACATATTATTCTTTCTAATGGCTGTGTAAAATTCCATTGTGTCTAGGTACCACAATTTTGGGATCCATTCATCTATTGTAAGGCATCTGAGTTGTTTCCACAACTTGGTTAGTGTGCACAGTGCAGCAATGAACATGTATGTACAAATATCTTTATGGCCTTCTGCCTTGTGATGTTCTGATTAGATGCCCAGGAGTGGTATGGCTGGGTCATAGGGAAGATGTATGCCTTTTTGAGGAACCTGGCTTACATTCCCATCGACAGTGCAATAGAGTTCCTTTTCCTCCACATCCCTAGCAACTTTGGTGTTTGAAATCATAATGTTCTTCATGAGCCATGATTTCACTGGTCTGTATTTAATAGCTTTCTTACTGTCAAGATCCACTCACTCTCCTTAAGATCATCTCTTCAATCTCAGCAACTGAGATCATTCTGCCCCAAGAAAATTAATCAGAAGAAACTTCCCAACTTTTCTCCCCTTCCCCAAGCCTTACCTGCATGGTCCTAGCTTTCCTCCTTTCTGACCATCCCAAAAGAAGAGATTTTAGTCCTCCTGTCCACACTAACCCTTACCCTGGGAGTGCCTCAATCTTGATCACTTTAATCTCTTTCTATACCCTGCTCCCTTCTCCATATTTTAATATCACCTGCTAAGTGCCTTTTTTTCTACTTATGAGTATCTGCACATCTTCCTCCAGCCCAACCCCCTCTTCACCTTTTCATCCACATAGTTCTTCCCTTGGTCATTCTTTTTTCCAGTCACTCTGCCACTTGGTTTTCTATCCCAGTCATCCAAATCCCTTCCTTGAGACCAACAACAACCAACTGACCAAGCTGACTGAGTGCTTTCCTCACCTGGGTAATGAACGTGTTTTTTTTGTTTTTTTTTTTTTTCATTTCCCACTTGGTTTTAAAAGTTACACATTTATTATTCATCATGAGGCACTTGGGAAAATACCAAAAACCATAAAATAGACTTTAAAAAGTCATAATGAGGGCCATGCATAAAAGTCTTTGGAGCAGAAACTAAAATAGGAGAATAGAAGTTGAAAACTGCTCAGAAAACACAGAAATGCTGATGCTGAAATCGCAGCCACTGGCACTGTGAACACAATGTTCTGAATTCCTAATGCTTATCCCTGTAAACCACCAAAACATTTGAATCTCATCACACAATCTAAAGCTCTATTTTTAAAATAGCATGATTTTCCACCATTAAATAAAGAAAACTCTGCATTGTGCTAATCCTTTCTGGAGAGTATTAGGTTATATATCATATCTAATATATGTAATATAATTAACATATTATATATTGTGATATATGATATAAAATATAGGAAAGTATGTACTATATATTATACATGCTGTGTATCACAAATTATAATGAAACTATTTATCACCTGTCTTTCATATGCTAGACCCTTGGCAGACATTTAATATATGTAACCTGAATGTAAACTCATATGATCATACTGTTCTTCTCTGTTTCATGAATAGGTATATGCCTGCCAAGAGAAAGAATGGTTAGGAATTAACAACTTCAGCTCATCTTCAGCACAACAAGACCTGCATTTGAACCTAAAGCCTGTTTTCCTGCTATACCAAGCTGCAAACTTAGGGAAAGAGAATTGGCTTCCATTCTATATCATCCCAGTAAACTCCTCTGTGATGACACTGCACAGCCTGAGATGACTCAGCACAGAATGAAGTTAGTTGGCTCAGCACATGTATTTCAAAAGAATCTTAGCATTAGTTTGCTGAAGTTATTGTAATAAAATAGCATAAAGCAAATGGCTTAAACAGCAGCAATTTACTTTTTCACAATTCTAGAAGTTAGAAGTCCAAGATGAGGATGTGAACAGCAGAGTTTCTTTCCTTTCAGCTCTATCTCCTAGGCTAACCCTAGGAGATAGACTAACCCTTCTCACTGTATCCACACATAGCCATTCTCTGTGGACACATATTCTTGGTGTCCGAAGATCCAAATTTCCCCTTATAAATAGTGCATAAATTCATCTGGATTAGGATCCCTCACAGTTTTCTTTTCTTTTTTTTTAAAGTTTTTTTCATATTTTTAATGTAACAATAGAAGGGTTACATTATATTCACCAGATAGAAGGTGCATTAATTCACATACATTGATACCCTTTTCTCATGTCTTGGTCCCCATTTCCCTCCTCCCATCCTCACCCCCTCATCTTGTTTCCCCCCCTTCCCCTATCCAATTTCAAATGACCAAATCCCTCACAGTTTTCTCTTGGTCTGGCCTCTTTAAAGGCATCTTCTCAAAATACAGTCACATTGTGAGACACTGGGAAGAACACAAATTCAGACCATCACAATCTTTGCAAGAGAACCCCCCAAAATCTTGGAAATCCAAAAGTCTTGGCTTTTCAGTTATCAAAATCTAATATCCCCCAAAGACTCAAGGCATACAATCTCAACTATTATTTTTGTATCTTATTATTAAATTATAAATCTCATGCTTTCCATTTCAGTTAGACTTGTGAATTCCCCAATGACCTTGAAGACACCGTGACTGATTACATCCCTAGCCACAGAAACAAATGATGAATTTGAACAATATTGTATTTACACAAAACCCACTAGGAAACACTACTGCTTTAATTGTTTGCTCTTGATTCTGTTTTATTCTGACTTCTCTGCTGCTATCAGAGCTGTTTGTACCATACAGCCAGAATATCTGCCACTTCCCAGTTCTATGCAGCCTAGAAATTGACGTTTGAGGTTTCTGAAAATATAAATAAAAATGACTAGGTTTTCAAATGGTGAACAAATGCAGCAGTGGTACTCAGTAGACACTATACTGAAAATAAACTATTCAACTTGGGGATGGGAATGGGAGGGAAAAACTGGGAGAGAATAAGGGAAGAGGTGACATTTGTCCAAAAAGAAATGTGCTCTTTACCCAACTTATGAGATAGTAATTCCTCCATACATCATCTTTAATAATAATATTAATAATAAGTATTTAATTTAAAATAAATAGTTCTTATTTGAAGTCTTAAGGGTTCAACTACGAGTGAACCCTTTGGTATGTGGCACGTGTGAAACCTGTTTTGGTGACTTGGAGATGCAAGCTCACAGTCTCCAAGTCTGTGTTGTTGAGGATGCTCCATCCCAACGAAGGTCCAGATAGATGAGCAGTTTCTACCAAGTAGAATGGCAGCAAGGATAAATCTATTACTACTGCTCCAAAGAGAAAACTTGACATTAGCAAGGAGAACACTGAGATAATGTATATCTCCTAACTCAAGAACAACACATTGGCATATGTTGGCCTTCCATGTGTGTGGGTGACAAATCTTTGGGTTCCACCATTGTGGGTTGAACTAAAAGTGGGTCACAGATATAGTTGGGCCTATAATCGGTGTGTGAACCTGTACAGACTCTCTCTCTCTCTCTCTCTCTCTCTCTCTCTCTCTCTCTCTCTCTCTCTCTCTCTCTCTCTCTCTCTCTCTCTCTCTCTCTCTCTCTCTCTCTCTCTCTCTCTCTCTCTCTCTCTCTTTTTGGTTCATCGTGGAACTTGAACTCTGGGCCTGGCCACTGTTCCTGAGCTCTTCAGTTCAAGGCTAGCACTCTACAACTTGAGCCACCGCACCACTTCTGATTTTCTGGTGGTTAATTGGAGATAAGAGTCTCATGGACTTGAACTTCATGCCCAGTATAGCTTTGAACTGCAATCCTCGGATCCCAGCCTCCTGAGTAGCTAGGGTTATAGGCGTGAGCCACCAGCACCCGGCTCCTATACAGACTTTTTCATCTCTACTCCTTCAATAATTGACATGACTTTTACCTTGCATCAGGTATTATAAGTAATCTGGAGATGATTTAAAAAATGAGAGACGAACGTGTATAGGTTGCATGCAGGGCGCATACCATTTTACAGAAGAGACTGGGGCATTCACAATGTTAGCATCCACAGAGGTCTTGGAACAGATCCTGTGGACACTGAGGAACAAGAGCAGAGTGGGATAATTAACCCATTGTACTATATTATCCTGCTGACCCCACCCTCGTGAATATCGTCACCAGTTTCCACCATAGCCATGTAGATCTAGACCTGAGCTCACCCTAGTCTCAGAGTAGATTAGTGACATCAAAATGCAGTTAATGAACAAATCAGCTTTGTAGGATTTCAAAATGACCTTTGCAAGAAAAAAAAATAAATGAATCTTGAGATTCAAAAGCTTGGCCTCTTTTAGATATCAAAAGTTAATACCCAAGAAGTGTGTGGGGTCTAAACTTACCCCTGCCAAATATTAAGAAATTCTGAATCCTATGTTTCTAAAAGGGGCTACATCGAAAAATGTCTCCTCCCAACTTATTGATAATTCAGGCTCTCTGTGTGGTCACTGTCAAGACAATAAGAAACTAAGTTTTAAAAGCTAATGTGGAGCCCATCCCGGTGGTTCATGCCTGTAATGCTAGCTACTCAGGAGGCTGAGATCTGAGGATCGTGCCAGCCTGGCACTTCAGACCATGACACTCTTATCTCCAATTAACCACTAGAAAACTGTGGAAGTGGTGCTGTGGCTCAAGGGGTAGGGCAGTAGCCTTGAGCTGAAAACCTCAGAGACAGTGCCCAGGCCTGAAGTTAAAGCTCCATGACCCACCAAAAAAATAAAAGAAAGAAAGAAAAGCTAAGGTGGCATACATTCATTTATACCCAGTAATGTGGTTGAATACATGGCAACTGGGAAGAATTCTGGGAGGGTTTGGAATTCTAGGACTGCTGGAGAGGAAAGAAGTTTCTATATGCTCACTGGAAAAAAGCTGCAGACTGGCCCCAGTAGGCTGAGTCCAGGGAGGGAGGGAGATAGAAGCACTCAGAAATGTCATCTCTGGGGTTGTTGAGACACCACTTCTATGGAGGATTGTATGATCTGGCCCCAGAGTGTGAGCAGACAGGGAGGCTAAAGGCTGCCTCCGAGTCCTATGAACTCAGAGAGGTGAGCCAGGAGCACCTTATGGAGACAACAAAGCAGCTAGCAAGATGCAGCTTCTGGTAGTCTAGAAGCTGTCTTAATCAGGACTGTATTCAAAAACACAACCATGCACTGAATGCTTCAAGACTCTTCATTTCCACTTACCTCTGTGACAGGGAAAGAACATTGGAGCTTATTTTTAATTACAAAAACTAGGGAATGTCCCAGATCCCATAACCAGTTTCAAACAACCCTTATCAATTTCACTGCCGGAAGATCCCAGGAGACCAGTTCTTACAGAATAGGTATTCATCTGCCCTTAGTACAATCTCAGAACAGTCCAAGGGACTCAACTAAAAGGTCGCAGGCCAGATAAAGGAAGGTTATCCTTTCCTAAACAAAGGCCATGGTGTTGGAACAAAACACTTCCTTCTAATCACATCCTCACCTCAGCCAACAACACATCCAGGGCAGTCTCTGTGGGAGCTGAGTCAGCTGCCAGGGGTACAGAGAGCAGTGTGTTCCCACTCACCAACTGTTTATCCTGAGGGTCCTCTCACAGCAAAGCCCTGGCTACAAAGTATCCATCCAACATTCTTCTAATTATCCTCATCCTGACAGAAGCACAGATTGCGCCTCTCGAGATACACCTAACCTGTACATTGATGAACACACTGCAATCGGGCCTGGGTTGAAGATCACCTTCCAGGGAGCCCTTCAGCTTGCTTCCCCTCATTACTTGGGTCTGAGCTGGGTTTTTTTTTTTTAGTATATTTTTTATTGTAATTAATAGAAGGGTTACATGATATTTGCCAGATAAATGGTGCATTAATTCCCATACATTGATACCCTTTCACATGTCTTGGTCCCCATTTCCCTCCCCCCTTCCCCCACCCCTCATCTTGTCCCCCCCCCTTCCCTGAGCTGGGGTTTTTAGGGCTCAAATATGCAAGGGATAAGAGATCCTCTCAGTTTCTCAACCCTTATAAAGAGAAAGCTTTGCTTTAGATGATCCTGTATGACAAGGAAGGCAGAGCATTGTCTTTCTCCTGACATCACCTCATAGGAGAGGAAATAGCCCCAACTTATTAAGAGGTCCCAAATGACATTCCTCATGCTCCAATCACACAGGTGATTTTTAAAGCCATTTTTGTTTGTTTTTGCCAACCCCAGGGCTTGAACTCAGGGCTTTCTCAAGGCTAGTGCTCTACCATTTGAGCCATAGTGCCACTTCCAGCTTCTATTGTATATGTGGTATGGAGAAATGGAACCCAAACCCAAGGCTTGGTGCATGCTAGGCAAGCACTCTACCATTAGGCCACATTCCCAATTTTTCTTTTTAATCTAGTACTCTAAATAGTAGGTTTATATGTATAGTCCTCTACCACTAGGCCACACTCCCAGCTCCTTTAAAGCCTTTTTTTTTTTAATTTATTTTTATTTTATTTTTGCCAGTGCTGGTGCATGAACTCAAGGCCTGAGCACTTTCCTTGGGCTTTATCAAGGCTAACACTCTGCCACTTGAGCCACAGAACCACTTACAGCTTTTTCTGTATATGTGATACTGAGGAATCAAATCCAGGTCTTTGTGCATGCTAGGCAAGCACTCTACCACTAGGCCACACTCCTGGCCCTAAAGCTTTTTTTTTTTTAATTTAAATATTTTATTAACATGGATTTTTACATCATTTTTCAAATGCCCTGTTTAACAAACAAGTATTTGAGAAGGGATTCTCTATATACAATCACTGGCACATAGATTTTAGAACATAATTAAAATTAAGCTGAGGGGGGCTGGGAGTTTGGCCTCGTGGTAGAGTGCTTGCCTAGCATGCACGCAGACCTGGGTTCAATTCCTCGGTATCACATACATAGCAAAAAGCTGGAAGTGGTGTTGTGGTTAAAGTGGTAGAGCTCTAGCTTTAACTCAGGCCCTGAGTTCAAGACCTACAACTGGCAGAAAAAAATTAAGCTGAGGGTTTGAATTTCATAGGTACATATCAATCTATATAACATTATGTCTATAGAGTATATATCCCATCATAAGCCTTTTTTTAAAGACTATTTATGATTTGTCTATGTTACATAGGATGGAATGTGTTCCAAAAGCCTCTTTTTCAGTGTAAAGTACTATTCCCTGTTACCTATGTCAATTATACGCTTTTAGGTTTCCCTGAATGCTGCCCATTAGAACTATTCTCATTTCAGTTGCCAAGTCCCACAGAAAAGACTTCCCTCTGTATTAGGAGGCTATTGGAAAAAGGAAATACATCCATGTCAGTGAAGGAAGTGTGATGAGATGAGCCGGGGCTCATCACCTGTTCTCACCCGTCTTTCCAGAACGACGTGCACAAGGATTTCACAGGGACCCATCCTCTTAGTTTCTTCTCATTCCATCTGCGCTCTATTCTCCCACTTGCACATTATCTGTATTGCATTTATTCTTCCAAAACAGTGGTCCAGTCCAATGTATCACAATTCCCTCTATAGGACTCTCCCAACTGATCAGAGCCTATGACTCTTAGCCTTGATCCCACTGTCCTTAGAAAACTCTGATTGCAAAGTTGATTGACAGCTGGGATCATCCCCAGAACTTGCTCTGCAGACTCTTACGTTTATCCTAGTATTTGCTTTCCCTCCAGGAGGAAGGGAGAAGGTGGTTAAGTGACCAGTCCTTCCATACAAGGGCACTGAGTCCCAAATGAGATTTGCCACTTAGGTAACACTTTACACAGGCTCTGCCAATTCACTGCTGGATGAACTAATCACCATCTGTGTGACCCCAGTGGGCGCTTGGGCCTATTCTCCTCCGTACTTTGCCTCTCTTGTCTTATTCTGCCTTTTCCCACTGTGGAGCTGGCTCTGTGAAATAACTCACCGCTTAGTTCTTCTTTGTATTGAGTCTAGTGAATCCTTCCTGCAAACCACCAAATCTGGGAGTGGCCTTGGGGATCCCTGACCTACACTCACTTACATTAGAGTAGCCTATTTCCTCACATTAGAAAAATAAACTTACTTAACTTATGTAACAGTAACCCTACTGAACGTTACCTTTATAATAACAATTTTTTAAAACTTTAAAAAAAGTAAAAGAAACTATGTCTCTCCCCTGAAGAAAAATTACTTAACCCCTGCCATCCATTCATTCTTGCTATCCATTCATCAGTGCTGCTTAAGTCAGTAACTTTTTTTTAGTAGCCACAAGTGACTAAGCATTAGGGGAGGGTAAGAAGGAGTCACGCAGGAGCAGAACTAGATAGAGGCCCCAGCTCTATGTGGTAGGACGTTGGTGACATCACCAGGAAACACTAGTAAGAAAGAGCTGTTTGTGCCACATTTACTTATTCTTAATGGGCCAAACTCTTCTACGGTGTGACCTGTGTATGAAGGTGAGTTCTTTTGAGCAACCACATCGGTTCTCATCCTTTTTTAGGCTTCACAGATGAATTTAAAACAATACCCACGGGTCTGAAAGAAGCCTTGTCATGGCTCTAAAGTGCTTGATTCTTCTCCCAGGGAGTAAGCTCAGGCCTGGAGACCATTTCCAAATCCTGGGAGGTTTTAAGGATACATGCGAGTGCTGAGGATAGAGTACTCATGAAAACCAGGCAAGAGCGGGTATTTTCAGTTCAATGGAGACAAAGGGCACAAACTGTTCTCTACAAAACCCAGGGCCTGTTAACCTCATTTTATGTGATCATATGTACATAGCTATTGGGCTATTGTGAACCTTTGCTAGAACGATCCTAGGCATATACTAATTATTACAAATGACAGAAACCATGGAGCCTATGTCGCTTGGGTCTGGTTTACTTCACTTAATAAGATTTTTTTCCAAGTCTTTCCATTTCCTTACCAACAGCACAGTGTCATTTTTTCTGATGCTAATTGAAATAATCGCCACCATATGGAAACAAGAGGTTTATTTTGGTGGTGTTGTCTTTTTCTTTTTTAGTGTATTGTTCATAGTTTTTTTCTCCTCTCGTTTATTCCTTGTGATCACTGTTTCTGATTTTGGTACCCTTTGTCTTATATATGTTTACCTGATTTGGGAAGGGGAAGGGGAATCACGGAAATGGTGGGGCAAAAGGTAAACCAAGGCAACAGCAATACTCACTATACACTATGTTGGAAATGAAGTTTACAAGTTGTGGGGGAGAGGCGTTTGGGGGAAGGGAAAGTGAGAGAAAATGAGAGAGGGGGTAACACTATTTGATCTTACTTATGTAACTGTAACCCCTCTGCACATCACCGTTATAATAAAATTAAATTAAAAAAGAAGAAAGAAATGCAAAACAAAACAACAGGGCTAGGTGAGTAGCAATCTGCTCCTCCCAACCACAGAGGACAAAAAGAAGGCTTTAGGAAAGAGGAAGACTAAATAAAATGAGGAAAGAGGGAATCAAAGCTGTCAGAGAAGGAGACAGAGGCTCTCCTCAGCTGGGGCCTCTAGTTATGGAAATCTCTAGGGGCTTTCTCAGGGGAGCTCGCGTCTGCTCATAACAGGATGCTGCTGCCAGTTATACCTCAGGTGCCTTTAAGCCCCCCCCCCCTTTGACCAGCCCTAGACCAGTTAGGAAGAGCCCCACTCTTGAAACAAGAAGTTAGGCTCAAACAAGTAGCTTTTATAATCTCTACTTAGGTTTTTTTGTTTTGTTTTGTTTTGAAATTGTTAGTACTAGGGATTGAACTTGGGGGTCTGACACTTGCCAGGCTAGTAAACTATCACTTGAGTCCCACCTCCAGTCCTCTTGCTTTTTTAGTTGGTTTTTCAGATAAGGTCTTGCACTTTTGTTTGGGTAAGCCTCTAGCTCTGATCCCCCTATCGCCCCCCCCAACCTGGCTGGGATTACAGTTGTGTGCCATCGTCTCCACATACATTCTACAAGTCATTGTTTCTTCTTCCACTTGGGCTTACAGGAGGTAGTATCCAATGACCCAAGCTGTTCTGCCACAGTTCTCATGTTGTTCCAGGTTTAGGCAGCATAGTAAGCTCTCTCTAAAGCATAGGAGGGGTTGACTGATACATAATGAAAGGAGTCTTGACCAATGACTGCAGGGGGCTGGCTAAAGGAGGAAGCTACCTTGTGCTGTGGACAAAATATCAGCTTTTCTATGCATTTTCGAGAAAACTGCCTCCCTTTTCCAGTTTTACTATTTCAGAACACTGAAATAAATGATGTATTTACACTATATTGCTATGTTAGTAAATTATTGCAGTCCATATATTTATACTATCTTACTATTTTAAACGTTATAATAACATTTAGGACCTGATGCTCTGTCAGGATTTTTTTTTCAATGTGTCACAGTGGAGCACAAAACAACAATAAACAAGCAAACAAAAAGCCCTAAGAGGCTTGAGCATCAGCAGACAACAAACCTTTCACAGTCTAGAGCTAGATTGGGTACAGTTAGAGTTGAGACTGAAATTATTCCTGGGCTCCATCTCCTGGCTATGTCTCTTCCAGGCAGTCACTTCTCAGACAGAAGAGAAGGCTCCCCACTGCTTCAGGCTCAAGCACTCAGCATTGCAGCCAATAGTTGACTGGGGGCAGCTTCCTTGACAGGTAGAACAAAAGTCTTTATGTTGAATTTCATTAGGCCTATGGCGCTGACCTCAAATGTCTCCCCTAAATTAATCACGGTGGACAAGAAAATGAAATGCACCGATTGGTTTATTCAGAGTCTTTACAGTGAACCAGAACCCATGATTGAAGAGTAGAAGAGGATGATACTCTACGAGGAAGTTTCTAGAAGAAACATGAAGTCAATGAAAGTAGATGGCATGAGAAATAAGTTGACAAGTCCCAAATATTGTGACTTTACAAATTCTATAAAGTCCTTTTATTTATTTAATTAAATTGACCTGTTGAACTCACAATCAGAAGGTAGATTGTCATAAATTATAGTTTTATGACTGTAAGATGAAAGTATATACTACCAATTCACAGAATTTTCCCATTAACTTAGAGAAGATAGTGAAGGTCTAGACCTTCAGACGGGGCAGAATAGACAAACATTTATTACTCAGAATACAGCAATAAATACACGGGTATTTAATAAGTATTTATTTCCCCAACATGCTGATGAAAGCATCTTATCATGGGTACTCTCAAATGATTATTCAAAATGTCACAATGACTGTGATTTACAGACTACTCAGTTCTCAAGATGTCCTTTGGTCTTAAGTGTGAGATTTTGTTTTCTCTAGCAGTGGCATCCAAACTGCATAATCACACCAAAAACAATAGACTAGTATGGTTATTATATACATATACATATGTACTACATACATACATACACACACATGCATAGATCAATCTCAGGAGTATGTGGTGGCCACGAATTCATTTTAGCTTGTCTTATATTGTTCTTCTTATACTACTTCTACTATCCTGATTAAAAGAGAAAGGCCTTTATTCCAAAGATTTGTGCTTTACTATTACAAAAAACTAAAACTAAAAATGGGATCCTGTATTTGGCCTAATGGTAGATTGCTTGCCTAGCATGCACGAAGACCTGGGTTCCATTCCTTGGTACCACATACATAGAAAAAGCTGGAAGTGGTTCTGTGGCTCAAGTGGTAGAGCTTTAGCTTTGAGAAAGCCCAAGGACAGTACTTTAGGTCCTGAGTTCAAGCCCCACGACTGGCAAAAAATAAAAATAAATAAAAACTTAAGGGCAGGGCATAGGGGTAAATGCCTATAATCCTAGTTACTTGGGAAATATTGCAGATACTTGATTCTAAAGACTCACTAAAAGTAATGTGTGTGCATGTATGTACACATGTGCCAGTCCTGTTTCTACTGCTCAAAGTTAGAGCTCTATCACTTGAGCTTTACTCCAAGCTTTTCAGAGGTTAATTGGGGATAAAGAGTCCTACTAGCTTTCCTGCTTGGGCTGGCTTCAAACTTCAATCTTCAGATCTCCTAGTTACTGAATAACTAGAATTATAGGCATGAGACACCTACACCCATTTTTAAAGTAACTTTAACCAACATCTCAAGGCATCTTATGGCAATATAATCAATAAAAATGAATGTGAATCCATGTTTTTATTTATGTTTATTTATGATTTTTGTGTGTGTATGAAAGAGAGAGAGAAAGAGAGAGAGAAAGAGAGAGAGAGAGAGAGAGAGAGAGAGAGAGAGAGAGAGAGAGAGAGAGATATGTGCTAAAAATTGTGGGAATTGAACCTGAAGCCTCAGCAAACACATTAAATGAAAACTCTGTCCCTGAATCTTTCAATTTAAAATAGATTTAATGTGATTTTCAAATTTTTGATTGATTCATCATCATCTGATTGTCATTGTTTTTGACTGTGTTAATGTGTTAGACAGCAAGAAAGCTTTTTTCAGAAGTGGGGGAAAAATGTCAGCTCTACCCTTTCTTTAGTAATAAAAAGCTCTGCCCTTAATTTGTGGTTATTTCACTGCCAGGCTTTTAATCAAGTTCACCTAGAACTAGATAGTATCAGATGTAAACCCAGTTAAATGAGAACGCTGCATACATCTGAGTTTGCTAAAGGGAACTAACTATCTGCTGTCAGTTCCTTGGTGTGGAAGGACAACCACTCTCTCCTTGATGTTGGAAAATGGTATTTTAACTTCAGACCACCTGACGAACTAACAAAATACAGGCACCACAGTCTATTTCCATGTTGACAGAAGATGACTTCTATTTTTAGAAACAAAATAAAAATAGAAGTTCTAATATTCTTTTCCATACCTTCCTTCTGAGGACTCTGAAACCCTCTTTGGAGAGCACTGATTTCACACTGTTAGCTGTTGACTCCCCACAGTTAGGGGCCTTTGTTTGGCTTCTGTCCCCTAATCACCAGAGGCTGAGTCCTTATTGACTCCACCCAGTCAGTCTCCATCCTAATGATGTTTGGAGATGCCCATAAACTCCATCCTGGCTATAAAAAGTATAACTTAGGACTTTTGTAGCAGCTCCAGAGAAAGAATACCTCCCTCACTCACCTGAGATCACCAGTTGTCAGATCTGCACTCCCAAAGCAGAGACATAATAGTTCCTAGAAGCCACCTTGTGGAACCTAGGAATGGGAATTGATGCTGGACATAGAAAGGAATGATAAGAAGAAACTGATCTTTGTTTACTTTATTCAAACTTCCACATGAAGGCTTATTAACATCTGGTCCTATTCTTGACTTCTCAGTTCCATGGATCAAAAAATTCTACCCACTTGCACAACTATTTATTTAACATGGCTGCTCTATCACTTGAAACTAAAACATTCCTCAGGGATGCAGCTGTCTACTCCCCTCATGTTCTTTACATTTATTTTTGCTTGTTTTTGTTTGCTTTCTTTTGCTCATTGAATTGAGATATTCTATGTGAACAAACACTAAACATATAAAAGTCTGTAACAAAATGTCAAATTATAAGGCAGGTATAATAATCAGTATCTGAATTTTTCTGGACTTCCATTTTTTATTTGAAAATTATTTGAAAATGGAAGTAAAAAAAAATCTACGTCACCTTGTGACAATTAAATAAAATGAAGCATGGCATTGTACTTACCAGCTGCAATTAGGACTCAAAGCCAATCGATGAAATAATAATGCCTACCATTTATAGAGGCTGTGAATCTATCTACCAGGACCTTCTTATAATGTATCTGTTTAAATTTCACAGCTCTCTGCAAGGGCATTATTCCCTTCCCATTGTCAGATGCACAAATCTAGGTTCCAAGACCTGAAATAACATAATGAAAGTTAGCAGCTAGTTAATAGCAGCAAGAAGATAGAAAACCAGGTTGGTTTGTCCTCAAACCAATTTTTTTTTCCACTATGTGTACTTGTCAGAAAAGGTGCAACAAATGCAATAGAATTCATCTTCAGTTCTGGAAACAAGATCATCAATAACACAACAGAATTTCAATATTCAGACAAATGAAAGGAGGAAGGTCAGTTTGGGGAAAGAGAGGGGAAGGCGGTGCCCTGTAAATATACAAAGTGGTGTGAGGCATTAGAGGACAGCAGCAGGACTTTCTATTTTATGACTCTCTTGTTCAACCCAGGCACAGGGGTTGGGACAAAATAGTTAGTGGAGTGACCTCTAGTATGGGGACAACTATTTCCTACTTGTCCAGTGCCACAGGACTGAGCTGCCCTAACTGGCACCTACCTGTAGCTCTCCCCCACACTGAAGTTTAGGGAGCAGGCTTGTCCCACAAGTATGAGTTTCCACAAGCCCTCTCCACATGGGGTGGCCATGTTCAGTTCTGGGGTGCACTTCTAGCAGGCCCATGGCCCCGCAGCTCTACAGCTGGCCATCGTTTCAGCTTTCACCATGAGCCAAGCTGGTGTTCGTGAGTCTGGAGACCCGCCTCCATGGATTCTGATCTAGCTCGGGGACCGTGTGTTATTTGGAAGCCCCTTCAAATTTCACAGTAGGCACTCAACGAACCTTAGTAAAGAGTGACTAGGCCAAGTGGAGGGAACAGTGGGAAGACAAACTTGGCAGGGAGGGTCGGGGTGGGAGGATGTGATGGAGTGGACGGAAAGGCTGCCCTCAGCAAGCAAGGCAGGAAGTTGGGAGTCAGGGACAAAGGCAGATGCAGTCTTTCAGTGGAGATGGAGGAACCGGGCGGGAGCCCCAAGGGCAGCCAGCCAGAGGTGCTCTCTCTCCTTTCCCAGTGCAGGCGATGCTCTGACTTGGGAATGGAAGTGGAGAGGAGCTCTCGAGAGCAACACCTGGCTCTGGAAGGGAGCTGGGGGTTACAGCAACTAGGAAAAGAAGTGGCCGCTCACCCTCCCCTGCTTGGGAAGAAAAGTGGGCAGCCTTGGGCCTGGGAAATACAAGGTGTCAAGTCGATTCCTTCTCCGTGTCAACCACAAGGCAAGTGAAGCCATCATGTAAGGAGGTGACACACTTTTGGAGAAGTTAATGGTGGCAGCAGGAAATCCACGAGTGAACTCAGAGTCCACTGGCGAGGCTCCGGTCCCAGCCCCCCCCCCACGCCCGCCCCCTGCGCTCGGGCTGCAGTGCCGACCTGGTCCTGGGACTGCGGGGCTCTCCACACTCCGGACCCGCCGTCGTTCCCTGGTGGGGGCTGCTTAGGCTTCAGGCCACGGGGTGGAGGGGCACCTATTTTTCAGGGTTGGGACGCCAGCCGCGGTCGCAGACCCCGCGGTTGCGCCCACCTGGCCGCCACCGCAGGCTGGGCCCGGGCTGCCCGCAGGCCCGGCCGCCCTTCCCGGGGGTGGGGTTTCCTCTGCCTCTTGGGTTCGCCTTTGTTGCTGCGCCCCCGGGACGCCCCTCTTCGTCCTTCGCCCCAGCGTCCGGCAGGCGTGAGGGGCGTCCGGGGGGCGGGGTCGATCGGGTAGAGGGGCTGAGGCAGTTTCGGGGCGCACTGGGGCTCCCCGGAGCCAGGGGGAGGCAGGGGGAAGGGAGGGGAGCCGGGAGCCGCGGGGGCCGCTGCTGCAGAAGGGGGAGGAGAATGGGGAGGAGCTGGGGGGCAGGCGCTCCGGGAAGGAGGGGTCTTAAGGGGCGGCGAGCCCAGGTCGGATTTCCTCCGAGGCTGGCGGGCGGCTGAGCTCCCACCTTCGCCTAGAGCGCTCGCCGCGGCCCCCTCGTCCTGCGCCCCCGGATTCCAGGACACAGCCATGGTGAGCGCGGGGCGCGCGGCGCGGGGAACGGACCGCCCCGGGGCTCGGGGGTGTCTGGGCGGAGGGGACGAAGCCTGCGGGACCCGGAGAAGTTTCCTTCAGTCTCGCTCCCTTCTCTTCCGCAGATGTGGAAACGCTGGCTGGCACTGGCCCTGGTGGCGGTGGCCTGGGTGCACGCGGAGGTAGGTGAGGGGCTGGGGAGGGCGGAGGGCCCGGGGCGCTGGGCTCCGGGGCGCCGCGGTCTGCGCGCGGACTGCGGGGCGTGCGTCCTGGGGATGCGCGCCGGGCTGGGGCGGGGAGTCTGCGCACTCGGCGTGAAGTGGGGCTTCGGGGCGCTCCCCGCAGAAAGGCGACTCGGCAAACTTGAGTCCCCAGACCTGGAGAGGCCCTCGAGGTCCACTGCGCCTGCTGTGGAGGGGAGGGGGCGCCAGGGGCGACGGGAGCCGCACCCGAGTTCCACGAGGCGCCCGGATTTGTTCCCCTCACTTCAGAGGAAATCCAGAATAGTTAGGGACTTTTCCTTTCCAAGTCTCTCCTGGGGAGGGGAGGAGCCGAGGAATTCTTTTGGAGCCAAATTCTCTCCTCTCCCTCTCCCTCTCTTCTCTCTCTTTCTCTCTCTCAAGTCTGATTCCTTGAAGTTTATTTTCATCTTTTTAAAGTGCCCTGGGATTTTCGGTTATTATCTGAGTCATATAACAGCCTTTTAAACACTAATTTTTCTTTCAAATTTATGTTGTGCGAAGCGTGACAGATCTGCAGCGCTGCCCTTTTGGAGGTTCTGTGATCACAGTTAAAGCATTTCAGCGCTTCCCCCACCCCACCCCCCTTTTCGTTGTTTTTCTTTTTTGGTAATGTTTTCTTTTCAACTCCAGTGACCTTCCTGAGACACTACAAACAAACCAACAAACCTATTGCTCGCAAGTCCCTCCATTAACTCAAAAGTTTATGGACAGAAAATAAACAATTCTAAATTCCCTGGCCTCTAGTCTACAGAAAAGTGAGGTCAGAAACTAAACATTTGATAATTATGGCAGGAAATGTGGAAGGAATTAGAAAAGCATGAGGGAGAAGAAATGGAATGCACATTACAAAATAAATGGCTTTCTGGAGGGTAGTTTATGGTCCCCCTCAGAGTTTTTCCTTAAAAGAGTTCAGTCCCACCCTGGACCCCACAACTGGACTCTGCCCCAGAATTCATAAATGGTACCAAATCTTTATGGTTAAAAGGGGGGCGGGCGGTAGTGTGGGCTAGTGGTAGAGTGCTTGCCTAGCATGCACGAAGCCATGGTTTTGATTCCTTGGTTCCCCATACACAGAAAAAGCCAGAAGTGGCGCTGTGGCTAAAGTGGCAGAGTGCCTGCCTTGAGCAAAAAGTGTCCAAGGACAGTGCCCAGCCCCTGAGTTCAGGGGCAAAAAAAAAAAAAAAAAAAAAAAAAAAAAATCAAAAGACACACTATTGAAGTTTCTTTTAACTCATTTCATTACTGGTTGAGTGAAATGAAAATATAGCACATAATTGTTGGGTAACTACTCTGTGTTGTGTGTCTGTGTACGCTTGTGTGTGTTTGTACTGGGGCTTGAACTCAGGCCTCATTTAATGCTTAGCTTTTTTGCTCAAGACTGGTGGTGCTCTTCCTCTTGAGTCACACCTCCAATTCCTAAAAAATCCTTTTTAATGGTAGAAAAATTGAATCAGAAAGGTTTATGTAACTTATGATCCCTTCAGCTGTTTATGATAGGGGCAGGACTTGAACCAAAGTCTGATAGTGGACCCTAGACTTTTAATCACACACAACTCCTCCCCCCTCCCACACACCCAAGAGTGAAGGCTTGACATTTATTAAGTACAATGGCCATGTGTATTACCTGCATCATTTCCTTGAAAGTTCTCCAGTCTCATAAGGTCAGTTTTGTTAAACCCATTTTAAAGAGACGGGGACTGATTTAAGGAAACTATAAAACTGTCTAACAGCACACAAGTGATTAATTCTGGAGGAGGATATGAAACTATCTCTCCATATCTTTGCAGCACTCCCCACCTTAGACTCCAGCCTACTTCTCATCTGTTTTGTATGTCAGAGTTTAAATTGGAGGCTATAACCCTCTTCATGGCAGGCTGAGCCCTGCTGAAGGAGCTCTCCTCCATCCCCTGCTGTGGCCCTCAAAAGACAGCTGAAGTTCTGTGATGGATGAGGTGAATCCCTGGTTAGGGTTATGGCATGCTTAAGAATTGCCAGCTAGTGTGTGAAATGACTTTCTGAACTGGAATGGAAATTTGAGGGGGAGGGGCTATTCACCACCAGGCTGTGTGGCCCAAAGCCAGGGATGTGTTATAGACAAGTTATATCTCATACTTGGCCTTCCTTTGTTCAACCCTGCAGGGTAAAGCTAGCATGGGTAGGAAGTTCTCCCTGCAGCCATTTCCTGCTAGTGGAAGAGCATCTAGCACTTTCACAATTCCCAAGCAGAATCCACAGGGAAAAGGGCAAAGTAGAGAAGTGCTGAGACATGAAAACTGAAGAAGCTGCTGCAGAAAAAAAAAAAAAGCTGTGGAGTCAGGGCTTGCATACACTAGAGAGAGGAGAGACAGGAGCTAGTGTGTGTGTGTGTGTGTGTGTGTGTGTGTGTGTGTGCGCGTGCACACATGTATGCACGCAACCTTTGTCTGGCCCTGTGGGCAACATTTGGCAACTTCTTAAGCCAGGTGTTAATGACACACCTTTCATTATAAATAAACAAGGTAAATTAACCAACTTCTTAGGAGACTTGAGGTTTGGATATATTTTAAACAATGTATTTTGTAGTTAATGGTGGTGGCAGTATAACTTTTTTTTCTAATAAACTCTGAAGACATTCAGCAAACACTCAGATGTGGTATTTATAGTCAATACTGCATGAGCAGTACTAAAATTAGTGTAAATATCATTGAGCTTTTAAACAATGACGTTGAGAGGATTTTTTTTTTTTTGCCATTTGTGGGCCTTGAACTTAGGACCTGAGCACTGTCCTTGAGCCACAGCACCACTTCCAGCTTTTTTCTATGTATGTGGTAAAGAGGAATCGAACCCCAGTCTTCATGCGTGCTAACAAGCACTCTACCACTAGGCCAAACTCCCAGCCAAATTGAGAGGATTTTAAAGTGAAGTTTCTTGGTGCTTTTTGCTTCAGTGTGAACACAAAGATTCAGTTTATATTTTTCAAAAATAGTGTAATCACTTTACAAATCATGTTGCCATTTGAAGAAGCCAAAGCCTATGGAATAAACAATGGGAAAGATAAAACAGCAGCCAGAATAGCTGGAAGTGCCAAGACTTGTAAATCTCATTTGGTTACGTTTGATAAACTATTAACAAATCTCAGTAGGGGAAGTATTATTGTTTTTAGGTTTTCCAAGGCCTTGCTTGGCTCTTCAAAGTTATTCATGTGTGTGTAGCTCCTGGGGCTTAAACTCCACTCAGGACCTGAGCACTTTCCTTGAGTTGTTTTTTATTTCCCTCAATCACAACACTGTACCACTTGAGCCACAGCTACACTTCTGGCTTTTTAGTGGTTAATTGAAGAGAAGAGTCTCATAGACTTTCCTGCTTGGGTTCGCTTTGAATCAGAATCCTCAGATCTCAACTTCCTGAATTGTTACAGCTAGAGACATGAGCTACCAGTGCCTAGCTTAGAGTGGCTTTTCAATTGTTTCCTTCATTTTCTTCCCACCTCTCTTCTTTCCTTCCTTGCTTCCCTCTTTTCTTCCCTCTCTCCTTATAGACCCATTCTCACTATGCATTTGAATTGTCTCCATTTGAATTCTACCGTATCAATTATGCACACATCCATGTACTCCTAAGAGTTCGTCTTGCAAGAGGTTGTTGAGTGACTCTGTATGTCTATATGATAGCATCTGGCCATGGAATGGGCAGTAACAGAGGAGGGCTTCTACCAAACACAAGGGCTGTTTCCTCTCTCTTTACTTCTTCCAACTAAGCCACTGTAGCCCTTTGAAAAACTGGTGGTGGAGGTCTGTGTTGAGAATTTAATTTTCTCTCTGGAGTCTTGGTCAGTGGATCTCTGGACACTTTAACATGGCAGGCAGGAGGGTATGCCCTGGTTCACATGCCTACTTCCGGAGGACAGCCTTGGCAAGTGCCCAAGTGTTGATTTGTCCTTTGTTAGTCTTCACTCTGATTCTCAGCATTCCCAAGCTGATGTACAAGGAGCAGACTTACAAATCCACTCTCTTATTCTAGTAAGGGATCGACACTTGACCTATGAACGCTTGAGTGCATCATCTAAGTCCTAAGAGACTAAGAGAGTAGTAAGGAGAAGTAGGAAGAGATCTACAGATGGAACAGTTCTTTGTGATAGGGAAGCCATATTAGGCAATTATCTGGGCTTTATCCCTCAGAGCCATGCTGTGCACTCCATTCTCCAGCCTATTAACCATACGTGGTCAGTGGCTGGGAGTTCATTCGCTGATTTGGAAGCTCCTTTACATCTTGAGAACTGTTCTGAGCAGGCTCAGGTAGGCCTAGAGTGTAACTATATCCAAGGACTGCTGCTGCACAGAGCTGCAGTTGTGTAGGAGCCACTGAAATGATCCATTGTTTATCCTTTGGCAGATAAATTACTTATTGAGATGGTAAAGTCCACTATTAGAAGTTGGGGGATTGAAGCATAGCAGAAACCCTGCCAGATAACCCAAATGGATGGACAAGCATGCGGCACAGCAAAGCCACTGAGAATTTCTATAATATCACAGCAAGTCAGATTGTCAGAAAGTAGGAATCAATTCACAGACCCACAGGTGCAAAAGAAGAAGAAGTGGGGCCGTCTGCACTGTAGTGACCTAATAACCTCAAAGGAAATGTCCCAAAGAAGAAAATAAGGCAGAATATCACAAGCTTCCCCAAGAACAAAAAGTAAGGATGAGCTGTAAATACCAGTGGCCAGACTTTCTTTTTCCTCTTCTTCTCCAAATAACAGGAGATTCAGTAGGACATTTCTAGTGGATGCACATTTTATTAGATTAATGATGCCAGATAGTAACTGGGTGTGTTGATGAAGTGCCTGTAGTCTCAGCTGTTTGCGGAAGAGAGGTAGAAGGATCATTTGAACATATGTCTGGGCAATATAATTAGACCCTATCTTAAAAAAATACCAGATATTATACGACTAAAAACAAAACCCTTAAGTCTTAAATGAATTGAATAGTGTCTTTGGAGATCTCTGAGTCTTTTGCAATGTCTTTTCTCCAAAATGGAACCATTTATGGCATAGGCATAGGACTTGCCATCTCCATGTCAGTCATGTGGCCTTGTCTACATGCAGTTCAAATAGTAGGCCCATGGCAGCTTCCTTACACTATATGTTATAATGTGATGGTGAACAGGTATCTTTACAGTTGACATAGAAGCTTCTTTTTATTTGAATACTCTTTTACATTAGTCAAGCATGTAAATCTTTAGTGTATAGGTTGATGAACTTACATCTGCATATTCCCAGATCATCACCTCCCAGCCAAGACAGAGAGGAAGCTGGTGCAGAAAAGACATTATTGTCTCAGTGTATGAAGACTTACAGTGAAAACCCTGAGTGATAAGGCAATGGTCTTATGCATTTCATGCTTCCTTCCCCATTGGTGATATCCTTTCATTAGCCCTGTCTCTTGGTGTTTGGCCTTAACTAACATTTGGCAAGCTTTTAACCCATGCCTTGGCAATATGAGCCTTTAATAATTATTGAAAAGGCAAATTAACCTTTTCCATGAAACTTGCAATTTTAAGCATGTTAACTTGTAGTTAACTGTGCTTACCTTTTCCTTCTTAGGCATTAATGGCCTACAGCAAACACAATTCAATGCAGCCTTTATTGATGTGAATTCATTTTAGTAAACTTTAGGTCAACTTTAGGAGCTCTTTCTAGACTGTTTTGTGAATGGGATTCTAGGATTGTTACACTTACTGTGTCGTCTACACTGAGAAACTAAGTTAAGGAAAGGAAGTCAAAACATTGAAGCTGACCATTTTTCCCCGGGCATTATTATGTTTCAGGAGAGTCTACAAAATATGTCCTTTATGTTATTCTTGCCAGCTAAAAACTTAAACCACCAAATATCCAATAGGAGAAGGCTGAATACATCACAGTAAAGACATTTGTACCTCATCAAGTTAAGTTTCTAAAACATTATCTGTGGCCAGGGGAATTGGTTTGGATTTCTTTGTTGTCATTATTTTTGGTTTTGTCAGTCATGGGGCTTGAACTCTGAGCCTGGGCACCATCCTTGAGCTCTTCAGCTTAAGGCTCATGCTCTCCCACTTGAGCCACAGTACCACTTCCTGTTGGGGGTTATTTTATCCTTTGCTAGTCTATATTCTCTATAGACTGTACTCTTTTTTATGTTCCTTAAACATTGTTTTGTTTTATTTAAAACAGGGCCTTCTGTTCTTTTTGGGGGGCTTGAACTCAGGGCATAGCTACTGTCCCTGAGCTTCTTTTGCTCAAGGCTAGTGTTCTACCACTTCAGTCACAGCTCCATTTCTGGCTTTTTACTCCTTAATTGGGGATAAGTCTAATGGACTTTCTTGCCCCACTGGCTTTAAACTGCAGTCCTCAGATCTCAGCCTCCTGAGTAGCTAAGGTGACAGGCATGAATCACCAGTGCAGAGCAAGACAGGCTCTTTTTACGTTTCTCAGACGGAACTGCCTTTGCCTCCTGAGGGCTGGTCTTAAAACATGTATCTTTATGCCTTGTATGTCTCCAACATTTTTATGCACATGTTTTATTTTCTTATTCAATATACAACATATTCACATTAACTTTTTCTTTAAATAAGATGGTAAATTTTGGGCTGGGAGTTTGGCCTAGTGGTAGAGTGGTTTCCTAGCATGCACGAAGACCCAGTTCGCTTCCTCGGTACCACATACATAGAAAAAAGCTGGAAATGGTGCTGAGGCTCGAGTGGTAGAGCTCTAACCTTGAGAAAGTCCAAGGACAGTGCTCAGGCCCTGAGCTCAAGCCCAGGACTGGCAAAAAAAAAAAAAAAAAAAAAAAAAAAAGATGGTAAATTTTTCCTGAAAACAGGAAGGGTAACAGAAATCCTCATGATAGCAGAGACTTCGAGGAGTGAATATACAGAATGTAGGCTGTCCAGGGACAGCTTTGAGAGAAGTAGGGTAGGCAGGGCCTGAGCTTCTCTAGCTCAGAACTAGATTTGTCCTCCTTCCAGAGAAATGATCCAATTAATCAAAGAAGTATGTGTCAGTGAGCATGGTGGCACATACCTGGAGTCTGAGGCAGTGGGGACATGAGTTTGAGACTAACCTGGGCTACATAGCAAGATTCTGTCCTAATAAACTAAAAACTAAAGATGTATCTTAACAGTAGAGTACTTCTCTACTATGTGTAGGGACCTTGCAATGAAAAAAATGTTCGCAATGAGCTTATTAAAAATTGTAGGCAGGGCCGGGAGTTTGGCCTAGTGGTTAAAGTGCTTGCCTGGCATGCATGAAGACCCGGGTTCGATTCCTTGGTACCACCTATATAGAAAAAGCCGGAAATGGAGCTGAGGCTCAAGTGGTAGAGCTCTAGCCTTGAGAAAGTCCAAGGACAGTGCTCAGACCCTGAGCTCAAGCCCATGACTGGCAAAAAAAAAAATTAAATTAAAAAAAATAAAAATTGTAGGCAAGGGGCCGAGAGTTTGGCCTAACATGCACGAAGATCTGGGTTCAATTCCTTGGTACCACTCACAGAGAAAAAAGCTGAAAGTGGTGCTGTGGCTCGAGTGGTAGAGCACTAGCCTTGAGAAAGTTCAAGGACAGTGCCCAGGCCCTGAACTCAAGCCCAGGATCGGCAAAAACAAAGACAAAACAGAAATTGTAGGCAATAAAAATGAGAACCTCTCAACAGTGAGATGAGCAGCTCATGAGAATAGCCCAAATGTTGCATTTGTACCACCACTACTTCTCCCTTATTCATGATACAGACATTGCTAATCAATCATAGAATTTTTTCCTAGGGAGCTAGAATGAAGGTTTGAAAATCTAACAATGTTCTGCACATCTAGTAGCAATCATTAGAATCCGTATGTGAGATGAAAACAATTTGCCATTTCTGCTGAAATAATCAATCCAAGTTGACAAACACTGACAAATGTTTAGCCCAAATTAGGATAATTAGAAGGCAGAGTTCAGGACTGTGAACTAACAAAGCAGCCTGGAAGTAATAGGTGAGACAGCTGAGGTACCAAATGACTACAAATGTCAGGGAAATCACATATACCAGTTTCTGGCCCAAGATTCTAATTTCTTTTTAATAAATCTGACATTCTTCAATTAAGCCAATCCATCTAATGTTGGCCATCAATAAAAATATGATAATGAGAAATTTCTGGGCTGTTCTGATGATGTAAACAGTTGCTCTTGCTAAAACTCCAAGAGCTGTTGCTGTCATAGATAACAGCTTCAACATTAGCAGAGTCTGGAAATAACTTGCTAATAGAATGTTCTTTGGGTAGTTGGAATACAAAATAGAGCCTATAAATTTGCATTTTGTGCTGTAGCTGCAAGACTTCCATGTAATCTCTTCACAGACTTTTTATATCCTCATTTGGAAGCCATCACCATTAAACTATTCCCAGGATTAAGTCCTGGATTTATGACCCCTAGTTAGTCCTTGAATAATCCCAGACACTATTTGTAACCAAGCACTACTGTTGCCGTTTGATATATGGCAAAGTCTGCACCATGCTGTAGGGCAAGGTGTGTGTGTGTGTGTGTGTGTGTGTGTGTGTGTGTGTGTGTGTATCATGGGATACTGGCTTGAGTTAATGTACCTTTTGTTGATTTCTAGATTAAATCCTCTGTCTGAGACAAACTGTCTTTTCCTCTGCCCATCATCTGTCTTTCAGTGATAGTTAATAAAGGTAATTCATTCATTTCTAGAAGTACTAGGCATTGTACCCGTCACTTGGCACATGTGCTGCCATCAGGAACAGTGATGGATTAATGGGCACCATTGTACACCTCTGGTGTTGTTTATTTGTTTGTTTTTTTTTCAGAGCTGAGGATTAAACTCAGGACCTTGCACTTGCCAGGCAAGTGCTTTTCAGCTGAGCTAAATCCCCCACTGAGGTTCTCGGTTCTGAGGGATTTCCTCTACCATCACTCCTGTGTGGCTCAAGTGGCTCTAGGTCCTGGAGGAACCCATTCTGCAGCTTTGGCAGTACCTACTACTCCTTCCTCATCTCTACCCCCTACTCCACACAATCTTGAAATCAGTGGTGAGATGGATGTGTGCGGGGGGAGCTCTTCCTACTCAGGATTTCAGAGGCTCCACTGGGGCAGCATGAAGAGGCCATTTTCATCCAGTTCACCTTGTCCTTGTGGTTAGTATGCCCAGGAGGCGGCAGCTGCCTTGAACAGAACTTCATTTGGACTTGTGTCTTCCTTGGTGCTGTGGTTTTCTTTCAGCTTCCCATTTTCACCACACTTGAAGCTTCCCCCAGCTCCCTCCTTCATGGTCTCCTCCTTGTTTCATGAGTGGTTTCCTGTGTGTGTGTGTGTGTGTGTGTGTGTGTGTGTGTGTGTGTGTGTGTGTGTGTGTTCTGGTGCTGGAGAATGAACTTGGGACCTACCATTTCCTTGGTAAGTACCTACCACTGAGCCATACCTAGCTCCGGTCTGTCTTTTAACAGACGTTTATTTTTGTTTTTTGTTGTTTTGTTTATTGTTTTTGTTGTTTTTAGGTAGAGTCCTGCTACATAGAGATCTCAGTCTCTACTTGGGTTCAGCTCCAGCTGCTTCTCTGACTTGCCTTGGAATGTGGGGTTTTTTTTGTTTTTTTTGTTTTTTTGCCAGTCCTGGGCTTGAGCTCAGGGCCTGACACTGTCCTTGGACTCTTTTCTCAAAGCTAGAGCTCTACCACTTGAACCTCAGCACCACTTCCAGCTTTTTTCTATGTATGTGGTACCAAGGAATTGAACCCGGGTCTTCGTGCATTCTAGGCAAGCACTCTGCCAGTAGGCCAAACTCCCAGCCCAAAATGTGGTTCTTACATCAGAACATTTGCAGCTAAGGCAAATTCTGGAGATGTTTAAGCCATTTTTCTAGTCTTTGGATATATTCACAGAAGTTCCATATTAAAGAATTAATTGGCCAAGTTGCAAGATGGTTTAAAACTCCAACCTAAGCTAGGTGCTGGTGGCTCATGGCTGTAATCCTAGCTGCTCAGGAGGCTGAGATCTGAGAGTCATAGTTGGAAACCAGTCCAGGCAGACAGATCTGAGAGACTCTTACCTCTATCTAAAGAGCAAAAGACCAGAACTGTTCATCCAGTGGTAGCGTTCCAGCCTTGAGTTACAAAAACTCAGAGAGCAGACATGGCCCTGAGTTCAAGCTCCAGTCTTCCAGCTTAGTTGTTGGAAATGGCCATAGAGCCACCAGTAGGAAAGGGTATTTATAGGAAGGCAGGTTTTCCCCCTAACTCACCTCCAGAGCTTCTGAAACTCAAGATAACTCACCACGTGATGCTCTTTGCACTGCCTATCTATTCTGTATCTTGCTTTTTTGTTTTGGGATGTGTGTGTATGTATGTGTGTGTGTGTGTGTGTGTGTGTGTGTGTGTGTGTGTGTGTGTGTAATAGTACTGGGGCTTGAACTTAAGGTCTGAGTGCTGTTCTTCTAACTTTTTCACTCAAGGCTGAAACACAGTTCCCATTTAGCTTTTTTTGGTGGTTCATTGGGGATCAAAGTCTACTGCTCTTTATTGCCTGAAGATGGCTTTGAACCACAATCCTCAGTTCCTAACAGGCACTTGATTATATCTGTACATTTTATCAGCTAATTTCATGCTGTCTTGGGTCTTGCCAGAAGCCAGTTTTTTTTTGTGGCTGTCCCTCCTGAATAAACTGAAACAAATGAACACTTTTATATCATGTTCTTTTGCCTCCATGGTGTGTTCCTTTGGGCTGTTGCCCATTTCAGGCCAGTTGAGGAAGTGTGATTTCCCAGGACTTAAGCAAAGCATTGCCAGCCCTTGTCTAATTGGGATTAGCTGAACTTTTCTGGGAGCACAGCTGAATTCCAGCTCCTGGGAAGAAATGCCTTATACAGAGTGAGCCCCAGCCTGGAGCCTGTCAGAGCCTGTGTCATATGTTTGCATTAGCTGAACAAAAAGGGACAGGCTTTCCGGCCTGGCTCCCTTCCTCCCCTCTCACCCCTCCACTGGGAGAGGCCGGTAAAAGTCTAGACAGTGTCTGCTTGGCACCATGCCTTTCCAGCACAGCCCACATAGTTCTGCAGCTCTGGCCGACTTTTGGTTGCCTTTCTTCACTTGTTTCTCTCACTTTCTTAGCCTTAAACCTATGGAGGGATGGCGTGAGCCACATAGGTAGGAGACAGGTGAGTTTATTGGTAGTCTGGCCAGGGTTCCGTGGCCCTGAGAGACAGAATTGAGAAAGCAGCTACCTAACTGCTGACTGATGCCATGGCTGAGGTTTATATCCCCGAAAAGAGCTGGCCTCAAATGAGCCTACATGATTGGCCAGAGAAGGACTGGGGTGAATAAACCAGGATAGATACACAGGTGTAAATGACTTATTACATCACATGGACTTGGGCAGGTACCTGACCCTTCATCTCAAAGTAGGATATGGGAGTGGGAGAGCCCTGAAACACAGCTCTGAAAGTCTACTCATGAAACTCTACTCTTCCATGTGGATATTGGGGCTTGAACTCGGGGCCTTGCGCACTCCCTGAGCATTTTCGCTCAAAGCTGGTGTTCTACACTCAAAGCTCTTCTACCACAGCTCCATCTCTGGCTTTTTGCTGTGTAGCTGGAGATAAGAATGTCCTAAATTTGTTTGCCTGCACTGGTTGTACACACACACACACGCTATTGGAACAGCTAAATCTAGTGACACCAATAGCCACCCTGACCACACACTACACTCAGAGACATACTCGAGTCCCTTTTCCTGTGAGGGTCTCTGTTTAGGTTCTGTAACTTTCTGTTGCATCTTGGTGGTCAGCTCAGTTCACCAAAATCTACATTGACGTGGAGGCAGACGTGCACACGTGTGCTCAGGGCACTGATTCCACTTCTCCAAGACTGCTGCAACCTTCACTCCTCACTAATGCTGTATGTATGGTCCTGCAATTAATTAGGAGCAGGATGAAGATGAGAGCACTAGCAGAAGCAGAGTAGTCACCTGGCTTCTCCTTAGAGTCTCAAAGATCTTGGGAGTGAATCCATTTAGGTTTGGCTGCCTTCTCTGGTCTTTTCATTCTTTCTTTTTTTTCTTTCCTTTCTTAATCTGTGTGGCCTTGGCCTTGCCCACAGCACATTTCCTGGTTAAGTGTTTATTTTAAGGCAAAGCTTTCACTTTATATGTTTATTGGTGCCTGCACCATGTTCAACAGAAGAGTCATTTTCTGCAGAGCTGGATAACGATCAAAGAAAACCCCCAGCACAAGGAACAGCCACTTCAGTGTGGGTCCATTTTGGTTTTCTTAATTTCCTTTCTAGAGGACAGGCCCAGAAGGAGAGTGGGATGGGGAGGCATTTTGAGGAGAGGCCAGAACATTAGAGTCTTTGCTAAAGGTTGGGTATAATAAATTCAATACTTGCTGCAGACTTTTCTTCTCCCCTCCACTTCCCCTTCCCTTCCTTCTCCCCCCCCCCTTCTTTCTTGTGCCATTACTGGAACTTAAACTCACTGCCTTGCTCTCTCGCTAGCTTGGTATTTTCCATTCAAGACTATTACTCTGTCACTTGAATTACACGTCCACTTCTGGCTTTTGCTTGTTAATTAGAGATAGGAGTCTGATGGACTTTTCTGCCCAAGCAGGCTTCAAACCATCATCTTCAGATCTCAGTAATTCTATCTGAGTAGGTAGGATTACAGGCGTAACCCTGTAAGGGTAAGCACCCTAATCCATACTTATTTCTTTTCTTTTTTTCATTTATTTTTATTATAATTAATAGAAGGGTTACATTATATTCATCAGAAAGAAGGTGCATTACTTCGCAAACATTGATACTTTCTCATGTCTTGGTCCCCATTTCCCTCCCCCCACCCCCGCCCCTCATCTTGTTTCCCCCCTTCCCTATCCTATTTCAAATAACCAAGTAAGCATATATACAGTATATCAGATAACAAGGTAAAACACTGTAACAATATGAGATAACCAAGGGACAGCAAAAGAGATGAGAGATAACATAGTACATTAAGGACAACAATCACTCATTATATGGCTTTTGTTTCTATATCCTGGAGGTCCTTTCATTTAGTGTCATACTATATGGCCTTGTGTATCTAGGTTTTGTTTTATTGTAAATCTCTGCTATGAGAGCCCAAGGTTTCTACTGATTATGACAAATGAGGGAAACCATTGAGCCTATGTTCCTTTGAGTCTGGTTTACTTCACTTAATATGATTTTTTCTAAGTCTTTCCATTTCCTTACAAATGGGAGGATATCGTTCTTTCTTGTTGATCCACTCATCAACTGAGGGGCATCTGGGTTGGTTCCATATCTTTGCTATGGTAAATAACTTATTTCTTTTCTTTCTTTCTTTTTTTTTTTTTTGCCAGTCCTGGGGCTTGAGCTCGGGGCCTAAACATTGTCTTTGGACTTTCTCAAGGCGAGAGCTCTACCTCTTGAGCAACAGCACCATTTCTGACTTTTTCTATATATGTGGTACCAAGGAATTGAACCTGGGTCTTCGTGCTTGCTACGCAGGCACTAGGCCAAACTCCCGGCCCCATACTTTCTTTATGACATTCATCAGTACTCGTGGAACGTGTTGTTTAAAGGACAGACTGAGCAGCTTACTCACTGAGGTACAATTGGAAAAGAGCCCGTTCTGCTTATTTCTACAAAAGGACACGTAAAATTTAATCTAGACCAGATACTGATAAAGTTGGAGAAAAGATTACATGCCTCCTTGCATTTTTCTGATACCAAAGTCAAGAAACCATGGAGGTGATAAGAAGAAATCCTTTAAAAGTAACAAATGCTTGGGGATCCCTAACACCCACTGCCCTCCCAAGCTGGTCATTTTACAACTTAGATAATTGCATTTTTCCTCCTGTTCCCCTTACACCTCTGATCAAACAGATGCTCCCAGCATTTCTCAAGGCTTCTGTTGTTCTACTGAATTACAGTGCAGATTAGAGAGAATCCCATTCCTCCCCAGTGGTTATGGTTCAGTTTTTTTAATTGAGTTATTTTCCAAGGTAATGTTATCATTTTGCCCAATGTAAATGGTGCTGTCATTTAGTGACTGTAATTACTCATATGTTACAGTGGCCTGGGATATAAAAGACCTCCTCATTCTCTGATGATTTGCTTTTGAGTAATAGGAACAGTCTTTTTTTCTGATTAAGCTGGGGAAGGGAAGAGAGAAAGGTACTCTGATGTCACTAATTGCTATTATAGGCCACAGACATAGAGACTATTGGTTCAGACATGTCAAAAGTCATACTCAGAAAAGTTGCAGCATTCTCTTCGATGGAGAGACAGGATTTCTAAGTATGAAATGAACTAAAATGGGTTTTGCCTAGAAATAGAGAAAGCAAACTGGAAGTAGGACAGTAGTGTTATGGAAAACTGGGAGAAGAAGAGGGAGGTAGCAGTGCAGAAAAAAAACGTTCTCTGTTACTATTCATTGCAGAAGGTTAAACCAATAAAGATGAAGTGATAAAGAAAAGAGTTTCTGGTCTTTATCTGAGTTGCCTCGGGAGGAAGTACTATGAAAGCATAACACTCTGTTGAGAGGTAGGATCCAGAAGATCCACTGTTTTGCAAAGTGAGTGTGTGATGGCACCATGCAAACTCACCACAGAAATGATTGTGTAAAAGCTGTAAGTTAAAATTGCACCGATATAAAGTATGAAGCAAGGGAGGTCATATATATAAAGTGCCTTGAACAAGCACTTAATTAATGGTAGTCACCTTGTTTGCTGTTGCTTACATTCTAAGGGACAATAGAACTGCAGAGCAAGACATAAAAAGCCTAGACCTGTTGTTTGAGTGATGTTAAGGTTTGTGTTAGATAAAATGAGTTTTTGAGCTGTAGGACTTTTCAGAGCTTTGCAATATTCATATCTGTGTTATTTATGAGTCTCTAAGAGGAAAGCATTGAAATTAACAATGTTTTCCAAACACCCTACTATAGCACATTTCAAAACCTATCAAGCCAGGCACTGGTGGCTTACATCTGTAATTCTAGCTACTCAGATCTGAGAATTTCAGTTTGAAGCCAGCCTGGCATAAAAGTCCATGAGACATCTATCTCCAATTAACCAATGAAAGTTGGAAGTAGATGTATGACTCAAGTGGTAGAGAGCCAGCCTTGAGTGACAAAGCTAAGGGATAGAGGGGAAGCCTGGGTTGAAGGTCTAGTGCTGGTACACACACACACACAGTCACACACACTGGTCATTGGCTAGTCTGGATACTTCTGCAAGCACAGTTTATTGACATCTCACACCAGGCCATCGTAGCATTGCTAAGCTCCCTTCCTAAGTGAATTTCATCTCATCAGGAAGTGTAGGAATTATCTAGAGCCCAAGAGAATCTGAGGAAACTCCACTGTGGGCCCTTAGCGTGGTGCTTCCCATACTCACCTATGAGGGTTTGGGGCACCAAATCAAATTTCCTAGGAATTTTTCTCATTATATATTCCACTTTCCTACCATCCGTCCATTAGCAAGTCTATGGGTTCTGCTGGCAGAATATGTCACCTCTGTCTCCATTGCCACCACCCTGCTTCCGTCACCCTGATGCTGGCCTGTTGACCCAGCATCAAGCTTTTCCATCCCTCTTTTCTTATCTTCCTGTCATGTTGCCATACATGGTAGCTTTGGTAAAATACATAGTCTTTGTAAAATGCATAACTGGTCATGTTGCTTTCTTTCTTTGATCTTTTTTGCTTTGCCAGTCCTGAGGCTTGAACTCAGGGCCTGTGCAGTGTCCTTGGACACTTTTGCCCGAGACTAGCACTCTGCCACTCAGGCCACAGCACTACTTCTGACTTTTTCTATCTATATGGTATCTAGGAATCTAACCCAGGGCTTCATGAATGCTAAGAAAGCACTGTACAACTAGGCCATACTTCTGGCCTCGTGTTGCTTTCTGTGTAACACTTTACAATGGCCCTTGTGTTCAATGTTGTGATACATGCCTGTAATTCCTGCCCTTAGGAGTTTGAGGCAATTGGATCTTGAGTTCTAGGCCAGCCTGGGCTCATAGAGAGGCCTTGTTTCAAAAAATCAAACAAGAAGAAACAAAAGAAAAAGAGAAAGTCTATAAGGCCCTGCACTCCAGCCCTGGGATATTTCTTCCAGCTTCTCTCTTCTCCATCTCCATATCAGGCCCTGGGCCACAGCCACGCTGGACTCATTTCCATCTCAGAAAACATAGAAATCCCACCCTGCTTTCGAACTTCTTCACTTTTCTTCTCTAGGTTTCAGCTGAGAAGCATGCTCTAACCACTCCATCCAACCATGCCTTCTGTTCCACATTTCTGCCATTCATACCGTGTTCTCTTCCAGATGTGTTCTTCACAGTCTGACATGAACTTGTTTTATTTGCCTGGTTACTATTCTTCTAGAATATGTTCTCCAGGACAGAACCTAATCTGTCTCATTCAGCAACAGCCCCCCGTTCCTAGAACCATGCTTAATATATTGTAGCTACTTAGTAAATATTTGTTGGATGAACCCATTGAGTGAATGGGCAGATGTCCCCTGTGTCATATGAGAAAGTGTATAATGTCATGCCTATGATCTTGGTGTTCTAGTCATTATCAGCTCTGTGCCAGACTTTGCAAGTGTATTATACACCAAAGATGACTGATAGCATCTGCCCATCAATGCTTGGTGTCATCTCGGACATGGTAGCGATTCTGAGCTTGCTTCATCAGACACCTGGATTCTAATTCTCTCAGGTCCAGATGAAGCTGAAATTTAAGCAGGGCCTAGCTGAATAGTAAATGTTTCTATTCTTTTCCTTCCATGCTCAGCAATTCTGATATAGCCAGGCACCATTCCCAGAGGAAGTTAATATCCTGAGGAATATGAAAGTATTAAATTCTGCTGGTGGTGATTGTTTTACCCAAAGCCCAAAGTCACTTTGTTTTCTTTTTTTCTCTCTCTTTTTTTTTTTCTGCCAGTCCTGGGGCTTGAACTCAGGGCCTGAGCACTGTCCTTGGGCTTTCCTCAAGGCCAGCACTCTACCACTGGATCTACAGCACCACTTCAGGCTTTTCTATGTATGTGGTACCAAGGAATGAAACTCAGGTCTTCGTGCATGCTAGGCAGGTACTCTATCACTAGGCCAAATTCCTGATCTGTCACTATGTTTTCTGACCTGGAGGTTTTCTGAGACCTTTACTTTTTGGGATCCCATCTGTTCTAGCTCTTTCTCCTTTGTCATTTGAACAGCAATTGTTATGTCTCTAGTGTGAGTAAAACCAAGAAGAAAGATATTCCCTGTGGCTGGATTTGTACATTCAGATCTCAGGAAAGTCATTTATTTCAGGAAAAGCTTCACAATGCATGCATAGCATAGTGATTTGTCTGGGTGGAGTCTAAAGGAGCAGACCCCGCAAATACCTCCCCAGACCTGTCGCCTGGGTTCTCCACATTCTTACATTTAACTCACAGATGTTACCCCCATTTTTCATTTGGGACTATAGGTTTCCTGGCGGTAATCAAAAGCAGTTAATTACAAGACATTTCTCCAATACTTTAGTAACTTAAAAATGAAAGTAGCTGTTTTTAAGCTATCCTATTAACATAGTATCGCTTATCTGTCTGTATTAGCTAGCTAGGAGGATTTTGGCTAGTTTCTCCATTGTCCTTTTGAATAGAAGAGAAAGTCTCTGGATATCATTAGTTCAGTGTGAAGGTCTCATGAGATTTCAGTCTCGGCAAAAATGGGGGGTGGGGGGTTGGTTGTTGCAATAGAACAGAATAGCTGGCAGTGTCTCATTGGTGGGCCTCCTGTCAGCGAAGATCTGATTGGTCAGTACAGAAAAGTTTTCCAGTTCCTTCCCTCCAGCTGTGACTTTCCAACTGCTGCAAGGGAAGAATGCAAGGCAGGAATGTTTCGAGGAGAATAGAATGTGCATGTTTTCATTGAATTTAATCTTGAGACACTAAAAGAGCTCCGTGTGTGTGTGTGTGTGTGTGTGTGTGTGTGTGTGTGTATGTTTATGAAGTAGTCAAACTAAGAAAATAAAAAATCTTGAGAAGACATCTCCACCTCATTTCCAAGGTTGTCAAAAAAAAAAAGGAAGAAAGAAATGTTAGGTACCATTTTATGTGTGTGTGTGTGTGTGTGTGTGTGTGTGTGTGTGTGTGTGTGTGTGTGTGTGTGTGGTGGTAGGGTAGAGTGCTTGCCTAGCATGCAGGAAGAACCAAGTCTGATTCCTTGGTGCCACATACATAGAAAAAAGCCAGAAATGATGCTGTGGCTCAAGTGGTAGAGCTCTAACCTTGAGAAAACCCAAGGACAGTGCCCAGGCCCTGAGTTCAAGGCCCAAGACTGGCAAAAAAAATATATATATATATATATATTATATAATTAGACTTCCATCTTTATTTCAGAGATAAGCTGTACTATAACCTAAAGATAGGGAGTGGCAAATATTTCTTTTTTTTTATATTGGAGACCAGAAAGGTGATCTTACTTATTTATAGACTTTAAAAGCAAAGCCAGAATAATGTATTTGTGCCTGGGACTCCTGCCCACTTTCAGAGTCTATGTTTTTTTTGTTTTGCTTTTTTTTTCTTGTTGTTATTTTGCCCATCCTGGGGCTTGAACTCAGGGCCTGGGACTGTCCTTGAGCTTTCTTTTGGCCAGTGTTCTACCACTTGAGCCATAGTATCACTTCCAGCTCTTTCTGCATATGTGCTACCAAGGAATTGAACTAGGGCTTCGAGTGTGCTAAGCAAACACTCTACCACTGGACCACACTCCTGGCCCCCCAGAGTCTAGGGCCCAGATGCAGATCTGCTCACATGTTCAGATTTCTGTTGACCTTGATTACAGAAAGTCTTGTTCTTTCTATCCAAATTCTCCTCTGACTCAGAAAGCCAAGTGCTGACAATTCACTGTTCAGAGATGCTCAGTTCAGTCTGGATCCCTCTTCCAGTCACAGGTTAAGCATTTCAAAATACGGCTAGTCCAGGGAACAAGTGTCCTAAATGTATAACACATACTAGACTCCAAACTGAGTAGGAAAAAAAAATGTCACTTCTTCCAGTAATGCTGGATGGCATGAAATGGCAATATTTTGGTAAGCTAGTATGTCCAAAATAATCTTATATGTTTCCTTTGTTTTTTTTTAAAAATGTGGTTACTGGCATTCTATTTTCATTGGCTAGAGTTGCTCTAGACAGCTGTCACTTAACCATACATTGCCTGGTCACATACAGTCTTGTATTGTCTCTCTTAGGCTATGGCATTCCTTGAAACTGCATGTATTTATACCCCTAAACCATTAGCTGAACTTTATTCTTCCCTGAGCCTCCAGCACGTGGCCTTTCTTTCTTTTTTTTTTTTTTTTGCCAGTCCTGGGCTTGAGCTCAGGGCTTGACCACTGTCCTTGGACTTTCTCAAGGCTAGAGCTCTACCCCTTGAGCCTCAGCACCACTTCCGGCTTTTTTCTATATATGTGGTACCGAGGAATCGAACCTGGGTATTTGTGCATGCTAGGCAAGCACTCTACCACTAGGCCAAACTCCTGGCTCAGCACATGGCCTTTCTTATAATCTTAGTATTCAATTGTCCTGTCTTGTTTGCTCTCTTAGAAATGGATTTTAGCCATTTCCCCTTGGGACAGAGAATGAGAAGGAGATGAGGATTTGTATTTAGAGTGTTAGGTGTTTTCCCTCCTAAAAGAACTGAATTTAGGGCCTTGGGATTTGGCTTAGTGGTAGAGTGCTTGCCTAGCATTCATGAAGCCCTGGGTTCAATTCCTCAGTACCACATAAACAGAAAAAGCCAGAAGTAGCATTGTGGCTCAAGTAGTAGAGTGGTAGCCTTGAGCAAAAGAAGCAAAGAAACTCAGGGACAAATGCCCAGGCCGGGTTCAAGCCCCTAAGAAAAAAGAAAGGACGAAGGAAAAGATGGAAGAAAAAAGAACTGAATTCATTAGAAAGTTCTAAGTGATTGCCATTTTTTAAAACTGGACTATTGAAATCCAAGAGGTCTGGGAGGGGATGCTAGAATTTCCAAACACACAAGTCCACAGAGACAGCAACGGTGTTTCAACTCAATGCATACAGGTGAGAAGGAATGCCTTTCCACTACCCCATGAATCTTGAGGAATTTTCATATTCGGCAGAGATTAGCACCCCACTTTCCCGGACCCAAATAGATATAGATACAGGTAAATTAGCATCTTATTCCAGTGACTTCTAACCTTGAATCGTGCTGAAGAATAGAAGTAACTGTCTGGAAAAGCAATTAGGTCGCTAAGACTTTCTGAGTCTGAAAATGCTCAAAAGTTTCACCCTGGGTGGGGCTTTACCCTTTAAACATCCTTCAATTGTAACCGAGCAGCTTGTGGCTAAACCACATGCTCCTAAAGCCCAGGCTAGCGCTGTTATGCCTAAAATACAGTCATTTCTACTGGCCTGCTGGGAGAATCTGACCTTTCTCTGCATTCCTGACTACGTGATCTCCCCACCAGCCACTGTTTTTGTTCCCTTGTTAAGGAATGTGCAAAAATGCTCCCCTTGAAATGTCCCTTTTTTGGGGGCAGATTTATTAGGTCTTACTGATGAGAATGATCTCATAATCACCATAAAGTGATTCACAGGAAGTCAACCTCCCTGGGGTGGCACTGTGGGAAGTGAATGATTCTTCTCACCAAGACCTAGAAACAAAGACTTGCCCACCTTCCCAGCCTCTCCAGCCTCAGGACCTTTGCAAACAAGTACATTAAGGCTACAAGAAGCCATCCATCTTTGTCTGGCATACTAGTTTCATTGGGTTTCTCATTGGTTCTAGTTTGGGGGGTTTTCGTTTTGGTTTGGTGGTATCCACATGTATATGTCCAATTGAAATTCAGTCCCATATTCCACAGCTGAGTTACTAGAGGCTTGCAGAATCAGATGGAAACTTCTACTCTATAAAATAACACTTCACAAAGTGATTGAGGTCATAGTAGTGCCTGTTGTGTGAGTATATACATTTGCCAAGTCCTCTTACTTTCAAATGTCCCAGTGTGGTAAGATAGAGAGAGAAGTTGAGACTGCTGTTCATCCTGTAGCACTCATCCTCACTCCTCTTCTGGGCTGGCTACACAGTGCTACAGACATGAGGCTTGCAGTCTCCCAGCCTGATCCTCATGCTTATTTCCACACACATCTCCACCTCTCAGCCCGGGAACGGAGACTGCACAAAGAATGACATCATCTAAGCAAACTTTCCTCGAGAACTCCAAATTCCTTCAGATGCTGTTTAAAGGAGCCCTGGGTTTGCATTTGGGATTGTTTCAGGTGCAGATCTGGGGGGCGAGGCTGGGGAATAGAATGGGAACAAGGAAAAACTAGACAGAGAGTGTCACAGAAGCCCCCCCGGAGTGAGAAGCACTCACCACCTGTCTCTGGAAAGTCCTTGGAAGACTGTACCTGGGACTCCTAGGCTTCCCCCTCTTTTCTCCTGGCCAGGAGTTGCCATGGCAACACAGTGCCTGAGAACTTCTAATTACCTCTGTCTGCTTCTCCTAGAACCCTACTGAGCCACACATATGGAGACTTCATTTAGCTTGGAATTCCTTACTGGGCTTTAACCCCTTCTGCACCCTTGGGCTAGGGAATAATTGCCAGGATGCTGGAAACCTGACAGCTGCCTAGCAGCCACACTGCCTTTCAGAGGGGCTCAGGGCTTTGTCTCTGCTTCAGAAGTATATGTTAGGCTGCTGTCCTATACTGTATCTTGTGGATCTGTTTCGTTTCTAACATCCCTGACTGCCCCTGCCACTTCCCTATCCCACCCCCTGCCATCCTGTTAGTAGTCAGCCTCTCCTTGAGCACAGCTGAAGCCTCTCCCTCCCCTCACAACTCATTCCTGAGAGCACTCCAGCCTATGGGGGATCCATAAGCCAGAGGAGAGTGCTCAGGGTCCCTGAACATCCTGGGAGTTGAGGAGGGGCTGGGCAAGGCAAGAAGCTTCTTTTTTCAGTCTTAGGAGCCTGACCAAGCTGCTCCCCTCCATCTTTACGGACAAAGGAGGGGCTAGACTTCTGAGAAGACAGTCATACAAAACATCTATCTCATTGTCTCGGATTGCTTCTCATCTCTTTTTTGCCCATGGTTTTTAGGGGACCAAGTTGTCTGGCTGCTATTTGGCTGTGTAACACCATATCCTGAAGTCCCACCCAGTTTTTACTTTGTACTCTAAGAACCTCACAGCCCCACACCCCACATTACCTCATCTTCCACCTCCTGTCCTCCCAGCAGATTCTCTTTCTCTCAATATGTCTTAGCCATACGTGCTCTAACCATGGGCCAAGGAAACTCAAGTCATTTCCATCTCTCATTATCTTCCTGTCCACCTCTTCAGCACATGAAAGAGCATGTGTGCGCACATGTACACACCACACCAATGTCTTTTTATGTGTCTAAGATGATTTTACATTAGAGGAATTCCGGCAGAATGTTTGTGTGTTCTGGTGGTAAAGAGTGGGGTCTTAGCCGGGTAGGGTGGCTCATGCATGTAATCCTAGCTAGTTAGGAGGCTGAGATCTGAGGATCATGGTTCAAAACCAGCCTGGGCACTAAAGACTGTGAGACTCTTATCTCCAATTAACCACTAGAAAACCAGAAGTGGCTCTGTGGCTCCAGGAGTAAGGAAGTAACCTTGAGCTGAAGAGCTCAGGGACAATACCCAGGCCCAGGGTTCAAGCCCCATAACCACCCCCCTGCAAAAAGATCTGTGCCAGGAGGAAACCATCCCTTTAGAGGGACATGAATTGCAGGGCAGTGTGGCTAAATCTACCCTTGTATGCTTTCAACGGAAGTTGATTAAAAGACACAAATCAAAAAAACTCGATTTGGTCCTCCAGAAGCTTATGGATTAGTTGGAAAGTTAGAATGCACCCATCGATTACTTTTTAAAAATAAATGATCATAATGAATTCACCCAAAGTGGAATAAGAGGTTATATCAGGAAGGAAGAATTCATACCAAGCACAAAGAAAAAGTCCCCTAGATGGAGCTGTGTAACCTGAGCTAAGCCTTAAAGGACAGGAGAAATTTGGGCAAGTCAGACAACAAATCAGCCCTCTCAGATGGTGACAGTATTTTTGTAGCTCCTCTTGTGGGACACTGTCTGCCCATCTGAAGGTTAAAGAACCCTCTAACAATGTATCATAGTGCTGACATTTTCAAAGGGTAATGAGTTCTCATTTCAAAACATAGAACCCCAGGAGCCCTGTAGACACTTAACTTTATTCAGTCTGCTTGGACTTAAATCTGGGTGGCTGCCCTGCTCTGCTCACAAGCATCTCCCATACCTTTCCTCCGCCAGAGGTCTCAGAATGGAGAATCACTCTGGACGTGGGGCTAATGGATCATTTCCATCCATCCATCCTAAGGCCACATAAACAATCACCTGGGAGACAGGAAAAGATCAGAGCCATGTGCTAAAGATCTTGATCAACGCACCCAAGTAGATACTGGTACACAAGCGACTAGCTAGGTGACAGGCTATGCCTACCAACCACCTTGAAAAACAGTGACTTCACTTTGGAGCAGGCAGAGCTGTGCACAAGTGTTGGCAATGGAAAGAAGCAGCAGATGGGATGGGAAAGCAAGAAATAACTGTTCCCTGCTCAGGAAAGGCACCCCGTCCTCTGCTCCCTCCTTCCCTGATAGGTATATGGTGTCAAGAATTCACCAGCACCCAGAGCAGAGGAGTGGGTCAAACATGATGCCTCTAGGCCATATCCATCTGTCACCCGCTTTTCACCAAATCAGGACAGCAGATCCTGCATTACACTCTGAATTCTGAAAAATGAATCTTAATTGGTTCCAGGCAAGAGGAAATCTTGGGGAGGTGCAGGCTTGGTTCCCTGAGAATGGAGTGCTGAGAACACACAGGGACGTTGGCCCAGATGTGGCAGGCACTGTGGGAGACACTTGTAAAACTGGCTGTCTGAAAACTTAGCCACCACCACCTTGGAGCCTTCTCCCCTCTGGGTGGATGGCATTGGGATTTAGATGTGTGAGATTAAGAAAAAAGAAGAGAGATCTCTCCTCGATCAACCATTTTCTTCAAACTACATGTGGAAATAATTAGAGCGTGAATACGGAGTCAACGTTAGCTCTGGCAGCCCCAGACATACTTCAGTGAAAGATTGTTGGCAGGAATAGAAACTCGTGAATCTCCTGTGAATTTCCTTTAGCTTCTCTCTCTTTTTCATTCCTCTTTTTCACGCAAGGCAAACATAAGTTAAAAAAAAACTTTATTATTAGCATTGTAGGGGACACTATAGCAGGCTCCAGCCAGCTCACCAATCATGAAATCAGGCCACTCTGCTGGGATCCCATTTCTGCATTCTGAGTCTCCAAAAGGAAATAAAAAGATATTTCTTATGGAAATCTGTAGACTATGAGGACCAGATTTAATTCCTCCTGCAAAACCCCCAAAATGCCATTAAGAATCTGTACATTAAAAAAAAATTAATTAAAAAAAGTCTTGTTCATAGTCAGGTGGTGTTGGTGGCTCAAGCCTGAGCTACTTACGAGCCTTGGTGGATTGCAATTCAAAGCCAGACAAGGCAGAAAAGTCTCCAAGAGTCCATCTCCACTTAACCAGTAAAATGCTTAACTGGAATTGTGGATCAAGTGGTAGAGTGCTAGCTGTGAACCCCCCGCCCAAACTCAAGTGAGAGTTCAAGCACTGGCTCTATCACAAACACACATGTGCATTCACACACACACACACACACACACACACACACACACACACACACACACGTCTGTATATAGTCTCTTAATAATGAGCATTTTTGGAAAAAAGAATTCAAAGCCATCTCAAATTTTGAGCCTTCTGGTAAGTAGAATTCTAGCAATGGAAGAGCCTAAGTCACCATAAAGTTACACAGCATGTGCAGTCCTTTCACAGGACCTCGCTGCCTCTGTAGGCTCTGCCCTCTGGATTATCCACTTAGATGTAGAGGTGTAAGAGTTGCCTTTTCTTCCCTCCCTCTCTCCTTCCTACCCCTCTTCTTCTTCCCATTCTCCCTTTTCCTCCCTCCTTCCATGCCTGCCTGCCTGCCATCCTCTCTTCCTTCCTTCCTTCCTTCCTTCCTTCCTTCCTTCCTTCCTTCCTTCCTTTTCTATCCCAGTGTCTGCCAAATCATTTCTCATGCTGTGACATTCATCATCCATTCCTTGGAGCTCTCTACACTAATGCTTTTTCTCCCTCTTTTCTGAATCCTTCCTTGGCCACTTCTCCTCTAGAATACTCCGAGTTATACAGTCTATTAACTGTACAAGCTGATGAGAGAGCCTGAAATCCAATCTGCACATCCAAGCTCTACACATTAGCCTGGTGCTGCATGGTCCCAGAAGGGGTTAGGGCCTTTTCTGATTTTCACAGAGATTGCTGTGGGCTGCTGGAAGCCTGCCATCTTGCTGGCTCTGTGCTATAACAACTCATCCTTTCCTTTCTTCCCCCCAGCTGTTCTCAGCCTTCCACCACACCCTTTCCTGAGCTCATGTATTCCTCACTCCTACACAGATGATATCCAGATGTGCATCTTTAGCCCTTGTTCCCCACTGTCAGTGGGATGTCTTACTTATCCCTGGACTGGTGTCCATACCTGACTCATTACCATCATCTGCCCCTCCCTCATCACACTCCTTTCCTGAGGAGACTCCATGTGACTGATGCCTGTGCAAATAAATCCATCTCCTCAAAGCCAAATACACACACACACATATTTATATATATACATATATAAAAATATATGTAGTACTGGTCCTGGAGCTTAAACTCACAGCATGGATGCTGTCCCTGAGCTATTTTGCTTAAGGCCAATACTCTACTACTTGAGCTCCAGCTCCACCTCCAGCTTTTGGTGGTTAATTGAAGATAAGAGTCGCCTTTTCTGCCCCGGCTGGCTTCAAACTGCAATCCTCAGATCTAAGCTTTTTTTTTTTTTTTTTTTTTTGCCAGTCCTGGGCTTGAGCTCAGGGCCTGAGCACTGTCCTTGGACTTTCTCAAGGCTAGAGCTCTACCACTTGAGCCTCAGCACCATTCCGGCTTTTTTGTATGTATGTGGTACTGAGGAATTGAACCCGGGCCTTTGTGCATGCTAGGCAAGCACTCTACCACTAGGCCAAACTCCTGGCCAAGATCTAAGCTTTTTGAGTGGCTAGGATTACAAGTGTGAGCCACTGGTACCCAGCTAAAGTCAAAGATCTTGACAGTTCTAAGACCCTCTGCCCCACCTCCCTCCATCTAGTTTGTTCCTGGACTTTGTTGCTCTTCAGAAACCTCTTCCTTCCATGCCCATGCTTGCCCACCTTCCCAGAACTGCTGGCTGTTCCCTGTACTTCTAGTCTTCCATTTTCACTTCAGCTGTTCTCCAAATCCTGTAGGATTTCCATCCAGAGCCTCTAGCCTACAGGGTGAGGTGAGGCTCCCATTTCCCCCATGCAGCTGTATCTCTGAGACTCACCCTACTCCTGCTTCTCCAGGCTGCACAGGGCTGCATGCCAGCGTCTTGGGAAGTGGGCTAGACACCCTAAAGGCAGAGGCCATATTCTCAGCACCTTCTGGGTTTATACTATGGCACTCTACCATATTGGTCCCAGATTATTACAATTTTGTTTATTTTGTTCATTGCACAGGCTGGTCTTGAACTTCTAGGCTCTAGTAATCCTCTCATCTTAACCTCGCATATACTGGGACTACAGGCATGCTAATATGCAATTCTAACTATGATTTATAATGCCTCTGTTATATATATATTTGCTAGTTTTGGGACTTGAACTCAGGGCCTGAGCACTGTCCACCACTTGAGCCACAGCACTACTTCTAGCTTTTCCTATGTATGTGGTACTAAGAAATCAAACCCAGGACTTCACACATGCTAGGCAAGCACTCTACCGCTAGGCCAAAGTCCGGGTCCTCTGTTATATATTTTATATATGCATGTATTTGGGGGCAGTATTGAATGCTGAACTTAGGTTCTCACATCTGCTAGACAAGTATTGTACTATTTTTGCTTTAGTTTGTCTTTCAGGCAGGTCCTCATTCTTTTGCCTGAGTCAGCTTCATACTGAGATCCTACTACCTTCCCAAGGAGCTGGGATTACAGGCATCTGCCACCACGCTGTGTTCTTTAACTATGCTTTCAAATGAGTGTAAAGTGTCTACCTTGGTCTAAGCAGAAGGAGAAAAAGAATTATCTACAATTGCCTTCAAAGTAGACAAGTCTTAGACTGATGCTGGAAAGTAGAAAGCAGACCTACCAGGCTAATTCATGGTGGATTCTTTGTTTAAGAGTTCCGTCGGCACATGAAGCAACTGAAGAATGAAAGTGGAAAATTACAGGGCCTTCCAAAGATACTGCTTAGGAAACTGACAGGATTTGGGGGACTCCTAGGGACCTTGCAAGGACTGGAGACAAATGCATCTTGCTTCAGTGGGAGCTGAATGGGCTCCGTCAGGTCCAGGAAAGTTGCTGAGCAGAAGTGTCATGGAGATTGTACTGTGCTTCATGCTGGAGATACTCCAGCTCCTCAGCCCTTTTACTTGCAAGGCCTCTTCTGGGACCCTTGTTTTGCATTTGGAGTTGAGTGTTCTTTTTCTCTTGTACTTCACAAAACCTGGCTCTGGATGAGGGGCATTAGCCTGAGGATATGGCCATGGTGCATGCTTATCTCTGTAGGCCAAGGCATCAGAACTGCTGGTAAAATTGTCACCCCTCCTTTGTCATCATAAATAGAGAACCCAGCCATTCCCTCCTTTTAGGATCAGAGAAAATTCAGGATTAAACAAGGTCACATGCTTGAGCTCCATTTCAAGAGCCCAAAGATCTCTCCATGTTTTTTGGTTTTTTTGTATGTGTATGTGGGTTTTTTTTGTTGTTTTTTTTTGCACAAGGTCACTCCAGAAAAATTGTTCGCCCTAGGTACCCTCCCACTCCTGCTCTCCTAGGTCTGTAAATTCCTATCTTCATGGTGTTTCTGGGTATCCAAGCACCTGTGTTGTTCCTGTGAAGTTTCCAAGACTAATTCTGGCAAAGGAAGAAGAGCCTTGCTCACGTCACCAAAGACACTGTGCCACACAATAGTGACAAGTGGAGCCAAAATTCCACCTTGACATCACTGGGGGTGGGTTGGGTAGGGGAAAGCAGAGGGAGAGACAGAGGGATGAGGAGAGAGAGGGAGCAAGGAACATGAACCAGGAATGGGGAAAAATGGAGAGGACATAGCTGACCCAGTTCATTTTAGAAATGAGCTGACAGTTTCATGGCTTTGCTTATAAGCTTCTTCCTCTGCCAAACATACAATTCTTCCACAAATGGTTTTGCTTTCGGGAGACATTTTTTTTTACATTCAAAGTATATTTTTTTGCTTTGACTTAATACTGTTCAGCCAGGACATCCAGACACATGATCATCTCTGCTGGTGGTTTTGCAAATAACTTACTTTTCCATTTTGCTCACAAAGGATCTTTTTTCACTTGCAAAAATAATTTCCAATTTTCTAAGACCTTGAGTTCAAGATGACATCTCTGCTGGCCTTGAGTGGAAAGAGGCTGGCGTTGAAGTTAGATCCCTAGAACCAGGGTACAGCTTTGCTACTGGGAAGTCCGGCACCTGTCATGTGGGCCTTGGCAGTTCCTAAATCTGGAGGGTCCTTAGAGGCAGCTCTGCCTGCTTAAACTAAAAGGTTGTTTTTTTTTTCTTTTAGTCAAAACATTAGGAAAAATTACATATCCATCACAATTGCTAAGCCAATGTATAGCCTGTATGCATACAATAACTAATACTCCCTGTGAGCAAGTTTTTACCTCATAAAACAGAAATGTTCTTGGTCAGTCTTTTTCCAAGAGAAGTTTACAGTGTGAAAATTAACCACCAGATCAAATCTGCCAAGCCTGGTTTGTAATACACACCACGGAAGCAACAAGGAAGTGTCAGGAGTAGAAGGATAAAGCTGGAACTTTCTGATGGTTTTCCATGTGGAGGCAGCTATTTTGCTTGGGTTTTGTTTTCTGGAGGTGTTGTTTGGTGCTTGATTGCTTCTTCTTTTTTTTTTTTTTTTCAGTACTGAGGTTTGAATTCAGAGTCGCACGCTCGCTCAGCTTGCTTGCTTGGCTGGTGCTCTACCACTTGAGCCAAACCTCCAGCCCTGATTTTTCCTGTTGTTTTTTTTTTTTTTTGAAACGGTCTTATGGACTTTTCTGCCCTCTTCTTCATCTCATTTTTCTCTCTCCCTCCCATGTTACTCTCACCCCAGCCACCCAAACCACTCATCTCTCAGTCTCCCTCTTCCTGTATCCTCACCCTCCTTATTCTGCAGTTCTGGCCAATGGATAAGCATGTCCACATCATGCTCACCCCATCTCAGTGTACTTTCCCACTCAGAATCTGTTGTTCATCAGTGAGCCCACCCACCCCCTATAAAAATGTTCTGGAAACCCCTGAGGCATGCTCCCAGAGAAGATGAGGTTTAGAGAAGGGCTTTCAATGGCACAAGTATGCCACTTCTGGAGATAATTTCCTTTGTTTTTGATTTTGATTTCTGCAGTCAGCTGCCTATGAATGGGGGTATAGAGGAGGGTTTGGGGGGAAGCAGGTTCCACATTCCTTCCCTGATTGGCAGCTCCTCACTTCTGTGTCGGTGGGTTGGTGCCATGTCTGCCCTGCTCTCCCACCTCCTGTGCCATTCTTCACTGGAAGGACAGAGCTGGGTAAACGCACAGCAGCCTAGACTGCCTAGACTGCACTTCTGCATTGCAGTGCCGGGTTGTGTGAGACAGAGAGAGATTGCCACCTATTGACCAATGTGCCACCTGCAAAGACAATGGTTGTATAACCAGTGGCTCCGCCATCTCTGCTCTGCAAATAGGTCACTGGGGGTCACTAGGCTCATTGCTTTCTCCATTCCATCGACCCTGTTCTCATCATTGCTGTTTCGCCTAAGAATGGGGATACGACCGCCCAAGGAGGCAGTAAGAGCATCTAATAGAAGACCTGAAAATAAATGGCCCGATGCAGGGTCACAACAACTCTCTAAGGAGCAATATTTCCATTTTGCAACATAAGGAACCTGAGGTTTATAGCAAGTACCTTGTCTAGGACCCCAGCAAGTAAGGAACCAGAGGTGGGATGTGGGGAGTTTAGAGCTAATTGTCTAATGCACTCCTGCTTATTATTCAATTCACATCCCTATTATAAACCTTAAGACATCTGGATATGAAAATAAATCAAATATAAAAGAACCATTTTCTTTTAGGTTAGTACAGTCCTAGCTCTGCCTCTTTCAAATTCTCTAGTTTCAGTGGTTCAGACCCATCATCTGTAAAGTTGCTGTAGAGCTTAAATAGCATGATATTTAACAGATTACTTAGCAGGATGCCAGGTATTTATAAATGGGAACTTAGTTTTCTGTGGCCTGAAAACATGGGTTTGAATTTAACCTCTTCTCATTTTGTAGCTATGGGACCTGGGGCAAGTTACTTGATTTTGCTGATCTTTGATTTTGTTTTGTTTTTAATCCACAAAAAGTAACACCTAACATACATGACCTTGCAGGATTATCTATGGAATAAGATGAACTCATATGAATACACATTTTAATTGCACTATTCAAACCCTAGTTGTTAATCATGTAAGTGAAATCTGGCTTTCTCCAAATGATTTTTGAGAGCTATTTCTAAACAGTAATGAAGGCTGAATTCAAACTATGGGAACCTTATGCAGCTTACCCTTACTATTTTCACAGGCAGCTTACTTTCCAGTTACAATGGAATGAGGGACCCAATGCTAGCTGGAGAACGTTGTGGATTTTTGCCTTTGGAGCTGCCTGTTAGTGTATCCCTGTGGGCAGATGTGGCTAAGCACGTTTTATGTGTGCATTTATGAATCTGTAGCTCCTGTAACACACCCACAGGGTTAGAGTATCTAGTAGAAGGGAAGAGAGAAGGTTATCCTATCCCCAATTTTTAAATTCTACTCAGTCACCTTTTATCCACCTTTCTACATTCTCAGGCACAGTTCCCATAAGAGGTCCCTGTCTGGAGACTGATTTTATCTAAGCTCCCCATTCAGGAAACAACAGCTCTCCAGTCCCCCAGCCTTCTGGGAATTACTTCCTCTTGTCATCCTTGCCTGCCAGCTTTATTGAATTTTCCTTAGCAACATTCAAAAAAGAATTGGTTCAGCAAGAGCTTGAAAGCCAATGAAATGTGAGCATGCAAATAACTTCTAAACCAATAGGAGTCTTCCATGCCCAGCTAGCTGGTTTATGGGAGAAAGAATAACCTAGAGTTTGCAAAGTGTCCTCCAGGTGGCAGCAAACCAGCTGTATTGGACAGTTCTCCAGCTTCTTTTTTTTTTCTTTCTTAATTCCTTCCCTCCCTCCCTTCCTTCCTTTCTCCTTTTCTTAACTTTCTTTCTGTCTTTCTTAACTTGTCTTTCTTAACCTCACTCCCTCCCTTCCTCTCTCCCTTTCTCCCTCCCTCCCTTGCTCCCTTCCTTTTTTCCTTCTTCCCTTCCTATTCTTGCACACTTAAGAATTTTACTGTTTGAGACTTGTGGATGTGAGTTCTCTGCTTGACATGGTAGAAGGGGCTCTGGGGCATGAACTCTTGCCTCTGCCTTTGCCAATCCTGAGGCACTGGCATGGTTCTGCCATCTTTGTTGGTTTACCATGGCTAAAACCAGCCCAATGGGTATAGGCCTAGAGGCCTTTAGTGACCCTTTCAGCCCATCCAGTGAGGGAGAGGGTTTTGGGAAAATCTCAATTCCCCTTCATTATGCACCACTTGTGGGGCTGTGTATGAGTGGGAGTGAAAGAATATGTGACCAACAGATTAGTGCCTGTGGTACTCACATGTCCTGTGGCATAGACTAAAGATATTCCCTTCCCTGTTTGTTCTGCTGAATGTGTTGGAACAGGAGTCCTGACTGGCAAGTGGCTTGAGTGTCATTCTTTGAGTGGCTTGCCTCTTTTAATCTGAAGCTGGAGCATACCTGAACAGGAGATGGAAACTCAATAATACCTTGTCTATCTTTCTATGACACGGCCATCCTTCTGTTGTCCTTTGATATTGCTTTGAATACTTGGTGGTTCATGTTTTGCTTCGTGTTTCTCGACAGTGTTTCAACTTCTACCTGGCTTGTTCTTCTCTTCCTTAAAGAATCACTTAAGACGTGGAATTTTCAGAAAGTCTCATTTCATTCTTACCCTCTTCCTCTTCTTCCTCCAGCTCCCTGGGGCTTCTGATTTTGTTTAAGTGTCTCTTTGCTTAGGAATCATGGAGCTTTGTGTGTGTGTGTGTGTGTGTGTGTGTGTGTGTGTGTGTGTGTGTGTGCATGTGTATACCCATGGGTGTGTCCATACAGTAGTACTAGGGCTTGAACTTCAGGGCCAAAGCTCTTGTCCCTTAACTTTTTGACTCAAAGCTGCCACTCTAGCACTTGAGCCACAGCTCTACTTCCAGCCTTGTGGTGGATAATTAGCAATAAAAATCTCACGGACCTTTCTGCCTGCTCTGGTTTTGGAAGCATGATGCTCAGACCTCAGCCTCCTGAATAACTAGGCTTCCAGGCATGGCATGTGCCACCAGAGCCTGGCTTATGATGCCTCTTAAGGACAAGGATTGTCCTTTGTGTCTCCAGCTGTAAGCATAAGCATATACTAGGTATGCAGTAACTTTTTAAAAGGAAGGCGGTATGAGGAGAGGTACCATTGCTCGTGGAGAAGCAGTGTTGGGGACTCACTGGCCTCTGAACCTGGGTCAGTGTCTCGGAGGATGGTGCTGGCAGTTCCAGTAAAGCATTCAGCTAATGAAAAGTCCTTTAACCCCCATGACCTGTGACTCCAGACCCAAGTCCAAGCCTGAAAGATCGTCACCGCCATTGGCTCGTCATGTGATGCACTTATCTCACTGACATGGCGCCTCCTGTATGATTTGTGTTTCAGGAAGAGCTGAGGAGCAAATCCAAGATTTGTGCCAATGTGTTTTGTGGAGCCGGCCGAGAATGTGCAGTCACGGAGAAGGGCGAGCCCACCTGCCTCTGCATTGAGGTAGGTCCTGGGGTCGGGAACCAGAGGAGGCAGCTAGGGACAGCACTGACAGCGTCATAATCTTTATGCAAGCACTCTTCCTCCATCCTGGGGTTAAAAGTCACCTCTTCTTTTTTTTTTCTTTTCTTTCTCCCTGCCCCCTCCCCCCACCCCCGCCTGTTTTGTTGTTGGTACTGAGGCTTGAACTCAGCACCTCCTGTTCTTCCTTAGATTTTTCACTCAAGGCCAGCCCTCTACCACTTGAGCAGCACCTCCACTTTCAATTTTTGCTGGTTCATTGGAAATAAGAGTCTCTTGGAATTTCCTACCCAGGTTGGCTTCCAAGTACAATTCTCAGGTCTCATCCTGCTTAGGATTGTAGGCGTGAGCCACTAGCACCAAGCTTTAGATGCTTGGTTTTTAATGCAGGATTTTTTAAATGGTTATCTGTGGGTATAGGTCAGTGATAAGTCCATGCTAAGTTCCTGCTCAGCATGCCCAAGGCCTTCAGCTTGATCTCCTATCCAAGGTACAGAGAGAGCAGGTCAGAAGAGAAAATAAGCTGTATAAGGAGTTTATTTTCTTTCATTTTTTAACTAACAAACAAAAAATAGCAAGTGTATGGATGCTGGGGAGGTAGCTCAGTGATAGAGTGCTCGCCTAACATGCTGGCTTTGATCTCCAGGAAAACAAAATAAATAACAGTCCAATAGTATAGACATTTGTACAGACATAAAAGAATCATCTTTCTCTTTATTCGCTCAATCCCATTAGTCTGTCAACAGCTTGGTTCGTACAGTTCCAAGTTTGTGGTTTATTTCCTTTCCTATGCTAATACAAAGTTTCTACCTGTTTTACATAGAAATGAGAGGATTGTATTTATAGTTATGGATAGATACAGTTTGTATTGTGTTCTCATCAGCATATCAGAGAAGCCACTCCAGAACAGGCCATAGACTTTTAACTCCTTTTTTGAACTGCCTAATACTTAGTAATATAAAAGAGCTAGATTTATTCACTTTTTCAGAGCTAGACATGAAAAGGGTACTTCGGGTGTTTGCCACCACCACCAACCACGTGCTAGTGTAAATATCCTATTTTGCTGCTGTCTTCAGATTAAAGATTGATGACCTCGAGTACCTGCTAGGTCAAAGGCTGTGCTTTATTTTTTTATTGGTGAATGAAATGTTTGGCTTTTAAATGATATTTCAAAAGCAAAGTGAGCCTTTAGGAAATAGACAGTTTTTACCCCCTGACATAAGTAACCCTGATCATGTGGTCTTTTTTTTCTTTTTCTCCCATTTGTTAAACCAATACACAACTCAGAAACACAGTTACTTTGGCAAATAGACACACTCAGCTTAGTCCCTAGGCTCCAATCCCTGTTGCAGAAGCAAGAATATGCCAACCAGGAAACGTTAAGAATCTGATTCTGTTGGGGGTCTGTCTACTTCAGAGGTACTCTCTAGAAATTTCCTGGCTACCCTGTGGTGGTATAAATCTGACTCAAGATGTGGAACCTGATACGTAGTCTCAACCCAGCTACATATTTGTGATTTTGAGCAAACCATTTCCTAAGAGATGCTATGAAAGTCAAGTCCCACCGTTGGTTTTTCTCAGCAACGAGTAAGCACTCCACAGTAAATATTGACTACATGAATAGATGAAGATCATCTTTCTGGCCTATAATGTCTATAAATTGGAGGGATTAGGCTGTATCCAGGTCCACTGTTCTATTTCTTTTTACCATATTTTCTCTTTCCTGTTTGGTCTTTTTCTGGGTGTTAGTTCAACTTGCTTTCCCCTCCTCTCTTCCCCCTTTTAAAAGCTACAGAAGTTGAAAGAATTCGGGTTTGTCTGCAATCTTGGCAGTTTTAATAGCCAAAGTTGAACCTGGTTGCCAAATGAACTTTATTCTACATTTCTCTCCAAAATTCTTGTAGTCCTTTGGCCCCACCCCAGTGTCATGGCAGGGGTTGTGAAATTAGAAGCAAAGCAAAATGTTTCCCAACCCAAATCTACATGAAGAGAAAGATCCTTATAGTCCCTAAAAGATTTGGAGGGTGTGTGTGTGTGTGTGTGTGTGTGTGTGTGTGTGTGTGTGTGTGTGTGTGTGTGGAGGGAGAAAGATAAAAAAGAGAGAGAGAGGAGAGAGAGAGAATGAGAGAGAATATATGGGTCTCCACACTCAGCTCAGCTCTGGCTTCATTGTGTCATAAAGTGTTGAAATGTTAAGGGATTTTTAGATCATCAAAGACATTAATTGATTTTGCCCAAATTGACAATGTCCTGACTTACAATTAAATGCTCATTCTGCTAACTTGATCAGTTGAGGAAAACATCTCAGTCCAGTTGTGCTTCCATAACAAAATACCTGAGGTAAGCAGATTCTAAGTAATACAAATGAAGTTCTTACAATCCTGGAGATTGGAGAAGTACAAGATCAAGACACAGCAGGTTTTCTGTCTGGTGAGGGCACAGTTTGCTACCAAGATGGCACCTTGAACACTCGATCCTCCCATGAGCAAAGACAGAAGAGAAAGAGACCAACCAAATGCCATGTGAAGCCTCCTTTAGGAAGACCTTAATTCCATTATCATAGGGTAACGACCTTCTAAAAGCCTCTTAATACTATTGCATTGGAGGATTAAGTTTCAACATGAATTCTGGAGAAGACACAAAGGCTTAAGTCAGAGCAGGGTATTTCCTCATAGAGGAGAGAGCTGTGGACCAGGGTAGATAGAGAGGGCCATGAGAAATTATAAGGCCAAGCAGTGAGCCACAGCTGAGGCTCCCTGGACCCTGGTGCTTTCTAGGTTCTGTCCTTGGGAGTGAAGATGTGAGTGTGTAGGTATGTGTGTGGGGGAGGTATATGCAGATGTACATGTGCATGTGTGCCTGCACACACAGATGCAGGTGCACATTGACACCCATGTTGGCACAAACATCCTCCCCCGGCTGTGTTTCAGCAATGCAAACCTCACAAGAGGCCTGTGTGTGGCAGTAATGGAAAGACCTACCTCAACCATTGTGAGCTGCATCGAGATGCCTGCCTCACTGGATCCAAAATCCAGGTTGATTATGATGGACACTGCAAAGGTAAGGTGTGCTGTCACTACCTAGGTCTAGCCCTGGGGAGACACCAAACAGCAAGATACCCTGGCTGACTCTGACCTTGACCACAGCTCCCCTCCCCCAAGAACTGTGGACACCACCCAACTACTGGGAGATGGGATCTTCTGACATTCACGAGCCTGCTGTCTTGGCCTTGTATCTAGCCCAGGCCTCTGCCCTAAGTTTCCTGCATTAGACTCGGTTTCCAGGATTTTCTGTAGCTAGAGAGTAGATAGGGGACCTTGATTAATAATCAACAATGCTAAAAGAGTCCTTCAATGAATGCCAAACCTTAGAAAGAAGATACCTTTCTTCTCTAATGCTTTTAAAACATTTTGGTGCCCCTCAGTCCTATAGTGTTGTTTCCTTGATTTTGCACTCAGTTATTAGAGTAAGAGAGACGTCCCAAGTTTGTGCTAGTCAGACCCTGACCTTGACCTTCATGAAGCTGTTTCCCAGGACTAGACCTCCACTCCATTCCCTGTCCAGAAAGATTCTCCAGGAACAGCCTCAGAAACCCAGGAAGCCCCTCGCACTCCCAAAGGAGGAGATATGAGTTCAGAGGAGCAACTCAAGGGACCCCAAAATATTGACGAAGCAGGAAAGAGAGGATTCCTCATCCCTGATCCCTAGTAGAAGGAAAGGAGATAAAGATTTATGATAAAAGTGATTTTAAAAGTTTTTAAAGCAACTTCCTTTGTGCAGGGTAGTTTTAATCCTAGAAATAACAAAGAAAAGAAAAAAAATGCCTGTCTTCCTTCCTTCCTTCCTTCCTTCCTTCCTTCCTTCCTTCCTTCCTTCCTTCCTTCCTTCCTTCCTTCCTTCCATTCTGTCATGGGGCTTGACCTCTGAGCCTGGGTGTAGGTATACTATAGCTCTATCACTTGAGCCACAGTGCCCCTTCTGAAAAAAGTTCTTTAATGTGGGCTTTGTGTTGTTGTTGGGTTTGAGTTGGGTTTGGCTTTCCTTTGGGTTATGTGTTTGTTTAAACAGGGGCTTGCTTTATTTAGCCCAGGTTGGCCTTGAATTTGAGATCCTCTTCCCTCAGCTTCCTGAGTACTGGAATTAAAAGAATAGACAACTTGTACCTTACTCTCTGCTTTGAATTACATATTTTCTTCTTTTGTCTTACAGAGAAGAAACCCACGAGTCCATCTGCCAGCCCAAGTGAGTGCCAGCTTGTTTTTCATTTTTCTTCAATATGCATGTAGCATAGGGTAGAAATCTTGTCTTCTGTAATCCCTGCCAAAGTCACAAAATCTCTGGGACTTCTATATGACCTAGACTTACTTGTCTGTTCTCAGCATAGCTGAGAAAAACTATAAAATTATATTTTATTTTTGCTGCTCACTAAAACATCTGGTTGGATCTTAGTGTCAGTTCTTCTCTGTTTTTGCTGAGGAATGACTACATCATGAGGACACTGAAAGCACAGGGCCCTTCCTTTGGCCCCTGTTACACATCCTCAGCTTCAGAAAGCACCACTCTTTTGGTTGTTGATCTGGTATTGGGGCTTTAACTCGGGACCTGGGTGTTATCTTTGCACTTCTTCTCTCAAGGCTGGCATTCTACCACTTGAGCCATAGCTCCACTTCCAGCTTTTTGCTGGTTAGTTGAAGTTAAGAGTCTCATAGACATTCCTGTACCGACTGGCTTTGAACTATGCTCCTCAAATCTCTGCTTCCTGAGTAGGTAGGATTACAAGTGTGAGCCACCAGTGCCCAGCAGTATAGTTCTTTGTGAAAGTAGATACTTGAAAATGCTAGCAAAATAGAACTTGTGGATTTTGTATTGATATGAATTTACATTCCATCATCATTTGTTGCAGACTCCTTTAACATACACATGCCTTGTTTTTTCACAGTCAGTTTGTGGATCTGACTATATTCACTCTTCATGCTCTAAGAGCTGAGCCAACCTAAGCCATATGTGCATTCCCTTGGCTCTGTGCCCTTTTTGTATCCCAATATATTGTCTTCCAGAAGTTTGTCTGCTTCTCCACCCAAACGTCAGTCCCACCTGTTTTATCCATGTGGCTTGTAACAGGTGTCAGTAGATCAAACCTATCACAATGACCACTCTACAGCTTTGTTTTCTGTTGCTTTCAATCAAGACAATGCAAATGGCATGAAACTTAGAAGCAAGTTTTAGTTAAAAAAATTTTTTTGAGAAGTCTAGTGGCATTCAGAATTGTAGCACAAGCTGTACAGTTATGGCTCACACTTGAAATCTCAGCTATTAAGAAGTCTGAGATCTGAAAATCACAGTTTGAAGCCAGCCCAAATGGGAGAATCTGTAAGAATCTTTAATCATCTACTAAAAAGCAAGAAACAGAAGTATGGCTCAAGTGATAGAGTGCTTAGCCTTAGTCTTGAAATAAAAAAACAAGGGAGTGCATAAGACCCTAAAATCAAGGCTCACAATGGACACACACACACACACACACACACACACACACACACACACACACGCACACACACGTAAAAAAGAATTATAGATTACAACACATGAGCTGTGGATTCTGTCTCCTGGCTCACCTCTGGTCAACATGGCATCCCATTCCATTGGGGTTGAACTGGGTTATTAGCATTGGTTTTCTGCTTTTTCTTTCCTCTCTTGCTTGCGTGGTTCAGTTTTCTAACAGTATATTTGTGACAATAGTCTGCTTGAAGACAACGGCCTTTTAAAAAAGCCTTCCAATTTATCCCCTCAAAAAAAGAAAAAAGAATTATAATGCTGTTATTTATCTGTGTGTTTTCTCAATTCATCTTAGAGCCAGTAATTGTTAATCTTTTCCCCCTAGCTTCCTAAAGTTTGGCCTAGTGGTAGAGTGCATGCCTCACATGCATGAAGACCTGGGTTCAATTCCTCAGTACCACATACAGAGAAAAGCTGGAAGTGGTGCTGTGGCTCAAGTGGTAGAGCCCTAGCCTTGAGAAAGCACAAGGACAGTGCTCAGGCCCTGAGCTCAAGCCCTAAGACTGGCAAAAAAAAATCTTTAATTTCCTGCTCCATTTCCCCCACCCCCTTATTAAGCAACAAAAGCTCTCTGCTTGAGCCTCCTCCATTTTTGTAAATGATATAGAGAGCTGGACTCCCATGCTAGACGGATCACAGTTGTGTCACTGGGTGTGATGATTGTGCCCCACCATCCCAGTGCTGGGAAGATTGGATGAGATGATACATGCAGAGCAGTATCTCCCAGACAGGGGGTTGAGTGACATTGGGGTGCTCCTGTCACCACCCAGCTGACACCCCCTTCCCTGTAGTTGTTTGCTATCAGGCCAACCGTGACGAGCTCCGACAACGCATCATCCAGTGGCTGGAAGCAGAGATCATTCCAGATGGCTGGTTCTCTAAAGGCAGCAACTACAGTGAGATCCTGGACAAATACTTCAAGGTAATCAGAGCAGAATTCGCACCACTGAGCCCCAGCTAAAGGGAGCTTCCCCACGGCATGCACGGCGCCTGAGGTTCCCGTGACACATCGGTTCACATAGCTGTAGAACGCTCTCTTATAGCTTGATCAGTCGGAGTCCAGCCTTTGGAATCCAGCACTCCTATGGCTCACTTTGAGCAACTAAAACACAGAAGTCTTCCTCAGCAAGATAGTCAGTGAGAAATGGCCAGGCTCTGTCCCTTACCCTGTGTGACACTTGTGGGGTTGTCCAAAGTCTCTCTGACCTCACCCACCATTTCAGTCTCTTCCTGCCCAGTGTGACGTCCCTCCGAGTCACTAATTTTGACCACCTACAGACTGACGTTTCATAGTCCAGAGCTTATTCATGAACCCAGATTTAGTTGAAGAGATATACTTCAACTAGGGCAGAAGAGAAGTGTTTGACAACAGTGTGGCCCTGAGTCATGCAGCTCCTTCCGAGAGCTTGAGTTGTTAGAAGCAGCCAAGGGTCCTCTTCCAACTGACTGAGAACAGACACACGCACACTAAGCCAGAGACCCCGCATAGCACACACGGTCACATCCCACAGAAACATTGTCCATGCACACACACACATTCCGGTGCCCGCAGTTCCTCCCTCAGAGCAACGCCAAAGCCTCCCGCACTGGAGACACACGTCTGTACGTGGATGGCTTACATGGTGAGACTTGTTCCCAGGCTTCTAACCAGTCAGGACTTGGGAACAGCTCCATGCACCTGAGAGTCTTGTGGCAGTTCTGAAGCCACCCAGGATGCTCCATTCTAATCTGTTCTGGCATTAAACTGGCATTTAACTTTCTAACTGGAATTATGCACCTAGAGATGGGGGAATCTCAGGCTATGTTGAAGTGGATGTCTGATTACTTATAGCTTCTTAGGAGCTCACTGGTTTTTGGATAGAAATTTCTCTTCCCTAAGACAGAGATTTCATCTGCCTGGATTCCCCGTGTCTGTCTGTCTTGTTTGTTTGATTTTGTTTTGACTTTTGGGGATGCTAAAATTTGAACTCTGGGCCTTATAGTTGCTAGGAAGGTAGTTTACCAATGGAACTACACTCAAGCCCTTTTATGCTTTACTAGTTATTTTTCATATGAGATGTCATACCTTTTACCATACTTTTTGCTTTAGACTGACCTCAGACCACAATCCTCTTCTCTACACCTCCTGTGTAGCTAGGATTCCAGTTTATTGGTTGAGATGAAGTTTTGTTAACCTTGTCCTAGACTGGCCTTGAACCACACTCCTTGTAATCTCTGCCTTCTGAGCATCTGGGATTAAAGGCATGGCATCACACTGAATGAGAAAGCTCAGTCCTTCTCACCCCGCTTTATGTCTTAAATCACTCTGAGAAAACAGAACTTGCTGCTGAAAAACACATAACTTTGTTGAGCAGGAGAGTTGGACAGTAGCAAAAATGTAACTAAAGAAAATGTTTTGTTTTGTTTTGTTTTTTTCCAGAGCCAAATAAGTAGTAGCTGCAAGGCCTATTGTGAGCAATGACTGTGCAATTACAGCAGGGAGCTGAGAAACCAGGACATTCCTTCCAATGGGCCTTTTGGGACCTTAACGCCATTTGTAGCAGCCCTTTGGTGGCACCTGCCTGGGGCATTTCTGTCACCTACTATTAAATTGATTCCCAAGTTCCTGACCAAATCTTACCCTCTACATGTCCCCCACTGTACTACTGTGTAGACTCCTGGCACAAAACCACACAGCCTCTTGGGAAAGGGACTTTCCTCTAGGGCATTCTCCCAACCAAGGAAGCTTGCTTGTGATGACAAACAGCAAGTCTCTTCCTAGTTTCTGGCAGTGCTTTTGGACACCAGCATTTCAGAGAGTGAGAGAGAGGAAGAGAAGTCCAATTGTTTCTAAACCAGTGAATTGTTTCAGAGCAGGGCTGAAGTGTGCTAAGAACAAGAGAAACTCAGAAAGTCAGGCTAAAAAGGGCCGGGATGGAATTGGGATTCTATAAACTTTCCTGAAACATCTTTTCATGCCCTTTCCAGAACTTTGATAATGGTGACTCTCACCTGGACTCTAGCGAATTTCTGAAATTTGTGGAGCAGAATGAAACTGCCATCAACATCACCACCTATGCTGACCAAGATAGCAACAAGCTTCTCAGGTGAGGGGTGGGCTCTGTAGGGATCCCCAGGGGAGGGGGGCGGTTCCCATCTGCTAAAGAACCACAGTGCCCTTATGAAATACAAAGAAAAATAGAAATTCCATTCTGTTCTGTTCTGTGATTGTTATCTACTGACAGCTGATCACGTAGTTGTTGCGGTCAGCAAGAATGCAGTATGCAATATAAGTCTTAAATGAAGATCTCATCCCAGCAGAGTTGTTTCTAAGAGTCAAGAGTGATAGTACATTGATTAATTTTCTAGAAAAAAAATTGCATTATGTAATACTCATTCTAGGTCTTAAATCAGTTCTGTTCTGATTTTGAAGACAATCAGGGCTGTTTTTTATTACAGATTGCTCTGTTTGTTAGAAATGTATGTCCTTCTCCTTGTCTGTTATTATCCAAGAATAAATATTGTGAAAAAAATGTACTACTAAGAAACTTCTGTGTGATTTCAGTATACATCAAATAGAATTAAATATCAGAAAGGCCCTCCTTGTTTAAAAGAAGTACAATAGCACTGTTCTAGAAGGGATTTTCTTAACAACTGTTCATAGCCTTAAGGTGTAGGACTTGTCAGTCCTTCCTTATTTAGGTAACCTGAAATTAGATAATGCTTTGTAGTTTCAATTCAGTATATGGCCCTCATGATACCCCAGGAAATGAGAAGTTTCTTTCCTGTCTTTACCTGAGATAGAACGGGCTCTGAAAGGTTAAATACACAACTCAAAACCATTTAGCAGTAAGTGACTGAGCCAGGACCCAAATCTCAGCCAATGGGGTAGTAAAGGAGCTAAGATTCTAAAAAGCTGAAATGTCTCTTTCCAGAGTGCTGTTCATGATGGCTGGGTATTCTTTCAGAAATTCTGTATTTTCCCCTCCTGGGTCATCTATCATATCTCTTCTATTTTGAGTTTTCTGGCTTAGTTGACTCGAGAGTCATCCCATGAGGAAAAGCAATTGCTAGTAGAAGGCATGAAGGTATAAAAACACCTGTCAATCGAGGTAGACAAGACCACTGATCAGACTTCAGATGTCTAAGCTTTCAATAACTTGAGCAATCTGATATCCAGTTAAATGACGTGAAGTTAGATATTTACAGGGGACAGGAGGCAGATTGGTTGTGACTGGCCAGTGTGGAGGGCAGGTTTTTCAATGAGGCCTTCATTTTCTTGGTGCACCCAAGGTCCCCAGGTATACATGAAATGTACATGAAGCCTGAAGCGAGGACATGCTGACCCCTCACTTCTGTGCTTTGTTTCAGAGGACTCTGTGTGGATGCTCTCATTGAACTGTCTGATGAAAATGCTGACTGGAAACTCAGCTTCCAAGAGTTCCTCAAGTGCCTCAACCCATCTTTCAGCCCTCCGGAGAAGAGTAAGCCTAACCTAGAACTTGAGAGTTGTTGGGAATAGAGACATTTGGGGGCCAAGATGGAAAGGATTGTCAAACACTCCACAACTAGCAAAAGAAAAATGGGGGGGAAAAGATGTCCATATTCTATGATGGCCCCAGCTCATCATGTCCGTGGTGAGGTTAAGTTCCCAATTTCTTTTTCTTTTCCTTTCTTTTTTTTGCCAGTCCTAGGGCTTGAACTCAGGCATGAGCACTATCCTTGGGCTTTTTCAAGGCTAGCGCTCTACCATTTGAGCCACAGCACCACTTCTGACTTTTTTTGTGTATGTGGTATTGAGGAATCGAACCCAGGGTTTCATGCATGCTAAGCAAGCACTGTACCACCAGACCATGCTCCAGGCCCATAAGGTCCCAATTTCTGTTGCTGGAGACATTTGCTCAGACATGGCAGACCTTATGTGGGGAAAACGGGCAGATGTGCAGGGGTTAGCAAGAACACCTATCCTGTTTTACCCTCACCACCAAACTGCTATCCCTATTTCCAATCCAACAGAGTGCGCCCTGGAGGATGAAACATACGCAGATGGAGCTGAGACAGAGGTGGACTGTAACCGCTGTGTCTGTGCATGTGGAAACTGGGTCTGCACAGCCATGACCTGCGATGGTAAGCTGGGCTCATGCAGAAAAAGCTGTGTCGAGAGTGGAATGACATAGGAATGAGAGAAGATGGCATAGGAATGATGAGGAAGGGGTAATAGTGGGAAGCAACCCTTTAAAAAGAAAAGTTGAGGTTATTCAGAGATGGCATGGTAGTCAGATCCAGATGTCAGAGAGAGCTTGGGCTAAAAGGTGTGTTGGAATCACTAGCATTCTTTCAGGGCCTAGGCTACAATGATGCCAGAGATCAAGAGATCAATAGATCAATCACATCAAAGCCAAGTTCAAGCAAAGAGCCTGTGGCCATTCATATTGGAGGCAAGACAGAGAAGGGTGCTAAAGCCTGGTCTGGCATGGAAATTCCAATTAGTTGAAAAATTATGCCAGATGAGGTAAACTATATTTTAGGATATTAACTAAGGCAAGAAAAATTAGTCTGGTGTTAGGAATTATGTTCAGGAATATCCAATAAGACAGTGACTAGGAAGTGAAGGTCAATGCCCCAGAAGAGGTTCTAACACAAGGAGCTCAAGAGCAACAACAGTGTATATAGAAGCCAGTGCTATCTGAAGAATCAAACCCAAGCATAGGACCAAGTTTCCGTATGGAAAAGCAGGAGGGTTACTTAACTGTAGGAATGTGTAGAAAAGCAGGAAAGTGCTGTTTACCAATTCAAAAGTTGTAGAAGTTACTAGAAGTCATGATCAGAGCTGGGATGCTAGGTGCTGGTAGCTGAGGTCTAAGAATCACAGTTCAAAGCCAGCCGGACAGGAAAGTCCATGAGACCCTAATCTCTAATTAATCACCAAAAAAAAAAAGCCCGAAGTGGAGCCATGACTCAAGTGGTAGAGCACAAGAATTCAGAAAAAAGCTCAGTGACAGTGCCCAGGCCCCCCGAGTCCAAGCTCCAGGATTGACATACACACAAATAAGACTCAGCTAGAATAGCCAGGCCACACACATTGTAGCTACAGAAGTCAGCCTCCACTAGGCATCTTCTTTGTGTCTTCTTTAAACTCCTTTCCACATACCTAACTGTTCCAGCTCTGGCTTTGTATTGGTAGCCTTCCATCTGTCAAATGCAGCAATCAGTGTGCAGCTGATCTATAGAACTAGAACAGGTGATCATCCAGGTAGTAAGTTGCATGGCATATATCAAACAATCCCAGTTATCACCCCCATAAGACATTGCTCATCTCCACAGTCACACAGATCTGGATGGCTGATCCACCCTCCCAGACAGGCTCAAGTCCCGTATTCAGAGCTCTCCATGGGTTGGGTATAAAGAGCAATGTAGAGCATGGCTTTCCACAAGCCTCAGCACATGTTGGTACATTGGGCATTGAGATAAGAGGGCACTGTAGAGGCTGCATTCTGGGTGTTTTTCAGTCTAGTGTCTTAACACTAACATTCCAGCCTTAGATCACAAATCCCCAAAGGACAGGCAAGTAGGAACATGGAGATAGTGCCGGCAGAAGACAACAGGGTGAAGGGAAGCAGCTCTAAGTGTAACTGATGCCGTGCTCCAATATATTCTAATGATTAACTCGTATCTGATAAACAAGATTCCTGGGCACCCTCCCAAACCAAATGAATTGGAATGTGCAAAAAGAACAGCCTGAGAACTTGGAGAGTTCTTGTTTATAGGGAATATTCGGGAAACATTACAAGATTCAGTGGTTATCAACCCTAACTGCATAGAATTGCCTAGAGAAGCCTTTAAGAACAAACCACAACAAAACTGGCATCTAGGCCCCACTAGATATGAATAAAGTCAGAATAACTGAAGGCAAAAGCTAGGCAAATTTAGATTTCTGTTTCTTCATTACTTACGTGTTTGGCTGTGCCAGAGACTGAATGCTGTTGCATGCTAGGCAGGTGCTCGTCCCCTGAGATGTATCATTAACCAGCAATTGCATATTTAAATATTTTCTGAGACATTTATGGTTGGGTGATAAATGATTGAAAATCACTAGCCTCCCACCTCAACCCTAGAATTCCCTGAGCAAGGATCTAAGTTCTCAGCATATCTTTGTCTGCAGGACCAGCCTGTAGCATGGCTGTGATGAGCCTAGGTAAGCATACATACTTACCCGGAGAGTCAGTCCCATCACACATCTCATTACACAGTGAAGGAGATACTAGGAACCAATGCCAAAGAATAGTTGGTAGATCTCTAGTTGACCTTGGAAGTGCAGTCGCATGGGACCCTTCATGTCTTCACACAAAGAGGAGAGTGATTCACCTCTCCTTCAACCTATAAGGTTGATCACGGTGGATCCTTTGCCACTACTGCTCTGAGCTTTTATTTTTTTCTTACAGGAAAAAATCAGAAGGGAGCCCAGACTCAGGCAGAGGAGGGGATGACCAGATACGTCCAGGAGCTCCAGAAGCACCAGGTGAGTGGAAGCCGCTGGGCTGACTCAGGTGTTCCTCAGACATCAGGCTCTTGTATCACTCACACACTGTCCAGTGCCCAGGAGACATACTTTGACCAACATCATAGATCCCTTCTGACAGCACCACACCTACACTCACAGCCTTTGGTACGCATACTTCCTCCATGAGGTCTGCAGACAGCCTAGCAGGCGCCAGCATTTGCAGGCTACAATTTGATGAGTTGCTAGCTAAGTTCAAATCTGTTGCTATGAGCATTTCCTGCTGTGACTAGTGCCTACATTCAAACACTATACTCTCCATAAAAGGCCTACATCTAAACACTATACACTCCATAAAAGGAGAATCTATAACTTGTTCATCCTTGTAACCTCACACCCAGCCCAAAGCCTGGTACATACCCAGCACTCAGTGAGAATGAAATAAATAGAATGGGACCACAGTTGAAAGAATTTTGATTAAATGATGGCCTGTTTAGAGAATAACCTCTGGTTAATGAAGTTTTCCTTTCTGGAGATTCAGGAAGATAATAAATAAGAATTCTGTGCAGGTTCTATGTCATTAACTTGAGGACCTTGAGGAATGATTTCTTAATAGAATAGCACCCCATTAGCACGTTGTAGAAAAATCCTGGTCCAGTCTTTCCACTGGCTTATCATTTGTAGACAGGGCTAGCTAATGTTCCAGTTTTTGAGGACTGTAATGATAGAACTGCTACACTACTGAGATGAAATATTTGACATGAGTTAAAAGAGCTGTTGATGTTAATAGTCTTTGCTTATGTTTATTTACGGTTCTGTTATATGTGTTTTGTCATATTATCACTGATTGAATAGAAATCTCATGTTGGCTATAGAAGCTTCTAATCATTCGCTTTTCCCAGTTCTACCAGCCTTGCATGTTCAAATGAGTTCAACCCGGTATAAGGAAAACTAAAAACAACTTCTTAGAATTCCTTTTATTGGGGTGGAGAAGTCACAGTTATCAGAATCACTCTCCACCATTGCAGATGGTGGGAAATGATTCCAGTAATTCACATTTTTCAGTTTCTCTGACTTGTGGGTGTTTCTTCAAGAGACAGGGACTCAATAAAGAGAGTTTGTTGCTATACAGTCCCAGGAAAGAAGCAATAAAACATTGGCATCCAGTTGCAAATAGGCATGAAGGATTTAGTTGAGCTAGCAAACTATTGAGAACAGAGTCCCTGTGCCAAAGTAGGAGGGAGCAGAGGAACCTCCCAGGAAGCCTGACCTTCCGCCAGGAAATGACACTGCCATTTCTGTCCACCAGTACATGTGGGTGTTTTCAGAGTAGGCTCTTAAGGCCAGGCCTTGGGCAGGGAGTAGGTACTGGCAGTAAGAAGTCATTCATGCCAAGGGTCACCAAAGGCCAGAGATGGAACGCCATATCTGCTGCATTTAGCCACTGTTGTCACGAGTTTCCTATTTCATTTTTTTCTAATTGAAATATGATTTGTATATCATAAAATTCACCCTCTGAAAGTATGCAATTCAGTGGCTTTAATATTTTCCTAAGATTGTAAACCATCCTCACTATCTTAATTCTAGTACATTCAGCATTCCAGAAAGCATCTCTATGCCAATTAGAAGTCACTCCCCATTCTTCTTGTCCCTCTGCCCCTATAAACAACTAATGGACTTCCTGGCACGCTGACCCTGCCTATTGGGGAAAAATCATATAAAATGATACTTTACTATGTGACTTGTTGCACTTAGCATAACGTTCCTGCTACCAAGATGAATTAGTACTTCACTCTTCCTTATGGCAGAATAGCATTTCATGCAGGCGACATTTGGGGTATCCATTTCATGGATATGTATGTTATTTCCGTGTTTTGGCTCCAGTAAAAATGCTGGCAAGAACATTATTGTACAAGGTTTTGTGTGGATATTTATTTGCAATTCTACCTACATAAGAGTGGAATTGCTAGGTCCTATGTTGAACTTTTTGTGTGTGTGTGTGCCTATCCTGGGGCTTGAAATCAGGGCCTGAGCACTGTCCTTGAGCTTTTTCCTCAAAACTAGCACTCTGCCACTTGAGCCACAGCACCACTTCTGGCTTTTTCTATGTATGTGGTACCTAGGAATCAAACCCAGGTCTTTGTGCATGCTAGGCAAGCACTCTACCATTAGACCAAAATCCTAGTCCCTATATTGAACTTTTGAAGAACTGGCAGACTGTTTTCCTGAGTGCTGCAACATGGCACAGCATTCTACTATTTTCACATTCTTACCAATATTTGCGATATTTATTTTATTTTATTACTTTATTGGGGCTAGATCTCAAGGTTTTGTGCTCTCTCTTTTTTTTTTTTTTTTTTTTTTTTGCCCAAGGCTGGCTTTCTACCACTTGAACCACACATGTTCACTTCTGGCTTTTTGCTATTTAATGGGAGATAAGTGTCACAGTTTTCTGCCTAGCTGGCTTTGAACTTTGATCCTCAGATCTCAGGCTCCTGATTAGCCAGGATTATAAGTATAAGCCATCAGTGGCCAGCTGTGATTACTTTTTTTTTTTTTGCTAATCCTGGGGCTTGAACTCGGGGCCTAAGCACTGCCCTTGAGCTTTTTCCTCAAAACTAGCACTCTGCCACTTGAGCCACAGCACCACTTCGGCTTTTTCTATGTATATGGTACCTAGGAATCAAACCTGGTTCTTTGTCCATGCTAGGCAAGCATTCTACCCCTAGGCCAAACTCCAGCCTTTTTTTTAGCTGTTTGGTAGGATCTCGCTGGACTTTTATCCGCATGTTGTTTGCATAACTAATGATGCTGAGCCACTTCCTAGGTACTATTTGTAAGTCTTCTTTGGAAGAGTGTGCCAAACATTGTTATAAGAGCTAGCTAGCACTGTCTCACCCTCACGTTGCAGCTGAAGACTGTGTGATATAGAAGTATCTCAAACCTATTGCTTGTTTGCCTTTTTCTGTTCTTTCTTGTTAGTACTGCATTTGAATTCAGACTTTGAACTTCAGCCCTTGCATTTGCTAAGCAAGCACTCTACCACTTGAGCCATACCTCCTAACATGTTTGCTCTAAGTATTTTTCAAATAATTTCTCATGGTTATGCTTGGCCAACTTGAACTGAGATCCAGCTTTAGCTTTTTATTGGTTGAAGAGTCCTGTACACTTATTGTCCAGATTGTCCTTCAATCAATCTCTGTCTCTCAAGTAGCCGGGACTGCAGTAATGAGCCTTTCTGCCTGGCCTTGGAACTTATCTAGAACTTGGAGTCAGAACATTTTCTAATATTCCCCTTTAGTGTTTTTTCTTTAGATTTAAAACAAGGATAATAATTTCTATTCCACTAGTTTTAAGAGTTCAGATGGGGTCAGCTGGTAATTCAGTAAACAGCTCCAACCTGACCTTGTCATGAACAAGACATGTCCTTGAATCGTTCAGTATCCTAGGGAGAGCCTGACAAGCAAACAGAACTAAAAATTTAGTATGAGCATGTCATTATCTGTCAGTGTTATGTACATTTCCACGATGATCGTTTTCTCTTACATCCCAAAGGAAACAGCTGAAAAGACCAAGAGGATGAGCACCAAAGAAACCTAAGAAGAAGTGTAGGGGCACAGTGTCTGGAGCCCGGCGCCTTCTCTTGCACAGCGCCGAGTCCAGTACTCATCAGTGTCTGCCACAATCGCCACATCACCAATATTTGCTTATATAGCAATGAATTTTATCTTGTTTTATTTGTTTTGCAATAAAGGAAATGGGGGGGGGGGATGCTGGTTAGGAAGCGGAGGACCAGAGAGCCAGAGCTTTGTTTCAAGGAGTGCTGCAAGAGAAACTAAACAATGCTCTGGGGTTTGGGGGTAAGTGAGGAAACAGTGGGGTAGGGAGAGGAACAAACCCACATCTGAAGGCTGGCAGCTGTGAGCAGGCTGTAGGGAGAGCATGCCATATCCTAGAGGATTTGGGCAGCTGTCCTACAAAAGGGCAGGATGCTCAGTGGCCAGGAACACATGATACTTTGGGACCTGCCATCACCCTGCCATCCCGCTATTCCCATGGCAGGCTTTCTGCTACTCCCATCCTCCCAACTCTAGCCTCTAGAAACCCAGCCCTCCTGTTAATTACTTATCTCTCAGCCTTGGATGGAGTTTGGAGGGGTACCTGTGTCCCAATGATGCAAATATATACTCCCTCTGAGCCACTAAGAGACCTAACCAATTTTTTAAATACTCTTTACCAAAGGTGCTACTTCTCTGTAAAACACTTTTTTTTTTCTGGTTTGGCAAGGTGACTTTATTCTTCAATGATCACTATATGTTATTTTATAATATTTTATTTTCTTGACTAGGTTTTAAGCTTTTGTAATTATTTTTCAGTAGTCTTCATCATTGTGGAGGTAGAAGGTATTTGGTGTTGTCACTGGTGCATGGACCCATAGAACCCAGATGCCTCTACCCTGTCACATATTAGATTAGATATAACCCAGAGTTGGCACATCCTGGCTTCCAGCAGGTCAATTCTGTACCAAGAGGGATAGGGGATGCCTCAGATAGAAGCCAGGGGAAGAAGACACATCATGTAAGGCTTTTGAGATTCAAAAGTTTGGTTATTGGATGTTGCTGTTATTTTCATTTATTCTGAGAATTTTGGGTCAATCAGCATGCCAAAGGGTGGAGGCTTGCGCTATCTTGGCCTGCTAACATGCCTCCAGATCTACCACTAACTAGCTCAGCGACTTTGACCCTGTCTCCTCCTATTTCTGGGACTCAGTTTCCTCAGTAAGCTAGTAAGAATGCATTCATCTTCTGATGTGATAAATGATAAATATTCTAGTTCTAGTCATTGGTCCAGAGGGAGATAGGTTCCTGTGATTGTTTTTTGTTTTTTGTTTTTTTCATCTTCTCAGGATAAATGAATCCTTATTGATAGAACAAAAAGAATCAGCCAGTCAAAGGCAAGGTGATTAAGTTTGACCTCAGCGTGAATGAGCCTTGCAGGCTGTTTGGGAATGGAAGGCCTTCCTGAGAAGAATAGGAAGAACCTTCCCCACTTCCCCAACCTGTCTTCAAACTGCACCTATCAGTACAAGCAAGCTCTGCCCGAGATCATAAAGGGCATTTCCTGTAGAATGAGGATACACGGACATTTCAGATAACGGGAATGAGAAGTGGAAATTGAATCCAAACCATCTTAGGGAGAAATTGGTTTTGCAGTCAGCCCTGTGTCTTTTGACCTCTTCATTTTGAAGCCCCCTCATCACCATGTTTCATATGCATTTGGCATAACAGAAAATCAGAATTTTTTGAGGTCTCTCTTAAAAAAAAACTTACAAAAACAGATTACAGAACCTCAGAGGGAAATGATTTAGGTTGTACTTCACAAGCAACTGTGAGAAAACCTGTGCCAGAAATGGAATTCCTTCTAAATAGTTTTCCTTGTTCCCATTTGAAAAGAGAACATTCCACTTCTTTTAGAATTTGGAGCTTTTATTTAGAAACTCTGAACACCACATGTGCAGTCTGAACGCTGCTTCCTGTCCAAGTGCCTTGGAGAACTCGCAGAAGGATGCCTTAATCAAAAGTTTTGCAGCCGGGCGCAGTGGCTCACGCCTGTAATCCTAGCTACTCAGGAGGCTGAGATCTGAGGATCACGGTTCAAAGCCAGCCCGGGCACTAAAGTCTGTGAGACTCTTATCTCTAATTAACCACTAGAAAACTGGAAGTGGCACTGTGGCTCAAGGGGTAGGATGGTAGCCTTAAGCTGAAGAGCTCAGGGACAGCACCCAGGCAAGTTTTGCTAGTTCTTGGACCTGATAGGAGAAGGCAGGAATACTAGTCCATTGAAAGAAAAAAGCCATGATATATCTTCACCAGTCATATTTAGAACAGTCATGACCCCACCTTTCCACCTTAAATTCCCAAGAGCAAAACTCCATTTCCTCTTGTATTCTGCTGCTTCCGTGGTAAATAGGGCAGCTGTCATCACAGGGTCATATGACCTGAGGACCATTCATGGAAAGCTGCTAAATAGCCTAGTTTGAAGAATATTGCATGAGCTTTGCATGAAGCCAGCAAGCAGGATTAAAACAGGTTCGCTTCCTTCAGCTGTCTAAGAACACGTAAGGCTTAGACTGCAAGCTTGCTGGGCTTTCTCTGTGTGTTGTTTTATAAACACTACAGTATCTGTTAAGATCCAGTGTCCATGGGAACCTTTCTACAAGCCATGACTATACTATAGATTCCATCACTGTGTTTGGAAAGCAGGGCTCTTCTACCTGTAAGCCCACGTGAACCCTTTACACCTATGATTTAAATAGGCAAACTTCAGGAAACAATTTGAACAGGTTTCTATCGCTTGTGTGTTTGTGAACATGTAGTTGTATTTAGTATGCTACCACATTGCATTTAACTTGTTTTGTAATTCCTGATTTTTTGTTACTATTGATAAATAAAGAAAAGGAAATCACTGTTTTATTGTTTTCCTCCCTCCCCCAGTAAAAGCCAGCTAAAATTGTGAACACCACATTTAACAATTTACATCATAAAAATGTTTCAGGAGCCTTAAAATGGCCTAAGAGTTTCTCCTAGAGAACTCTTGGAGCTTGGTGCTGGTGGCTCATGCCTGTAATCCCAACTAATTAGAAGGCTGAGATCTAAGGATCATAGTTCAAAGCCATCCCAAATAGGAACACATGAGACTTGAGACTTACCTCCACTTAACCATGAAAAAGCTGAAAGTGGAGCTGTGGCTCAAGTAGTAGAACACTAGCCTTATGCAAAAAAACATTTAGAACAGTGCACAGGCTCTTAGCTCAAACCCCAGGACCAGCGTACACACACATACACACACACCCTGGGACTAAAAAGGAAAGTATTTGGATAGGTTTCTTTTAAAGGATCATAAATGGCGGGTCTGGACAGGCAGAGATGAGAAGTCTGAGTGTCTTGGTCCATGCAGGTTGCAAAAATGAAATAACTTAGACTGGGTTATTTATAAACAACTTACCACTCATGGTTTAGAGGCCAGGAAATCTTAAGACCAAGGCACCAGTAGATTTGGTGTCTGATGAGGGCCTGCTCTCTGCTTCAAAGATGGCATCCTTCTTAACTATATCTTCAATTGGCAAAAGTGATGAACATGCTCCATTGGACCTCTTTAATGAGAGCGCTAGTCTCATTCCTGACCGGGTGGCTCTTACAACCTGATCATCTTAAGACTTTTGGTTGCATTGGGTATTGGGTTTTCAAGCTATGAGTTGTGAGATCTGTTGGGAAGAGGTGAAGCTAAAATGACTACTAAAAATTCTCATAGAATTATGAGACCAGATTGGCACCCAATGATGCTGTCTACCCAATGATGAGAAACCAAATAAACTTGGAAAGTTAGGGAACATGAACTCTGCCAGAAATATATTGGATAAGCCAGGTACCAGTCTTTTATTTGTAATTCTAACCATATAACTGAGATTCTAGCAGTACAGGCAAAAAAAAAAAAAAAAGGTCTAAGAGATTCCATCTCCACAGAAGGGAATATGGTGGAAAGAACCAGTGGAAAACAGGGCTACAGGCATGACACAACTGGTACCACTGGTACAGCAGTCTAGAAAGTGTAAAGTCTTTAAGTTCAAATAACAAAATTGAATCAGATAACCTTACTGACTTTTCCTTGATATGTGTATCTGTAGGATAAACATTTCCAAGCAGACTGAATATTGGTTGCTTAAGACTGTGTTCTGTCTTCGTACAACTACTTAAAGATAATAAAAATACTATTTTTTAAAGACCATGTTCTGCTCTGTCTTGATGACATAAAGAATGTTTGCTTTCTAATTTTCTGTTTTCACAAAGATGGTGCCTCATTTCAACTAATTCTGTCTTCCAATGTAGATGATAAATAGGGCTTAAATTCTGTGTGTGTGTGTGTGTGTGTGTGTGTGTGTGTGTGTGTGTGTGTGTGTGTGTGTGTGATCCTGGAGCTTGAAGGGAAGGCTGGGTGCTGTCTCTGAACTTCCGTTTTGTTTTTTGTTTTGTTTTTTTTTTTGCCAGTTCTGGGCTTGGGCTCAGGGCCTGAGCACTGTCCCTGGATTTTTTTTCTCATGGCTGGGGCTCTATCACTTGAGCCACAGCACCATTTCTGGCTTTTTGCTACATATGTGGTACTGAGGAATTGAACCTGGGTCTTCGTGTATGCTAGGCAAGCACTCTACCACTAGGCCAAATTCCCGGCCCCTGTCTCTGAACTTCTTTGCTAACTTTTTTGGTACTGCTCTACCATTTGAACCATAGCTTCACTTCCTGGATTGGGTGGTTGGTTAATCAGAGATAAGCATCTCACAAACTTCTCTGGAAGGATTTGCTTCAAACAAAATCCTCAGATCTCAGCCTCCCGAGTAGCTAGGATTATAGGCCTGAGCCACCTGTACCCGGTGACTTAAACTTTTTAATTTCAGTCATATACATAGAAGTCTTGATTCATCTTGTTTGGATTTGGGTAATTGTTCCAAATCTTAACAGGCAATTTGCTTAGACAGAATATTGTTGCTGATTACTCATCTCATGACATTGTGACTCTTAAATTTTCAACCTCAGAAGGGAATTTTACACACAGTTTGATGGAAACCTTCTCCATAACCACTTTTAAATCTTGCTGGCTTCTGTCAGCCTTCCAGCAGTCATTGGGAACATTTTTCCTATTGTCACAGTGTATATGTAAATCTTAAAGTGGTTGAAGAGTTTTTCCTAAAGAAATCTTAGAACTAAGCTGGGAGGGAAAAGTTACTTGTTTGGTAGAATGAATCCTTTTCTTTAAAATGATTATAAATGCCCAGGCAGGAAAGATTGAGACTTTTTTTTTTTTTGCCAGTCTTGGGCTTGAGCTCAGGGCCTGAGCACTGTCCTTGGACTTTCTCAAGGCTAGAGCTCTACCACTTGAGCCTCAGCACCACTTCCGGCTTTTTTCTATGTATGTGGTACCGAGGAATCAAACCCGTGTCTTCGTGCATGCTAGGCAAGCACTTTAACCACTAGGCCAAACTCCCAGCCAAGACTGAGACTCTGATCTCCAATTAACCACCAGAAAAATGGAACTGGCTCTGTGGCTCAAGAGGTAGAGCAATAGCCTTGAATTGATGAGCTCAGGGACAGCACCCAGGCCCAGAGTTCAAGCCTCATACTGACAAAAACAAAAAAACAGTAGTTATAGATGATGAGTTAGAACAGTCTAAATGAAACATAATACTAAAGGTATGTTTGATATCAAGTTTTATTATTATGAGGTGCATAGTAAATATAAATTCCCTTGATGAGCTTTTGCATAAGAGTACCTAAGTCATCAGTCCTTGGATTATTTCTAAAATAAGGACAGAAAAAGATAGCATATGAAAGTAAATAGATGTAAGTAGATGTTCTGGACCCCTGGAATGAAGTCCTCCATTTGTTTGGATCTTCCAGGCCTCACCTGTGAACAATATATGTTCTGTATTTCTTTCCTTCTTAGAAATTTAAATCAAATAAGAAATGACACTAGGATAAAAAAAAAGAAATGACAATAGGTCTTAATGAGAAGTCAAAAATGACAAGGAACCAGCATTCACATATGGAGACACAGATCACAACTCTGCTTTAAAAAAAATAACAGGCTAGAAGGAAAAGGAAATGTGATGTTCCCTGGTAGTTATTCCTGGAATGCATAACTTGATACGAAACGTGGCAATGATGAAGGCTTGTAAGAACATATTGCCAAGAAAATAAAACCAAGAGAGGAAGAAGGAAAGGAAAGAGAAGAGAAGAGAAGAGAAAGAAAGTAAGTAAGTAAGTAAGTTTGGTAGTCAATTATCTTTATTATGGTTATAAATTTTTTGGTTTTCTCTCAATTTTATTTGGGGGGGAGGGGGACTTAACCTCAGCCTGGGCACTGTCACTGAGCTCTTCAGCTCAAGTCTAGTGCTCTAACACTTGAGCCAAAACGCCACTTATGAATTCTTTGTCTTTCATAAATGCCAGTCATTTTTTAATTTCATATTTCAGTATCTTCTTACATGACCTAAATGAGAGCACTGTTGTTTTTGTGACTGACAGTACATTGAGGGACCATATAATAAATCAGGAAAGTCCATAAGACTCTTACCTCCAATTAGCCCCCCCCCAAAAAAAGGCATTAATAAATCTGAAGCTCAAGTGGTAGAGTGCTAGCCTTGAGCACAAAAACTCAGGGGCAGCATTCAAGCCCAGAGTTCAAACTCTAGGAGCAGTACCAAAAAGAGAAAAAAGAATGTGACATCAAATCTGTAAAATGGCACAACTCTCCCTGTTGTGCCTCTTTTCTGTGGCAGCCTGGGGAAGGGGGTGTTTTAAGCTTGGTAAGCCCAACCACCCAAAAAGATATTAGTACCTCAGACACCCAAAAAAGAACAAAGAAAGGCATCTTCATCCATTTGTGCCGCTATATGAAAACATCAGCATCTAGATGGCTATACACAACAAAAAGGGACTGATGTGCAAAAGTACCCTTTCTGCTTCTTAGATGGCACCTTCTGCTTGTGTCCTTACATTGTGGGAGGCACAAAGTACTTCTTTTGAATGTCTTTTATGTTTGTACTAATCCCTTTCATGTCTAAGAGCTAAAGTCCTAATTACCTCCCTAAGGCCCTACCTTCTAATACTATTAGTTGGGGTGTTAGGACAGCAGAGGAGACCCTATTAACAAAAAGCATAAAGGTAAGAAAGATTCATAAGGTGAGAGATAATGAGAAACACACACACACACACACACACACACACACATCTGGCTTTGAGAAACTGTAAACTTCTTTAGTTCTGAACTCCTCAACCAGTCATCCATCACTGAAGCATAATCAGTGAAATAGACTCCAAGAAGTCTTATCTGGTGTCTAAACTTTCATTTTACACTTCAGAGTTTTGAATTTTACTCAGAATTTGACATATGAAAAGCATGAGATCAAATAAAAGTAAATCCATTCAATAATACAAATAAGAACATAAGACTTCATCATCCAGACCTGAGAGGGGCATATTATGGGCATTCCTCCATTTGGGTTAACAGGTAATGACACACTAGGCCTGCTTGCTCTTCCTCCTTCCATCCCTTTCTCCCTCCTTTCTTTCTTCCCTTCTCCCTCCCTCCCTTTCTCCCTTCCTTCCTTCCTTCCTCTCTTCCTTTCTCTTCTTTGCTTTCTTCCTTCCTTCCATTCTCTCTTCCTTTCCCTTCCTTCCTTCTTTCCTTCTTTGTATCCTCTCTCTTCCTTTCTCTTTCTCTTTCTTTCTTTCTTTCTTTCTTTCTTCCTTCCTTCCTTCCTTCCTTTCTTTCTTTCCTTCTTTCTCAGTTTCTTTTTCTGCTGATGATGCCTAGAATGAAAAGATCACCATTCAAAGGAGAAAGCAGGGCTCCACTGCAAAAGGGCAAAGCAGGTCCTTGAGTAGATGTAAGGAATGGCTCTTAATAGAAGTCATAGGATCCAGGATACCTTCTCTCTGGGGAGAAAAAAGGGGAGGGGAGGAAGCAAGAAAATATGAAAGGTAAAGATTTTGTGTTAGAGGCAACCCTGCACTCAGCCTCAAAGATTTTCTTTTTTTTTTTTTTTTTTTTTTTTTGCCAGTCCTAGGCTTGAGCTCAGGGCCTGAGCACTGTCCTTGGACTTTCTCAAGGCTAGAACTCTACCACTTGAGCCTCAGCACCACTTCTGGCTTTTTCTATATATGTGGTACCTAGGAATCGAACCCGGGTCTTCGTGCATGCTAGGCAAGCACTTTAACTACTAGGTCAAATTCCCGGCCCCTCAAAGATTTTCTTAAAGCTACACAATGAAGAACAGTGGTGACCATTGCAGTTTTGTTCCTCCAAGAGTGGCAGCCTGCTTAGGGGGCTTTAAGAACCCTTTAGAACTACATCATTCTCAGGGGCCAGGAGCGTGGCCTGCTCCAGGGTAGAGTGTTTGCCTAGTAGACACAAGGCCCTGGGTTCGATTCCTCTGTACCACATACACAGAACAAAGCTGGAAATGGTGCTATGGTTCAAGTGGTAGAATACGAGCCTTCAGAAAGCCCAAGGACAGTGCTCGGGCCCTGAGTTCTATCCCCAGGACTCGCAAAAAAAAAAGAAAAGTACTGTATTCTCTTACGGGGAACTAGATCATTACAACTCTCCAATTGTAAGAAGAGATTTTAATGTATACATTCATGAGTGTATTCATTCATTCAACAAGTATTGTTCGGAGAACTATCTGAAAAGAAGACAAAAGAGAAGGGAGGGGGATGCCTTGATTTTCCCTATCAACTTTCAGAAAGAAAAGGAAACAGAAATAGAGGCTTCTGTTCTTAGGGCCAACCCAGAGAGGAGCTGATATCATTAAGTCAGCAAACCACACCAGTATGTACAGGAAGATTATTCCCAGCCAAGGAAAGTCCAAAGTCCTTGCTAGCTTGGGAGGCCGATGGGATGAAAGGAATGAGGATGCCCCTCAAGTTCTTCATGGAAAAGATCAAAAGAGGCATGCTTTTTTTCTGGTACACACACTTGAACTCAGGGCCTGGGCACTATTCTCTTTTTCACTCCAAGTTGGTACTCTACCATTTGATCCACAGCTCCATTTCTGGCTTTTTTTTGGGGGGGGGAGGTTAATTAGAGATAAGAGTCTCATCAACTTTTCCTGCCCAGGCTGGCTTCGAACCACAATCCTTAGATCTTAATCTCTAACTCACTAGGATTACAGGTATGAGTCACCAGTGTCTGGCTTGAGGTTGAGCACTTTCATTTGGAGCTTCTAAATTAAGCTGCATCTCTAGGACTGTGAAAATGAGATAAATTACAAACTAATGTCTATTGTGGGACCTGCTGTTTATTAGGAGCCAGGAAAGACAGAGGAGAACTTTGTCCTTGCAAGTACGATTCAGTCTTGTGATAAGACGAATAATCAGTCTGAGCAAGAGCCCAAATGCTTTGAACCACGTTGTAAGGAACAACTCAATCTGACCTCCTGTTACCCTTCTGATCCTAACCCCTGCCCTCTTCATGAACCCCTCCATTCCAACCTCTGGCTTTCTTGCTATTCTTCAAACCTTGACCACTTCTAGGCTTGGCTCCCTTCCTCCTTCATGTCCTTGTTAAAGTTTTACCTCCCAGTGAGACTTTCTATGGACATTTATTTAAAATTCCAACTTTTCCTCTCCCCTATTCTCAGACACCTTCTTTGCTTTATTTTTCTGTAGAGGACTAGTTATCAATCTGATATTATACATAAATGTTTTACTTTATATTGAAATATAATTCCATACAACAAGGGTGTATAAGTGTCTAGCCCAATGTGTGTGTGTGTGTGTGTGTGAGTGTGTTATGTTTGTGTATGTGTGTGCATGTGTGTATGTGTGCATGTGTATGTATGTGTGCATGTATATGTATGTGTGTATTTGTGTGTGTGTGTGTGTGTGTGTGTGTGTGTGTGTGTATGCGCACCAGTCGTGGTTTGAACTTAGAGCCTGGATGCTGAACTTTTGTGCTCAGGGCTGGCTCTCTACCACTTGAGCCACAGATTCACTTCTGTTTTTTGTTGTTTGCTTTGGTTTGGTGTTTAAGAGTCTCAAAGGTTTTCCTGCCACAACTAGTTTCAAATAGTAATCCTCAGATTTCAGCCTCCTGAGTAACTAGTATTATAGACTTGAGCCACCAGCACTCAGTTATTTTCCCCAAACTGAATACAATCACATAACCAGCATTCAGGACAAGAAACAGAATAAACATGTCAACACTGTAGTAATCTCCCATGTACCTTTCCTATACCCCCAAAGTAACGACTGGCTTGATTTTTTCTATTTTTTTCTTTTTCTTGTTTTCCCAGCTTTGTAGCTATTGTTTCGGAGTACATGGCCACTGCTCATTGCTCTGGCTTGCTGACTCCTGTGGTTTCTAGACTTCGTGTTTATTCTTTTTTTCCCACTGCTGTACCTTTGAACAGGCTCTGTTTCTTTTCAAATATCTTTTCTTTTTCTGCTTCGTAGATTTCTGCTCATCCTTTAAGACTTGGCATGGATTTTTTCTATTTTTCTATTTTATTTATATGGTGACATACTATATATTCTAATGCTTTATTTATTTACAATCTATTTGTTCCTGCTGTCAGCATGTAAGCTTCACAATGGCAGGTGCTTGTTTTGTCCCTACTGTATCACCAGAACCTAAAAGAACATCTGGAACCTAATAAATATTTGATGCCTGAAAGAATGAAATATTGAACAAATAAAAATGAGAATAAGAAGACAAGGGAAAAAAAAGAAAGAACAAGAGAGTTAAGAAGGGCTTCAAGTCTGAGCCAAGTCTTAAAGGATGAGCAGAAATCCACGAAGCAGAAAAAGAAAACGTATTTGAAAAGAAACAGAGCCTGTTCAAAGGTATGGCAGTGGGAAAAAAAAAAAAGAATAAACACGAAGTCTAGAAACCACAGGAGTCAGCAAGCCAGAGCAATGAGCAGTGGCCTTGTACTCTGAAACAACAGCTACAAAGCTGGGGAAAAAAAGAAAAAGAAAAAGAAATGCAGATTCCCGACCTCAAAGCTTCATATAAATAAATACATGAAGAAAGGTGAGGGAAAGTAAAATACAGGATTCTTTTAGGTATTTCTAGGATCCTTTCCTAGGGTAATGAAAATTAAGGGGCTAAAAACCAGGATTTCTTTGAAGTCAACTCATTAATAATGTATCTTGAAGTCCTCAGAAAAGAATCAGAGGCCCACTATGTTCAGAGACTTCTAACTGCTCCTGAATATGTGAGAGAGCCTTAAAAGTCTGGGGAATAAGTAAGGCTCTCTTTTCTTTCCTTTGAAGGAAAGGCCAGCTCCAGTGGGGATTTTAAATGTGTGAGTCTGTCTGGTTAGTGTTTGTTTTCCTGAACTGAGGGAAGGGGCCAGGCGTGCCCTCTTCCTTCTTCACCTGCTAGACAGGGTTGTGAGGGGATGGTGCCCTATGTCCAAAGGCAGGGATAAGACAGAGATGCCTCAGGTGTCTTCATTCCCCTCAGGCTCCATGTTCTGTAGCAGTGGTTCTCAGAATCACCTAGAGGCTTTGTTACAGCACAAATTGCTAGGCCTACTGCAGAGTTTCGTATTCAAAAGGCCATGGGAAATGCATCCCTCCAACAAAAACTCCCAGGTGGTGCCAATATTTCTGGTTTGGCAATGGTGTATGGAGATCCTTACACAATGCCAGCATCCTAAGCCAGGAGAGGGTTCTTTAGCATCTTTCTCTTCTTTCACAGGGGTCTGGATATTCCATATCTATTAAGCTTCAACCCCACTCCCACCCTCACCATGGAGGCCAGGCTGCCTTATATCCTCCTCCTCAGCTTCTCCATTGCTGGGATGACAGGTAAGCGCCATCACAACTGACTAAGTATTTTGCTGTCTCTTTAGAATTTCCAAATAAACTATAGGACACCTAGTTAAATTTGAATCTCTGAGAGATAACAATTATTTTGCATATGACATTATTTGTGGATTATCTGAAATTCAAATTTTGTGCTTAATAGCAACATTGTTAGTAAAATGCTTTCACTTCTTCATTTCCTCATGTACAAGGGGGATACTCAGAGCAATTATCACCAGGCACCAGTAGCTTAAGCCCTTAATCCTAGCTACTCTGGAGTCTGAGATCTGAGAACTGAAGTTTGAAGATAGCCCAGGCAGAAAAGTCTGTGAGCCTTCTACCTTCAATTAACCAGCCAAGTACTGGAAGTAAAGGTGTGGATCAAGTGATAGAGAGCCATCCTTGAGTGGAAAAAGCTAAGCAATAGTGCAAGAAGAAAGCTGGGTGCCAGTGGTTCACACCTGTAACCCTAACTACTCAGAAGGCTGAGATCTGAAAATCACAGTTTGAAGCAAGTCCAGGAAGCTTTGTCCATGAAATTGTGGTCTCCAATTCACAAAAATAAGCCACAAGTAAAGCTGTGGCTCAGGTAGTAGAATGTGAGCCTTGAGCACAAAAGCTAAAGGACATTGCTCGGACCTTGCGTTCAAGGCCCAGGACTGGCACCAAAAATCATCACTAACAGCAGCAGCAGCAGCAGCAGCATTCTCACAACTACCTTCCTGAGTTTAGGTAAGGACTTAAAGTGATATATGTAAAATAACAGGCAGCTCAATGGCTAGTATGATTTCTCAGGCTGTCATAACACAAAGCCAATGTTGTTAGCAGAGGAATAGAAGCCTTATCAATGGCGACAGCCATATCTATCGTAGTAAGAGCAGTTAATCCTGATGTATGGTCTTTCTTTCAAACCTGGAAGACTCTACCTCATCTTCTTCTCTGGCCCCAGGCTCCAAGCTTATGTCCCTGTGCTTCTTTAAATCCCTAAAGTGCTCAGAAGTGCCTGATGCAGTTCACATCCAGTGAATATTAATGAATAATGCTCTTTACCATGAAATGCAGTCTGCTCTCCCAACCCCCAATCCCTGCACCTTCCTCTCAGATTTTCACTTACTTGGGAACTTCCGGACGACTCTAAAAGGTAGGTGGTTCTCATCTGCTTCTGCTATGCGGCAGACATATATCTCATTTAACTTGACAGGGTATTTGAGGACAGAGAACACCCTGAACAAGCCATTCATCTGCTCTTCCAGGACCTCCACAGTACTGTGGTTACTCAGGTCCCTCTCTTTCCGATCCATCCAGGTCACGTTGGGTGTGAAGTACCAGCCCTTGGAGATGCACGTAGCCACATCCTCATCATCAATCCGGTCAAACTGCACCTGGGGCATCTCAAAGTCTGGTTGAAATAACAAAACAATTAGTTACTATTCTTCTTTTAAATTTCAGCCACAGAAGGCTCAAGTTAGGAAGAATTTTGCCCTCTGTTTTTACCTTAGCCTTTATGGAAGCAATACATTTTGAGATTGCCTAGCTAAACTTTTGGCACAAGCAGAGTATAAAGAATGGTGAACGCACATGCTCTTATGGTCCAGATCTTACTACCATTCCTATCCTTACCTTGTTCTTCATCCCAGGCTCTCCATTGATATCAGCTATGCTGCTGAGACTCATGGAAGATAAGGAATGATTCTCATCAACCCTTTGCCATCTCTCCCAGCTCTTATCCTGGAAGAATTCCCCCATGCAGGCAGAGCCCCAAGTCCTCATGGGGTCTCCAGTGGGAAAAAGACTCCCCTCCATGCAATTCTGGGACCCTTAGGGCACTGCCTAGATGCAATGATCCTGTCTAACCTACATATGAATATATTAACCAGTGAAAAAAGGGCAAATTTCAAGAAAGCTAAATGCATTGCTTTAATGTTTCCAGAATTAGGTCTTGAGTCTCCTGATTCCCAGTGCAGGGCTGTCCTCATAAGCTAAGGTATGTGGCAGGCTGCTCATGCCTGGAATCCTAGCTCCTGAATGCCAGCCTGGAAAGAGACAAATCTGTGAGATTACACATCCAAATAACCAGCCCCCCCCCAAAAAAAAGTGGGCTGGAAGCTGGGTGCTAGTGACTCACACCTGGAATCCTAGCTACTCAGAGGGCTGAGATCGAAGGATCATGGTTTGAAGCCAGCCAGGGCAGAGTTGTGCCCACAAGACTCTTTAATTAACCACTCAAAAGTGGAGCTGTAGCTCAAAGCAGTAGAAGGCTAGCATGGAGCAAAAGAGCTCGAAGACAGTTCCCAGTCCCTGAATTTAAGCCCCATGACAAAAAAAAAGTGGGCTGGAAGCATGGCTTAAGAGGTAGAGCATCAAGCAAGTAACCTAAGGAAACAGGAGGCCTCAGTTCAAAAAACCCCAGTACTGTCAATAAAGAAAAGAATGAAAATGAAAAAGCACATGTCAGATTTCAGAGTCTTTATGTAAGACTACTAGGATATATAAACTTGGGGGTTTGGGGAGTTTGCGATTTATGCTACTGCTTTGTTTTTCTGTTTTAATGAAGAAAATATGTTGTGGTTGCTTGTTTGTGTGCCAGTCCAGAGGCTTGAACTCAGGGCCTGGATGCTATCTCTTAGCTTTTTCACTCAAGGCTGGCACTCTACCACTTGAGCCATACAGTTCCTCTTCTGCCTTTTTGATGGTTAATTGGAGATAGGGTTTCATAGATTTGTCTGCCTGGGCTGGCTTTAAACTGCAGTCCTCAGATCTCAGCCTCCTGAGTAGTTAGGATTACAGGCATGAGCCACAGGTACTTGGCAAATGAAGGATATTGATGGATGTACATCTGGACAGGCATTGCATCTTTTGCTCAGATATTTTTAGTTCAGATAAACCAACCCCTAGCTGTTATAGCTTATCCACATGAATAGAGACAGAGTTCATACTCAAGTTCATCTAGTAAATTCCTTTACCTTCTACTATTAGCTTAATTGTACTCTCTCCTCTTCCATCTGGTGTAATGGCTGAGCACTTGTAGATCGCTTCATCCAGGAAATCCACATTTCTTAGCAGAAGAGACAGAGTCCCTTCGGAAATTTCATCCCTGTCCACCGACACTCGTCCCTCATACAAGGAGTTTTGATCTTCTAGCTGCTCTGTGTTGTCACGAAAGTAGTAAACCAACTTTGTGAAAAGGTCGAAGAAGTCATAATACCTGAAAAAGCGGTAATAGTCATCATCATTGTCCACCAAGTATTCCTCTTTGATGTCTTCTCTTTCCCAAGAAAACTCCAGATTTTCTGTACCCTCCACAAAGGAGAAATGGCAGGAGAGAGTTACATCGGTGAATGGGACAGCCCGCAATTCTTCTATCGACACTGAAAAAGTCAAAGATAAAAAAAATGAAATTAGGGAAAACTCAAATCAGGAAAGACCATTGCATCTAGGAAGTTTAATAACAGATCAAAGAAACTTCTCTGCCGATCTCAAATAGTAAGGGATATCATCTAGTGAATCAGACTTTTACAAAACCACTGGAAAGCTGAGCAATGCCCTCAAAAGTGGCTCAGAGGATAAGACTTGAAATGAGTGTTTGGCTCATAATGAGCAACGCATGCAGATTTGCTGTGCCTGTACCTGGAAGCTGGTAAATCAAGACAGCGTCATCGCTGGGATTGGCTCCAAAGCCAAATTGCACCTGCCAGGTTCACACTGGCAAAAGAAAAAGGCCTGCCTCATGCACTATAACCTTTCTCCCACGTCAGTCTGTAGGCAGTGAATCCTTGCGCAAGTGTATCTGACTAGCAGAGCAAGGGTCACTCCCAAATTCTTGACAGCAAAGGAATGTGGTCCCTGTGGCTTTCACTCTGCACTTGTGGTTATTCAGGCAGGCAGACACAGATGTCCAGTATATGAATTTATTTTACCTGACTCAAATATCTGTTAGTCTTGGGCACAGTTACAGCCAACAGAGCCTGAGAGATTTAGAGGAAGAGAACATAAATCTTCACTATATACAACTTATAGATTATAGCATGAATAGAATCTTGGGATGTTAGAACTAGGGAAAGTTTAGACATCACCTGATTCAATATTTTCAAACTATTTGCCCCAGAACCCACCCCAGAGGTTGCCCTTGGTGGCCAAGAGATCATCAGTGAGACTTCCATTTCCTTCCTCCTTCACTTAGAACAACCATTTTCCATTTCTCATTGAGGCTACTGAATCAAAGTTATTGTCAAATGTCAGTGCTAGCAAAAAACATGTCTGATTCCCAGGACACAAAGTCTCTTAAAGTTACAAATTAAGATATAAGTAGCACTACAGAAAGAAACAAGCTCTTGTCTGGGAGCTAGCTTACTGGTAAAGAACTTGCCTCACATGCAGGAAGCCCTGGGTTCAGTTCGTTGGTACCACATACACAGAAAAAGCCAGAAGTAGTGCTATGGCTCAAGAGGTAGAACGCTAGCTTTGAGAAAAAAAAAATGTGTCCAAAAAGAGTGCCCATGCCCTGAGTTCAAGGCCCAAAACTAGCAAAAAGACAGAGAGAGACAGAGAAAGAAATAAGTTCTTTTTTTTTTTTTTGCCAGTCCTGGGCTTGAGCTCAGGGCCTGAGCACTGTCCTTGGACTTTCTCAAGGCTAGAGCTCTAGCACTTGAGCCTCAGCACCACTTCCGGCTTTTTTCTATGTATGTGGTACCGAGGAATCAAACCCCGGTCTTCATGCATGCTAGGCAGGCACTTTAACCACTAGGCCAAACTCCCGGCCCAGAAATAAGTTCTTTTACAATTTTAAAATGGCCTATACGATCACAGTTACCCAACTACTTTTTTTTCCCTTGACGGTCCGGGAGTTAGTTTAACTTTAAGCTCTCATACTTGCTCGGCAGTTGTCGCACTGCTGTGTCATAACTCCACCCATTTGTAGAGCTGGTTATTTTTTGAGATAGGGTCTCACTTCCTGCACTGTACCTGGACTCAGATATTTTTTGGGGGGGGGGAGGGGGGTGGGTTACGGGGCTTGAACTTGGTCTGGCTTGAGCTATTCAGTTCAAGGCTACCACCCTACCGAAGGGCCTGGACGCTGTCCCTGAGCTCTTCAGCGCAAGTCTACCACTCTATCCTTGAGCCAAACCCCACTTCCTGTTTTCTAGAGATTAATTGGAGATAAGAGTCTCAGGTCCTTTTGTGCCTGGGCTGGCTTTGAACCTTGATCCTCAGATCTTAGCTTCCTGAATAGCTAGGATTACAGGCGTGAGCCACTACACCCAGCCTCAGATCCTCCTTTTGCTTCCCACTGCAGCTGGGATGACAAGTGTGAGTTATTGTACCCAGCTATTGCTCAGAAAGCCTCTCTCAAACGTTTCTTCCTGAACCTGCCTGAAACTGTAATCCTCCCAATCTCAGTCTCCCAAGTAGCTGGGATAAAAGGTGTGAGCCAACAGACACTCAGCTCCAAACTCTTGAACCTATAAGACTAATTTAAAACGAATGAATAATGGCACTAGTATGAAAGTAGTGGTTCCCTATAAATATATTCTAAGAGGGGATTTTTTTTGGCCTTAATTCATTTAATCTGCACACCACATCAAAGTAGGTCCTATTACTATCTCCAAATAATGCTGAAAAAAACAAGCTAGGAAGTGAAATAAATTGTGTGTAGTAGATGATGCTGGAAGCCCAGATGTCTGGCTGCAAAACCCCTCATCTACAATCTGCTCTTTCATCTCCTAATTATGGCACTCTGGGCAAATCAATGACTGATGAAATGAATGACTACAAAGAAAGACAGATGGAAGGTAGAGGTAGAAAAAAACAACTTTAGAAAGATGGATTTCCAAATTTACAAGACAAGCATTTTAGTCAGGCACCAGTGGATCACATCTGCAACCCTAGCTACTCAGGGGGCTGAGGTCTGAGTATCATGGTTCAAAGCCAGCCCTGGAAAGGAAGTTCATGAGACTCCAATTAACCACCAGAAAACCAGAAGTGATACTGTGGCTCAAAGTGGTAGAATACTAGCCTTGAGCAAAAAAAGCTCAGGGACAGCTCCCAGGCCCTAAGTTCAAGCCCCATGACTGACCAAAAACAAAACAAAAATAAAGCAAAAAACAAGCATTTTCTTGCTCAAATGGTCAATTTTCTATTATGTTTATAATATAAAAGTAGTGGGATTTAAATATATATATATATATATATATATTCTTGGCCATTAGAATTATAAATCGAAGTTCTAATTCTAAGTAACCCCTTCCTAATTATTTGGTATCAGTCATCTAACTTAATCTGAGTTACAGTTTCCTTGTCTATAATTATTATAATAATAACACCTGCCTGAGGATGGTGATGATCTTGGGGACTATTTTTCCCAAGATAGTGTTCAGTCATCTTCCAGAGGGACAGAAGGAGGAGAGCAGATGGATGGCCAGTTTAGTGAGCTGCCTCCACCTGTCTCTCTCACAAGAATATGTGGTTTATTCCTGAGGGACTTTTGATACTAGCTTCTCGGGTTCTCCCCCAAGAGGCTTTGCTACAGCTATACCCTTTCTGGTCCCAGGGGAAAGGCACTCAGACTCAGAAATATGAAGTCACTGGCCAATGAATCATGACATGTTGTGTACCTAGGATGTAGCTGATAATGTTTAAGCCAGCTTCTAACTGGTATGTGTATGAACGATCTTATTGGAATCTATTATTCCTCGGTCTTTTTCTATCTGTGTTATTCCTAGGCTGCTGCATCTTTTGCTTCCAAAGGTCCAGGAGTCTGGACAAAAGTTTAGCAAAAAAAATATTAATAACAATGTAGGAAAGGCTTTGAAAACAGTACAAAGATACTATAGGAGTCTAACATACCTGCTGGAGTGCCTTGCATGAGACTTACATGTCTATAAAAGGTCTCACTGCACATATACTATTCCTCTCATGCATTTGGTTGGACATATCCTCACAATGTGTGATGTTGAACTCATATTGCTTTTATTGAGCCCCAACTCCTCCTACACACATATGTACACCAAGTAACAAAGGTTTGGATGCACAGTAATTTTGTGTATAAATTTTTATACACAAAATTTCCTGACTCTACATCTTAAAACATATTCAGACATTCTGGATACTACATTGTAAATTGGCATTTGTCAGTCACTTGAACTCACCAGGAGGGAACCTACAAAATTTTTTTTCTTTGAGTTGGGTGATTTCAGCAATAGATGTGAATAAGGCTAGTCATGCAGATGGCCCCATATGAACAAACCACACTGGGGAGAGAGACTTTTGTCATTAAAAATGGAATAAACAATAATGCTCTACAATATGTCTGGTATATTTTTCCCATCTGTTTTCACCATTTTCAGTAAAGCAAGTATAGCAATTATTTATTATTTACATGTAACAAATGAAAAAAAAAGCATGTGACGAGCAGATTGGGTCATTTGCTTCTTTGCTTGCTTGCTTGGTTCTCTCTCTCTCTCTCTCTCTCTCTCTCTCTCTCTCTCTCTCTCTCTCTCTCTCTCTCTCTCTCTCTCTCTTTCTCTCTCTCTCTCCCTACCCTCATCTCCCTCCAAATCACTGTTTTCATGAGTCTCCAAACTGTTTCAGAAATATAGTTTTGAAAAATGACTCACCTGCACCATGAAGAAGTAGAAGTAGGTTGGCAAACATAAAAAAGGAAGACATTCTATGAGAAAAAGAAAAGAAAAAGCAGAAAGTTTACTTGGAGTAGAAAACAGTCTGGGTCGATCATCCAGAAACAAAGACATGCTAAATCCACCAGCATAACAATGTTCATTGCAGCACTGTTTACCATAGCAAAGATATGGAACCAACCTAGATGTCCCTCAATTGATGAGTGGATCAACAAGATGTGGTATTTGTACACAATGGAATTCTATGCTGCTGTCAGAAAGAATGACATTGCCCCATTTGTTAGGAAATGGAAAGATTTAGAAAAGATCATATTAAGTGAAGTAAGCCAGACTCAAAGGAACTTAGGCTCAATGGTTTCCCTCATTTGTCATAATCAGTAGAAACCTTGGGCTCTCCTAGCAGAGATTTGCAATAGAGCAAAACCTTGATACATAAGGCCATATAGTATGAAGCTAATTGAAAGGATCTCTAGGATATAGAAACATAAGCCATATAATGAATGATTGTTGTTGTTAAGGTACTATGTTATCTCTCATCTCTTTTGCTGTCCCTTGGTTATCTCATATTGTTACAGTATCTCACTTTGTTTTCTGATATATCGGATATCTTTGTATTTGGTTATTTGAAATTGGATAGGGAACGGGGGAAAACAACATGAGAGGTGAAGGTGGGGGGGAGGGAAATGGGGACCAAGACATGTGAAAGGGTATCAATGTATGGGAATTAATGCACCATCTATCTGGCAAATATCATGTAACCCTTCTATTAATTACAATAAAAAATATATGAAAAAAAAACAGTCTGGGTCGGCCTAACCAGAGTCACCTGCTACTGGGAAGAAGAGACTGTGCAATACACCACTTCTAAACTCCAGGCCCAACTGAGGCAGAGGCTCTCAGTATTCCATGTGGAAGAACCTGCCATCTGAGTCAAGCTACTCTGGTTGACCCTGTGCAATTTGGTTTATGTGTTACAGGACCTAAGAACTCAATGCCTATCAGACCTCCACCAGGCTCTCTAGATGAGTCATTGGGATGTAGATCATCAAGAACAGCCATCAAGATATTTGAAGAAAACCTGGGCGAGGTGGCTCACACCTGTAACCCTAGCTACTCAGGAGGCTGAGATCTGAGGATCAAGGTTCAAAGCAAGCCCGGCACAAAAGGACCGGAGACTCTTATCTCCAGTTAACCTCTAGAAAACAGGAAATGGGGCGTGGCTCAAGGGTAGGGTGGTAGCCTTGAGCTGAAGAGCTCAGCGCCAAGGCTGAGTTCAATCCCCATGACCCACCAAAAAAAAAAAAAAAGATATTAGAAGGACCTGTGACAGCATCCCAAGTCATTCTGGCGGAACTCTCTGAATGGGGCTGGGGCACATTGGAGAAGATGTGACTTGGAGATACACAGGTGGACTTGGGGAGTTGTGGAGAGATGTTTCCAAGTGGAGGAAAAAAACGGTGATCAAGAGATCATATTGGGGGGCTGGGAGTTTGACCTAGTGGTAGAGTGCTTGCCTAGCATGCACGAAGACCCAGGTTCCATTCCTCAGTACCACATACATAGAAAAAAGCTGGAAGTGGTGCTGAGGCTCAAGTGGTAGAGCTCTAGCCTTGAGAAAGTCCAAGGACAGTGCTCAGGCCCTGAGCCCAAGCCCAAGACTGGCAAAAAAAAGAAAAAAAAAAGAAGAGATCATATTGGCCCACAGTTTGGCCTAGCAGTAGAGTGCTTGCCTGGCACGCGTGAAGACCCAGGTTCCATTCCTCAGTACCACATACATAGAAAAAAGCCACAAGTTTTGGGAACAATCAGCCCCTCGAGGAGTGCAAACAGAGCCACTGATGCTCACAAGTTGAATCCAGACTCCCTCCCTGGCCTCTATTCTCCTTACTCCCCGATATTGTAAGTTCCACCAGGACACCCCAACGTCAAGACACTGGTCACACATTTTCTACCTGGCATCCCACTCATCTCATCTGGCCCCTCCTCATCCATTCAAAGCTCTGCTCAAGCAACCCTCTCAAAGCCCTCTCCAATCCCAAATCCAGTTAAACTTCCTTCTTCGTCTCGGACACACTTGCTGCATAAATACACCGCTACCACAATGATTTTTTTCCATGTTCCTTTATCCCTCACAATTTCAAAGAAAGATAAGATGATCATTTCCTTACCTTGTTTTTCTTGTCCCCTCTCTTTCTGTTATTTAATGAAGTGGGGGAAAACTGAGTACGATTGTCCAGGTCTACCTGTGATATATCATAAGAATACCAACTAAATGTCAAATGCTCACAACAGCCAAATTGAATCTCCAAAAGAAGTTTAGGAAATAGGTGCTATTATGACTTCCACTTTGTAGGTGAGCCAACCAAGACAGAGAAAGTAGAAGTCATCCAGGCCATACAGCACCAAAACTTCTGCCTACCATTTAGTTTAGCTGAGCCCTGTTCATTCTCTGCCCTAAACCCTGTCCAAAGCTCTGCCCTAGCTGGGTTCTGCCAATTACCCACACTGTTTGGATAATCCCACCTCCTTATGCATCTACCAAGAAAACAGGAGGTTCATGAGTCAATGAGGCTATGGCTTGTGGGCTATTACGGTTCATTTCTTTCCTGTTAGGCCTTGGAAAGTCTGTGCACTGTAGGTTGAATATTAACAAAGACAGCTGTCTCTGAAAAACAGAGGATAAAGGAGCTCTTGCCAGCTAGTGAACAGGGTCAGCAGGAAAAATGGAAAAATTAATTGCTAAGTCTACATACTCTAATTAGGGGTATGACTATTGATGGACATCCTCTATTAGTTCAGAAAATATCTCTCCGTGACAGGTGTACTAAAATATATAAGATACAGCTACAAATAAATATAAGCAGTTAAAATGTTACTATACTTTTTAAGAAAACTCAATTTATATATATTGTTCAGTGTTCAGTGCAATTTTTCATGAGCATTTCTTAATCATTAAATATTATTATAACCTGGCCTACTTTTTCATACAGTTTATATATATATATATATATATATCATATCACTCCCTAAAGGGAGTGTGATATTCATGTATCTAACTTAGTGTTCCATATATTGTAGGTTCAATAAGTATTTATTGAATGAAGTAAATTGAATTCAATCTTCTGTAAGAATCCCACAAATGTTTACCATACAATAGAAAAAAAGAGAAATAACAGCAAAACCCCAAAATCAAGAATGGAATTCATAGAGTACTAAAGATGAGTATAAATATACTAAACTAGAAACTTCCAGCCATGTATCCAGATTGTTTCTAGGGCTTATGACCTGAATGTTTTCTCTGGTTTGCAGGTGAATATTAAGAAGTCTATGAAGTAGCGGTACTCAGTGATGTGACATACAGGGCCAGGCATCATGGTAGACATTTCCACATTTCCATAAAACCCCCATCATTTGACTCTTCAATTCACAATCATGGGTAACCATTTCCCCCAGATGCAAAGCACAGTGATGGAAAAAAACTTACCTGCTTCACAGCTGGTGTTTCTGATCAGCCAGGTGACAAGCAAGTGAGGTGGAGTCAGTATGTCTTCCAAGGGACAGTTGTGTGGCAGTCCTCCAAGGGAATACTGTGATTACCATGCTGTTGCCACAAAGGCTCTACAAAGCTCTAGATGACAATGTTTCTACAGTCACATTTGTTAGTTTTACAAGATATGGTAGAAGACTATAAGACAACATTATAATGTCCAAAGTTGCAGAAACATTGTGCACCCATTTAAAAACAACTATACTTTTGAAATTAACATGGGGAAAATATTCACTATACAATTCTTGATGGGAAATCAAGTCATGAAACTTAATATACATAGACATATGATTTTAACTTTGTGAGAGAAAATGTGTGCCTATAGAAAAGGCAGAAAATACACAAAAATGTTGACAGTGCAGGAGGCAACTGAAAAGTCACCTTTTCAGGTCCATGAATTATCTAAAACGTGGGCACCAGCCTATCCTTCTACTTTACATCTGTGCTGTTTGATCTGAGCCATTTTCTTCCACAGTCATTTTGCAATCGCCTCCAATAAGGACAAGTTTTACTATCTCGTGACAAAAGAGGCAAACTGTCCCTCAAACAGACAGTGCCATCTTGTCACCTTGTGGCCAAAGATGAAACTTCCCTAGAGAACAGCTCAACACAGCCTATCTGCCAGGTGGGTGACTGATTTGTTCCTGTTCTCCTCAAGTGGCAAAGTGATAACAATTTCTCTGGGACTCTACCTAAGCAATCATAAGACAATGGACTATCAGACCAGGTCTGGCCATCTCTGGCCATCTCTGAATCTTCCTGTGACTTGGGACTGTTGTAACTATGTATGCCTTTCTATTACCTATTCTACTAATGCTTCCTATTTAACGTAAGACAAAAGTTGGTACCCCTGAAGATAGCTGAAAATGGCTGAAGATGACTGAAGTACTGTTTTCCTATGGGCTACCATGAAATCAATCTGCTTTCTTGGCCCTACACCATGTCTCTTTATTTGGCAGACAGGAGCCAAGATAGGGGCCTGACATGGAATTTAGGCCTGGGGTCTAAGTCTAAAAAAATCGAATTCAATAGTGGTTATCCTGGATAGTTGAGATCATGTGTGTGATTTTAGTGTTTTTATTACCTGGCTCTGAATTTTCTATGATGATCTTTAACATGTACATTACAAGACACATTTTATAAGTGTAAAAGTAATGGAGAGATGTACCAGATACATGTAATGGTACACAGGAAGCATATAGGAAACAGCAAATGAGATCTCTTCCTCCACCCCATTATTAATAAATACAGTTTGTATGTCCCATTGGTGCCTTGCCCATTTATCTGCAGGCTCAAGCTGAGTAGTGGTCAACTCTTTATTAGGATGCTCCTCCCTCTCTCTCTCTCACCTACCCCTCAGCACATGAAATATAATCAGGTCTTAACCTCAGTACATCACAGGTGAAGATAAAATTGGTGTGAGGGTACACTTCTCTTGGTTGATACTCAGAACTGGGTAGACCACAAGAAGGGAGGCCTGCTGGGAAATGGTGTCCAAGCAGCTTTGCTCTGGATTCCTCACCTTGCCTGTGAGGAAGCTTCTGGTTTGGGGTCTCCAGACATTATCAGCTCTTCTAATCACTTCTAAAGGCTGAATACACAATTGAAAAATAAGCATAAAGTATATGCACTAACAAACCATTGAGGGATTTTTTTTTCCTTTTCTTTTTAATTCCTACAGCCTCTATTGAGGGAAAGAAAGGGGAGCTCTTACATAGATCAAGAGCTCAGGGACAGTACCCAGGCCTTGAGTTCAAGCTCCACAACAGCAACAACAACAACAATGACAAGTGATGGGCATAACACGTGGCCCATCCTTACACTTCTTATTCCCATATAGCCTCAGTCTCCTGATCAATTGTTTCTTCTTCCCACAATGCTGTGAGTTCCTACTCAAACGTTCCTTTCTTCCATAATGCCCTGGGTGTCCACTCAGCCCATAAAAAGGGCCAGGGTGGCACATGCATAAGCCACAAAAGAATCAGCACAAAGGCTAGGGAATGAGATACAGGTGGAGTCTATACTGTAACAATCACCCTCTAAGAAGACTCTGTTTGTCTCCTCTTAGAGGCCTTCTCTGGAGAGTCTCTTTACTACTTTACTTTAAAATACACTTACAGTTTATCTCAAATACTTTCCTGCCTTTTAATTTCTTTCTTTCTTTCTTTTTCTTTTTTTCAGTTGGTTGTGGATCTTGAATTCTGGGCCTGGGCATTGTCCCTGAGCTATTCAGCCACAGCCACACTTTGGTTTTCTGGTGGTTAGTTGGAGATAAGAGTCTCACGGACTTTTGTGCCTGGGCTGGCTTTGAACCAAGATCCTCAGATCTCAGCCTTCTGAGTAGTTAGGATTACAGGCATGAGCCACCAGCGCCCAGTCTTGCCTTTTAATTCTTTAATGGGTAGAGAAAACAAATACTTATAGATACTGCCACTATTTTTTTAATTTTGTGAGCTCTCAGTAAAATAACTGAAAATTTTAACATAACAATAAAATCATTACACTCAGGTCAAGGCACTCCTCCAAATAAGGCCACTTAGACATGAGACTCCAATTAGTTCCATTGGGCTTGAAGCTTAACCTATATTTGACTTCCGCTCTAAGGCAGAGGAAGACACTCCAGAAGCTATCTTGCTAGGAAGGAATGGAAGAACCACAAAGAGTGAGGAATACTATGTACCAAGATAGAAAGCTGAGGCCAAGAGCTGGTGGCTGACACCTGTAATCCTAGCTACTCAGGAGGCTGAGATCTGAGGATCATAGTTCAAAGCCAGCCCAGGCAGCCAAGACTCTTTATTTCCAATTAACCACTTAAAAACTGGAAGTGGAGCTGTGACTCAAAGCCACTTGCCAGGAGTACAGAAGCTCAGGGACGGTGTCTAGGCCCAGAGTTCAAGACTCATGACAGACCAAGAAAAAAGATAGGCTGTTTCTGTTAAGATCAAGCAAATGAAAGGAGAGAAAGAAGGCAGGGATCTCAACAGACTAGAACAGGCTTTGATCATGGCTGTAGGGGGATTCTAAAAAACACCAGGCAGGGTGGGAAAAACAAGGACCTGGGTATGTAGAGGGTTTACACATTCAAGGGTGAGATCTTCTCTGGAATTTCTTTGTCCTGTCCTGTTGGACTGATTTATTATACAAACTGTCTGTATTCTGCAAACTATCCTGTTCAGAGTTTCAGGGTAGGAGTATCCTGACACCAACAGTCCTGTGCTTTCAGTTAAGGTCAGGGGTGAAGTTTTCCAGAGAACTGGGAGGGGTGTGGGGAGTGGGGGAAAAGGGGGAGGGTGGTCAATGAGCCTTGGGAGCAATGTGGAGTTATGAGAACAAAGCAGATTTTCATCAGTTTCTACAAGTGCGGCATTCTGCAGGCTTCCCAGACCTTACATCCTTCCAGCAGTGCCTACACCAAAAAAACAAAACAAAACAAAAACCTGTTCAGATCCAGGCAGCTTTATATGACCCTCAGTCCCATTACTTTATACCTTCATCGAGCTTAGGCTTCCTAGCTAAGAAGTAGCTTTTGCATTTTTCCTCAGTGGATTCATACTTACTTTTTGTTTCTGCACAGCAAAACAGTGGCTGCATTTATACATAATCATTAACACTGGAGTTAGTATCTAGCTGAATGATAATGATCTGATTTTACCCATAGCTTGGTTTTATTGTGTGTAAAATGGAATAATGATGTCTATCTTATAGAATAATGTGGAGATGAAATGAAATAATGACTACAAAGCCCCTAGGGTAGTAATTGACACTTAGAATGTAACTAAGACATGTCACCTATTATTTTTAGTAATATTTACTTTTTTTTTTACATCAAGTAAACCTTTTAATGCACTTTTAAATACTCTGCTGCTGTATTTAACTTAACTTCATTCACATGTTGCCTTAGGCTCCGCACTCAGTCCCAATATGGAACTGCCCGCTGCCCGGTCCTGGCAGGAAGCACCCTTGAGGCAGCTTGCTGATCCACTCGGAACTTGGCCATACCAGTAAAACCAGCTGCAGGGTGTCCCAGCATCAACATCTAGAAAATGAAAGCAGAGATAGTTGGCCATCTGTAGCTCAGGCCTGTAACCCTTCAGGAGGCTGAAATTGGAAAGCCAAGTCTAGTCAACAAAGTGTGTAGTTGACCAGCAAAATGCTGGCCTGGTAGTGTGGCTCAATTGGCAAAGCACTAGCTGTGAGTAAGCAAGCCAAGCACGGACCAGACCAGGGCTTCTCTGGAGCCACAGAACCACTCTTCAGATGGTCTGGTTAACTTTCAGACCTAAGGCAAGGCTTGATACTGAGCCTATCCCAAGGGTTCTCTCCTGCCCCCTCTCCATCCCTTACCCCAGCAGTTATGTTGCCAGTACCTTTGATGTCTTCCTAATCATACAAATGAAAACCAAAAGTTCTGTCTGGTGTCACTGCTGTATAAGGCCACAAAATGTCAGGCTATAAACCATTCTTAGTGCTCACTGGCTTCTGAACACTGAGTGTAGAAATAGCCACTTGTTCTCTGCCCTGATGTCACAGGTACAGCAAGGCAGCTGTGTCTGTGGTGCCGGCATGTCCAGGACAGCCTTTGCAGGGCAGAATATTTACTTTTTCCAATGTATATATTTGTGAGTTATATTGAATGCATATAGTATAAACACATATATAGGTATATATACACTATTATGTATATATAATACTTACACTTTCCAATGTTTTATACACACACTAGATGTTTGTGAATTATTGTTTGTGAGTGAATATGCAGACAATAGGTCAATAGGGCCTAAGTTTGGTATGTCAAAAATTATTCATGCATTTATTTCATTTCACTACTTGCTGAGTCCCTTCCATGTCTTTGGTATGCCATGATAAACAGAGCTCCTAAGGGGAGGAAGCCTAGAAAGAATGATTGAAAGACAGGCTGTTTATTTGTTCTCTTTTTTCTTACTAGAGATGATGCATAATTTGACTAAGCACTGTTTAATGGTAAAGTTCTGATAAGTGAGTGGAATGGCATGTTCTTTCCCAGTTCCTTGTAATTCATAATTATTTTCCTAGTTGGTTTATTACATCATCAACTCTGTCTTCCCACTCTCCAGGGCTCCATTCCTCCCCTGGTAGGCCATATCACATTAAACTAGTAACAGACAGTCCTCACCCACCCCGTGAGGACCCACAAACCATCACGGCTCTTCCATTTCTCACGTTCCAGCACTCTCCAAGCTGACTTGATGGCTTGAAGTCCACTGAAGGGTTAGTAATGCTACTTAATTTAGACCCATATTAATCTGTCTGTATCAAAGAGAGAAGCAAATGCAGTGGCTCAGAGAGAAAGTTTGTTATCATGAGTAATTAGGAGACTCTCTCATTAAACTAGCTGACCTTCATGACAACTGAAAGTCCTTCTGGGTGTGAGGCAGACATGTTTCACATTTATGTTCTGCAAGTGACAAAATTCAACAGCATGTCTCTTTCTGATCTGCTACCAACTGTGATATGTTCTTAGAGAACATATGCACACACACACATCCTGCCTCTCTTCATCTGGACAGCGCTTTATATATGATAGACCACCAAGCAGTCTGCAGATAGGCTCACCTCAGTTAAATGTCCAACATGGATCAAATCAACTGTGGTCCTGGAGCAGGATCATCTAATATATAAGCAACGCTGCCCAAATTTTGTTTGATTCAGATCCCTTTTGATTGTGTTGTACTCTAGTTTTGTGTCTCATGATCACAAAACCTACAATCTCTAAGCCTTTTGTTTTCAGATTTTAGTGAAAGTGATAAAGTTTATGACACAAAGAATACACTAAAAATGAGGCATCTTCATGGTAAGAATGACTATTACAAGTCTAAAGGCCACTTGTAAATATTGTCAACTATTTACCAATATCTTATCTAACTGCTAAAAAAATAGTCACTAAAGAGTGCAAGAGAGCAGTGTGATGTAATTGAAAGATCATGGCCTTTGGAGTCACAAAGATGACTCACAAATTATGCCCTGCCTGTCACTGTCTGCGTCATTTAAGATAATTACTTCACATTTTGGGGTTTGAGTTACCTCACCTCTAAAATGAGAATTATAAAAGTTGAGCCAGGTATGATGGTATATGTTTGTACACATTTAGGAAGCTGAAACAGGAGGATATGTGTTCAAGGACAGCCTGGGATAGACAGTGAGAATGTGTGTCAAACAAACAAAAAAATGGTTCCTCTTTACAAATTACATGAAATTTAAAATGACTTGGAATGTAATTTTATCTGATATGATAAATAAAATTAATTTCAAGTTTCTGATAAATGTTTGATAAATATGAATCCTTTTTCAACTATAGTCCCAAATATATTCACTTGTTCAAAAGATATGGTGGCACATGCCCATAATCTAAGCTTCTCTGGAAGGCAGAGTAAAGATGAACACTGAGACTAGCCTGGCAAAATCCACAAACTAAAACAAAAATAAAAAAAAAGAGCGAGAAGGATGGTTCAAATAGTGCAGCACTAGTTGGCCCTGAGTTCAAACGTGGTACTTCCCCCACATCTTCCTTAAAGGAGGTGCAAAAGTACTTACTATGAAGTAGGTGTTAGGCCCTAGAAATGAAATGATGAAAAAGGCAATTTCTCTTCAGATCCTTTCCATTCATTCAATCTAGTTTTTAAAAATATGGCAATTACTAAAACACACTAATACATTCTGTTCAAATTATTTGCAGGAATCATGCTTTTGATGGTGTGTGTTGGTACAAAGGAAAAATACATAAATGAAGAAAACCATTCTATATACATAATAACCCACTCTAATTGAGCATGACATAAGTATTTTACACTGAAGTTTAGATTCCCTGTCAATAGCTTCAAACTACCAAGGCTGCTTTTTTTTTTCCTGGTCAGTCCTAGAGCTTGAACTCAGGACCTTGGCACTCTCCCTGAGCCTCTCTGAGCTCAAGGCTAGCACTCTACCACTTTATCCACAGCACTACTACCTTTTTTTTTTCTGAGTAGTTTACTCAAGATTAAGAATCTCACCGACTTTCCTACCCAGACTGGTTTTGCAACTGTGGTCCTTGGCTCTTAGACTCCTGAATAGCTAGGTTTAAAAGTGAGCCACACTGCTTCTGACAGTCATTTTAGCTATTTGGTTATTATTTTTTTACATGTACCCTAAATCCAACAAGTAGATTGTTGGAGTCTTTACTGATAGCTCCCACTACAGCTCTGCAAGTAGTAGACTTGGAAATTGTCAGATTGGGCCAGGAGTGTGGCCTAATGAGAGTGCTTGCCTAGCATGCACAAAGCCCTGGGTTTGATTCCTTGGTACCACACACACAGAAAAAATCAAAAGAGGTACTATGGCTCAAGTAGTAGAGAAAGTTCAAGAAAAATGCCCAGGCACTGAGTTCAAGTTCCAGGACTGACACACACTGACACACACACAAAGAACTTGTCAAATTACCCATTTCTTTACTTTTCAATTTCCTTTCTTTTGTTCTATGTAGTGTGAAGTTTCTGTCTAGCCTGTGGATTTATTCACCATGTAATTTCATTTTCTTTTATTGAAGCTATTGCTTTCCAATTTGTAATCTTAACTTTTCCTTACTGCATTTAAAATTCTCACTTTGCATTTCTGTCACTTTATTTTTCAATTACAGGTATGCATCTTAAGCACAAAATTGTTATTTAGTATATATGTATTTATTGGGGCTACCACTAGAATGTTTAGTCCAAAATAAGGCCCATTTTTTAAAAAGACCCTTTCAAAATCTTTGTCTGTAGACAGATACATTAACAGAAATTTAGGGCAGGTAAATTGACTTGGGTCCTTCTGTCTATAAGAGAATAATTCAGGCAAGAAGAGAACATACATAATGTTGAGAGTTTATTAGAAAAGAAACATGGGAGAGAAAGAAAGCAGGTAGCAGAACCATGCCTCTAGAAGTCAGTCCATCTCAACCATCATCCTCTTTTCAGAGATTGATCTTGGGGTAAAGGTAGGGAGAACTGGAGTTCAAGACTGCTTTCTGACTGGTGTGTCTCCTTTTTGTTTCTTATAAGGAAACATTAAGTGTCCTGTCTTTAAGTCTCTAGTTATATTTGCCAGTCCTGGCGCTTGAACTCAGTGCCTAGGCACTGTCCCTGAGCTTCTTTTATTCATGGCCACATGAGTCCCCAGAGCCACCGCTGGCTTTTTCTGCTTATGTAGTACTGAGGGATCAAACCGAGGGCTTCCTGCGGGGGAGACAAGCACTCTACCATAAAGCCACATTCCCAGCCATTTCTTCACCCTTTTAAAAGTGTGTACTACCTCATTTGTTAGTCACCCTGGGCTATTCAGCTGGATTTGGCTTATCAGTTTACCTTACTACCTGCAATTTGTGTGAGCTGAAATTCTGTTTTTTCTTCTGAGGCCTATCTCTTGTAGGCTTTAAAAAACATTCCACCTCTCATCTGTTAAACTGACAAAAGAAAATTTCCCCAGGACTACAACTTTATCAAAAATTAAAATTTGGCTGTGGAGTAAGCGGCATGAAGTTTCTCATGGAAATGAGAAGAAAAGTTAACTTTTTTAAAAAAGGAAAAAAGCAATTGAATGCTCACTGATGACATATGCCACTTACTTTCTAAATAACGTAGTAAACTATTTCTACGAGTGCCTTTTCATCACACATACACACACACAAAAAAAAAACCGTACTCTAAGACGATGAGGAGACAAGGATGAAAAAAATACGTTTCGAATCCCTACGTGGAAAGCCTTAGGATTTTTTTCCCAGTTGACTTGCAGTTTTCAAACGCAGTGCACAGAGCTCCACGCTTGCTCTCCCAGCTGTGAAATCGACCGAATTAACCTGAGCTATCTAAAACTAAAGAAGTAACTCCATTTAACTCCCCACCCCCTCCTGGTTTTTCTTTTTGGCATTCGTAGTCTGTTAATGGAGACCTCGCTGGGGGGGGGGGGGGGGGGCTGGGAGGTTGATTATTTTTTACTTTTGTCACGCCTGAGCGGGGAAAAGGGAAAGGCACCATCCACGTTTTGTGGACGGGACGAAGGAAATCCGAGTCAAATCCTTGCCCCGGGGGGCGGCTCAAGGTTGCTAACCGGCTGCGGGGCTCGGATTTCCTCCCCACTTGGGAAGGGGACTTGGGACGGCGCAGGCCGCGGTTGGCAGGCTGTGCTCCCCACGCCCCGGCGGACTTGGTCCCCCCTCTCTCCCCCCATCTCCACCGACAGCCCAGCCGTCCTCCGGCTGTTTGCCTAGGCGGCCGGGGCCGGGTCACCGGGCAGCCGGGACTATAAAGGGGTGGCCGCTCGCTCGCTCCAGGCCCCTTCAGAGGACAGCGGGCGGCCCCGCGCGGACCTCCCGCTCCCGCCTCCCCGCCGCGCCGCAGACGTGCCACGTGAGCCGAGCGGCCCAACCCCCATCCTGAGCTGCGCGCGCACCTCTGACCTCGGGCCGGCGTCGCGTGACTTGGCTGACGTGAGCGCGAGGCTAGCGCTCCTCCCGCGCCACTTCCGCCGCAGCCTTCTTCTTAGGTTCCGGGGCGTCCCGGAGCTCCGGGGAGGGAGGGAGGGAGGGAGGGGGGAGGGGCTGGGTCCGCGGGTGGTCACGCGCGGCGCGGCGCGGCGCGGCCTGGCCTGGCCTCCAGGATGGAGGAGGCCGGAGCGGCGGTGGCCGCGGCCGGAGAGGCCGAGCTGAACTGGTCCCGCCTCAGCGTGTCCACCGAGACGCTGGAGTCGGAACTGGAGGCGCGCGGCGAGAAGCGGCGCGGCTCCCGGGAGGCGCTGCTGCGGCTGCTGCTGCCCCACAACCGTCTGGCGTCGCTGCCGCGAGCCCTGGGCAGCGGCTTCCCGCACCTGCAGCTGCTGGACGTGAGCGGCAACGCGCTGACGGCGCTCGGGCCCGAGCTGCTGGCGCTGAGCGGCCTGCGCACGCTGCTGGCCCGCAACAACCGGCTCGGCGGGCCCGGCGCGCTGCCCAAGGGCCTGGCGCGCTCGCCGCTCTGTCGCAGCCTCCAGGTGCTCAACCTCAGCGGCAACTGCTTCCAGGAGCTGCCGCCCGAGCTGCTGCAGCTGCGCGCGCTGCACACCCTCAGCCTGGGCGGCAACCAGCTGCAGAGCATCCCGGCCGAGATCGAGAACCTGCAGAGGTGAGCGAGACACTCCCCGATGGGGGTCGGGTGTGTGCCCTGGCCGGGGGGGGGGGGGGGCTGCCGAGCATTTGACGCCTAACTGGTCATGGCGTGTTCGAGCCCTGCCGGGGAGCTCCACGAATTGCATTAAAGATCTCTTGTAAGATGGCAGCCGGGCGCCAGTGGCTAGCGCCCGGAATCCCAGCTACTCAGGAGTCGTGAGATCTGAGGATCGCGCTTCCAAGGTTTCTCGAGCAGGAAAGTTCGTGAGACTTGATAATAAATCTCCAGTTAAACGCCCCCCCCCCAAAAAAAAACCCTGAAGAGGAGCTGTAGTTTAATTGATAAAGCGCTAACCTTGAGTGAGTCAGAGACGGAGAGGGAGGGGGGGAGCGGGGGGGGGGGAGAGGGAGAGAGAGAACTGACTCTTGGACAGCATCTTGGCCCTGAGTTTAAGCCCTAGGATTTGCCAAAAATAAGAAAGAAAAGAAAACTAACTACAGATATCCACCATGTCACAGTATTTGGCCCTGTGCAGACTGCCCAGGAAGGTTTGTTTTTTTTTTCCTTCCCTTTTTGTTTCCTGTCTTTGTTGAATCCCAGGAGTGAGCTGAACCGAGCGGTACTTATTAACGGATGTAAATCTAAGGTCATCACTTCCTTGCTCAGAAGCCTTCCTTGGTTTTTCCATTCTTGTAGATCAAAGTGCATGCTTTTTGCTCTGACCTACGTAGTTCTTGCTTTCTCCTGTATCTCCAACAGTACCTGTTATGGAGTTAGCCATGCATTTTCCCAGCATGTAGGGGAAACTGTTTGCAGGTTCCGGCGCACGTAGGCACAGGGACAGAGCTTCTGAATGCATGTAGACTCAGTACATGCACGGGTCCTTTTTCCTGGAGTGTTTAATTTCACCTGGCAAACTCCTATCCATTACTCAAAAACCTTTACTCCCTGTAAAATTGTGCTAAAATACTTGTGTACCACATGTGCCTCACTGTTAAATTCAGTGCCTTCTCTACAGGAACTGTTTTGCCTACTAGACTGATTATTCAGTAAGTGTTCGTTGAATTTAATGGAAGGGTGAAATAGAGGTACTAGATACTAGAGGCTGGGCAGTAGAAACAGTGAAGAAATATCTTAGATCTGTAATAGTTTCACCTCCTTACTAAGTGTTCAAAGATAAACAAGGTTGTTAGAGCTGGAGAAACCTCCAGGTTAGGTGTAGTGAAAGGAACACTGATCTGGGGAATCAGAACTCTTGGCTTCCCAGCCTGAGGCAAGTTATCAGATACTTCCTTAGGGCTGTTTCCTAATCTGCAAAATGAAGCAGTTTATCTGAATAATTGCCTGTCTGGCTCTATCCTAGGTGCTGGGAACTGCAAGGTAGACCATGTGATTCCATCTTTGTGGAGCCTAGATACAAGCAGAGGAGACAGACATTAAATAACAGTTAGTCTCATATTTAATTACAGTGGCTGTAAGTTCTGTGAAGACTTGCAGAATGACTTGGGACAAAATAAGAGGAGCTTGACCTGATTTGGTCCTAGAGTAAGTGACATTTGAATTGAGCTTTTGAAGGAAGAGTATAATTATGGTGTTAAGGTGGTAGAAATCAATCTAGGTACAAAGAACGGCATGTAAAAGCCTAAGGCAAGGAGAGGAACTACCACTTCTGAAAGGTGGACTGTGAAATAGGAAGTGAACAAGAGTGAAGGAGGTAAATAGAAGTTTGGGCCAATTTAGCCACATCCCATTGAAGGCTGCTGGAATTTGGATTTCGCTCTCAGTGCACATGGATAAGAGTGGAGTCAGAAGAGGCTGGAAATGAAAGGAGTGGTGGTCAGGAGGACACTGGAAGGATAAGAAATGGTGGCTTATCAGTGTACTGAAACTGAAGGTATGAAAAGGAAGAGTTGGTACGTTTAGAGGTAAAATGGACAGTTCTTGGTTCCTTTCACTTTAATTCTAGCACTTACAAACTTTTCATTTGTATTTCAATACAAAGGGAAACTCAAAGAAAGCATTTACATGACTTGGGGAAAGAAGTACTCAAAATATTGTGCCAGAAGCCTAAACCTGGCCTAACAAAGCAACCTGGCTGCCAGGCACCCATGGCTCACATTGGTAAATGTAATCCTAGCTATTTAGGAGACTGAGATGTGAGGATAGAGATTCAAAGCCAGCTGAGGCAGTGTTAAAAATATACACCCCAAGAACCACTGAGTCACAGTGGTAGACATGAAAATAAAGAATTGTCTCAGCAAGGCAAATTTTACTTATGTAGAAGGATGCACCATCAGCCAAAAATCTGGCAGGCAGGCTGCTCCCTTATTTATCCTAATGCAGAAGGCTCTGTCCCTCTGCTCATATTGGTTGAGCTCAAATTCACAATGTGCTTACAATTGGCTCGTTTGAATAGGGCAAGATGCATTTACATAAAGTGGCCATTAAAGACTTTGAAATAATGCTAACAGTACACAATCTCAAAACATATCCTCACTCACTGTTATTTCTTCAACAATCTGAAGTGTGTCTTCTGAAATGTGTCTTGATTCCGTCTTGGTAAAATCAGTGAAGACAAAACCTTACATTTCAAAAATTCTTCCTAAGCAGTCCTTCTTTGACTTCAAAGGCAAGGCAGAAACTTTTAAGTAACACCCTTTGATAGAAAAGACATCCCCCCCCAAACAGGAAAGTCAGATTCTTATTCCCAATCGATCTCACCCCCTTTTTGCCCTCCTCTCCCCAAATCTAGAAGTGGAAGTTCAAGTACAGTGTCCAGGCTCCGAGTTCTAGCCTCGGAACTGACACAAATGAAAAAGGAAAAAAAAAATTACTTTTTAGCACAGCAGTATAAAGTGCTCACCTAGCATGTTCTAGGTATGAAATACTTAGGATGTCCTGTGGTAGATAGAGCCCTGTCATAGGTGCTCAGTATATACTTTAAACTTCTTACGATTCTGTGAGGTGGCATGCATACTTCTAAACAGAGGCTTACAGAAAGTAAGTCTCAACATGATAAAGCTAGTAAGTGGTGAAATTGGACTTTGACCATGGGGTCTCTGATATCAAACACATGAATTTTTCCACAGTACAAAGTAGGGCTAGAACCAGAATGTTTGGATTTTTCTTTTGTTGAATATGTCAGCAGGAGGATTAGTCCAAGTCAACCACTGCTTGACCTCATTTTCTGAACCCACAACTATGCGGCTATTGTTTTTATGTCTTTGGCTCAGTAATGTGTGCAGTTTTTTATATCCATGTTTCTACTTTTTAATTCTATCCCCTATTTCTCTTCACTGATAGACATCAGTGAAAGTTTAGAACACTCAGCTCTGGTTGAATGTAGGCCTAAAGGGTAATATAGAATTATCTCCTAGAGGTAGAAATAGCCTTGGTAACAACCTGATCCTTTTACTAATGAGGAAACTAAGATTTCATATTAGTAATTTGCTCAAGGCCAGGTAGTGACAGAGTTAGTTTTGTGGTTTAGAGTTGTGGCCTTGTGTAATAGAGCAATAACAAGTGCATTGATGGAGAGTTCAGGCCCCAATACTGAAAGAAAAAAAAGTTAAATGTTATGCACAATGTGTGATCTGTAAAAACTTGCCCTTTCTCCCACCCCATCATTATTCCAGGAAGGAACAGCTGTGTTTTCATTCTTCATTTGGTGATGTCAATGACTGTTCAGGGTTAGCAGAGTGGTTTTCCTGTGCTATTGATACTTTTCCCAAGTGGCAAAAATCTTCAAAAATAAATAAATTAGTAAATAAATAAAATAAAGTTTCTGAAAGCTTGCTTTCAAAAGTATAGCAATAATGAACACTGTAAGCCTTATTTTTTTTTTAACTTCATGTTCTTGCAGCAAATTACACTGTCAGTGTGAATTGAAGATTGTGAATGTAGATTTTGTTCATTAAAATATGAGGCTGGGGGCCAGGAGTTTGGCCTAGTGGTAGAGGGCTTGCCTAGCATGCACGAAGACCTGTGTTCAATTCCTCGGTACCATAGCAAAAAGCCAGGAGCGGTGCTGAGGCTCAAGTAGTAGAGCTCTAGCCTTGAGAAAAGTCCAAGGACAGTGCCCAGGCCCTCAGCTCAAGTCTCACAACTGGCAAAAAAAAAAAAAAAAAAAAAAAAAAAAGAGGCTGTTCTTCAGTAAATAAGTTTATTTGACTTTTATATGAACTTCTTTTGCTTTATATGCTGAAAAGGTAGGGATAATATTTATTTTGACATGTTTCTTCTTGTAAATTTTGACTTTTTATTCCTCACTTGGCTCAGACTTTAAGGAAGAGCTTAATAATTTATCACCACTGGATAACAAATTGGAAGTTAGCGAAAGAAAGCTTCAGTGCTTATTGGCATCAGAGTGCTAGCTGTTAAGGGAGAGGGTTTGAGCCAATTGGTCACTGGTACTTTTCCACTGTCTTTCTCTAAGAATGTCCTTTTTTTTTTGCTGCTGGCCTCTCTTACTGTTCAATTTGGTTTTAGAAGCTACTTACAAGGATTTTTGTTAAAACTTAGAAGTTAAAAATAACTGCCCTGGAATGTTTGGAAGCTAGTGTATAATAGGTGGGTGTCTTAGAAAAGAGATAGGCAACTGGAAATGATACATAGAATGTGTTAAAGTTTGAATAAAAATGCTTGTCCCTATTTAGACTCGGGTGTGTAGCTTGTGGCTGTCAGTTTGTTTCTACATCTGCCTTTGTAAGGCTTTGGTTTGAGTCAAGACCCAGATGATATATATCTAGTCGTGTGTTTCCTTGTGAATGAATAATGTGCTTTAAAATCCTATGGCAAGCAATAAATATTAAATGATTTAGTAGAGGTGCCACTGTTATGAATATACTCTTTAAGAATCACCGATAGTAGGTACAAAAATAAAGAATTGTCCCATCAAGCAAATTTTACTTCTTCAGAAAGGGTGTACCATTAGGCAGGCTTCTCCCCTATTTGTCCCTAATCCGGAAAAATCCCTGCCCTTTCTGCTCAGATTGTTTGAACTCATGTTCACAATCTGCTTGCAATTGGCTCGTTCGAATAGGGCAAGATGCATTTACATAGGTGACCATTAAAAGACTTTGAAACAATATTAACAGTACACAAGTAATCTTAAAACATATCCTTACCCTCTGCTATTTCTTAAACAATCTGAAGTATGTCTTAATTCCAATTTAGAAAGCCCTTGAAAAATCCTTCCTTATCCTCTTTTCCTTTCTATACTTGTTAATACTATCATAGCAGAATAATAGACAAGATTGGAACCACCTGGCTTAAAGAAAGAACTTTCAAGCAACCCACAATATTTTAAGAAAATTTGATATTAAAATGTATGATTCTTCCTGTACTCAGTAGCTGATTTAAGTAACTGTAGCTTTATAATAAAAAGGTTGAAATAAAAATGTGAGATCCAAAAGAATTTTTTAAATGAGACACTCAACCAAAAGCTTAATTGGTAGTGCAGACTTGTGGTTCTGAAACATAGGTAGGGGGTTTGCAATCCAAGGCTAATCCTGGTTGAATAACTAATCCAAAATAGGGCTTAAAACATGGCTCAAGTGGTCAAGTGATACTGTACCTGCCTAGCAAGCATAAAGCCTCACATGCAAACCCCATTATCGTCTAAAAACTGTGAGGAATCAGACTGACGGTATGAATTTAATATGCTGATTGGGTAATCTAATTATATTCACTTGTTTCAAAAGGGGATTTTTGAGTACATCATTTCAAAATGAAGAATACATATGTGTATTTATAGACACACATAACATGTGCATACATACATACAGTGTTCCCCCGCCTTATTTGTGGTTTTAGTTTCCTTGGTTTCAGTTTATTAGTCAGCAGTGATCCAGAAATACTAAATGGAATTATTTCAGAAACAAATACATCCTAAGATTAAAATTGCACTACATTCTGAGTAGCATGTCAAAGTCTTGAGCCATCTCATACTAGATGTGAATTGCCTTGTGGTCAGTGTGACCGCAGTGTATTCACTTAGTAGTCAGCACATGATATTTGACTTACTGATGTCCCTAAAGCACCAGAGTGATGATGTTGGCAATTCAGGTGTGCTAAAGGGAGACCACAAAATGTTTCCTTAAAGTGAGGAAGTGGAAATTCTTAAGGAGAGAAAAATAAATTCTGTAACTGCCATTGGGGACCAGAATGAATTGTGTAGTTGTGAAATTGTGAAGAAGGAAAGAGAAATTTATACTAGTTTTCAGCCAAAACTATGTTCGGGTAAAAGTTTAGTTGAGATGGAAAAGGGTAAAAAGCTTAGTTGAGATGGAAAACAGTGAGATAGAGGATTTGATTCCATTCCTGCCTTCAGGAACCCACTTGGGGTTCCTTGAAGAGTGCCAAGGCTGCGAGGCCACTGTAATTATATGAATTCACTAAATGGTGTGACACCAGCTGAAGAGGGAATTTAAAAGCACAGCATCCCTTTAGAATGTCACATAGAGAGCAAATGAAAAGTAGAAAAGAGATGAAAAGGAGGTTAGATCCTGAAGTTTAATCTAAGAGGGAGTCTAGAGAAATTAAAGAATGATAAGAAGATAATGAAGTAATAGTGGCTGAAATTTCAACAGTTAAAGAAAAAGCTTTGTAAGCTGATCTTTGACTCATGGAAGTCAAACTTCAGACCAATAGAGGGAAAATGTTCATCTCTCCTAATGAGCAAACAAAAGATGCAGAATGTCTACAATGGAAGGGTAGTACTATTGACTTTAGTGTGATAATGAAATAGCAACTTCCTGGTGGTAAGGTAAAGATAAGTAGCTGTCCTAGAATATACTGCCCAGCTGACCTAATATTCAAGAGTGAGAGAAGTTAGGTACCAATGGTTCAAGCATTTGAGACTGAGAATATGAAGATGTAAGTTCGAGGACAGCTGGGCCTCTTTCTTGGTCACTAAGTTCCTTCATCTGGAGAATCACCTCCATGGCCCCTCACTTGCCCCTTCTTCCCTAGAGCACTGACAGCTCCATCATTAGACAAATGCATTTCCCCCCTCCCTACAGGGCTAGCTTCCTCTGAGCAGTACTTGGTTGCGTTTACACTAGAATAGTCATACATGGGCATTTTGTTTTTTGAGTTTTTTTTAATTGAAAAACAATGTAAGCAGTAATACTAATTACAGTGATAAAAATGAACATGTAGAATAGAATGTTTACAAAGTCTATATATATATATATATTTTTAAGTATGAAGACCTTGAGTCATTTTAAAATTTTTTGTTATTATAAAGCTGATTACAGAGAGGTTACAGGTACATAAGTCAGGTAAAGAGTACATTTCCTTTTGAACAATGTCACCCCTTCCCTTGCTCTCCCAGTTTTTTTCTTCCCATCCCCATTTTCAACATGGTGTCTAGTGAGTACTACTGCTGCATTTGTTCACTCTTTGTCCCTCCATTTCTGTGACATGGGGTGGCATTGTGTATGTCATACTACTCTGAAAGGTGGTAAAGAAAGTAACTGACTCAAAGTTTGTACTGGTAAGTTATGGAACTGGAATTGAATGAAGAACTACCAAAAATAAAAGTGGGGGGGCAAAAACATAAGGGTACCATTGTGTGAGAAGTAATGTACCCACTACCTGAGGAATTTAACTGTAACCCCTCTATACATTACCCTGACAATTAAAAAAATAAAAATTAAAGTGAAGTCAAGTGTGGTGGTAAATGCATGTAATCCCAGCACTTTGGGACTGAGAAAGGAGGAAAGATTTAAGCTGTTAAGGAACACTTCACCAAGGTTTGAGTGGTCAGGAACTTTAGTGCAGTATGTTTCTATATATGGAGAGCAAAACCCAACAACTCTAAAAAAAGAAGACTAACCGGTAAAAAAGGAAAATAAACTTGTTTGAATTGCTTTTGACAAGCTCAGTACACACATAAAAACATGAACAAATGTAGACTTCACTAAAGGTTAAGAAAGAACAAAGTTATGAAGAAGTTTATTTTGATAGTACAGGATTTGAACTCAAGATTTTGCACTTGCTAGACAGTGCTCTTCCACTAAGCCATGTTTTCAACCTTTTTTGATTAGGCTATTTTTAGATAGCATTTTGAAGGTTGTTTTGGTTTGGTTTATTTTGGTTTTGCCCGGAACCTGATGGGACACAAATCCTCCTACCTGTGGCCTCCTGCCACTTCTTGGGCCCCTAACATTATTATTATTACTGTTATTATTATTACTAATCCTGGGGCTTGAACTCAGGGCTTGAGCACTGTCCTTGAGTTTTCTCAAGGCTAGAGCTCTACCACTTGAGCCACAGTACTATTTCTGGCTTTATGTATGTGGTACTGAGGAATCAAACCTGGGTCTTCGTGCATGCTAGGCAAGCACTCTACCACTAGGCCAAACTCCTGGTTTTGTTCCTTTTTAATCATGTAATGCTTCATATTGGGAATTGTATTTAATTAGAGCAGTGTCTGACATTGCTGGGTCTTGATTTTTTTTTATTGTAAAGATGTTATACAGAGGGGTTAAGTTACATAAGGCATTGAGTACATTTGTCCAACATCATTACCCCTTCCCTTGTTTTCTTCTACTTTCCCTCCCCCCCATCCTCCCCAAGTTGTAAAATTAATTTCCAACATACTGTCTTGTATCACTGTTGCATTGGTTTACCCTTTGTCTCACCATTTGTCGTTCCCCAATTCAGATAAATGTATTTATAAGACACAGAGGTCTTGGTTGCTGAGCTATGGTGTCCGTTCCCTAAAGACTGGATTATTTTTCTAGAGAGACTATGGCACATAGCAGATCTTTGTAGAATAGATGAATTGTGGTAATTATAATAGACACAGTAAATTACTTTGTCTATCATTTAGTTACTTCAATTTTTGTTTCTGTTCCTTTTCTTTTGCAGTTTGGAGTGTTTATATCTTGGAGGAAACTTCATCAAAGAAATCCCACCAGAATTAGCAAATCTGCCTTCTCTGAACTACTTAGTATTATGTGACAACAAAATCCAAAGTGTGCCTCCTCAGCTTTCACAGTGAGTAGTTTCCATTCAGCTCATGTAAATACTGACATATTTGCTTAGAAATGGTTTTAATTCCCCACATTTTATTTACTTTTCATTTTAAATTTTTGGCTATACTGGAGATTGAATTCAGGGTCTTGGGCATGCTATACAAGTGTTCTCCTACCTGAGCCAAGCCCCTAGCCTTTTTTGCTTTAGTCATTTTGAGGCAGGATCTCACGCTTTTGCTGGATCATGATTCTTCTACCTCTGCTTCCTGTCTAGCCAGGATTACACACAGATATCACCTCGCAGTTTATTGAAATAGTATCCCACAAACTTTTACCTAACCTGGCTTGTAATAGAGATCTTCCCTTCTCTGCAAGTACCTGGGATTACATGCTTGAGCTGCTATTATTCTAGCCTCTTATGTTTTTGTTTTGTTTTGTTTTTTGCCAGTGCTTGAATTCAGGGACTGAGCACTATCCTTGGGTTTTCTTAAGGCTAGAACTCTTATCACTTCAGCCATAGCATCATTTCTGTCTTTTTTTTTATGTATGTGATACTGAGGAATCGAACCTGGGTTTTTGTGCATGCTATGCAAGCACTCTGCCACTAAGCCAAACTCCTGATCCCTTTCATGGGTTTTTTTGGTGGTGGTAGTGTTTTGTTTTGTTTTGTTTTTTGTGGATCATGGGGCTTGAACTCGGCCTGGGCGCTGCCCTTGAGCTCTTCAGCTAAGGCTAGCGTCCTACCCCTGGACCTGGGCCGTGTCCCTAGCTCTTCAACTCAAGACTACCACCCTACCTTTGAGCCAAGCCCCACTTCCCATTTTCTAGAGGTTAAGTGGAGATAAGTCTCAGATCCTTTTTGCCCGGGCTGGCTTTGAACCTTGATCTTCAGATCTCAGCTTCCTTAGTAGTTAGGATTACAGGCGTGAGCCACTGAGCCCAGCATCCCTCTCATGTTTTATACATAGAAAATAATTAGGAACCAAGCATGATATGGTGCATTATTATAATCTTGAGAGGTTGAGACAGGAGGATCTCAAGTTCCAAGGGCAGCCAGGGCTACATAGAGACTGTTTCAGTCAATGAGGAAGAAAGAGAAATGAATAAGGGGGAGGGGAAAGAAGGGAGAAGGGAAAAAGAACTAGGGGGTTTCAAATGGTACAATTTTAGCTTTGAGGTTTCCTGTGAGTCAGGTTTTTTGTTTAATGTTATTTTTTATTGTTTGTTTTCATTTTTGTGAAGGTCCTGGTAGGTTGAACTCAGGGCCTAAGTGATGTCCTTGAACTACTTTTATTTAAGGCTTAAACCACAGTACCTCTTCCAGCTTATTCTCAGCAGTTTTTTGGAGATAAAGAGTCTCATGAACTTTCCTGCCTGCATTGGCTTTGAACTGTGATCCTCATATCTCAGCCTCAGAGAGTAGCAGGAATATAGGTGTGAGCCACCAGCACCTGACTTTTATTGCTACTTTTAAATGTGTATTCCTCAATATTTGCTCAGTTTGTTTTCTGTAAGCAAAAAATACAGTATTTATTTGGCATTGATTTCCCAGGTTTTTATGTGACTTGGTGACACAGTACAAGGAACTTTTAAGACTTTGTAACTGTTTCACTATGTCTGAATCCTGTAGGTGCCATGAATCTTCAGGTGTTTGAATATAATATGTCCCCCCCAAATCTTAAAATTTAGCATTTACCTCAGCCAGCATGTGCACATACATGCACACACCTACACACACACACACATTCTCATTCTCTCTCTCTCCCTCTCCCTCTCCATCTCTCCTACCTTTGCAATATATATGCTGCTGCCAGCTATTGATTCTGTGCTGCCTTCCTTACAGGTTGCATTCCCTTCGTTCCCTCAGTCTTCACAATAATTTACTGACATACCTGCCTCGAGAGATCCTCAACCTTATTCACTTGGAGGAGCTGAGTTTACGAGGAAATCCATTGGTGGTTCGGTTCGTTAGGGATTTAACCTATGACCCTCCCACTCTCCTGGAACTGGCTGCACGGACCATTAAGATTCGAAATATTTCTTACACTCCCTGTGATCTTCCTGAGAATCTTCTTAGATACTTGAGTTCAGCCAGCAATTGCCCAAACCCAAAATGTGGAGGTAAGTAAGTTCAGGGTTTGTGTTTTCTCAGTTATTTTCAAAATTTGAAGATCTACATGTTTGAACTCAGGGCTTTCACCCTTGCTAAGTAATTGCTGTACCACAGAGCAGTGTCTCCATTCCTTTTTGCTTCACTTATTTTTCAGATAGTCTTGTTCAGGACTGAACCACAGTATTATTTTGTCTCCCAAATAGCTGAGACCATTGAGATTGATCATTTATAGCGAGATGAAATTTCATTAACTTTTTCCTCATTTTGTCTTTGAATTTTCATCCTCTGAATTTTGACCTCCCGAGTAGCTAAGGATTTCAAGTGTGAGCCATTACTTCTGGCCTACATGTTGTTTTAATTAAGATTTCTTTTAGAAAAAGAAAGTAAAACATTTCACCCTCTTAGTTTTCCTCCTTCTTTCCCTTTTATAAGGTTCTTTTTGTTTTTTTTTGGCCAGCACTGAGTTTTGAATTCTGGGTCTTGCACATCCTTTGACTGGAACGTTTGACCTATGCCTCCTGTCCACCTTTTTGCTGGTTACTTTGGGATTGGAATCTGGGACTTCTCTGCCTAGCCTGGCTTGAATCATAGTCATCTCTTAGAGATCAGCCTCATGAGCAGCTAAGATTACAAGCATGATCCATGGTTCCTGATTCTCTCTAGAAAATTGCTCTTTTAATGTATTTTGGCTTCATACCAAGAAAATATCCAAGAACTGTCATTTTGTCTAGGAACTATTATACGATGATAAAATATGGTAAATTGAATGGAAGTGTTGGAAAGCATTTTTTAAATGTCTGGAAACATTTCACATTTACTTGGAGGACATTTTATATGACTCACCATGCATTGTAGTAGCTCCCTTTATAAAATGGTTTAAGATGAGAGTAGTCTGAATGCATGCCCATTTCAGAATGACTGTACCCTAGGACTTGTACATTCCTGTTTTCAAAACTTTTCAGAACATTTGGAAATAATGAAATAAATGGGCTGTTATAGGGCAGAGTAAGATAAGTTTCTCAAAGAATTCAAAATACTATGGGAAACTAAAGGAGAGTGATCTGTTGTTGTTGTTGTTGTTGTTGTTTTTCTGCCAGTGCTGGCCTTGAGCTCAGGACCTGAGCACTGTCCTTGGACTTTCTCAAGGCTAGAGCTCTACCACTTGAGCCTCAGCACCACTTCTGACTTTGTTCTATGTATATGGTACCAAGGAATCGAACCTGGGTCTTCGTGCGTGCTAGCAAGCACTCTACTACTAGGCCAAACTCCCAGCGAAGGAGAGTGCTCTTTTAAAGATCTCTTTCCAGAGCTTTGATCTGGGCTGAGGCATCCTTGAGAGGTTTTGTTAGGTTTTTGAGGCATGAGACAGAGTGGGAAGCTTTACACGTCACAGAAAAGATTGGAGGCAGAACCATGTGGAGCCCTGTGTCACAGGCTGTAAAGAGAAACAAGCATGAAAGGTCATTGGAGTCAGTTGTAAAGGACCTGAGGGGCCAGGGTGTAGGTGCTAGTGAGTAGTACCTCATTTTATTTTGACTTCCTCATAAAATACTAAACAGAAATCTCTTTTAATGGGAGATACAGAACAGGTTTTAGTGCTGAGAATACATGTCACATGAAGTAAAATGAGGTGAAGTTTTCCCCTTAAATTTATCTTAAAACTGTTACAAGGCTAGGAATGTGGCTTTGTGGTAAAGGGCTTGCCTAGCATACATGAAGCCCTGGGTTCAATTCCTCAGTACCACATATACTGAAAAAGTCAGAAGTAGTGCTGTGGCTCAAGTGGTAGAGCTCTAGCCTTGAAAAAGTCCAAGGACAGTGCTCAGGCATTGAGTTCAAGGTCCAGGACTGGCAAAAAAAAAAGTTACAAAGTCAAAAAGACCAAAGAGTTAAATTCCTCAAAGATTATTACACGTTATAAAAGGTACCTTCGGTTTAGGACATAATGGCATACTCTGGGTCATTGAGTTCTTAAATGTTCCCTGGGGCGTCCCTCTCTGGACTGGAGTGGCCGGGAAACACATAGGAACCAAGGCCTTCTGGTCTAAATCTCTACTTTGCATTCATCCTCTTCTGAATGTGGACCTCTTCATCAATTCCTTTTTCTCGCTCAAAAAAATTTGTAAGTGTACTGAAGTGCCACTTATTTTCGGAATGCTTCTTAAATTGCTATTTTAAAATTTGAACTATAGTAAATGAACAGTTACACTATTTCCCCCTGAAATACTTTATTGAACTGTAATTTTACATTTTGTGAGGTCTTTTCTGTTTGTGTAATCTGAAGTCTTGTAGATGATAAAGGTATGGATTGTACAATTTGGCACATTGTAATTCCATCATCCATCTGTTTTCAGGAAGCTAATACAATTTTTATTATAGTGGTATCAATCTGTTGACTGACCAACTTGTAGAATGTGTATCTTTTAACATTTCAAAGTAATATAGCATAAAAGGTTAGAATGGCAGTACCAAGAAAAAAAAAGCAGAAAATAACATTTCTCTGCTCCTTATTAGTCCATATCTTTTCATTCTGGGCCTTTAGATGATAATGTATTGGGCATTTAGGTGTGGGGCTTGAGATCCTCTCAGAGACAGCAAGACCCATAACACTATGTAGTCTGGTTACACTGTGACCACTGAAAATCTTCTGAAGCCAGAGGCATTAGCTTGTACTTTTCTCAGCCTTACCCACATTTGTGCTTCTCTGTGGCTGCAGTTCAGGAGCACTAGATTAGCAGCCAAAAGAGCTAAGTACTAGTTTGGCCTTCCTGGAGACCAAGTGACATCATCTGAGAATCAGCTATAGATAATATAAGCTCCAGAACAGTACTAAAAGTCACCTCTTTATAGGTTTCCTATATATTTCTTTAAGATCCTTAAGAGAGGTGTTGATTTGGTTTTGTTCAGTATCCTGCAATCTGCATCAGCCACTGGCCAACTCACCCAAGAGGGAAAAAAAAGTAAGAACACAGTGTTCTTTCTAACCTTTGGACCCAAATCTCAAGATAAATCTTCAGGCCTTCCCTTTGTAGCCAGATTGTCCACTGTTCAGCCCTTCAGTATTTCTGTAAAGTACTAAAGAAACAATTACTTCTGCTTAAGTTGTCCCAAAGGAGAGACTTTGTGAGATTTCTCCAGAACGCTGAAGAGAAGGTTGGCATGCAGTGTTCTTGCTCTGTTTATTTATATGTCTCCTTCTCTCTAGGAGTCTACTTTGACTGCTGCGTCAGACAGATTAAGTTCGTGGACTTCTGTGGGAAGTACCGCCTCCCTCTCATGCACTACTTGTGCTCTCCTGAGTGCTCCTCTCCCTGCAGCTCTGCCTCGCACAGCTCCACATCCCAGAGCGAATCTGACTCCGAGGATGAAGCTAGCGTTGCTGCACACAGAATGCAGAAAGTTCTCCTTGGTTGAGCCCAATCGAGGGACCTGTGAAATAGTACACAGCTGAGCAGAGAAACAGCTTGAAGTTGACTAGCATCAAGAAGAATACTTGATAGATAAGTTTATATTCCATCTGCCTGTCCAGCAAGAATGAGTCTGGTTCCGTGTTGAGACAGACTTCACTCCGAGTGCGGTGTTCTGAGCAGGATGGTACATTCTGAAGAGCAGCCTGGGCCCAGCTGCTGCCACTGAGATAGAAAAGTAAGGAGTCATCAAGGCTGTGATTGTTACAGGGCTGCCTTGGCAGTGGGTTGAACACTATGCCACAGAAGGCTCTTCTCCTTACACTATCCCTGTTTCTACGTGGCAGACCTATTCATATGAGCCCATAGGTAGTCACATGGGACTTAAGCCTTTCTGACCAAATAACCTGCTAAAGAATGTAACATTTAAGTGGGATATTGAAATTTTTCATTTTTCTGTATGATTATTATTAATCTATATAATCTAGCAATGAATGACTGTTAAAGTGCCTTAATCATTCCAATGATATGGAATTGACATGGAATTTTTTGTAATAAATAATGCCAGAGCAACCTAGATCTGACACTATGCAGAACCCTTTAAAATATGCTTTAACAATTCAGTGGATCACATCAAGCTCATGGCCATCTTAAATTCTTTTTTGTTTTCAACATAGCAGTGATCCCTCTTTTAAAAACTTTTTTTTTCTTAAGTAGTTGTACAAAGAGGTTTAAATTCAACATGTCAGTTTGAGTACAGTGCAGCAGTGATCCTGCTTAAACTAGTCACTTTATACCCAATGGAAGACCACCATCTTGATCAGTCTATTTATCATAAGACAGAGCAGTGTATTTTGACAGAAAATTGTAGAGGACAAGCTAATTTATGTGGAGAAAGGTTAGAATCCAACAAGCAAATATAACCCCTTTGTGCTATATGCTAAACTACCTTTGAAACATTACCCCAAGAAAAAAACTATGTGGTTAGCTAAACATGACAAGAAGGCCAAAGTTGAAAACCAGGAGATTACATTCATACAGTATCTAAAACTATTTTAAAATGGAACACTTACAAAGTAAAATACTGATAAATAGCAAAAAAATATTGTTTATTGTATCTTTAAAGTAGAGGAGAAAAGTAGCTTTGCAAATTAATGCCATTGGAAATTACCAAATTTTTATTAGCTAGTTTAATGTGCAATAGGAATTAAGCAGTAGAACAACTAAGTTGATGTAAAGTATACAACATATGTATAATCATTAGATTAGAACCTATAATGGCATAATCAATGCTAAATGTACAGGTCAGATTGCATTAGAATGGTGTGACCTCTTACAGGCACACCATTTTGTATTATAATGATATAATGTGTGTTAGGTTTCTGTATATATTTTTATTCTAGAATATAGAGGTAATTCAGGGTTTGTGTGTGTTTGTATGTTCATTCATGAAACATGAGAGTTTCATGACTGCAGTTGTGAGACGCTGCTATAGTGAGTCCCCTTCCCTTCTCCTTGTTAAAGTGTAGTAAGATTTTTTTTATTATTATTTAGAAATGTTCTGCCTATATCTATAGAAGTAATGGTTATATTGTATATTGTAAAATACAAGTAACAGTCTTTGCTTGTGTCTTCCGCTGAACCACAGCTGGCTGCAGCTGAAATCATGAAAAGTAAAGGTTACTAGGCAGTGCCTATGTCAAGCCTAAAATGTAAATGGAAAACACTCAAATTGATAGCATCAAACTTTTCTGGTTTAAATGCTTCTAAATAACATATTATCTGTAGTACTGAGATAGAACTGAGAACCTCATGCTTACTCATTTGCTTGTTGCTTACCTGGTTAAACAATACTTCCTATCTGGCTTTTTGCTGATTAATTGGGGATAGAGTCTTGTGGACCTTTTTCTGGCTTCAAACTGTGTTCCCCTGGATCTCAGCCTCATGAGTAGCTAGGATTGCAGCATAACACTATAGGACCCAGCATCTACTTTTTTGTGGACTATCAATCAGCTTAACCTAAGTAACAGCTTGAGTAATCTTTTTTTTTTTTTTTTTTTTTGCCAGTCCTGGGATTGAACTCAGGGTATGGGCACTGTCCTTAGACACTTTTTGCTCAAGGTTAGCGCTCTGCCACTTTAGCCACAGTACCGCTTCTGGCTTTTCTGTGTACTGAGGAATTGAACTCTGGGCTCCCTGCATGCTAGGCAAGCACTCTACCACTGGCCTTTGAGTAATCTTTTAAGAATTAGTTTTTGTAAAATAAATAGGTAAATATAGCACTTAGCCAAACATACCCTTTCCACCTTCCCATGAAGGAGGTAAACGGCTTGATCTTTATATAGAGAAATATATAGAATCAGACATGGTTTCCAACCAGTGCCATATAATGTAGATGTATACTAATCGTGAATGTTCTGCCAACAAAATGTTCATAATAGTTCTTCATAGTTCATAATAGTTTTTAAAATGTAGGGTCAGTATGCAGCTGTTTCTACTAGCTCTGTTTGTTTGTATTTGTTTGGGAGAGGTGCTAGAGAAGGACTTCAGCCTTTGCTCGTTCAGGGCGAGCACTCTTCCAGAGACACAGCCCCAGCCTAACTGTGTATTTGAGCCAGGGTCTTGCTGTGCAGGCCAACCCAGGACACTTCATGTAGCCCCGACTGTCCTTAACTGGTGAGCTTCCTGTCTCTACCTCCCAAGTACTAGGATTACAGGCTTATACCACCAAGCCTGGCCTATTTTTGGTAACTTGTAATGAAATCTACATTTTAGTTGTTAGTTTTATCTTTTTTTTCTTTTATTTTTAATTTTCTACATGGATGCTAATAATGTCTAGGATATTCCTTGTTATAGAAATATAGAAGATGAGATAGAAGGGATTTGATCATCTCGAAACAAGATGATCCTGAGTCAGACAGCAGACATATATTATAATGGCAGTATACTGATATTTGAAATAGAAATAGAGGCAGTGTACAGTTGTAGTTGTGTTTACCCCTAGAATCCAAACTGAGTTAGAGACATAGTCTTACCTATTTAGAAAACAGAAGGTTAGGTAATATATTTGGTATCAGAGACTAATTGACACAGAGACCAGCTATGCTTAGTATTCCCTGTATTTGAGTAATAACGAAGGTAGTTATGTTTTCAAGAGTCTCATTGTGGGAGTGCAAACTGGCCTCAAACTTGGAGTCTTCTCGTCTCTGCCTCCCAGTTGCTGGGATTATAAGTGTGGACCACCTCATTCACTCAGCTTTGTATTTTACTTCCAAATGCGTTTTGAAGGTGCCTGTCCTATACATCTTGGTATTAACATTTTTAAGTTGCCAACTTTAAAAATATATTTTAGACTGTACAACAAACTTGGAAAACATTTTTGTCATTAGAAATGCAAATAAAAAGTCCACAGCCAGGCACTGGTGGGCTCATGTTTGTAATACTAACTACTCAGGTAGCTGAGATCTGAGGACAGAGGTTCAAAGCCAGCCTGGGCAGGAACAATAAAGTACTCAGAAAAAGCCCAAAGTGGTGCTGTGGTGATGAGTGCTAGCCATTGAGTAAAATGAAGCTCAGGGACAGCACCCGAGCCTTAAATTCAAGCTTGAGGGCCTACACAAAATAACAACAGTATTGTGGACTAATACTGCAAGTCAGTTCTTGTCAACATTGTAAATGTCAAAGTAATAATTACATAGAACATTACTTTTTGTTTGGTTGGTAGTTTTTGTTGTTGCTGTTGCTTTTTGTTTTTTTCTTTCTGGTTCTTGGGTTTAAACCAAGGGGCTCATATGCCCCAGACCTTTTTTGCTTGTATGCTGTTTTTTTGAGATAAGGCCTCACTCACCCTCTGCCTGAGATAGCCTAAAGTTTGTAATCCTCTTGCCTCTGCCACCCAAGTAGCTGAAATTACCAAAGTATACCACTAAGCCTAGTTTAAAATAAATCTTTAGCAACAAAGGGCATAGAGACAAGTCATACCCAAGGATTATCTTAAGCTAAGAAAGCCTTTTAGGGTAACTGAATTGTTTTATAAAGTTATAAAATGACCTGTCATCTAAAAACCTTTATTGTAATTATTCAGTACCTGTTATTGAGAGCTGGTCTTCATCTCTCAAATGAAGCAAAGCCAGCAAGTGATAGGGTTTTCTTCCAGCCAACTTTGCTTCTCCAACAGGGAGAAAGCAGTACTTCATTAACCTAGATTTTTTTGTGGTATAGCAAATAATCTTGGTTAATGTTGACCTTTTTATTGTAGGAAAGAAAAAAAAATTGCTCTTTGAAAACATTTTTTAGCAGTGCCTATTTACATATTTAAGAAACAAATGGACATTTGCTAAATTTAGTATGATCTCATATAGGGAAAACTTACTATAGTATTTACACCAAATTAGTTTAGCTATGTACAGTAGACTAGTTAAAAACTTAAGTGTTAGGGTAAAACCTAAACAATCCCCCATTCATCCAAAAGGAGAGATTTTATTATGGCACAATATTACTCCTCACTTAATCTTAAGAGTTTTATAAGTTCTGCTGGGAATTTAACCTCAGTAAAGGCTGTTGTGTAGGCTTTTAGGCAGCATGGCCTATAATATATAGTTCTAGTTTCCTCTGCATGAAAGGACGTAGATGACCATCACGTTTTCTATTTTAACACTAAATTGTATGTATCAGCAAACTTAGTTTTTAACAATGCATTTAATTTTGTGCTTTTTTTTTTATAATAGTTCTAATCTTTTAAAACATGCATCTATGTTGTTTGTGGTCAGAGAGTAGTAAGTGCCTTAAATCATCCCTTGACCCAGGATTGGGGAAACTCAGGTGACAGCCTCATGATCTCTGACCTTTAACTTGAGGGAGTAAGACTGATGGAGAGAGATTTGTCCACCTACAACAGGGCCCATTGTATCAGTGTAGAACTTGTGGGGAGGCAACCTCAGTATTCTGCTACCAGAGGGCACTGCCATAAGCAAAGGTACCCTGAAATAAAATCAGTAAAAGATGTTTCTTTACTCCCTTTATATAGCACATACATAACTCTACATATACAGTGCCCACGCAGCATCAGATGGAGATATTGGCACTATGAGGCTTAGCATGCTTTTATCACTAACTTTTTTTTATTATAGTATAGATTGAAAGTGATTATGTTTTTAATATTTTTACCTGAAAATACTAACATTTGAAGAATCCTTTTGTTGGTTTAAAGTTACTAAGGATTGAAGTAAAGATTGACTAACAAACAGTGCACATTATTGAACCGATACTCACCAGGCAATTCTGATTTGAATGCTAAAATCACTGTTGCTCATTAGTCTCTAAGGGAACTTAGTCTATTATATATTAAAATCTGTTAGTTCTACAAAGGTTATTTATATATTCTCATACCAGAAAGCCTGGTGAAAGAACCATCCACATTCACCAGAAATCGCTTTGGTTTTGTTCCTTTGGTTATGAATAAATTAGATAAAACTGCTTTTTTTTTTTCCCGATTGTCACCTAAGGAGAAGGAACTGGATCACTGCTATTGTTGGTATTGAAAACATTAAGACAATCTTTAATTTGTGTATACTGATGTATAAGTGAATCCCTCCACCAGTTTTGCTTATTCTACACTTGAGCTGCACCTCCAGTTCGTTTGGCTCATCTTCATGAGTAACCTTGATGTGTTCCTAAGAATGAGTATTGTCCTCAGCAGTACTTCACAGCAGTTTTATAGAGACTTAGGCTGAAGTTTTGGTTCATTCTCACCCCATTTTGTATTCATGATAAACAAAAATATACTGGGGAAAAACCCTTAGAATAACCAGTATTTTAAGTTTATTCATAAAGCTTGGAACTTCAAAGTCTCAGTAGAGGATGCTGAAAATACATTTTACCTTTACTTTAGTCAGGTAACTATGATCTGATTCATTTCTATATTTGAAATCTTTAAATCAGATATATAATTAAAGCCTAACATTAAAAACATAAGTGTAAGCTGGGTGCTGGTGGCTGAGCTGCTCAGGAGGCTGAGATCTGAAGATTGTGGTTCAAAGCCAGTCTGGGCACAAAAGTCCATGAGCCTCTTATCCCCAGATAACCATCAGAAAATTGGGAGTGGTGCCTTGGCTTAGCGTGGTAGAACACTAGCCTTCAGCTTTGAAGAGCTCAGGGACAGTGCCCAGACCCAGAGTTCAAGCCCCAGGACCCACCAAAAAAGAAAAAGTGTAATTCAGCAATATAATTCAAATAAAATTTTATTTTTTGGATAAAATATAGTTTAATGTATCAGTTTCAAATGTTCCCTTGTAATGGTAAATTCCTTGAAAAGAATATTTAAACTACTTTGAGTATTTCCTACCCCTTCCAAGACATCAAAACATTGTAATCTTGTAGTAACTAATCTTCTATGTGAATTTTGCCTTATTAAACATTGTGCCTTATTATTAATTTTGTTGAAATCCAGCTCTATATTTTGGGGAAATAACAGTATTTTATTCTTAATGAATAAGAATTTACTATTACAAAAACTAAAATCTTTATAATGGTTGTATTTGCCTATAATATCATTACTTATCTGTTTATTGAACTTACTCAATACATGAATCCATAAAATTAAGTGTGTGTTAGTATTTATTCTCTGTGCTTGAGACAAAGGATAAAAGATGAATTAGCCAGGTTCTTGTCTGCTGGAGTTCTGCAGTAGAATGGGACATGATATTTTGCATACGCAGGTCAGATAAGGTCGAATGTTAAAGCCCTTAGTGCTGCCCAGTGTAGGAATCCAGACCGGTTATAGTTCGACTTCAGCTATCTTAAGCCAGTCACTTTCCCTCTGTTGTTTCCATTTAAATATAAGAATTCCTCTGGATAGCTGAATTAAACTGACTGAATTGAGTAGAGTCAAGGGAGGGATACTAGATAATAGGGGACCCATCCCCAGACAAACTTAAACCCAGTGTCCAGCTGCCCTACGTGACTTGCTTTACCTAGTAGGTGCACTTAGCACCTGCTAATCACTAAAGTATTTTAGTGACTACCTCCTTGGTAACTGAGGCTGGTAGAATCAGATATTAATGGATGCCTAGATAGGACCAGAGTGAAGTGACTTGCCCAACCAAGTTCACTTGGATAATGAAAGCTAGAGCTAGATTCCATGCATTTTCCAAAATAATCATTGTAATGGGTTTTCTTGTTTGTTTCGTTTTTGCCAGTCCCTAGCTTGAGCTCAGGGCCTGAGCATTGTCCTTGGGCTTTCTCAAGGTTAGAGCTCTACATGTTGAGCCCACAGCACCACTTCCGGGTTTTTCTATGTATGTGGTACCCCAGTCTTCATGCGTGCATGCTAGACAAGCACTCTACCACAAGGCCAAACTCCCTACCCCTGAAGTGTTTTATATAGAGACATGTAAGAAAATAGAATGCGTGCACCAGCACAGATTGACGGTCCAATCTTTGTTCATCCATTAGTCACTTATTTTCTGAACTGAAAGTGCTTTGAGTATGTAAAATGGTATATTTGGGTGGAGTGGGCACAGGGAAGATTACTACCACCAAGCCAGTGTTCAACAGATTATGAAAACCAGAAGCAATACATTGTTTGGCTTGATCAGAAACATGTGAAAAGATGTCTTGGTCAAATTTTCAGGTTCTAGTGGTGAAGCTGGGGACTCTTATGAGGAAAACCTGGTCATGCTGTAAACTGCACATGATGACTGCAGACAAAGAGGGCTGACAGAAGCCAACATTCCCAAAAAAGGAAATATTGGGTGAAGCTACAGTTAATCCATAGACGTGGGTTCTCTGGATAGAAAACAGTAAGGACAGTTGAATTCAACTACAGATTTTGTAAGCACCATGCCAAATTTTTGCCTTAGTTTTTAAAGATTATATTTTTAGATTCAATTTTTTGTTTAAATCTGAATATTGCCATCTTCAGATTTCTGTAAATACATAATTTAAATGGAAAAGAAAACTTGTTCATGGTATCATGGGAACTTTGGAAAAGAAAATGTTATGATGTTATGGATATTTTTAATACTTTGAGAGTTTTAAAAACAAGTAATGATACGTGAACTGGATATGATTTTTTAGAAGTTAAACTTATTTTATAGCTAATTTTTAGAATTGACCTCTGAGGTTCTTGGTAACTAAGAGTCTACAATTATCTATGGTTAAAGTTCTATTTTTGTAACTCAAAAACATTTGTAAACTATCATTGGCTACACCCCAGTTACTTACTTAGCTCATGTAGGTCTTTTCATCTTCCCTCAACCAGTGCACTCACAGACCTGGACTCTTATCTCCAATTAACCCCTAGAAAATGGGAAGTGAGGCTTGGCTCAGGGACAGCACCCAGGCCCAGTTCAAGCTCCATGACCCACAAAAAAAAAAAAAAAAAAGACTATTTCACCCTAATCTTTAATCAAAATTTCAACTTTCTACCATTTCTAAGGGGCTGGAACAGTGGGGAGCATATGTCAATAAGCAGTTTTGAAACAATTCTTATTTCTGCCAAGGGCTGCAAGCACTCATAAAGGAAAGGCATTCATGCAATCAACCAATGGGTAAGAATGAGCCCAGTGACCACTAGCTGCCTGTGGCAGAGTTGTGATTACATTTTGATCTCGGTATGTTGTAGGAATTTCTCCTTAATCTTAAACCTTCACAGAATCAGAAACTTAGCAGTGAATGTGTGGTAAAACATTACTCCAAGATTTATGTTGTAAGGCAACCTAGCCATTAGAGTGGACCCGTGTTTGAAAGCCTCAGAATTTTACTTTAGCAATTCTGAAGTTGTAACATTTGTCACTAGAGGAAATATTTTATAATGACCTTATAAATACTAGAGAGATTAGATATATAGGCAACTTTAAATTACAGGCAGGCACTATGATGCTCGCGTGAGCCTGTGAGTGTATGTGGGCTATTGTGTTATCTTTAGACTTTATCTGGCTCCACAATCCCAAACTACCCACCACTGTGAAGTGAACACACCAAGCTGTACACATGAGACATAAACCCAGTAGCACGGGATGAATGTCAAGTTGTGATAAATTGAGAGTTCTTGGCAGTGAGGATTTCCACCTTCATGCTAGAAATCATTCAGACTCATGGACAGAGGTTGGCATCCAGGAGGAGGAAAAAGCTCCCCACTACTTGGGCTGTTCTAATTCACTCTGAGGGAAATTGGGTACACTTTTCTCACTGAACCACACTGAAGCTGTTTATTTGTTGAATGTCATATAAATGCCTATGCATATTCATTGTAAGCATATCCTAATTTCTGATTCCTTACTATGTAAACTCTTGGGTACCATCATCAAGATATTTTTGAAGACATTTATTGTCTTACATTCGGACATGCCCAAATCTTTACGTGGTCATAAACGTGCAGAGAGAGAGGGAGAGACCCTGAAAACATGCACACCTTTAACCTGAAGTTTGGATCCTTGGCTACAAAAAGCAGAATGTGTTAGCCACTTTCCCCTGAGCACATGGCCGAGAGATTTAAAAAAAAAACAAAGGTGGGGGCAGGGATGATAGTCAATGCTGGGCCCACTGTGTCCTAGGATCGCTTTCCACACCCCTCGTTCAAGAGATGTAGAGACAAACCCAGCTTAAAACAAGTCCAGACAGGTGCTTTAACATAAAATGTATTTCTTCTCAAAATGTGGAGGGACTTAGTAATTAATGAGGCTATTACCCCATGAGAGAGATTTTCCTAAGTGTGCCTTTTAGCCTAAGATAGCTATCTTTTCGCTTCATCTCCCTCCCTTTCTTTCCTTCCCCCTCTAATGCAACCATGACAACCAAGACAGGATTATTCATACATACACTACAGGACTTGGAAATACATGTCTTATCATAAACTTGCACAGCTGGGAAGGTGAAAAGGTCGTGTTAGATGCAGATGCTGATTTAAGAAATCCTTCAAAAGACAGCAACATCGTCCATGATTTTTGACACTAATCTTACCTTCTCTTCTTGTTCTCCTTTTCTTCTTCCTTTCTTCCTTTTGTTATTATGATACTGATGCTTAGGTTACATACTTGGATCTGAGGGACACACTAGATGTCTTGACTTCCACAGGTTAAGTGGTTAAGAACTAGAATACTCAAAATCAGTAGAAAACTTGGGCTCTCCTAGCAGAGATTTACAATAGGACAAATCCTAGATACATAAGGCCATATAGTATGATGCTAAATGAAAGGACCTCCAGGATATAGAAACAAAAGCCATATAATGAATGATTGTTATCCTTAATGTACTATGTTATCTCTCATCTCTTTTACTATCCCTTGATTATCTCATATTGTTAACAGTATTTCACCTTATTATCTGATATATTGGATATAGGCATATTTGGCTATTTGAAATAGGATAAGGAAGGGGGAAAACAAGATGAGGGGTGGGTAGGGAGAAGAGAAATGGGGACCAAGACATGAGAAAGGGTATCAATGTATGTGAAGTAATGCACCTTCTATCTGGTGAATATAATATAACCCTTCTATTAATTACAATAAAAAATATATGGGAAAAACAAAAACAAACCAAAAAAAAAAAGAACTAGAATACTCAAGACACTGATAATGCAAATATAGTCACTTTTCCTTCAACTAATGACTCCAAATTTTAGTCAAATGCCCACCAAGGTCTATGAGTGTATGAATAAAAAATGTGGCAGATGGCTTTGTAAGAGTCACAGAAGGAAGAAAGGGTACCAGGATACCCACTCCTACCACTGAAATCCCTAGAGCAAAAACACTAACTACAGGGAAACTTGACTCTCAGAGTTTGTGTGGTTCCTAAACATAGGGTTGATTTCAGCCCCCACACGAATACATGTTTTGGCACTGGGTCCCCAAAAGACAAACAGGCACAGAATGGTACAAGTTCCTGAGAGAGAGAGAGAGAGAGAGAGAGAGAGAGAGAGAGAGAGAGAGAGAGAGAGAGAGAGAGAGAGAGAGAGTGAGTGAGTGTATGCCAGTACTGAGGTTTGAACTTGAGTCCTGGGTGCTCTCCCTGAGCTTTCTTTTTCAAGGCTAGTGCTTCAGCACTTGAGCCACAACTCTACTTCTTTTATTTTGGTGGTTAATGGAGATAAGAGTCTTAACAGCCTTTCCTGTCCAGGCTGGCTTCAAACTTTGATCCTCAAATTTCAGCCTCCTGAGTAGGATTACAGGCGTGAGTCACTGGCACCTGGCTAGGTTCCTTCCTTTTCATGAGACTGAGAGAAGCACAGAGACAATTAAGCAGAGCACAATGTAGACAAGCTTGGGTCTACAACCAAGAGCCCAAAGAGGTGAGATCAAGTTGCCTTTCTCCACATTAGTGACCACTGCCTGAAGACAGTGGAAATAACAGCATCTCTATTTGAGTGAAAAACAAGGGATGATCACTGTGAAGACCCAAAAGAACAAGCTGTACAATCAAATGGAGGCAATATTTCAAAGCACAAAGCAAAGATATGAAGCACCTGAAGTCATTGAGATAAAGGAAAGGAGTTAAGGGTAAAAGCTAAATTGAGGGGGGCCGGGAGTTTGGCCTAGTGGTGGAGTGCTTGCCTAGCATGCACGAAGACCCGGGTTCAATTCCTCGGTACCACATACATAGAAAAAAGCTGGAAGTGGTGCTATGGCTCAAGTGGTAGAGCTCTAGCCTTGAGGAAAACCCAAGGACAGTGCTCAGGCCCTGAGCTCAAGACCCACGACTGGTAAAAAAAAAAAAAAAGCTAAATTGAATGTAATTTTTTTACACAAAGATCCCTTTGCAAAAAATAGGTAAGCAGACCCGGCCGGATTAAGCGGTGGGAACTGGGTTGGGGCAGGCAGCTAGGCCTCAGAGGAGGCGAATCCGAGCCATCAGAGCCACTACCGAGGCGGGGAGTCGGTAAGCACAGCAAGATGCTGCAGCCTATCCATGGCAGAATAAGGTGCAACCTGCAAGATGGCCCGAAATTCTTCAGGACCTTGGAGACTTTCGACGAGCATATGAATTTGAGCCTTCGTGATTGTGACGAGCTCAGGAAGATCAAGCCAATTCCAAACAAGCAGAAAGGCAAGGGAAGCGAGTCCTTGGCCTGGTGCTGCTTGGTGTGGATGACAGAAGAGGGACCACCTCCTGAAGACACTGGCCAGCTGCTGGCAGAGGAATTCCAGCGGGTGTTTCCATACCCCAGGCTCTGCAGGATTTGCTGGACCAGTCCGTGGGGTTGGTTATCACCCCGCCCCCCAGGAAGTGGTACTTGTGGCAGCTGGCCACCCCTGCCACCCACGGCTAGTATTGTAGGGGCTCCAACCAGCCTCCACCTGGCCGTGTGGTCCTCTCCGACCTGTGCGCGGAGGGGCACGTCTTCCTGGCACGATGAGACCCCCCCCACTTGGGTCCCCCAATGGGGATTCCAATAGGCATGCCCTCTCTGGGTATGCGGCTCCCTCCCCGGAATGCGCTAGACTCCTCTTGACCCTCCTCAGCTCCAGGCCTATTTTCCGAAAGGCTGTGCATAGTCCTTTTATTTCTGTGCCTTCTGATACTGGTTTATAATAAACTCTTTGGAGAATGTTGTAGGCCCGGTGTTTGGTGCTTGCCTAGCATGCAGGAAGACCCGGGATCGATTACTCCGTACCACATACATAGAAAAAAAGCTGGAAGTGGTGCTGAGGATCAAGTGGTCGAGCTCTAGCCCTTGAGAAAAAGTCCAAGGACAGTGCTCAGGCCCTGAGCTCAAGCCCCCCAACTGGCCAAAAAAAAAAGAAAGAAAGGAAAGAAAGAAAAGAAAAAGACTGTGCAGGTAAATAAAATAAACAAGTCTATAAAAGACCCCAACAGAAAGGTGACCTAGAATAAAATAAGAGAAACTTTTGTCACCAAACTGAACCCCCCCCCAAAGGAAGTGAGTACTTTCCTAGATCAAAGTGGACCCTTAAAGAAAAATAGATCAATTAGCTTAGAATGGTTCTTCAAAATATGCACTGAAAAAGACTCCAGGATTACATGGAGTATAAGTCAGGTGTCTTTTCCTTCATTCGGATATTATTTCAAAGAGTCAAGGAAGGCCTGGGGCAGGGGGAGCAGGGAGCAGAGAGAGAGAGAGAGAGAGAGAGAGAGAGAGAGAGAGAGAGAGAGAGAGAGAGAGAGAGAGAGAGAGAGAGAGAGAGAGAGGAGAGAGAGAGAGAGAGAGAGAGAGAGAGAGAGAGAGAGAGAGAGAGAGAGAGAGAGAGAGAGAGAGAGAGAGAGAGAGAGAGAGAGGAGAGAGAGAGAGAGAGAGGAGAGAGAGAGAGAGAGAGAGAGAGAGAGAGAGAGAGAGAGAGAGGAGGAGAGAGAGAGAGAGAGAGAGAGAGAGAGAGATCCTTAAAACTATCTTGTGAGTTGCTCCTGAGTCACCTTCTAGGTCAAAGCTGTCTCATGCTCTGCAGACAATGTAGTCTTCTGTATCTTCAAAATGTTGCCACTATGGCTTTTTTTTTTTCCAAAAGAAAGGTCCATTACTATCTCTAAGTTTTTCTTTTTCCAGACTGCTGACATTCCTTGGCAAGTTTTAATGTTGTAGCTTGCTTTCTCTTGCTTGAGGTGTCAATGGAAAAGTTCCAGGCCGGCTCACATAGGCCCAGGTGATGATAGCCAGGTTCTATCTTAGATCTGACCCACAGCCATGGTCAGCTGCCTTCTGATTTCAGATGTACTAAACATAAAATGCTAGCTAGTGCCAGAGCCAGTGAAATAGAGGGAACAAAAACACTGACTACCACCTGCTCTCATCTGTGGAACACACTCACAAACTTTCTAGATAAGGCATTAACAGTCAGGATTGTGCCTTATAGTAAGAGAAAAAATGACCCAGCCCAGACCCACACTGAGGAGGAGAAGTTGGGCAGTCAGCAGGAAGAGAAAGGGATGAAGCACTTAAGTGTTGCTTCAGCTTTCTTCAGCTTTTGTTTTAGAAAAGCAGCATATGAGCCGGGTGTGGTGGCGTGCGCCTATAATCCTAGCTACTCAGGAGGCTGAGATTTGAGGATTAAGGTCAAAGCCAGTCGAGGCACTAAAGACTATGAGACTCTTATCTCCCAATTAACCTCTAGAAAACCAGAAGTGGCACTGTGGCTCAAGAGGTAGGATGGTAGTCTTGAGCTAAAGAGCTCAAGAACCAGTGTCCAGAGCCAGAGTTCAAGCCACCTGACTGACAAAAACAACAACAACAACAAAAAAAACATTCCTAGGGGCCTGGAGACCAGAGTAGATTCTTGACTAGTCATCAAGCAAGAGACTTCTTCTGTGGTTCTCTGTGTCTTCCAATGAAGGGAGGCTATGCCCCAGCTCCTCAACAGATACCCTAGGAATTCATGAGTCCAGGGCAGTTGCTGTTCTACAAGAATCCAGTCCAGAACTTATGTTGGATCTTGGACAAATCAAACCCTTGACTAGTCTAGAGGAAAACTGGTCCCCACTGGTCAATAAATCTTCCAGCTCTTTCATTTCCCACAACAATGCAGAGTCTAATCCCAACTGGAATGGAAAATAAAAAATTACTGGGTTCCTTCTTCAATCTATTCTATAAAAGTCTAGGTCAGCCGCCTCAGCGGCCTTGGGTGAGAGTTGCAGAACAAGACCTTGAGCTCAGTTTCCAGCCCTGCTCCCCCTCCTCCTTGATGAATTTACATATATTTATTAGTTTCTTTTATAGGCAAACCTATATAATGTAGAATTTATTATGGTAACCATTTTAAGCATATAATTCAACAACATTAGACACATCCACAATGCATTGTCTTACAGCCTCCTCATTTTTATGTGAATGCACCCTTCATAACAGGTCAAATAGCACCTAAAAGCATAAGAAGGAAAAGTGGAAAAAAAAATCTCACAGTCATCCTTTCCAAAGAAAATTCCTCGCAGATTCAATTCTAGAAAATGTATATATCCACATGAATGTGTGCTTTTCAATATTTATATAGTGTGCAACTGTTTCTTTTTTATTTTAAAGATTTACATATATAGTGCTACTGCCCCTTGCTTTTCTAAATTTTTTCTTTTTTGTTTCTTTTCTTGGGGGGTGGGCCCTGGCTTGCCCCTTGCTTTTCTTATTATTAAAAAAAATCCTGAGCCAGGCACTGGTGGCTCATGCCTGTAATCCTAAGCTAGTTAAGAGGTTCTTTTCTCCAGTTAACCAACAGAAAACTGGAAGTGGTGTGTGTGTGTGTGTGTGTGTGTGTGTGTGTGTGTGTGTGTGTGTGTGTGTGCTGGAGTTTGAACCATTTAGTCACATCCCTATATATATTTGTTTTAGTTCATTTTTCAGATAGGGTCTCCTACTTTTTCCTCCTATCTCTGCTTCCTAACTAGCTAGGATTACAGGAATGCACTATCATAACTAACGGGTTATTGTTGTTGTTATTTGTTTGTTTTTTAGATAGAGATTTGTTAAGTAACTGTTTTGCTTGGGGCTGGCACACCTACATCTCCCGGGTAACTGGGACTACACACCTATATCCCCACGACCAGTTCCAATTTTGGATTTTAAATGCAATTTATAAATACAATAAATTCCTGGTAATTTCTTGTCACATGAGTTTAGCTACTTACCAATTACTCTTCAAAAAGAAGATCACCATCAAGAGCATATGGCAATGCCTGGTTGCCCAAACTTTCCCCAGTTTTCCCTTCTGCCTTTCTGAGGATCAAACTTTCTGGAAGAAACACACTCTTTATCTTCCACAGGAAGACAATGCAAAGTACCAGTGCCTCCATTGCCATATGAATATTTCCCTTGCAGATATTAGACTATAACAACAGCAAGGTAGACTTTGGGTGGTTATGCCTGCCTTCTTTATAATAACCTCCAAATGAATGCCTTACCTCTGCCAGCCTGAGAGCAGGGGTTTCCAGAGGCAGTGGGTTTATTGTGAGTTCTGGGTTCCAGTGGTACACGGCTGACCTCTGTCCCTGGTTTCGGAGAGATAACTTCTTCATCCAAAGTAATAGCGATGTCTTTATTATTAATAGTGGATGCCTCAGACTAAATCTGGTAGGTTATAACAAGTAGGTGATTGATGGTAGGCCCCTGCCTGGGAATTAGCCATGTTAGAAAGACCAACTCTATGTATAGAGCGATAGATAGGGTTTAAAGCTATGTGTATGAAGTCAGCCCATCTTTTCCCATGTTGTTTCTTTCTTTTTTTTTTTTTTCCAGTTTGGCTTCTTAAAAAAGGAAGTTAGTTGAGGATTAAGTTCAAACACATGAGCAATGCTTCTGTCACTCATTCCTCTGCAATAAAACTCCAATAAAAAAACTCTAGACACTGAAGCTTGCAGGAGACTCCTTGGTTGGCAATAGTCTTCACATTGTCACATATGATGTGTCAGGGTGATAATACATCTTGAGCATAACAGAAGCTTTGTTTTTGGGTGCCTCCCTGACCTTGCTCTCTTCTCTTCCTTTTGCTGGTTCTAAGTTGTAAAAAAAAAAAAAAAACCTGCTATAATAAAAAGAATTGTTTTGTGTTTTATTTGAGACAGGCCATCACTCTGTAGCCCAGAGTGGTCTTAATATCTATTCCTGCCTCACACTCAAATGCTGGGATTATAGGTATGCATGTACCACCAGAACTGTCTAAAACTGTAATTGTCAGTGTAATACTTGTCATGACTTCTGTGATGTATTCAGCAAGCAATTAAACTAGAGAGGAGAGAGTGGGAGCCCCTAAATTATAAGCTAGCTAATCAGAAGCAAGAACCATCTGGGGAGCCCAGATAC